>NC_133526.1:108359589-109024589 GCF_048544455.1 Silene latifolia
CGCAAACAGACAAAATCCAAAAAAAAAACAAAAATCACCTTCAAATACAAAACAAAAACAAGGGCAAACCCGCCAAATCCTATATAACAAAAAAAACTCACAAAAATGACCCGCCCTTCTTTTCAAGCAAAAAACGAGTCAAAAGCAACAAAAAACTACAATAACAACCCAACACCCTTGGGCCCACACATGGTCCACAAAAATATGCAACAAAAATTCACGACACAACTGGGCATTTTGTACAGCTCAAAAAGGCAATTTTACGCCAAATTGAGCACAAACAAGTCAAAAAATTCAAATTACGACCACAACAAAGCAACGTGACTTGATCACGCCCCAAAATGGCCTAAACTATCATTAAGGTCTATTTCAAAGTAAAATGGCTCAGTTTGAGCCCAAACAGACGCTTATTTCGTGAGCATAAGACCGCCTGATAAAGGCAAAAGTACAAAATTTTGCCCCTAATACCCAACGAAGGTCCAACATGACAAACACGGCCTTCCCCGACTACAATACAGCCTAGTGGGGCACACAACTCGAGCAAACAAGCACAACTTTGTGAAATGAGATGGTCTTTTGTCTCATTCACGTTTTTCGCACCTAGGGAGGGGGAACGGGGACCAAAATGCAAACTAAAAGCACCCCTATACTCCTAAAAAGGTTTCTAACCTAGTGCAAGCATCAAATTCACTCGAAAATGGGCCAAACAAAAACGCCCAAATCGATTTCTAAGGGGTTAGGGTTTCGCCCTAATTCAATCAACAAAAAGCTAACAAATTCAAATGGATTCAAGAGGATTTACATACCTTGAGATGACATAGGAATAATGGCACAAACACAAGCAAGAAAACAAGACCGAAAATGGCGATTTTTTGGTGTTTATCGTGTGTTTGTGTGAGGAAGACGAAGTGAATGAGAAGCAACCAGTCCTCGCGTTTTTTTGAAGAAAAATGGGGAGGCCCCTTGTATCGCTAAACGGCTCGCGCCTCTTTGAGGTGATCTCAGCCTTTTTCACTATTTTTCATAAATTTCAAATCACAAGATGACAGAATTAAAAACAGTTATCTTCCAAACAAACAGCAAATGGAGGAATTAACATTCGCTATTTCTACAAACCCCGAACGACGGCTGTAAAAACCTTTACCTCTCTTCGAAATTCGAAATTACCAATGTTGATAATAGAGGCCACCATCCACAGGAGCCAGGCTCAAACTACAAAAAGCCTATCTCTTTCTAGCATCACAAACATCCAATATAAGCACCGAAATTCCCCAGCGGGATATAGAAGACCTCCCCATGGAGCTCACTAACTCTACAACCTCTTCAAATAAGCCAAACAAACGCGGCTATTTCCTGCAGTCGATCATTCAACCTCCAACACGGCTGGCGAGCCTCAACATATCGGGAACACGACTGACGAGCATCATCATCTCCGCAACACGGCTGGCAATCCTCATCATATCCACAACACGGCTGGCGAGCCTTATCATATCCGCAACACGGCTGGCGATTCTCTTCATATCCGCAACATGGCTGGCGAGCCTCATCATATCCGCCACACGGCTGGCGAACCTCATCATATCTGCTACACGGCTTTCGAGCCTCATCATAGCCGCAACACGGCTGGCGAGCCTCAAACTTACCTTCAACGGCGGGAAGGCCCCTACACACCAACTTCTCAAAATAAGCCCGCTAAAAACCGGCTATTTCCCGTGGTAGATCATTCGACCCCCAACGGCTAGCAAGCCTTTGCGCGCAAACAAGAAACAATTCAAGGACATATCCCGAAGATGCCTCAGGTATGACTCCTTCCTATTGCTAGCAAGCCTTTATACGTAGTCTTACGAACTTTAAACAACCCAAACTGATAGTCGACAGACTCTAAAATGTTCCCGATGGCAGGTCCTTGACTCGAGTCTCCGAGTCGCCTTGACGTCGCCCTTCCCGATGGTAGGTCCTTGGTCCGAATCCTTTCGAGCCGCCGCGACGTTGCTCCGGTCTCCGGGTTGTAATCTTCGATTGACCTGGGGGATGTACTTTGACTTTCGCCCTATCCAAGCTTCAGTCAACGTGGGGGCTCTGTAGATAATCCAATATCTGTTGAATCTCCAACAAACACCTGATGATTATTGGACTACAACATGTTTAGGAATCGCTACGTTTAATCGACTGTTTGTAAAACTATACATTGGAAAACTCAAAACGATTTCGAAAACAAAACATTTTCAAAACATTTCAAAAATACCTGGATGCATGACGACGGGGTTGCAATGACACTAACTAGTGTCAAAACCGACACCGGACCAAAAACCGACCCGAAATTCAAATCCCGACTCTAACAACGAGTCAAACCAATCAAACACAAAAAACAAACATCACAAAACCTTCCATGCTAAGTATACACGGTATACTTGATGTTCAAGTACAACAATCATGACATCCAAAACCTAGGATAGAACAAGTCATGATTCCAAATCCGTGATTGTGACAAGACAGCTCGAAGACCCGTGAACATGCTTGCGCCTCTTCAAGTAGCCTATACGGCCACGTCGCACAAAATGCACACAACCACACAATCCTCTATAAATACCCCTCAAATGCCACCATTTGAAGGTACGCGAGCGTCCGTCCCTTATTTTCTCCCTTAAAATGCTAGACCTCGACTTCCCAAGTCAACAAACGACACGTATTTCCGACCTACCAATCGAAAATACGAGCCTTACGCATTGTTTGGTACCGTCATCATGCATTAAATCACTTGACCGACCATTTCAACCAACTACACCATCACTAAACAAAGCAACACTCTTTACTTTGCAAAGCGGATTTAAACCGAGTTTTCCGACCTAACAAATTTTTACACTTCCGTCGATTTCTCGTCAAGTAACCTAGCATGTATGTATGAGGGTATAATTAATCCTCTTCTTTCATGTTCTTTTATCAGTTTTTATGACGTTAACATGCTAAAACATGCATAACATGGTCCAAAATGCGGATCGAATGAGCCAAAACCGAGTTTTGACCTGAAACAGGAGCCCCTAGTCACAACTAGGTGGCTCGCGCCTATACTGGCTGTCCAGGTCAGAACTCAAATGTGTTTGAGTTCATTCTTTCCATTTTCATTTCATTTTACAATCCGTTTTTACTATTTCAAAACATTTTTATGATAAATCCTTTTAACCATAAATTATGTTCACCCTTGGTTCCTTACACCATGACGGTTTAATCCGTGTTCCGGTGATAATATTTAGTTAATTACATTTTAAAGGGTATTTTAAAACCTTTTATTCATTTGTTTATATTTTCAAAACAACCATATTAGTCATACATGCATAATCATCCTTGGTTCTACATACCATGTTAGTTTAATCCGAGTATGATGATAAATATTGACTAATTACAATGCAATGAACTTAACATAATTAGTTCATAATAAAAAAATTTGCACCTTTTCTTACAAAACTATTCATGTCAAGCTCGCAAAACCGAATCCGGCATCGAATATTATCAAAACAATGATGATTATTCAAGTCCCGTTCTTCATATTAGAATAAAAACGGTCTCAACGGCCTATTCAACAAAACGGGTTTTGACACCCATTTACAAACAATTTTAGAAACAATTTCATATACATTTTCAACGACCAGGAGACACCCCTTTGGGTCGTCGCCTGCCTCGCGCCTAAACAGGCCCTCTGATTTCCAGTTTTCAAATCTGGGCAGGCTCCCTTACATCGCCCTATGGCTCGCGCCTCAATAGGCTGTCTGATGCAGGTCTTGTTTCCTTTCCAGCACTCGTCTAGGACGATCCCGACTTTGGTTAACCCTAATACAGGACAGATCATATTGACAAGTTCGCATTTTACTTTGCATTTACAAAACACTTTTCTAAGACAAACGGATCACGTTATGCACCATAAACCTAATTCGGTAAATGGATGCTAAATTCCGTCTTGCATGCAAATCAACAATATATCCAACTCGACATCAATTACTTGATATTTGGATAAACAACCGACATAGCAAATTTCACATGTTAGGTTTGAACTTGTGGATGCGCATTCATGCATTTACCCGTTTTATCAACTTTTGCATTCAACCAACCAAGATCGATCAGTAGAGGCCACTACCGCGGGCGGGATTGGGTGTCCGATTAAAGGGCTTACCAATACGTACCTTCACCTCTTACTCAGAAACTTTGGATAGCAGACGACTTTATTTAGGGCGAACGAGAGTCATTCTAGACATATGATGCTTAAGAGAGACGATTCCTTATCTTTAGTACCTATGCCAAACACCGCTTTTGCCTTGATTGACCTGGGTATAAAGTGGATTCGAACGGTTTCCAAGCATCCCAAAATTTCTTGGTGGCGACTCCGAACATCTCTAACATCGTTTCGAGACCCTTGCCGAGACGAAACTGACCGATCTAAAACGATCCAGTCGAAAGCATTTATTACGCTGCCTAGCGTCGCTTTCCGACCGCTGCACGTCCGCAGACTGGCTTGGCGTATAGGTGGGCCCACGTCGACAACTATAAAATCCATAGAGATACTTTCCCATTTCCATTCCGGCACTTCTCGGGACTGCACATTTCCTTGAGGCCTCTTATGTTCTCCTTTAACTCTCTCACATGTCAAACACTTGGCTATAAACTCGGATGTTTCTCTCTTCATTCTAGGCCACCAAAAAATTTTCTTTAGGACTCTGTATAACTTATCTCCTCCAAGATGAACTGACTATGGCATGTTATGAGCTTCAGACAAGATACTTCTCTTCAATTCATCATTATCGGGAATGCACCAACGACCCTCAACTCGAAGTGCTCCATCGGCACCAATCCCAAACCGTGTCGTCACCCCACTGGCCACACGAGCCCACCATTTTGCCATCCTGAATCATAATGTTGCTTCTCCAAAATTTTCGAGTACAGTTTAGGCTCTACCATCAAATCACCGATGCTCTTTCCTTTCCTTATCACATGAACTCTCATATTCTTAATTTCTTCCCTCAAACTCATGCGAGACAAAGCACTGCATAAGTTATAAATATATTTCTTACTCATTGCATCCGCCACAACATTTGCCTTTCCCTCATGATACACAATCTCCATGTCATAATCACTAATCAACTCTTTTCACCTCCTTTGCCTTATATTTAACTCCCTCTGAGTGTAAGTAAACTTCAAGCTTTTATGGTCTGAAAATACATAAAATGTCACACTGTAAAAGTAGTGTCTCCATAATTTCAGTGCAAATACTACGGCTCCCACTTCAAGATCATGGGTAGGGTAATTCTCCTCATAAGGCTTCAACTGACGTGAGGCATAAGCTATGCCTTTTCCATTCTGCATTAGAACACGCCCCAAGACCCCAAACCATTCTTTGAGGCATCAGTGTATACTTCAAGGTTGTCACTTCCATCCGGTAAAGCTAAGATATGAGTTGTGGTTAAGCGCTCCTTAAGAGTTTGGAAAGCTTTCTCACAATTCTCATCCCATCTAAGCCGGTTCTCCTTCCTCATTAAAGTTGTTAAGGGCTTAGCTATTTTCAAGAAATCCTTCACAAATCTCTTGTATTACCCTGTTAACCCCAAGAAACTTCTAATACCAGCCACGTTCTTCGCTCTCACCCAATTAGAAGCTACTTCAACATTACTGGGTCTACCGGCACCCTTTCCTTCGAAATGACGTGACCACGGAAGGCCACTTTCTCCAACCAAAACTCACACTTACTCAATTTCTCATACAATTCATTCTCCCTCAAAGTCTGTAAAACTAACCTTAAATCTTGTGCATGCTTCTCTCTAGTTTTTGAGTACACAAAGATGTCGTCAGTGAAAACAACCACAAACTGGTCTAGGTAAGCACTAAACACTATGTTCATTAAATTCATAAACACAGAGGGTGCATTAGTTATCCCAAAAGGCATTACCACAAATTCATAATGACCATGCCCTGAAAGCTGGTTTGGGAACATTTCCTTCTTTCACTCTCAACTGATGGTATCCTGATCTCAAGTCTATCTTGGAAAACACACCAGCTCCACTCAATTGGTCAAATAGGTTATCTATGCGAGGTAAAGAATATTTATTTTTGATGGTCACATTATTTAGCTCTCGATAGTCAATGCAAACCCTTATACTTCCATTTTTGTTCTTAACAGACAAAATTTGTAATACCCGGCATTTGTAGAACCCGTACTTAGACCTTGGAACACGTGAGAGGAAGGAAAAGACGGCCTTACACTTGACCTGAGCCTAGACCGTGTGGTGTTGCAGCGGATCGAGTAGGTTTACTCGGTCGAGTGAAAGGTACACTCGACCGAGTGGAGTGCTACTTGGCCGAGTGAGTTCACTCGACCGAGTGGACTCGGCACTCGGCCGAGTGCCGCTGTTTTCAGAATACGGGATTTACCCCCATTCTTCCCTAATCCTAAAATCATTTCCAACCTTCCTCCTTATCTCTCCAAACTCCCTCCCCTCTCTCTAAAATGCTTCCAATGCCTTTCCCTCAACCTTCAAGCTTGGATTAATGGTGGAACATGCCTCCTACGTCCCGATCTACCTTTGTAAGTAGAAACCTCATCCTTTTCTCTTTGTCTTATGAATAAATTCGAGTTAGGGTTTACTAAGAGAGGTTAATTAGTATTTATTTAGGTAAAATGAGTAATTAGTAACTTATAATGAGGGATTTTATGTTATAATCTAGTATAGAGTGGATTGTGATGGTTATTACATGATTTATGTAGGATGAGACACTTTTATGAGATGGATACTTGGTGATTTCGATTAGCTTGAGGATTATGCTTAAAGGTAGGTTATCCTACTCGGTTTAAATGTTGTATAAGCATGTTTATCTGTCTTTCCTTGTTATATGCATTCATGAATTGGTTAGTATATCATGTGGGTATTAGAAGGGTTGTTGTTCATAACATCTGGGATGGAATTCATGAATTGGCCATATGCTTAATATAGTTCTTCTATTTCTATGTATAATTGTGAATGGGTTACGTTGGAGATCTTTGATGGTTGTACTTGATTGTTGAGGAGACGTAAGACGGTTGGGAAACCGTCTTACGCTCGGGTCGCCCCTTGGAGCTTCCCACTTCAAGGGGAATATGCACATTAATGGCTTGAGTATGGAGGGACGCGTGTGGTTGAGACACGACATCTGGCAAGGGATCCGGTTGGCTTCTTAACCCGGTACGTCTGGGCGTGTCCCGGTACCTAGCATGATGGTCGGTATATCTGGGCGTGTCCCGGTACCAGTATGATGGTTATGGGTATGTCTGGCGTGTCCTAGTACCGGTATGATGTTGATTTATTCGTGTCTGATTCATATAATCAACATGTTGCATGTTTCTTTATTAGGTCATGTCTTGCATTTATCATTGAAACTGACGTTTGTTTTGTACGTGTAAATGTCACCTATTTTCGGGGTGGCCTGTGTCGATCCATATGATATTTCCAATCATATGGGGAGCAGTTGTTTACAGGTTAGCTTTGGTAGCATGCGGGAGAAGGGACGAGGCTTGTTGATCTCCGTGTCGGACTTATTGATTAGATTAGTTTAGAAGTCATGACTTGTAATCTTTCGTTATTTATTTATTCGTTGTAAACCAATTAACATTTTATTTATAAAATTGTTCTTGGATTGTATCTCCGATTTCACTACCTCGGGAAACCGAGACGGTAACGCCCCAATATGGGGTAACAAAAAACATACTCCCTCCATTCAACTCCACAATACACATTTGCTTTTTCACGTTTGTCAATGCTTGTTTTACGCGATTTTTTTTCTTTAGCTTGATGTTTTAATGTACTCCTAAAAACCTAAGTCATTATAATAAAAGTTTGATATTTTTCTGGTGATATTGTCTCTGAATTCCAGAGGATGGGGTGACAAAAAACGTAACAAAAAACATAAATAATTAAACTTTAATTTAAACCACCACCATAATCCAAATACAACTTACAATGCCAGATAATAATTAAAGACTTAATTATTAGAATCTGATGAAGTATTAGGATACTCATTATGAATTTCGGTATAGAGCAAGTCGTAGATCGGCCCTTCATTATCACCGGGAAGCGCAGGTGGAATGGCCTCTCTCTCCCATGACATAGGCACGGTGGCAAGAATGTGATGCTTCCTGCAATGTTTCAGCAGATGATGATCAAGATGGGTCGTAACCCATAGATAAGGGACTTGTTGTTTATCATCCGAATAGAAGTCCTCTTTCCCCGCATCTTCCCCCGCAAATCTAGCCCCTAATTTTCTTGCCTGATGAAAACTATCATGGCAGTTGGCTTCGTCAAACACGATAAAAGCGATGCCTACAAAACCTTGCTTGTTTGTAGACACAGGGTACACTTTTTTAACCGCGGTGAAACCGGAGTGATGAAGCATTTGCGTCAACCACCCAAAATTAGGGTTTAAACCCTTTCCATTCAAACCATAATGAACCGGGAGATTATGGAGAATGCAAGTAAAAGGTTGTGCGTAACGAGAACGTGATTGTAGCTCACCAGCCATACTTTTTTTTAGAGAGATATTTAGAAAGAAATTAGACAGTAAATGTTTGATAATTTAGAATTTGACCTAAAACATTATGAAGACATATTTATAGAATTATTTTGGTCAAATTGAATATTATTGGTCAAATTGAATATTTATTAAAGTTCAGTTTTGAATGCAGTAATCAAATTGAAAAATCTAATCAAATACTGGCAACGGTTGAATTGAAACACCGTTATCTCATAATAGACAATAATAACGGTTACAAAAAATCCGTAGCAATAACATAACAACGGGTAACAAAAACCGTTGCTGGTGTTAATTTAGTAACAGTTTTCGAAATGCCGATATCTTAAACTGGTAACGGTTTTCTAACAATCGTTGATAAGAGTGATTCTATAACGAGTTTTTGGAAACCGTTGAAAGGTTTTGACAACGGTTTGTTAATCAGCCGTTGTCAAATTATAATAAGAACGGTTTTCGAGGGAAACCGTAATTCCTATTAGCGTGGTCTAGGTTTCCGCCATTATTTGGAAAACGGTATCTAAGTGTCATTATTAAATGCATTAAACCGTTGTGATACGCTCCTTATCGATTGCCACATTTGGCGTACTGACGGATCAGTGGTGACAACCGTGGTGGCTTGGTGGCGGTGTGGTTGCGTTTTGGTGAGACAAACCGTGAGTTATATAGGGTTGTCGGGTTGGTTATTGTTGGTGTTAGGGCTGCTACTGGGTCCGTGTTTGGAGAAGTTGTCGGGGTCGGTAAGGGCTTCTGCTGCACCGTGACAGGTGTGTCACGGTGGTGTCCACTGGTGGTGAATGGGGTGGTGTTGGTTGGGTTTGTGTCGAGTGATGACAGGGTTGTTGTTTGTTGTTGTTGTTGGTGGTGGTGGTGGTGGTGGTGTTGTTGTGTTGGAAGTGATCGGGAGGCCGTTTAGGTTGTTGCTGCTGGTTGTTGGTGCGTGGTTGGGTGGTTCACGGTGGCGTCAGACTACTGGTGGTTGTCGGGTGTAATGGGTAAAGGGGGGAGCGTGTTTGTGGTAATAGAACACGGGATTCACCGTGTTATGGTTTGATGATGATGAACATGGGTGATACATAATAATTTGTAGTATGTACGTCATATAATAAGTTGATAATAGTGGGTTTAAGATGATTATTTAACTAGTTTCATTATTTAAGATGGGTTTTTAATTAATAATTTAAGTGGTAAATGCAATCGTTATAATTTATGAATAATTAGCTGGGTTGTTTTTAAGACGGGTTTAAATTACTAAGTTACGTAATAATTAATATAATTAATTAGTTCAATTGTTTTATAATTTATATAATTAGAATAATTAGTAATTATAGTTATTATAATTGTTATTAGGTGACGGTTTTAAGGTGAAGTATTTCTGAGTCGTGCCTGAGCTGGTTAATTAGATTTGCTATTGGATTATATTTGCTGCGAGGTAGGATAACTACTCAACTGGCTGTTATTATTGTATTTCACATGAAGTATTTATGGCTGGAAGTATAATTGTTAGTGTTCCGGCTGGGTTATCATTGTGGTTGATTATTGTGGATTATATCCGGCTGATTATTATTATTTATCGTTGCATTCATATAAGCATGACATTTACTTTAATTATCAGATTTATTCTGGCAGACATTACTTATAGTAATGTATAGTGGTTATCAGATTTATTCTGGCAGACGATTATAACCGTGAATTCTCGAGGCAAGCCCCATGCTGGTTCTGCAGACCGTCTGGTGGATATTTATCAACTGTATGTTAAGGCAGACATTACTTTATAGTAATGTAATGTGTTTTCTCACCTTCGGGTTGAGGCTGCCCCGGCCAGGGATTGGCGGGAAGAATAGTGTTGCGAGTGATGAACTTGGCTGAATGGGTCTATTGACTCATATCATGCATATTCATATTGTTGTCTACTATTGTTAGTTATTCCTACTCAACCTCGTGGTTAACAGTGTATTCGTGAACACATGTGATGAACGCTAATGGGGAGCAGATTTGACAGGTACTAAAGATTAGCTGACTTGGGAGCATTGGGACGTGAGCTCGACTTGGACCATAGTTGCTGTCTAGATCACTTAGTTGACTTGTACAACTTTATTTATGTAATTTCCGCTGCATAGTATATTGTAATGTTAAGGTTTAAATTTAATCGATTGGCAATGTAATAAACCATTATTTCAGTTAAAGTTATTAAAGTACTTTGGTTTGTTTTAATTTGTATCATTTACCTTGGCCAACCGAGATGGTAACAGTCTTATTTATTGCGAATGTCTTGCTAAGGCTCCTAAATAAATAGAGGTGTTACATGTCTAGACTTGTGCCTAATTTTCAACACACTAAACTCTGATCGAACTTGTGTATGATTTGGTTTTCTTAATTTATTAACTACTATGTTTTTTTTTTAAAAAAAAGTAAAAGATAAAAAAAAAAGGAGAAAATGGAACATATATCGGATGTACTATCTTAGATTTTATTTGTTTTGAGCATATGTGTATTTTTCTAGAGCTTATAACCTCAAATTTTCTTTTTTTTTTTGGTGAAAATGTGAACATATATATAAATATCAAAAAACTTTCCAATAATTATAACCAAGTGAAGGGTTCGAGCCCCCCACATCGCAAAAGATCTATCTAATTAACTCGCCTGATTACATAGCCATCCAAGGCCAAAATTAGCAACCCAAACTTAACTTTAATCAGTCTAATTGCATCATCCTCAATCTCTTAGCCACCAGTTCAGGCCTCATCAGACCTCCATTTATCCTTGCATTGTTTCTTTGGAACCAAACATAATAATGATAAGCTGTAACAATAGTGGCTCTGGCTTTCCAAAGGACTGAATTCTTGTGTTCAGTAGCTAGAGTGATAGTATCAGGGACGCTCCCTCCAAACCACTGAAGCAAGTGAACTTTTATTCTGCAACTATACACACACTCAGAGAACACATGTTCCATAGTCTCAGTCTGATCCTCACACATCGTGCATTGATCATTATTGCAGCAAGCTATTTTGAATAGCTTCGCCTTAACATTCATCCCATTATGCATCATCAACCAGGTAATCTTGGAATGCTTAGGAACATTCCAATTGTTCCATACAACAGAAAACCATACTGCTGCAGCCTGTTCTGGGTAGAGCCAGTCATAGCCACTCCTAATTGTATATCCCTTGGGATGATGGTCCCAACTTTCATTCATAAAACCATCCTTGAGTTTATCTTTCACTTTGCATATATTCTTCCAGACCCAAGTACTGTCAGCAGGGGGAGTATACTCCTGCCAGTTCCGATCTTTTATATATATAGCATTAACCCAATTGATCCACAGTCTATCAGCCTTGTTATGGATCCAGTTTACAAGCTTACCAACAGTAGCAAGGTTCCAAATGTCTGCTTTTTTGATCCCTAATCCACCCTCCTTTTTTGAAACTGTAACCTTGTCCCAAGCCACCAGAGGAACTCTATGGAAATCAGGACTACCATCCCATAAGTAATTCCTGCAAATTGCTTCAATCCGTTTAATGACACTTTGAGGGATGATGAACATTTGAGCCCAGTAAGTGTGTAGAGTATTGAGAACAGAATTTATTAAGGTGACCCTGCCAGCATATGATAGCTTCTTTGCTCCTAACCCTCTAATTCTTGAGACCATTTTTTCAGTCAGAGAAGTGCATTCTTTTTTGGATAGCTTACCAGGTTGGATAGGCACCCCCAAGTACCTAAATGGCATAGCCCCCTCAGTAAAGCCAGTCACTGACTTGATGCCTGCTTTGATATCTTCTTGCATTCCATTAAAAAATATCTCAGACTTAGAGCTATTCATACTCAAGCCAGATGCATTAGAAAAAGAGGTATAGGCTTTCATTAAGAGCATGATAGAAGGGGTATCTCCCTTGCAAAATAAAAGTAAGTCGTCTGCAAACATCAGATAAGTGAGCTTGAGTGTTTTGCAGCTGGGATGATAGTGAAAAGGCCATCTAGCAGTAGCAAATTTGATGATTCTGGTGAGGTATTCCATATATATGGTGAACAGGAGGGGTGATATGGGGTCACCCTGTCTGAGGGCCCTCTGACCCTTAAAGTAGCCAAAGAGATTTCCATTAAGGGACAAGGTATAGGAGGGAGACCTGATACAACTCATTACTAGGTGGACAAAGTGTTCAGGAAATTGCAAACCATACATCATTTGTTCAACAAAGTCCCACTCTACTGTGTCATAAGCCTTTTGCAAGTCTATTTTAAATAGACATCTGGGGGAAGCACTCTTTCTAGCATACATATGAACAATGTAACACCCCCATACTCCAAGTGCCTTACCAGGACCACTCAGGTATGAAGACATTACCATCTCGGTTACCCGAGGCAATGATAATCAAACAACAATGAAGAAACAACGTTTAATATAAATAGTTTAACGAATAGTTACAATCCTCAAAACCAAACCAAAAGTACGATACATGATTCCAAACTGACTGTTCCAACTGAAATGTAAATAAACTAAAGGCTACAGCGGAAGACTCCTATCATCATGTCGTGGCATCCCAGCTATCCCAGTACTCATCTCAATACCTGCTCAATATCTGCTCACCATCCCCGAATGGATCACCGCAGGTTTACAAAACAACACCGGGGTCAGTAATAATCACACAATCAATATGTATAACGACAATAAGATAAACAGACAGCTTAATTGTACACACACACACAACCAACCAATTCCCATCATCTCAATACTGACTGTCCACTGGACCAGCCCTGCCAGTGGGGGACCGCAGCCGTACCCACCAAATCCCCGCTCCACATAGTGAGCGATAACCCTGTCCATTAATGTGCACATCCCTTCTGTGGCGGGTTCCACAGAAGGCGAAACTAGGGCGTGAAGCCACTCCCGCAAGTGACCCCACTCAGCCGAGGCCACGCCTCGCGAACCATCAACAACGATCACAACCACAATCACAACACAACTATTATATCAAACAACCAAATAGAATACATCAATCAACATCCCATTATGGGACTAATACTGAGTAGGAAATCCTACCTGGTATGCACACAATCAGACGGTCTCTACTGCTGAATCAAAAAGCCTCTTCTATGAACCCTCCTCCTATCATACAACACATATAGGCTACCAATCACATACTACACATAAAAACCCCCAATCTCTAAATTAGGGTTTAACCAAATCAAAGGAAAAACAATAAAAAGGGTACATAGATCTTACCCTCGACGCAAGGAACCCAACGATATAAACAACGACAAGAACTCGACCGTCGAACTCCGGAATTGCTAAGAATGCGATTAGGAAGATGAACTTGTTGCTTTCTCTCTTAAACAGGAATTTAGGTTTTGTAAAAGTGGTTTAGAATAATGACGGAACTTAAATACCTTAATCGCATAATTAACAAAACCCGAGAAAACTCCCCGTAAAACCGGACACTCGATCGAGTACCCAAGGTACTCGATCGAGTACCCCCTTACTCGATCGAGTGCCCCACTACTCGATCGAGTACCCAACAGTCGAAACTATTTTATTTCGCAACTTACCCTTACTCGACAGAGTAAGGGCTACTCGATAGAGTACCCCAAGATTTATAAATATGGAGTATTACAGTCTTCCCTCCTTAAAAGGAACTTCGTCCCCGAAGTTCAAACCACTACTAAACAAAGGTACTCCCATAACCTTCCCGACTCAGCAACCAAAACAAAATTCAACATAAAACATGATACTAACCCAACTCATCCCGACAAACATCCCTACACAACATATAAAAGGGGTATAAAACTCTTAAAAACTGCTCGCGATCATCTCCTACCCCCCTAAAAGAAACAAGGTTTCGTCCCCGTAACCATACATACCTGATCAAAAAGGAAAGGGTAACGCTCTTTCATAGCTTCCTCTGGCTCCCATGTAGCTTCCTCGGTCTCATGGTTAGACCACAGGATCTTAAGCAAAACTGTCTCACCACTCCTAGTCTTTCTAACCTTTAGGTCTAGAATCTGCTTAGGCACCTCAAGATATGATAAGGACTCATCTAGCTCTAAGCTCTCTGCCTCCAACACATGTGACGGGTCACTCACATACTTCCGCAGCTGCGATACATGAAACACATTATGCACTCTCTCTAACGCAGCTGGTAAAGCCAGACGATAAGCAACTTCCCCAACTCGCTCTAAGATCTCATAAGGCCCTATAAACTTCTGACTTAACTTGCCTTTCTTCCCAAATCTCATAACCCCACGCATAGGAGACACTTTCAAAAGAACCTTGTCCCCAACTTTAAACTCTATGTCCCGACGATGTAGATCTGCATAACTCTTTTGTCGATCCTGGGCTGCTCTCATCCGTTCCCTGATTATCTTAATTTGTTCCACCATCTCATGCACCATCTCTGGTCCTAAAACCACTGCCTCAGCACTATCGTCCCAACAGATTGGACTCCTACATCTCCTCCCATACAAAGCCTCAAACGGTGCCATACCTATACTGGTGTGATAGCTGTTATTGTAAGAGAATTCTATCAAGTCCAACCTCTGCTCCCAGCTACCACCAAAATCCATCACACAAGCTCGCAACATATCCTCAAGAGTCTTGATTGTTCTCTCAGTCTGCCCGTCTGTCGCAGGATGAAATGTTGTACTCATCTTCAAGGTTGTTCCCAACGATTCCTGCCACTCCTTCTAAAACCTCGATATAAACCTCGCATCTCTGTCAGACACTATGTCCTTAGGGACTCCATGTAACTTAAGCACGTTCTTTCGATAGGCCATAGCCAATTGTGCCTTAGTCCATGTATCTTTCATTGGAACAAAGTGAGCTGACTTGGTCAGACGATCCACTATCACCCAAATCATGTTGTTACCTTGTTGACTCTTCGGCAAACCCACAATGAAATCCATGGAAATGGATTCCCACTTCCACTCAGGCGCCTCTAAAGACTGAATCTTACCTTGTGGTCGTCGCTGTTCCCCTTTAACTCTCTGGCATGTCAAACAACGGGACACAAACTCAGCTGTCTCTTTCTTCATCCCACGCCACCAAAACGTTTTCTTCAAATCCTTGTATAGCTTGTCTCCACCGGATGAATCAATATGGTGTGCAATGTGCCTCTGTCATGATAGTCTTTTTCAACTCCTCATCATTAGGAACACACCACCTACCATCAAACCTCAAACTACCATCTCGTATGAATAGAAAACCGGACACTGTCCCTTTCTCTACTCCACTCTCCACTCCACTATCTTAGGATCCAAATGGCCTCGCTTATCCCGAATATCATCATAAAACTCCGGATGTCTTTGTCATATCACCCATGGCATCTCCTTTCTGCATCATATGTATCCCAAAACTCGCTACCTCATCCCTCAGCCTCATCAAAGATAGAGCTGTACACAGGGAATGTACACTCTTCCTACTCAAAGCATCAGCTACAACATTGGCTTTCCCTTCATGGTAGATGATTTCCATGTCATAATTGCCAATCAGCTCCATCCACCTCCTCTGTCTCATGTTCAACTCCTTCTGCGTGAAGATGTACTTGAGACTCTTGTGATCAGAAAATACCTTAAAGATTGCTCCATAAAGGTAATGTCTCCAAATCTTGAGAGCAAACACCACTGCACCCAACTCCAGATCATGAGTAAGGTAGTTCTCCTCATAAGGCTTCAATTGCCTAGAAGCATAGGCAATCACTTTGCCATTCTGCATCAACACACATCCTAGCCCATTCTTCGAGGCATCTGTATAAACCTCAAAGTCTCGCTCCTTCAGTAATGCTAAGACTAGAGCTGTGGTCAAACGCTCCTTTAATGTTTGGAACGCCGTCTCACAACTCTCATCCCAACGAAACCTGTTCTCTTTCCTTATCAACGCTGTCATCGGTCTAGCTATCTTGGAGAAATCTTTCACGAACCGTCTGTAGTATCCAGCTAAACCCAAGAAACTCCTAACCTCAGCAACATTCTTCGGTGCTTCCCACTTTGTCACTGCCTCAATCTTCGCCGGATCCACAGCTACCCCATCTTTAGAGATTACATGCCCCAGAAAAGCAACTTTCTCTAACCAGAACTTACACTTGGACAGTTTAGCATACAACTCATGATCTCTCAAAGTTTGCAACACGATCCTCAGATGCTCCTCATGCTCCTCCTTAGTCTTAGAGTAGACTAAGATATCATCGATAAACACCACTACAAACTGGTCCAAGAACTGTCTGAAGATTCTGTTCATCAAATCCATGAACACTGCCGGCGCATTAGACAACCCAAACGGCATCACCACATACTCATAATGGCCATACCTCGACGTGAAAGCTGTCTTTGGTATGTCCACCTCTCTAATCTTCACCTGATGGTACCCCGACCTCAAATCAATCTTAGAAAAGACTGTTGCACCACTCAACTGATCAAACAGGTCATCTATCCTTGGCAAAGGATACTTGTTCTTTATCGTCACACGGTTCAGCTCCCTGTAATCTATGCACAACCTTAAACTCTCATCTTTCTTCTTCACGAAAAGAACTGGTGCTCCCCACGGCGATACACTTGGTCTAATGTATCCCTTCTCTATCAGATCGTCTAACTGCTTCCTAAGCTCCTCCATCTCCTTAGGACCCATACGGTACGGTGCCTTAGAGATTGGCCCCGTCCCTGGCTTCAACTCAACAGTGAAGTCTATCTCCCTCTTCGGTGGTAACCCCAGAATCTCCTCTGGAAAAACATCTCGCAAACTCCCCACCACCGGTATCTCATCAACCGTCGGACTCTCTATCCGATCATCTCTCACATGGCACAAGATCGGAGGACATCCCTTCCTCGGATAAGACTTCAAGGTGACAAATTTAATCAACTTAACTTTGGGTTTGACTAGAAACCCACGATAAGACACACTAACACCCTTAGGACCTCTTAAAGACACTTTCTTTTGATGACAGTATATCTTAGCTTTATACTTTCCTAACCAATCCATCCCAACTATCATCTCAAAACCGTTAAAAGGAAACTCTAGCAAGTCTACAGGGAAATCAACTTGCCCAACTATCAAAGATACATCTCTGAACAATCTCCCACACGATACAGACTCACCCGAAGGTATGAAACCTTGCTCACTGACAAACGCATATACTCTCAAACCCAACTGTTTAACATGACTCGAAGACACAAACGATTGAGAAGCCCCCGAATCAAACAAAACGAATGTAGGAATACCATTAACAAGGAATGTACCAGTGATAACGTGCGCATCTTCCTCAGCTGCTTTCTTCTCCATCATGAATAACTTGCCACTGGTCTTCTGCCCACCTCCCTGGACAGTACTGGCTGAGGTGGTCGGCTTAGCACCCGACCCTTCATTGTTGTTGTTGTTCGCCGGTGGTTTCGATAAGAATTACCGCCGTTGCGGTTGCCTCCACTCGGTAACTCGACTTCCCGGTTTGGCCATGATCCAGCCGGTCATTTTGCTCGCGAAACTCTGCGCAGTCTCCGGAAAGATCCTGCACTTGTGCACTCATGTCTCTTGTGGCCTACACCACCACAAACTATAGCAGGTAACTCCCCAACTATTACTCACACTTCCACGGCCACGCCCAAAGGAAGCCCCAGCACTAAACCCATACCCAGAAGAAAATCCCTTAGACTGATTGTGGTTGCCTTTCTTGTGATTCGATTGGCCACCACCCTCGCTCTCAGACTTCCTCTTCTCACCACCTAACCTCTCCTGAGCCATCTCCACCAACCTCTCAGCTCTCCCAGCCCTCTCATAAGCTTCCTTAACATCAGTAAGGATCCCCACGGGTAACTTATCCATAATCTTAGGGGTCAACCCCCTCTCAAACCTCAATGCCAGATTCTCCTCACTCAAACCCATATCCTCAGCATACCTAGACTTCTCATTGAACAAATGTAGTACTCACCACGGACATCTCGGCAGTCATCTTAAAACCATCAAACTCTTCTCTCATCTTACTCCTCACATGTTCCGGTACAAACTCCTTCCTCACAACCCTACGAAACTCCTCCCAAGGTATAGCAGGTAAGCCCTGGTTTGTATATATCTCCTTAGCACTCACCTTCACTAAATCCCACCACTTGCCTGCTGCCTCCCTCAAATAGAACGCAGCCTGCTCCACTCTCATCTCATCAGGACAATGAACCAAGTCTAATATGTTCTCCATCTCTCTCAGCCAACTATCAAGAAGATTAGGCTCCCCAACTCCCTTGTATTCTTTTGGGTTAAACCTCGCAATATAGAGGCTGATTTTTGAATGATCAACCTCCTTCTCCTTATCCTTATTCTTGTCCTCATTCACTTTCTTTAGGGTCTCAGTAAGAGCATCCTGGTGCTCTAACATCTTAACGATGTCATCCACGGTCATAAGCTCACCTCTAGCATACAAAGCAGTTCTCTTGGGCGGCATCTTGAAACTATACATATATAAGAAAGGGTAGATATGAACATACGTACTAAACTTCAAAACACGAAGACACGACCCCCAGAACCTACTCGATCGAGTTCCCAGACCCACTCGATCGAGTAACGGGCTACTCGATCGAGTGCCCAACATACTCGATCGAGTACCCAAACATCAGACCCCTAACAGACCTTCTGATCTCTTACCTACTCGATCGAGTATCTAGGCTACTCGATCGAGTGACCCCCTACTCGATCGAGTACCCCTAGTTACTCGATCGAGTACCCAAAAACGCGATTCTGGACTCAAAATCGTTAAAAACCCACCCGATCGAGTCAGTCCCACTCGATCGAGTCATGCTAATACATAAAAGCTTCCCGCATGTTACGTCATATGCTAACATGCTAAACTTATAAACCACATTATATCATAATACACATGCTACGAATCTTTTCTACCATTCTTCGAGATCATTTCATCATGTTATTAAATGCCACATTATAAATCATCCAACATGTTATCATCTCATCAACAAATTCCCACATATCACCATTTTCTTTCACATGCTCAACTTTCTACTTCAACACCCAACAATTAACACATTTCATCACATTCTTACACAAGTTAACCAAACACACATACGACTCGACAAACACTTCCCCCATGTGACCGGTTCAAAGTTGTAGGGCGACCCCTGCGACTTTAGGACGTCTCCCAAGCCTTTGCACTAGCTCCTACAACTTTTACCCCGGGTTCATTTTAATTGACTCCCTATGTTCATTAGGTTCATTGGTTACAGGTTTCAGGATCGTCGCTCTGATACCATTTGTAACACCCCCATACTCCAAGTGCCTTACCAGGACCACTCAGGTATGAAGACATTACCATCTCGGTTACCCGAGGCAATGATAATCAAACAACAATGAAGAAACAACGTTTAATATAAATAGTTTAACGAATAGTTACAATCCTCAAAACCAAACCAAAAGTACGATACATGATTCCAAACTGACTGTTCCAACTGAAATGTAAATAAACTAAAGGCTACAGCGGAAGACTCCTATCATCATGTCGTGGCATCCCAGCTATCCCAGTACTCATCTCAATACCCGCTCAATATCTGCTCACCATCCCCGAATGGATCACCGCAGTTTACAAAACAACACCGGTCGATTAATCACACAATCAATATGTATAACAACAATAAGATAAACAGACAAACTTAATTGTACACACACACACACAACCAACCAATTCCCATCATCTCAATACGACCGTCCACTTGGACCCGCCACGCCGCTGGGGGACCGCCGTACCCACCAAATCCCCGCTCCACATAGTGAGCGATAACCCTGTCCATTAATGTGCACATCCCTTCCGTGGCGGGTTCCACGAAGGCGAAACTAGGGCGTGAAGCCACTCCCGCAAGTGACCCCACTCGGTAGAGGCCACGCCTCGCGAACCATCAACAACGATCACAACCACAATCACAACACAACTATTATATCAAACAACCAAATACAATACATCAATCAACATCCCATTATGGGACTAATACTGAGTAGGAAATCCTACCTGGTATGCACACAATCAGACGGTCTCTCTGCCGAGTCAAAAGCCTCTTCTATGAACCCTCCTCCTATCATACAACACATATAGGCTACCAATCACATACTACACATAAAAACCCCCAATCTTTAAATTAGGGTTTAACCAAATCAAAGGAAAAACAATAAAAAGGGTACATAGATCATACCCTCGACGCAAGGAACCCAACGATATAAACAACGACAAGAACTGACCGTCTGAACTCCGGGAATTGCTAAGAATGCGATTAGGAAGATGAACTTGTTGCTTTCTCTCTTAAACAGGAATTTAGGTTTTGTAAAAGTGGTTTAGAATAATAACAACGGAACTTAAATACCTTAATCGCATAATTAACAAAACCCGAGAAAACTCCCCGTAAAACCGGACACTCGATCGAGTACCCAAGGTACTCGATCGAGTACCCCCCTTACTCGATCGAGTGCCCCAGCTACTCGATCGAGTACCCAACAGGTCAGAAACTATTTTATTTCGCAACTTACCCTTACTCGACAGAGTAAGGGCTACTCGATAGAGTACCCCAAGACTTATAAATACGGAGTATTACAAACAATGTCCTGACAGATTAGGACATTTTCTATGATAGAACGACCTTTGATAAAAGCTCCCTGATTTTCATAAATTATATCAGGCAAGACCAATGCTGACCTGTTGCATAAAATTTTGGAGATGGCTTTGTATAGCATGTTGCAGCAGGCAATAGGCCTAAAGTGTTTGACTGTGGTAGGTCTTTCACATTTGGGGATAAGTGTGATATTAGTAGCATTGATCTGTGACAGTAACTGGCCATTCCTAAAGAACTCCTTGATAGCATGGTAGATATCACATCCAATAGTGTCCCAAGTATCCTTAAAAAACCCGCTGGTTTAGCCATCAGGACCAGGGGCCTTGTCCTTAGGAATAGCAAATACAACTTGTTTGATCTCCTCGTCTGTCACAGGAGCATTTAAGAGACATGAATGTGCATCAGAGCAGAAAGTACCCTGCTGAAGGACCTCAGTTCTCACAGACTCAGTGGGCTTCTTGCTGCCAAGTAGGCCAGTAAATAGTCTATGAACGCCTGATGAATGCTTTCCCTATTAGTACAAAGATTGCCATGCATATTTTTAATCTGTATGCTCTTATTCTACAAACATCTCTTTTTAATAGCACTATGAAAGTATGCAGAATTACTGTCCCCTTCCTCAAGCCATTTGGTCTTGGCCATCTGTTGCAAGAAACTATCCCTGGCAGCTGTCAAAAATCTAACATTAGCAGCAGCAGTAATTTCCTGGGTTATCAATTCAGCATTGGCAATGTCATTTTTTAGTAACAGTTGAATTCTTTCTAATTCATGACAAGCCTGGCTGGCCTTGTTTTCAATATCAGAGTAACAGTCCTTGTTCAAGCCTTTAAGGACACACTTCAAGTTCTTCAGACGTTTGGCCACTCTAAACATCATAGTCCCCTCAATCTGTATAGACCAAGCTTGTTGAACTTTAGGCATAAAGTCAGGAGCAGTGCTCAACATGTTGGAGTACTTAAAACTTGTATTTTTCCTACCTTCCAGTTTGGTATTCCTGACAATACAAGGATTATGATCAAGAAGTCCCTCAGGATGAAAATGGGCTGCCATTTCAGGGAAGGTATTCAACCACTCTTGAGTAACCAGAAACTTATCCAACCTACTAAATTTCCTATGAGCAGCATCTTGTTTATTTGTCCAAGTATAATAGGCACCAGTGGCATTAATATCAGTCATTCCACAAGATATAATGCAATCAATAAAATCATCCATATCCTCTTGTTTGGTATTGCCACCCATCCGTTCATCAGGAGAAAGAACAGTATTGAAATCACCAACCATAACCCATGGTCCATGAGAATTTGATGCAATGTTCACCAGCTTTGCCCAGAGGTCTTTCCTATCAACTCCCTCATTATAAGCATATATCATACTCAGGAAGAAAGAGTTCTGAGTAATTTTAACAGTCACCTTAACATGTATAAATTGAGGATCATATTGCAACACCCAAACATCAAAGATACTAGGTTGCCATAAAATCCAAACTCTACCCCTTTTATGCAAGTTACAGTTTGTAGTCACACACCATCCTTCTAACATAGTATTGGAAATATGATTCACATTTTCACCATTTATTTTTGTTTCTAAAAGGCCAAACAAACATGCCTCATTATTCTGAATAAAATTCTTAACTATCCTTTGTTTATTTACATTATTGAGCCCTCTGACATTCCAAAAGCCTATATTATTCATTATGCAATCTTAAAGAGGGGTCACCTATATTCAACACCTGTTCTGTAGCAGACTGTGTCACATTCTGAGTAAATGCATCTGTTTCTGAAGCATTCTGCAGAGGGGTGGCAGGGTTGTCTAATATCTGCACTACTGCAGTCTTAGTCTGCTTGACATTAGGGGACTTGCCTTGCAGTGCTGGAAATTCAACATCTGAGATGGTTGTGCTTACAGGAACAATTGGTCTCCACACTTTTTTGGTAGGCACGCCTTTCTGCTTTTGGACAACACGCCTGCAGCTCTTTCCATCATGGCCTAAACTCTTGCATTTCTCACACAATATGGGTTTCCATTCATATTCAACCTGAAGAACAATCATGTTTCCTTCTGCATCCAAGAATTTGACAGAACTAGGCATATGTTGACCAACTTGTAACTCAATCATGACTCGGGCAAATCCCAGTCTAGTTTTCTCCTCAGTAGCCATGTAAGACTTGACATAAGGTCCAACTAATCCCGCAATAGTTGGCAAGCATTTACCCCAAAATTTGAGTGGTAAACCATGCAGCCTTATCCAAGCTGGAGCCACCTTCACATCTTCTTTCATTAAATCCACATTCTCCTGCCAGGGGTTCACTATTAGGGGTTTATTATCAAACATGTGATAACCAGCTTGCAGGACTTGTTCTTGGTCCTTCATCTCCTTAAACCTTACTAAAAACACTCCATTAGGTAGGAAGGAAACCTTATCAATTCCATGCTTTCCCCAAACCCTGTGAATGTATCCATTTATGACCTCCCATGGAGGATTTGCTCCTAAAACAAAGCAGTAAACTGCTTGTTTCCAATAAGCCACTTCATCCTGCGTGTCCTCATCAGTAAACTAAATTAGAGTATCAGAATTACCCTTACTCTCATCTTTTTTCTCCATTACCTTTTCTGTAGTCACCATAGCCTGCTTTTTTCCACGTTGTGTTACCTATTGGACGTTTGCACTAGGGTCTTCTTCATCCTCAAAAGATAAACCCTGAATTGGCACTACTTCATGAATGGCCTTAGTACGTAGTACATCTTCTTCTCCTGGTCTAGTTTTATTATCCTGACTATGGCTCGTACTACCCTTTTTTTGGGACTTAGACTGCTTAGGACTAATAGATTTCTTCTTTTGGATCTTTTTTGCAGAATTTCGTGCCATAATCACTAGGAAAAATTACCTCTAAAACGATGAAAATAAGCGTTTTCTTAATCGCCTCTTAATCGCCTATTAGGTTTCTTCATTAGGGTTTAATTCAATGTTCCTTGGGGTTTTCTCAAATTTTATTTGTTTTTACGCACATGTGTATTTTTTCTGAGCTTATTGAAGTTAGTTAAATATTAATTTTTTTTCATCAAAACTTAAATTTAACTAAGGTTTTATGTAATTTTTTTAAGTTTTATTTTAATTTTTTGAGGTTAATGTTTAAGTGAATGAACTCAAAAACTAGTTGTGAGATTCTTCAAGTTAGGTGGAACTGTAAGTAATATTAATATCAGAACCAAGCCTACAAAAAAGAGGCATCAAGTCACCAATTACAAACCATTCTCAAGATTTTGACCTACCCTATCGGAAATAGAGTAACCAGGCAACAACCATTACAACTAATACTGTAACACCCCCATACTCCAAGTCCCTTACCAGGACCACTCAGGTATAAGGATGCCACCATCTCGGTTACCCGAGGCATGATATTCATAAGACAATAATGGAACAACTTTAAAAGTAAATAAAGTTTAAAGTGATTACATAGCAATTCCAAACTGATAAAAAGAAATACAAGACTCTCAGACGGTCTACTGCTAAAGCTATTAAAGCTATAAAACATCGTCTGACACAGCGAAAGACTTCTAACTGCCACGTGATGACTCATCCCAGCTATCCCATACGCGTCATATCATACCTCTCAATAATCGCTCACCACCCCGAATGGATCACCACGTTTTTAAAACATTTAAACGGGTCGATTAATCACACAACTCAATATATCAACAATAAGATAAACAGACAAAACTTAACTCACACACACACACAACCAACCAATTCCAATCGTCTCAATCACCGATCGTCCACTGGACCAGCCACGCGCCATGGGGGGACCGCACCGAACCCACCAAATCCCCGCTCCACATAGTGAGCGATAACCCTGTCCATTAATGTGCACATCCCTTCTGTGGCGGGTTCCACAGAAGGCGAAACTAGGGCGTGAAGCCACTCCCGCAAGTGACCCCACTCAGCCGAGGCCACGCCTCGCGAACCATCAACAACGATCACAACCACAATCACAGTACAATTATTATATCAAACAACCAAATACAATACATCAACCAATATCCCATTATGGGACTAATACCGAGTAGGAAATCCTACCCGTATGCACACAATCGACGGTCTCTCTCACCGAGTCAAAAAGCCTCTTCTATGAACCCTCCTCCTATCATACAACACATAGAGGCTACCAAATCACATACTACACATAAAACCCCCAATCTCTAAATTAGGGTTTAACCAAATCAAAGGAAATGCAATAAAAAGGGTACATAGATCTTACCCTCGACGCAAGGAACTCAACGGTATAATCAACGCTCAGAACTGACCTTCCAAACTCCGGGTATTGCTAATAATGCGATTAGGATGAAGAACTTGCTTGCTTTCTCTCTTAAACAGTAATTTAGGTTTTGCAAAAGTGATTTAGAATAATGACGACAAAGCTTATATACCTTAATCGCATAATTAACAAAACCCGAGAAAACTCCCCGTAAAACCGGCTACTCGATCGAGTACCCAAGGCTACTCGATCGAGTACCCCCTTACTCTATCGAGTACCTAAGGCTACTCGATAGAGTACCCCCTTACTCTATCGAGTACCCAAGGCTACTTGATAGAGTACCCCTTACTCTATCGAGTACCTAAGGCTACTTGATAGAGTACCCTACAGTCGAAACTTTTCTAAAACGCAACTTACCCTTACTCGACAGAGTAAGGCCTACTCGATAGAGTACCCCAAGACTTATAAATACGGAGTATTACAGTCTTCCCTCCTTAAAAAGAACTTCGTCCCCGAAGTTCAACCCATACTCTAAAAACAACCACACTAACTCGACCAAGACACAACAACATAACTAAGAACTCAAAAACTCGACCAAACATAAAACATGAACTCTTAACACCCACTCCACCAACTATGTTTACTTCCTTAACATGACTCACGATATCGTATCCACCACATATATATCTCTCACGACACCAACTTCATACATAACCAACCACCATCCACTAACACTGCTAACTCCATAATATCATCCACTATCAAATCCAAAATCAAGACACTCCTAGACATCAAACAGAATGTTACATTCTACCACCCTTAAAAGGAACTTCGTCCTCGAAGTTTACTCACACTCATAACCTCATCATCCAACTGTCAACACTATCGAAGTATTCTCGCATTCCTAATATTGAACTACTACAAGCACGTCCATGACCTTTTAACACTATCAACCACAACATATACAAATCCATACCTTATGCTACACCAACACTCTACTTCCAAATATACTACCATATGTACAACCATCAAAATCTCTTTTATCGCATCCTACTCCTCTTAAGATAAATGTTACGTCCTCGTAACTCACTAATACTAAATCCTAGATATATCTTTTCATTATCCTCATCACCACTGCATGTCAAAGATAACCACCTAGAACCTAAACACTCGCCATGCACATATCCAAGGCTCTCTTACTTAAACAACTCTCATACTTCACTTCACTCGTCACACCACCTAACCTATACCACAAAATCCTTAACTTAAACCAAAACTTCACTTGTTCCCTATTACCGCAACATGACACAACTCTCTATATAACTTACATAAAACTCTTATCGTCAAAAGCATAACTCATGATCCACACTTGTTACGTACACTCACACTAGATCCTCAAGTTCATTTCTTTCATTACCGCAAGACTCATACATAACTTAACACGACACTAATTACTCAACACTCTACGCTCACTGTCTCAACAAAGGATTATGAACCACCTGCATATATCAGATCATGACTATGACTACTGATGCCTCAACTTAAAACAAGAGCAAAATTACTGTAACAACTTCGCACAACTGTGTCCCATCAACAGAATGTCACTATACCATGACAACAACGAAAATATGTACAACTCTCTTTCATATCAGATTCTACCCTCATTCCCAACTTAACCTGGTAAGAAACATCAATAACAAAACAACTGTCTATCTGTACAAACTGAAACTCGCAGGAAGCAACATCAAACAAAACAACAATCTATGTATGACTGGTATGTACTTTCGAAACTCGAATCATAATCATCCCACCTACTCCACCACAACCGGTGACGGCATCACAACACCGCCACCAACAGCCACACCGCAGTGCAAAAATACCCGCATCAAAGCACTATGTACCGTGCCCGGATCACCACCCGAGGCACAACAACCACATCGATAGTCATCACAACTGCATACAACTCCCATAAATACTGACTCGGAATAATTTCTCAGACAAGAAAAACTTACTTAAATACGCTTTACTAAATCATAACACAACATATTTTATGAATTAAACAGATAATTACCTCGTGAATATCATCCCCTTACCATATCACAGATTGACATGTACCATGAATACGGACAAGCGTAACTAGTCATGCCAAAACAGTCAAATTATTACCTTTTTAAACATCATTCCATTACGTTCTCGTATCCAACATGTATTACAGAAAATTCAGATAACAACTTTATAATTATCACACCATACCATTTTTTTTTTGTGAGGTCAGAACCTCGCACAAACATTTATATATGACATAGACCCATAATCACATCCAACCAGTCAATCCTGATCACGTAAGTTACCACTCAACCAAGGTTACCTGTCGCCCGAGTTTAACTCGCATGCCCCTCATCACATTCTTCCATTCGCATAACCCTCACCTTCTGCCACATGTAACTATACAGCTAACACTCACTAGGAGAAACCGCCTCCTAAGACTATGTCTTATACTTCCTCACAACCATACCTATCAATTCAATCTCTACAAAATCAGCCTCTTTAGAATTGCCATCTTTCCTATTTATCATTAACCTTAACCATTAGAGACAACTCCTCTACACAACTACCGTTCGTACATCAACTTCTTACACTCATCTCTAAACATCACCGTTTCTTCCCTATATTTGGTTACCATCCCCAATAACGAGCATCAAATCCATCAACCAAAATTACCTCAACATAATTCCCAATACTATTCTTAATTGTATCATCATTTAACTCTCCACCAAAATCTCATATCCTGCAGATATTCTACCAACTTCTTACTTTCCTTAATTCCTCAAAACTCAAGACTAATCATGTTATTCCGAAACTCCTATATAACCATTAATTCAATTCCTCATGATAGTATCATGCATCTTGACGATTCCTTACTTTTATATCACACAACCCCGGTGAACATTTTCTTAGTTTTACTCCCCTCCTTTTTTTTTTTTTTTTTTTACACTCGACTAAAACAATTAACCATTCAACTCCTTATTACTTCTTCCTAACTCTTTAGTGCTCCGATCACTTTCTCATTGCTCCACAATTCCAATCCCGTTATTTCTTATCGATATTATCTCACTCTTCCTTACCATAAAATGTTCTCTTATTATGCCATTAATCACCCTTGCCACTGATCCATAAAAATCAATGTTTAATGTTCAAACAATTACATCTCCCTTTTTACATCTCTAGAAATCAAAATTCTTTTATACCGTTAATTACCCAAGGAAATCACACATTAGTTTCGTCTCTCGATAACACAAATTTCCAAACTCAGTCACTGTCTACAAATCCACGTCGTGACATGTCTCCATTAAGTTCACTATATACCACTCTTCTCAATCCCTCTAAAACGACCTTTCATTACATATGTTCTTACTCAACTCAATTTCTAACCATCTCCCTCCATAATTCGTTATATATCTCAGGTTGCTACTATTCACATCCTTCCTTTCAATCTTTTCATTCTCACGTTCCTTAGACCCACATCATCCCTTACTCACTTTCACTTACTTTTACATCACTCAATTTCGCGAATAAATCACTCACCACGTCTCACCAAAACTTGCACCATGCCTCAATCAGCTCATCAATATTCTTTTTCTTTTTCCACTTCTCAGCACAACCACATATAGCTCATCTCCTCCCACCAAACTCATACTCACCATAAGGTGCCACTCACCACCCCATAAGATTGGGTAACTTACGTATCAAGACCAACTTACATGTAAAACAATGCATAAAGAAGTAAAATAACAATTTTGAATTAAACATAATATGCAACGAATGTCAAAAGATAAGCATATGACCCAAAACAGGGGTCACTAGATCGAGTACAGGCCACTCGATCGAGTAAGTGACTTACTCGATCGAGTAGGTGAAGATCAGAAGCACGTAAAACAAATCACCAGGGCTACTCAATCGAGTAGCTAAGGTACTCGATCGAGTTCCCCCTTACTCGATCGAGTAGCTAAGGTACTCGATCGAGTTCCCCCTTACTCGATCGGAACTCGATCGAGTACCAAGGATACTCGATCGAGTACCCTAATTCTCAGCACTGTCCAGTTTTCGTAAAACAATCATAACTCACTCATTTCTTGGTCGTTTTGGGCGTGTGACCTATCGTTAGAATCGTAAAAGAACAAGCTATCACCTCCAATTGGAATCACATTAAAATAATTTATGCATCTTGAGTTATAACAGTTTAAAGACAACCTATTTATAATCGAAAAAAACACAACTACTTGATTTTACTTCTAAACAACTTAAACAACAACCAAGCAAACAAAACCAGTCCGAAACTCATAAAACAAGTATTCATAATCATATGTTACTATTTTCAAAAATTAAGCAACAACATCCATCATGCACATATATTATTTAACTCATTAGTCATGTACTAACCGCATACTTTAAATTTTATAACTTTTCGTAACACAACATTCTCATACATTACAAATCCTATTTCCATGTTACTAATACAACAACATTACAAATACACTTCGTCACTTAAACATATTCATAATCACAAAATTCATATTCTCATGCAATTGCTACCCCATCTTTTCCAATCAATTCATCCATTTCCAACACATTACTCATCATTCTCATACACTTTTCTAACAATTCCAACCAACATGGTAAACCAACTATCATGCAACATGCTTTCAATCAACAACATACGAAATCACATTATCACCATCTTTTCTACACATTCCTCATTCTCCACAATCATACATTCACTGGTTCATACCACACATTACTATATAGATACACAATATACAAGGTAAACACATAGCGATCCCGACTCATATCCCATGTGACCGGTTCAAAATTGTAGGGCGAGTTCGCGACTTTAGGACGTCTCCCAAGCCTTTGCATTAGCTCCTACAACTTTTACCCCGGGTTCATTTTATTTGACTCCCTATGTTCATTAGATTCATTAGTTACAGGTTTCAGGATCGTCTCTCTGATACCATTTGTAACACCCCCATACTCCAAGTGCCTTACCAGGACCACTCAGGTATAAGGATGCCACCATCTCGGTTACCCGAGGCATGATATTCATAAGACAATAACAAAACAACTTTAAAAGTAAATAAAGTTTAAAGTGATTACATAGCAATTCCAAACTGATAAAAAGAAATACAAGACTCTCAGACGGTCTACTGCTAAAAATATTAAAGCTATAAAACATCGTCTGACATAGCGGAAGACTTCTAACGGCCACGTGATGACTCATCCCAGCTATCACATACGCGTCATATCATACCTGCTCAATAACTGCTCACCACCCCCGAATGGATCCCCACAGTTTTTAAAACATTTAAACGGGGTCAGCACTAATCACACAACTCAATATATCAACAATAAGATAAACAGATGACTTAATCACACACACACACAACCAACCAATTCCAATCGTCTCAATCACCGATCGTCCACTGGACCCCGCCACTGCGGGGGGACCGCAGCCGTACCCACCAAATCCCCGCTCCACATAGTGAGCGATAACCCTGTCCATTAATGTGCACATCCCTTCTGTGGCGGGTTCCACAGAAGGCGAAACAAGGGCGTGAAGCCACTCCCGCTAGTGACCCCACTCAGCCGAGGCCACGCCTCGCGAACCATCAACAACAATCACAACCACAATCACAGTACAATTATTATATCAAACAACCAAATACAATACATCAACCAATATCCCATTATGGGACTAATACGAGTAGGAAATCCTACCCGGTATGCACACAATCGACGGTCTCTCTTCTTTGAGTCAAAAAGCCTCTTCTATGAACCCTCCTCCTATCATACAACACATAGAGGCTACCAAATCACATACTACACATAAAACCCCAATCTCTAAATTAGGGTTTAACCAAATCAAAGGAAATACAATAAAAGGGTACATAGATCTTACCCTCGACGCAAGGAACTCAACGGTATAATCAACGCTCGTAATCGACCTTCCAAACTCCGGGTATTGCTAATAATGCGATTAGGATGAAGAACTTGCTTGCTTTCTCTCTTAAACAATAATTTAGGTTTTGCAAAAGTGATTTAGAATAATGACGACAAAGCTTATATACCTTAATCGCATAATTAACAAAACCCGAGAAAACTCCCTCAGAAAACCGGCTACTCGATCGAGTACCCAAGGCTACTCGATCGAGTACCCCCTTACTCTATCGAGTACCTAAGGCTACTCGATAGAGTACCCCCTTACTCTATCGAGTACCTAAGGCTACTTGATAGAGTACCCCCTTACTCTATCGAGTACCTAAGGCTACTTGATAGAGTACCCTACAGGTCAGAAACTTTTCTAAAACGCAACTTACCCTTACTCGACAGAGTAAGGCCTACTCGATAGAGTACCCCAAGAGTTATAAATACGGAGTATTACAAATACACCAATACTACCAACAGCTGAACTAAATTACATCAAATCACGCTGCTTGCACCATTCAATCTCCTCCCTTTTAAGAGTACCAGTATCACTACCCAGAAGCCTGAGTCTGCATTCCGTTTTGATCTTTGAAATGAGAGAGACATGGCAGTGCACATATCCTTCTATCCTGCAAGTAGTCCTAGCATACCAGATGTGACAATGAAGAGCAGCAACTAATGAGCTGAGGACAAGTCTGATGAAGCCAGTAAACTTCTTCATTTTTAGCACAGAAGCTACAGTTAAATGACCAAAGAATTAAACATTAAGTCAGAGTGAAAGTTGAGTAAAATAGAGTTTTGTATAGCAACAGTCATGGAAGAGATGAAAAATGAGTTTCATCTTGAGTACCACACAAGAAGCAAGAAGATTGTTGAGTGATTCCCATCCTAATCAACCTATCAAGAGTAAGTAATCTGCCATGGTAAATGAGCCACAGAATAAAAGAATGTCTTGGAATGTTAAATCTATTCCAAACACTCTTAGCCCAAGGTACCTTTAACAAACTGTGCTGAGTTAACCATTCATAGCCTGCAGAGATTGAGTAGCCATCAGTATCAGTTATCCATTTCCCTTCAATAAGCGCCACTTTAAACATCTCCTTTATCTCACAAATCTTTCTCCATGCCCAAGAACTAGCATAAGTTGGTTGATGTGAACATTATTTGCGCACATTTAGTCCCCTAATTGAGCCTATTTTGCATACTATTATAACATTCTATGGCCATTTTATCCGTCAAAACCTTCCTATTTGCTTTTCTATCGCATTTAATATGTTTTGTAGAAAAGGAGATGATAAGGCGGAAATCCCCGTCTTGCCTGCTTATTTGGAAGCTACTTGACGATACTAGATGGACTAGTATGAAGAGGAAGCAAAGACTAAAGACCAATCCCGCAAAAATAAAATGGGAATGAGAAAAAGGGAAGAAAAGAAGGAGAATCACTGCTGAAGAACAATCCGAGCGGATTGTCTCCAATCCGCCCGTCTCCTCACTACACAATCCGAGCGTCTTGCTTTGAATCCGCTCGGATTGCCCCACCAGAATCCGCCCGGATTCCATCAAATCCGCTCGTCTTCCGTCTGCAGAATCCGCCCGTCCCGACACCAATCCGCCCGGATTCCTTTACAACAATTTTCGTGTTCTTCATGCTCCATGAAAGACGCCCTTCCTTCGAAAAATACCGGCTTCTCCCTGCTCAAATCTCAAAAGTGTAATTACTAGTTTAGCCCTTAGTTAACCCTAATGCATCCACCTAATTTCCACTATAAATACCCCATTTGTAATAATCAAACCATCAAGTTTTATTAGATTAGAACCAAGTTTTATTAGATTAAATCAAGCTTTCTTAGATTAGATTAGGAGTAGATTAGAATAGATTAATCTCAATCTTTCCACACAAATTACACATTAATCTCTCCTTAATTATTGTCCAAGTTTATTATTCAAGTTTATTATTGGGTAATTGAAGATTATTGGGAGATTGACAACCTTCCATCAATCATCAATTTCTTCTATTATTCTTTGCATTATTATTTTGGAATCTCCATAGGTATAACTCTCTTAATCCTTGTTTTAATTATTGTTAATCTTTCTTACTTGTTCATCATGTTTTACCTTGTTAATATGATTGACAACCTTGTTAGCATGTTAAACTTGATAATGAGTGAGTAGTCTCTTAGCTAGGATTAGTGGGTAATTAAGGGAAACAAACATGGGGATTGATTCATGCTTAATCTAATATGTTCACATGATTAAATTGCTTGCTTGTTGTGATGTCAACTTTATGCACATGTTATGTTTGATGAAATGCCAAGCCTATGAATCCTTGCATTTACAACCATCTCTTATCTATTCACTTGACTTGTAAGATATAAACCAACTCGAGTCTTGTTAGACCATGCATAGAAATTGATTAGGAGGAAAGTAAGTCGACTTGTAGGTGTTGTACAATCTAAACGATTCGGCTCCGGGACCTAACTCTTCCTAAGAACCGTAAGACATAAACCAACTCGGTTCCTTCACAACATTAATTGCTTGCAACCTTGTAAACATGTTTGTATGATCAACACCATGAACCCCCTATGACCCCATGATATCCTAGCATCTTTAATTAATTGTTTACATCCTTCTTTTATTGCTTGGTTTATTAAATTGCTTGCATTAGTCTAGACACAACTACAAACCCAAACAAATTGTGACACTAGCATAAATTGAGATAGATAGACTTAGAACCCAAAGCACACCGTCCCATGGATCGACCTCGACTTACCGCTAACTAGTTGTTTGTTGAGTGTTATAAATGTGTTTGATGGATGTGTGACGACCAACTCTTGTCCGTATCAAAATGGCGCCGTTGCCGGGGATGGTGCTATGTTATTAAGTTCTTACTTGTGTGTCTATTTTAATTGTGCTTTTACCTTGAGGAACTTCTTCCTCAAGGATCGTTTTTACCGTTTTCTTGTAGTTTCCATGTTTGTAGTTGTATCTTTATCTTGACCATGATGATGCAAGATTTGACATATGGAGTATGTGGTGGATCTTTTGAGTATGACTATGGGTATGGGGAGTTTGAGGAGCAAGTCAACACAAACCTACCTTATTATTTGTACAACGAAAATCCTAACCACTACCCCAATTTTTCCCACCAAAATCACCACACCCAATATCAACAACAATCACTCCCCCAATACCCACTTCATAATGAGTTTCAATTGCCACAATACAACCACTTTCACGCATACCCACAACAAAAAGATGAACCCATTCAAAACATGATTCTCCAAATGATGGGAGATCAACAAAACTTCTTCAACCAAATGCTAGAAGAGAGCCGAAAAGAAGATAATGTTCTTAAAAACATTGTTATCCAAAGAGAGGAATTGAGGATTTAAATTGCCCAATTGAAAGAATCCCAAGCAATCACTCACCACCGTTCTTTGGACATTGAGCATAAATGCGAATTTGAAGTAGTGACCTTTGACATGGAAGATGAGAAGTGGGAGGAGTCAAGTTCCTTGAACTCTTGTGATTATGAAAGTGTTGTGTTCGATGAAGAAGACATGAGGTTGAGCAAACCAAATGCTCTTAACCTTTGTGAGTATGAGGGTGTGTCTTTTGATATGAACGTTGAGGTGTTGGCAAAAGAGTTACATGAAGCCCACATTTATGATTCACGTGAAGATAGCAACAATGATGATGAACTTAGAGGAGGGACTCTCAATATCACCTTGCTTGAGGAGCCTATCCTTGAGGCATTTGAGATACCCTATCATGAAGAAGACCGTCCTTCCTTTATCCGTCATGAAGACCACTTGGCACCTATCTTGGAGCCAATGATCATTGAAGAGGATATGATAGACCTTCTTCAAAAGGCCAAAGTTTCTTACAAGAGCTATTTGGTGAAAAAGCTCAAAGAGAAAATTGCTCGTGAGGCTACTTGTGAAGATTTGGCACCCACAATCTCAACTCCTATGGTATCCAATCATCAAAGTTATGAAAATTCTCCTTCTACCTTGGAAGGATTGAAAAATCGAAATGCTATCATCATCACCAAAATTGAAGAAGAAGTTGGTAAGTGGAAGTCCACGGGTGAAAATGAACCACACTTCATGCTTAGTTTTAACAAGAATCATGGGTGTATATATTTGAAGCATCGGGAAAGCTCTAACGCTAAGGAGAAGTCAAGAAAAAGAACATTCTACAAGCTTCCTTGGCCAAATTTCATATTCAAATTGAGCAACCCATACTTGTGCTTGTTTGGAGCTTGTTCACAAGCTTTTGATCTTTTATTAAGAGCTTTGAGCTCTATGGATAAGAGTCTCTACAAATTGAACAAGTTTGGTGGAGTCCTACCTCAAAACCACCATTTGTAAGATATTTCTTAAACCCTTTTACTTTGTATAATATTGTACATTTGCATTTGCATTTAATTTCTTGCATGAGAGAGAGGAGAGAGAGAGAGAGTCATCTTACATGTTTCATGAGCAAATTTCAGAAAAAGATAAGGAAAAAGAGAAAATCAGTGAAAAGGGATATGTTGTTTCGTGAAAAAGAAAGAAGAAGAAGGAAAGAAGCAGAAAGACGCCCGGATTCTAGCAAATCCGCCCAACCAGGGCCCACGGGAAAGCAAAAATTGAAACTGAAGGAGAATCCGTGCGGGTTCCAGGAAATCCGCCCGTCCCAGACAATTCGTCCGTCTTCTCCACGGGACGCCCGTCCCGTATGTCGTCCAGAGGCAAGATTTTGAACTGTGTCAAAATCCGTGCGGATTATCGAGAATTCGCCCGTCCAGATCAAGCCGTCCGTCCCGAACAAAATCCGCCCGTCTTTTCCCTGCTTCTCAGCCAAAGAATTTCTCTGTTCTAGAATCCGTGCGGATTCTACCAAAGACGCCCGTCTCCTTCTTCTAGAATCCGGCCGTCTCGTCTAAAATCCGCTCGGATTGTACTGTTCATACGGATAAAACGGGTTCGATCCAATCTTATCCGTTCGGATTCCCTACTTCTTCTATATAATCACCCCCCTTCTCCCTCATTCCCTCACCTTACCAAACCCTAAAACACTCATCTCAACCCTCAAAATCATCCTCCAATCCTCAAAAACACCCCCATCACCAACATCCAAATGGCACCATTGACAAACACCAAGGGAAAGGCCAAGAAATTGGTTGAATCATTCGGGAAGAAGCGCAAGGGATCAACCTCTTCAACACCGCGAGAGGTAGTACTACCAAGGAACACCCGACCCTTAATGAGGGGAGGCATTGAACAACTCAACAACTTCCAAGAAGTGATCTTCCTATCCGACGACCACCGCGAAAAATTCGTCGAGCTTCTAGGTAAGAAGTACGAGCCTACTCAATTTGTTGATACTAGGGTGTTGGAAATCCTTAAGATAAGGTACCCTACCGAGATGTTCTTTAATGGCCTTGGCATTGGGAACTTTTTCCATGCCCATGAAGAGACTTACCTTAGTCTCACCCTTGAATTCTTGAGTAGCCTTCGCATTGTGGCGGATACCCACAACAATGTAGGCATGGAGTTTAGGTTATGCAACCTAGACCATGTTCTTTCTCTTGAGGAATTTGCCTATGTTTTCGGTCTTGAAGTACCCACCGACTATACCGAAAAGACCGATAATTTTAGTGTGGACTTCCTTTGGAAGGCTATCTCCGGGAGTGACTTTACCCATATAAAGCGTTGCTATACATTTGCTATCCAACATCCGGTGATTCGATTCACCGAACGCTTTGTAGCCGGTTGCATCAATGGGAGGTACGAGCAAGATCGGTGTACTCTCATCGACTTAACTTTTCTTGAGTCTTATTTGAATGTTCGAGCGGTGAGGCGTTATAACTTCAACACGCCACTTGAGATACTTACTAGGTTCCATGATTTTGCTCAAGGGACCACCCAACTCAAAACCTTTGTGATGGGAGGTCTAATTAAAATTTTGGCCAAACACCTTTGTCCCGGGTTCAATGCCCGAGGAACCTATATTCCTCTTAAGGGGAGGACTTTGATTGATGAGCACACCATCTTCCACAGTCACCGATGGTGCAACTACACTCGAGATGGGAGTGTGGAGTGGCACACCAAGGGATGCACTTCGATGATCCTTGAGGGATGGAAGATACCGGGCATTGACCCAAGATTGAGTCCATACTCTCCTCCACCAAGCTACCTCCTTGAAATCCAAATTCTTGATAATCCCCCTCAAAGGGAAGAGCCACACCGTCAACCACCTCGTGGAGGGCCGGGAATACCTATTCACCCACCTTTCTACGTACCCATCCCGCCATACCCTACTCCTTATACCGAATTCCAACCGGAAATCCCAAACACCCCGGGTATTAATGATTTGATGGCACTCATGAATAGAGTGGACCTTGGGGTGCATAAAGGAAGGGAAGACAACTACTTGGCCCTCTACCCCCCAATACTATAACATGGCTCAACAAGGGTATGTTGACCCTAATGGCCCTTTGCCCTCTTGGGCACAACCGGAGCTCTTGTTCCCAAATTATGGGGACCAAGCTTGGGGTCGAGGAGACGGAGGGCATTCTAGCCAAGGTGGAGGGTACTCGGGTCAAGGAGGAGGATTTGACCAAGGAGGATATTGGGGCCAAGCGCCCGGTTATGATCAAGCCGGAAGCTCTCATGGTTATGGCTATGATCAAAATGAGGATGACGAGTGAAAGAGGCCTACTTCACCACTTCCATTTGTATGATACCCATCTCATCCCTCTCTCTCTTTTGTATGTACATTTACATTTAGCTTGCATTTGTATTATATTTCATATTGCATTTACATTAGTTAGTTCATAGTATAGTTGCATTGTAATATAATTCATATAGATAATTGCATGTAGACTAGAATTCATGCATTGTCACTAATGGCCAAACCTATTCATTTCTACACTAGAAATAGTGTTTAAATCGGTTTGGGGAGGTTTGATCATAAGTGACCATAGTTTAAATCATGCATCATATAGTATAGTTTAGATTGCATTCATTTGTTATATATGTCATATAGAATTGCATTTAGTTAGAGCATGCATTCATTCATATCATATCATTGCATTTGTACTTTATTTCAAAAAAAATCAAAAATCCAAAAACATGCTTTTCTTTTTCATTCCTACTCCTACATGTACATTGAGGACAATGTCCAAAATAAAGTGGGGGATGGGAATTTATATTCCAAAATACATAAAAATTGAAAAATTTCGAAAAATCACAAAAATATGTCTTTTAAATTCATAAAAATCAAAAACCATAAAAATTTGAAAAATTCAAAAACCAAAAACATGTTCATTTCCTTTGTAAGCGTAGTCATGTATATATTATTGTATATATTGTGTTTGTTCATCCTTTTTCACATTGATTGACTACGCCACATCCGAGACATGAGGATATTGAAGACCGCATGGTATGATCTTTCCAATCTCCTTTTTCCTCTTTATGTTAATGACTATGTGGCTTTATTTTGATTGATGCGGTAAAAACAATGTGAACTTAGGACTTGCATTTAGTTTATATGGCATATTAGTTGGTAGAATCATTTGCATTAGGATGTATATATGTTAGTTGCATCATGGCATGTAGTTTGCATGTTAGAAAAAATTTTGCGAAACCGTCTACTTGGGAAGCTTGACTAGTGTATATAGGCCCTAGTAGATGCTTTTTATTCTTAAGACTTTGCTTGTTAGAATACTTGTAAAACACCCTAGGATGTGTCATGCTAGTATCCTTTGACCCATGGATTAAGGCCTAGTCAAGAGTACCTTGTAGTGTGATAACTCCTTGGCTACCGTTTATTCCAAGGTTACCTTTGAAACCATGCATACAACCATCATCCATGTTCTACCACATTTTTGTCATCAAAGGGAATGGGCACAAAAAGAAATCAATTTGAGTTCAATGAAATGAAAAGTGAAAGAAATTTTGCAAAATGCATCAAAAGAAAAGAGGAGCAAAAATAGACTCCTAAAGCTTCAAAAATAAGGCACCCTCCCTACATATGGGGTGACTTTGAAAATGTTCAAAAGAAATGCAAAGAAAAGTTGAAAGTTGTCAAGTGTTGAAATGCCAAAAATCAAAAAGAAATGGCAAGAAAGTGTTCTCAAATGTCAAATGCCACAAGAAATTGGGGGGAAAAACAACAACAAAGAAAATCCCAAAATGAAACTCAAATATCTATCGATCCCTTTATCCATCGTATCCATTTTTGTGCATGGTAGAGAGGGGACGACCCTTCTTCTTGTCTAGGCAAGAGGGGGAATTCCGCGATCCTCCAGTGTTTCTAACACCATAAGGAGTCTACTCTTGACAAAAGCATTTAACGATTGAGGACAAAGGTACCCTAGCTTGACACAACTTGGAGGTGATTTATTGGTATCCTTCTAGGCTTAGTAGTTTGAAGAAATTGCATCTATGAAGGAGTGTGTACCCTTGAATTGCTTCCCTTGTAGATAATTTCCGCCACTTAGATGAGGAAAGTGGCTATTCTTTTGTAGATGCATCCATTATTTGATTTTGTGTGCTTAATGTTTGGATGTGTCGCCATTTTGGCAAGACCCACCTTGCCTTGCAAGAAGGCATCCTACCTCATGGTTGTCTTGTTGTGAGTTGAAGGGGCGGAGTGAGACCCGCTAATTGTCTCATATCGGCTATGTTATTAGGTTAGTTTAAATAAAGGTCTAGTTTTAGTCACCTCTTTACTCGGGACGAGTAAAGGTTCGGTTTGGGGATATTTGATGTGAACATTATTTGCGCACATTTAGTCCCCTAATTGAGCCTATTTTGCATACTATTATAACATTCTATGGCCATTTTATCCGTCAAAACCTTCCTATTTGCTTTTCTATCGCATTTCATATGTTTTGTAGAAAAGGAGATGATAAGGCGGAAATCCCCGTCTTGCCTGCATATTTGGAAGCTACTTGACGATACTAGATGGACTAGTATGAAGAGGAAGCAAAGACTAAAGACCAATCCCGCAAGAATAAAATGGGAATGAGAAAAAGGGAAGAAAAGAAGGAGAATCACTGCTGAAGAACAATCCGAGCGGATTGTCTCCAATCCGCCCGTCTCCTCACTACACAATCCGAGCGTATTGCTTTGAATCCGCTCGGATTGCCCCACCAGAATCCGTCCGGATTCCATCAAATCCGCTCGTCTTCCGTCTGCAGAATCCGCCCGTCCCGACACCAATCCGCCCGGATTCCTTTACAGCAATTTTCGTGTTCTTCAAGCTCCATGAAAGACGCCCTTCCTTCGAAAAATACCGGCTTCTCCCTGCTCAAATCTCAAAAGTGTAATTACTAGTTTAGCCCTTAGTTAACCCTAATGCATCCACCTAATTTCCACTATAAATACCCCATTTGTAATAATCAAACCATCAAGTTTTATTAGATTAGAACCAAGTTTTATTAGATTAAATCAAGCTTTCTTAGATTAGATTAGGAGTAGATTAGAATAGATTAATCTCAATCTTTCCACACAAATTACACATTAATCTCTCCTTAATTATTGTCCAAGTTTATTATTCAAGTTTATTATTGGGTAATTGAAGATTATTGGGTTATTATTGGGAGATTGACAACCTTCCATCAATCATCAATTTCTTCTATTATTCTTTGCATTATTATTTTGGAATCTCCATAGGTATAACTCTCTTAATCCTTGTTTTAATTATTGTTAATCTTTCTTACTTGTTCATCATGTTTTACCTTGTTAATATGATTGACAACCTTGTTAGCATGTTAAACTTGATAATGAGTAAATAGTCTTTTAGCTAGGATTAGTGGGTAATTAAGGGAAACAAACATGGGGATTGATTCATGCTTAATCTAATATGTTCACATGATTAAATTGCTTGCTTGTTGTGATGTCAACTTTATGCACATGTTATGTTTGATGAAATGCCAAGCCTATGAATCCTTGCATTTACAACCATCTCTTATCTATTCACTTGACTTGTAAGATATAAACCAACTCGAGTCTTGTTAGACCATGCATAGAAATTGATTAGGAGGAAAGTAAGTCGACTTGTAGGTGTTGTACAATCTAATCGATTCGGCTCCGGGACCTAACTCTTCCTAAGAACCGTAAGACATAAACCAACTCGGTTCCTTCACAACATTAATTGCTTGCAACCTTGTAAACATGTTTGTATGATCAACACCATGAACCCCCTATGACCCCATGATATCCTAGCATCTTTAATTAATTGTTTACATCCTTCTTTTATTGCTTGGTTTATTAAATTGCTTGCATTAGTCTAGACACAACTACAAACCCAAACAAATTGTGGCACTAGCATAAATTGAGATAGATAGACTTAGAACCCAAAGCACACCGTCCCATGGATCGACCTCGACTTACCGCTAACTAGTTGTTTGTTGAGTGTTATAAATGTGTTTGATGGATGTGTGACGACCAACTCTTGTCCGTATCATTGGTTTATAATCCAACCAAGAACTATTTTTCATATAGATCTTATCCACCCATTGGAACCAGAGGTGGTCTTTTTTCTTGGCAATCCACCAAACCAACTTACCCACAGCTGCAATATTCCACTGCTTAGTATCAATAAGGCCCAGGCCACCATATTCCTTCCCTTTGCAAAGAGTAGACTGACACGGCTATCGCAACCCTATCAAAGATAAAACCTAACGGTCTCAACTAAAATGTAGCAGAGGCCGTCGAGTATCGAATCCACAGGGAGGTAATGTAATTATAGCTGTCTATTCTAATCCTATGGTAACAATTGGGGGGTTTGATTAAATTTGATTCTAAACTAAGAGTAATAAAAGCAGTAAATTACGATTTAACTATCAAGAAGAGAGGGACATGTCGGGATTTCGGTTCACTACGGTAGTCCAACAACTCGGTAGTAAATGACTCAGACGAACTAATGTGAGACGGATGTTAGAAGGTCCTTTCGGTCCACTTCCTATCCTAAAATACCACTAACTTAACTTTCGTCCTCATTAGGGCAGTCATCATTTTATAGCGGGCCTATTTAGTCCAATCTTTCGATCCAGGATTAATTGTAGCCAGTTTAATGGGTGACATAGAAGCGTGCACTCAACTAGGTCGGGAATTACAGTTAAATTGCTATAGTGACAGAGTCTCTTATCAGTTCATCTAATTCATTCACTACATCGTCATTTTCCTACCGCAGATTCCCTACTCCCAACATGGAAGGGTTTAGTTACTCATGTTCGTAATTAATCTAACAGCAATTAGGTTCCCAGCAGAAGACATAATGAAATAACAATAAAATGCAATAAAGGAAATTAGGGCAAGGGAGAATGATAACATAAACAAGAAATTAAAAGCAACTAATGATTATTATTAATAAAGAGAAAGGAAGGATTACAATCTGAGCAAATCCGGCGTAAAGAACACTGAATCCGAGCAATGGTAGTCCGAAAATAAAAGTAACAGTGGAGAAGACAAAGTAACGTAGCAAGGTACTGTAGTTTTTCGATAGTCAAAGATAGTAAAAAGAGTATCTAATAACCTAATTAACTTAGGTTTAAATAGAAAACGAACTAAGGTCTACGGAAATAACAACTCACGGACTAATTAAAAGCCCATGCCCGTGAAAACCTCTCGATCGAGTGGATTAAACCACTCGATCGACCAACATCTCAGCAGAAGTTCCTCGATCGACCAACAGGTCACTCGATCGAGGACTAGTCTCGGTGCAGCTTACTCGATCGACTGGGGAACCTCTCGATCGAGCCTCAGGGGGTATAGAAACCACTCAATCGATCAGCAAACAACTCGATCGACTGATTTCGTCTTCATTCCAGCTCACGTCTTCACCCATGTGTCTCGTAATGCGTGCCATGACGCTTCCAAGTGCAGTATCTTACTCTGGGACAGCTCCGTCTCCTCTAAATGCATGCAAAAAGGGCAAAAAGGGATATGGTTCCACTACTTCCGCGATCATTCCTACAAAAAGGACAAAATACACCAAAGTAGCCAATTCGGGGCAAAATACCATAAAAAATAGTATAGAATTGCATAGAAATACGTGCTGAAATTGTAATACCCCGTATTTTATTTGAGCGAGATATTATTATTTAGTAGTATCGTAAAAGTAATTAATTTATTCATATTGTAAGACGAGTCGGGTTTATAGTTTTAGGTGGCATTTTTGGGTCAAGATGTCATAACCCATTTACCCATTTACCAAATGTTATAACCCATTTACCCATTTACCATATAACCTAATTTTAACCTAAGTTTAACCTAATTCTACCCTAACTCAACCCGCCTTACATTCCCTCAACCCGCCTCCCTCTTTTATTCAGCTTAGATCTCGGCTTTCACGCAAAACGAGAGAGAGAGAGAGAGAGCATGGGTGGTCACGGTGCAGCAAGGAAGGGCTAGGGATGGTCGTCGATGTTCTTAGGCGGCTGTGGTGGCTGTTATGGTGGTGGAAAAAGGTAAGGGTTCAGCACCTTCTTCTCTGTTTTCCATTTCTGTCGAGATGTTGGTGGTGGTTTCGTGTCTTATAGGTGCGTTTATAGTGGGTGTTGAAGGGGTATAGGAGTAGTGTGGTTAGGGACGAGTGCTTTGGTGGTAGTATTGGGGGTATTGGGTGGTGATGGTGGTTGTAAAAGGCGGCGACGACGGGGTGGGCAAAATGGGTTTTATTTACGATTTCGGGGCGGGTTTACACGATCAGTTGAGTGGCACCACCGTGGACTCGGGGGAGGTCGAAATGGTGGTGCCACGGTGTCTGGGTTCGTGGGATGACGGTGAGCAGTACGGTGGTGGTGAGGCAGGGATAGGGTGTTGGTTGCGGTGGAGGAAATGAGAGAAACAGAGGGTGTTTGGGATGATGCACGGTGAACCAGGCCAAACGCCAGCCCTGGTTCGACTCGCTCGGGCGATGAATCGACAGTGGTGGTGGTTTCTTGGTGGTGGGGACGAAGTGGGGGTCAAAGTGCGGTGGTTGTCGGGGTGGTTCGGTTGGCGGTTTTAGGGTGTGGGCGAGAGCGAAGTAGGGGTAGTGATGTGGACGGGTTATGTTTGTTTGAAACGAGTTTTTATTAGTTAATCATTATAATTCGTTATGCGGTCGTGCTCTTAATTAATTAATTTTATTCCCGAGTCTTTTAAATAAATTATTTAATTTAATTCCCGAGTTGTTTAAAATAATTAGAGACGGGTTTTTGAGTCGGGTTTGTTAAAAGAGAAAAGTTACTATATCGGAAAGTTTCCATTTTAAGAAATTCTATTTTTAGTAACTTCTATTTTGGGAACGGGAATAGTTAAGTAATTGGTTATCATTTCATTATCTTTCAGAGGGCGAATTATTGTGGATTATCACCGAGCTTCCGACTATTTGACTTGCAGATTACGAGGTAGGGAAATACACTTGACTTACCGGTGTTGTTAAATTGTGTGAGTTGTTGTGTTACATGTGACCGAGCTGTGATCGATGACTTGTGCGTGGTTGTAATTTATGTTATGATTCATATCTTTGGAGTGTGGTTGATCGAACTGTTCGTGTTGATTATGTTATTTCATTATTTTGATAGTTGGCATGATTTCATTCATTGATATACATATCATGTTGCATTAATTACTGTTGAGCATTGCATATGCATTGGAGTTGGAGGATGATGTGGTGGTGACGATGTTGAGACGATGTGATGTTGTGATAAGGCCCAGGCGGGTTCTGCAGGACTTGCCCTGGTGTCCTCCGCTGCGAGCGGGCAGATCGACTACGGTCGATATATATAGTCTACCGGGATCGGTATGGTGGGCGTGCGGGGTTGTGTGTGATGAGTTGAGATGGAGATGGAGGTGACGGAGTATCATGCATATCATATTTACTGTTTTATTGTTTTCCCTACTCAACCTCGTGGTTGACCCTGTGTATTCGTGAGCACCTGTGATGAACCGTTTTATGGGGAGCGGACTTGACGGGTTTATGAGGTAGGACGGAGTCGGATGGGCGTGAGACACTGGATCAGATGACCTAGTGGCCAGTTCATCATCTAGAAGACTTCACCTTTATTTACGTCAGTTCTTGTAATTTAATTTAAAAGGAGAATTTGTAATAATTAAGTTAAAATGTTAAATAAATTGCCTTGGAGTTTAATTTGTTATTCACTACCTCGGGGAACCGAGATGGTAACAGTTCGGTTTATTAGGGGATGTCTTGCCAAAGGCTCCTTCATAAACCGGGGTGTTACAAAGTGGTATCAGAGCGAACGATCCTCAGGCCTAAACCAATGAACCCAATGAACGTAGGATGTGTCTAAATAAAATGAACCCCAGGAATAAATCGTTAGGAGCTCACGGTGCGGTTAAGAAGGCGCCCTTAATGCGTGCTCTTTTGCCCTCTCAGTTTTGAACCAGGCAACCCAAGAGAAAACGAGTGAATGGGGTAGTTAGAAGGAAAACCTTGGATATAAGCGAGTTGATGTATACCTTGAGACCTAGTGCTGAAATTATGATATTTATCTGGATGGATAATCAATGAAGCGTTGGATTGTGGTAATCGTGAGCGTGAGAATAATTGCTGAAATTATGATATTTATCTGGATGGATGTGAATGACGTGTTGATAGTGCTATTATGTCTGGTAATATGTGGTTATGTGATCCCAAAGCCATGCTAGTATAGTATCGTGATAGTAATGAGAGACACCATTGAATTGCTTGTTTCTAGTCGTAGCAATCGTGATTAGATGTAAGGGGTAGGTCGGGAGGCGAAGGGACTTCTATGGGATAGATGTTTACGTAAATACAAAAGTGTGAGATTTAAGTTAGGATGAGTTAGTATCGATAGTATGGTTGTAAGAGCTTGGAACATGGAAAATGAATGATTTAGTGTTGAAATCCGTTTTGTTTGATTTTGCTCTGTAATTGATCTTGCTGTCATTTCCTTCCTGTTAATTTTCTACGGATGAAAATTTTATGAGAAATAGCCTCGTGAGTTAGTGTTCTTTTGGCGTTGGTTTCATGCTTATAGGGTATACGGATTAAGAGTAATAAATGTTTTAGTGGGCTGTGGTTGGGAAGTTCCTGTGCAGTGATGTGTTGACCGACGATTTTGTAAAAATCCTCATTTAATTTGTGTAAATGATTTTTGCATAATTCCAACTCCATCGACTAGAGGTTTCGCATACGTTTTCAAATTGATAAGCCACGAAAATTCTTGATGTCTCTATATTAAAAGGTAAGCTTTGCGAATTGACCCAAGTTTCGGACCAATTGCTGTCACATACTTGTTTGGACCAACTGAGTTGTAAAATTCTTTAAAAATTGAATTCTTGAACTTTCGACCCCATTCTTTTTATCACAAATTATTAACTCTCTGTATGTTATGAAAAGTAATATAACTTAAGTTTTCGTTGAACGGCTGTTTATTCGTGATTTTTGGAAAGTTGCAACGTGAATCATGACCTGTAAATGTGCGTTCTATGCTAAGTTTTCACACAGTTGTTTGATTAATTCATGAGCCTTAGTAAGGTGAAATTATAATGTTTTATATGATGATAGTAGCACGCATGTTCAGTAGTTATATATCTTAACAAGTGATAAAAATTAAAACTTAGTTGATAACATTGTTGGCATGATAGCATGAGTAAAATTGGATATCTTAATTTGATTCTTAATCGAGGGTGAAATGTTTATACGAGTCCAGTTGTTTGCATACTTTGTATACATTTGGCATGATGTAATGTCTCTGGGTGTGCATCTTATTTGCATAGTGGTCGGGTATATATATAAATATAAAACTATATTGTCATATCTTGGTAAGTTGATAGCGTTAAAAGTTAATTGACTGTTCTAACATACACGCATGAATAATTATAATAATTAGGTCTAAATGTCTACACATGAATGGTAGTAATGGTTATGCCTAAATATTACCACATGTAGGATGTCATCTGAGTCCTAAGGTTCTTTTTGTGAGCCTGTGTGCCTATAGTTATACCTATTGCTTCCATTGCATTAAATTATTTCGGTTGAAACTAAACCTATAACATGATAATAAACAGTGTTGTTATTTTTGTTATTGAATATGTTCGTTATTACAATATCGTAAAAATACTAAAGTGATTCTTGCAATTGTATGGGCGTGATATAAAGGAAACTGTTTGATATAAGACGACAATTGGCATATTTATATTCTCGAGTCGTTACTATCAATTATATTAAAATAAAGATTGTTATGATAACTATGTTGACAATTATAATAGGATAACCCTTGGATGATTCATCTGATATGCATTGGTTTTAATGATAGTTATTATAGTTGCATTTAATTGAGCCTACGAGTTGCCTAGTTATTTAAGTCGTGCAAATCAGAGAAGTTGTCCAAGTTGCTAATCTTTTACCATAGCTAGAATTCTACAAAGTATATGATGGCAAATGTATGTTTAAACCCTTTATGCGATATCGGTTGTTTTGCTGAAAATGAGTTGTACTAAGTTGCTGGACACAATTGAATGATATGGTTGCTAAAATATGAAACATAGGTGTGATATGGAAGTAATGTTGTCGTTGTCATAGATCATATGTAGTTACTTTTATTGGGAAACATGTTTTCAGAATTGATATCGTGCAAACAATTTTTATAATTAAAAGTATGAATTATGGGTATGTTGTTGATTGCTTAAATTCATCGACCTAATTCGTGACCTAAACCAGTGAGTGCGTAAAGGGTTGAATGGACGTGTCAATAAGATCCTGTGATTGTGATAGATAGTAGTGGTAGATCTATTTCTGTGATATGTTTACAAATGTGAGCAGTTCTTAAATTGTTTTGTTGATTTTGCTCTCGCTCGTTCATAGTCTATAATTGATCATCAAATTTATTAGTTGTGAAACCGTGTAAACCATGATTCCTTTCGTGTTGTTCTTTTAGTTGAAGTTGTGTTTTTAAGTTACGCATGAGCTAGTAATAAATGTTACGTGTTGACAATCAGTTATTTCCTTAATAAAACCTTGTTTCGACCTTAATGTTGATGCGCAACCTCTTATCATGTATTCTTTCCTGTCACGTGTGGTTGATAATGATCTTGTTGCATAGGTATATGAAAATTTGAAAAGAGGTTACGAGGACGTAACCATGTTTCTAGTCGGGTAGGATTGTAAAATCTTAATGTTTGTATTGAACTTGTTTGTAGATGGTGGTTTTGATCAAGTAAATGTTCCGTTGTGGGGTACCTATGCAAATGAGTTCTATATGTTGTTCCTACTTCTGTTAGTTGGTTGAGGTGTAAAAGAAGAGTATAGTTAAACTACTAGTATCGAGTTATGAGTGGTAGGGCCTTTGTGCCGAGTTACATTTACGGCTCAGTGAAACCATGGTTATTGACTTACTTGTTGAGTCTGTGATCGGAATTTAAATGGAAGATGACGGTGTTCCCAGATGAATATTTAGTTGTTATACAGTTGTGTTCTCAGGTAGTTATTAGTCGTAGTTAATTGAGTTAAGTAACGACGAGTTAAACTTCGGGACGAGGTTTATTTTTAGGAGGGCAGAATGTAACATTCCGTATTTGTTATGTTAATTGAGGTGTCAAAAGTGTGTGTTAACCGCGTTAGAAATGCGTGGCGTCCGAATGTACGATATACAATGCCCTGCTGATGTTTGAGTACGGGAGCGAACTTCGGGACGAAGTTCATTTTAAGGGGGGAAGACTGTAATACCCCGTATTTTATTTGAGCGAGATATTATTATTTAGTAGTATCGTAAAAGTAATTAATTTATTCATATTGTAAGACGAGTCGGGTTTATAGTTTTAGGTGGCATTTTTGGGTCAAGATGTCATAACCCATTTACCCATTTACCAAATGTTATAACCCATTTACCCATTTACCATATAACCTAATTTTAACCTAAGTTTAACCTAATTCTACCCTAACTCAACCCGCCTTACATTCCCTCAACCCGCCTCCCTCTTTTCTTCAGCTTAGATCTCGGCTTTCACGCAAAACGAGAGAGAGAGAGAGAGCATGGGTGGTCACGGTGCAGCAAGGAAGGGCTAGGGATGGTCGTCGACGTTCTTAGGCGGCCGTGGTGGCTGTTATGGTGGCGGAAAAAGGTAAGGGTTCAGCACCTTCTTCTCTGTTTTCCATTTCTGTCGAGATGTTGGTGGTGGTTTCGTGTCTTATAGGTGCGTTTATAGTGGGTGTTGAAGGGGTATAGGAGTAGTGTGGTTAGGGACGAGTGCTTTGGTGGTAGTATTGGGGGTATTGGGTGGTGATGGTGGTTGTAAAAGGCGGCAGCGACGGGGGTGGGCAAAATGGGTTTTATTTACAGTTTCAGGCGGGTTTACACGACTGTGTTGGGGTGGCACCACCGTGGACTCGGGGGAGGTCGAAATGGTGGTGCCACGGTGTCTGGGTTCGTGGGATGACGGTGAGCAGTATGGTGGTGGTGAGGCAGGGATAGGGTGTTGGTTGCGGTGGAGGAAATGAGAGAAACAGAGGGTGTTTGGGATGATGCACGGTGAACCAGGCCAAACGCCAGCCCTGGTTCGACTCGCCGTGCGCGATCGACAGGCTGGTGGTGGTTCTTTGGTGGTGGGGAAGAAGTGGGGTCGGTGCGGTGGTTGTCGGGTGGTTCAGTTGGCGGTTTTAGGGTGTGGGCGAGAGCGAAGTAGGGGTAGTGATGTGGACGGGTTATGTTTGTTTGAAACGAGTTTTTATTAGTTAATCATTATAATTCGTTATGCGGTCGTGCTCTTAATTAATTAATTTTATTCCCGAGTCTTTTAAATAAATTATTTAATTTAATTCCCGAGTTGTTTAAAATAATTAGAGACGGGTTTTTGAGTCGGGTTTGTTAAAAGAGAAAAGTTACTATATCGGGAAAGTTTCCATTTTAAGAAATTCTATTTTTAGTAACTTCTATTTTGGGAACGGGAATAGTTAAGTAATTGGTTATCATTTCATTATCTTTCAGAGGGCGAATTATTGTGGATTATCACTGAGCTTCCGACTATTTGACTGCAGTTCTGAGGTAGGGAAATACACTTGACTTACCGGTGTTGTTAAATTGTGTGAGTTGTTGTGTTACATGTGACCGAGCTGTGATCGATGACTTGTGCGTGGTTGTAATTTATGTTATGATTCATATACTGGAGTGTGGTTGACTGAACTGTTCGTGTTGATTATGTTATTTCATTATTTTGATAGCTGGCATGATTTCATTCATTGATATACATATCATGTTGCATTAATTACTGTTGAGCATTGCATATGCATTGGAGTTGGAGGATGATGTGGTGGTGACGATGTTGAGATACGATGTGATGTTGTGATAAGGCCCGGCGGGTTCTCGCAGACTTGCCCTGGTGTCCTCCGCTAACGGCGAGCGGGCGGATCGACTACGGTCGATATATATAGTCTACCGGGGATCGGTATGGTTTGGCGTCTTGGGGTTGTGTGTGATGAGTTGAGATGGAGATGGAGGTGACGGAGTATCATGCATATCATATTTACTGTTTTATTGTTTTCCCTACTCAACCTCGTGGTTGACCCTGTGTATTCGTGAGCACCTGTGATGAACCGTTTTATGGGGAGCAGACTTGACAGGTTTATGAGGTAGGACGGGAGCTGGATGGGCGTGAGACACTGGATCAGATGACCTAGTGGCCAGTTCATCATCTAGAAGACTTCACCTTTATTTACGTCAGTTCTTGTAATTTAATTTAAAAGGAGAATTTGTAATAATTAAGTTAAAATGTTAAATAAATTGCCTTGGAGTTTAATTTGTTATTCACTACCTCGGGGAACCGAGATGGTAACAGTTCGGTTTATTAGGGGATGTCTTGCCAAAGGCTCCTTCATAAACCGGGGTGTTACAGAAATAGGCTAAAAAGACTATACATTAGGCACGTATCATAGACCAAGCTACTAAAGGAGCCTTGGAGTAGCCCTCTCCACCCTCGCAGAGGAAATTCCTACACAAGGCCTTGATTCTGTCTATAACTCCCATAGGCAGGATGAAAATTTGGGACTAGTAGTTATGAATAGTAGCTAGTACAGATTTTACTAGTACTAATCTCCCCGAGTAAGATATTTTCCTCTTATTCCAACCCGTAATTCTTAGCAGCATCCTATCAACAAGTACATTTAAATCCATCTTGGTTAGTCTTTTGTGAGATATCTGAACACCTAAATACTTGAAAGGAAGAGTGCTCTTTTTTAAACTAGTATGCTTCAAAATATCAGCTTCATCACCAGGTGTGAGACCATTCAAAATAATATCTGACTTTTCATTGTTGATTTGCAGACCAGAAGCACCAGAAAAGCAATTAAAAACTTCCATGAAAGTCATAACAGATTTGATATCACCACGACAAAAAGAAGCAAGTCGTCAGCAAACATGAGATGAGACAGTTTGAGACACTTGCAAAGGGGGTGGTATTTAAATCCTTGGTACTCACAAGCTACCTGCAACAATCTACTGAGGTACTCCATGCATAAAGTGAATAAAAGTGGAGATAAGGGATCACCTTGTCTTAGCCCACGTTTGCCAGGGAAGAAACCATGGGATTGACCATTGAGCACAATGGAATAGGAAGTAGTAATAACACAATTCATGAGCCATTGGGTAAACTTAGGAGGAAAGTTTAAACTTTGGAGCATTTGGTGGATGAACTTCCATTCAATGGAATCATATGCCTTTCTTAGGTCCACTTTCAACATACAACGAGGAGACACAGATTTTCTAGTATACAACCTTACCAAATCCTGACTGATAAGGATATTCCCCATTATACTCCTCCCCTTGATAAATGCAGCTTGAGATTGGTTTATAAGATTAGGAAGGATGACAGCCAATCTATTACAGAGCAATTTGGATATAACCTTGTAAAGTGTATTACAACAGGCTATTGGCCTGAACTCCTTAACAGAAACAGGATTCTCTGTCTTAGGAAGCAATACAAGGTTAGTATTGTTCAGTTGCTTCAGTATTTGACCAGAAAGAAAAAAATCCCTTACAGCTTTGCATATATCTGACTGAATAATGCTCCAACTAGCTTTAAAAAAATAGCTAGTATAGCCATCAGGTCTTGGACTTTTATCATCAGGGATAGAGAAGAGAACTTGCTTGATCTCATCAGGAGAGGGTACCTGACACAGAGCATCCCAATCATCATTCCCTACCTTAGACCCCTTCTCAATAATATGGGAGTAAAAACCTGTAGTAGATGCATTAGATCCTAGGAGCTGCTCATAAAAATTCACAAAAGCTTGGATAATATCATCAGTTTTTGTACAGGTCCTGCCCATATGATCCTCCACTCTCAACACTTTATTCTGAATTTGTCTACTCTTAATAACTTTGTGAAACATTGCAGAATTGGTGTCTCCATCCTTTGCCCATTGGCACTTAGATTTCTGCCTCAAATAATCATCACGAGCTTGAGCCAACAGTAAATAACTCTCCTTAGCTTGGTACTCAATATCCATGAGAATGAGGTCCCTAGGATTAGCTTGCAGCTTTCTTTGGCACTCCACAAGGATTGTATAAGCTATCTCAGCATTTCTTTCAACATCAGAAAATAAGTTCCTATTCGGAGTTTTTAGGTCAGGTTTAAGTAGCTTCGACTTCTACACCACCCTGAACATAGGAGAGCCATGAATATAATGACTCCAACTCTTCTGCACAATATCTTTAAAATCAGGTACCCTACTCCACATGTTAAAGAATTTAAAAGGTTTCCTGCGAGGAATCTTGTCAACTTCACAAGAAATGGCACATGGGCAGTGATCAAATGACCCCTCAGGAGCAAAATGTGCAAAATAATCAGGCCACACATCAAGCCAAGCAGTGTTGACAACAACCCTATCAATTCTACTGAAAACTCTAGTCTCACTTGGCTGTTTGTTAGTCCAAGTGAAAAAAGCACCAGTAGTCTTCATATCATGCAACTCACACTCATCCAAAACCTCCTGAAAAGGTATCATTTCAGCATCCTTGACAAGCTTCCCAACTCTCTCACTGGTATACTTAACATTATTAAAATCACCAAGTACCACCCAGGGTTCAGTAATACTCCAACTCTTAAGGGCATTCCAGAGAGGAACTCTCTCCTCAACCTTATTGAAGCCATAAACAAAAGTAGCATAGAAAATATGATCCCCCACTTTATCCTTAACTTTGAGATGAATATATTGAGCATCCATCTCAATTAAATTCACCTTGACATATTGAGTTTTCCACAATACCCAAATCCGGTCCAGCATGATAATTATGATTAGTTATAAAAGACCATCCATTACACATGTTATTAGCAACATTATTCAGAGAGCCAGGTTTGACCCTGGTCTCTAGGAGCCCAAATAATACCACCTCAGATTGATGCAAATACCATTTCACATCTCTTTGCTTGGTGTCACTATTCAAGCCCCTAGTATTCCACATACCAAATTTAAGCATTAAGGGTAGAGGACTCCCCCCCCCCCCCCCCTTATCAACCATTTCTGCAGACTTAGTCAATTCATCATTAATGCTTGTTACAAAATCTCCTTCCTTGCCTCCTGGTAGCCTAGACTCATGCCTAATCATTCTTGTCAAAATTCTTGCTGGAGTGAACAATGAAGCCAGAGGGATATTTGCAGGAGTATTGGCTGGGGTAATAAGACCTTCAGAACTATTCTTAGGACCGCCACCACCCTGCCTGGGAGATTTGAGAACAGGATATTCTTTAGGGTCAAGATTGACCACAGCATCAGGTTTCTTCCTCCATACCTATTTAGGAGCTGGATTAGTTGGGACAGGCTTCCTAAACACTTTAGCTCTTCCCCGGCACATATTAGTACTATGACCAATACCCTTGCATTTTTGACAAGTGATTGGAAGCCAGTCATATTCAAGCAATACAGTGACCTCTTGCCCATTTTCATCATCAAAACGAATCCTAGCTGGAAAGTGTTGATCAACTTCCACCTCAACCATAACCTTTGCATAACCCAAGAGAAGCTTATCCAAAGTACGATCATCCACTCTAACAAATTTCCCAACCAAGGAAGCCAGCTTTTCAAGACATTTAGCCCCCCAGAATTTCAAGTCAAGGCCCACTAATTTCACCCAAATTGGAACAGTTTTGACTGACACCTTAGTGATTTTGACATTGGGTTCCCAGGACCTAAGGATAATTGGCTTCCCATCAAACAAAAACATTCCCTGTGCTAACACTAGACGTTTACGTTCCTCTTTAGCAAAACGCACAACAAATAATCCATTGGGTAAAAAAGAGACCTTAGAAATCTCATAATTCGGCCAAATACGACAGAGATACCCTTCCATCGCCTCCCATGGAGGATTTGCACCCATCACATAACCATAAACCGCTAAATTCCAGTACTCTATTTCATCTTTCACATCATCCAAAGTGAGTTTCAGAGCATTACCTTTGTTAGGGCTATCCAGTACCTCATCCTCCACAATCGGAGCAAGAGATGATACCTTTGTTCATTCCTTTTCATCAGAACTCATAACAGCCTCACACTCAGTTTGTGAATAACCTGCTTTCGCAAGCATATTCGCAACCTCTAATCGGATTTTCGCAATTTCAGCCGCACGATCAGCAGTAGATTCAGAAGAACTAGGTTTCGAAAAATTTCCAGTATCCTGTATATTCTGATCAATATTGGTATTATTTGGTATATTACTAGTTTGTGTATAATTTTGTGAATCTGTGTTATTATTAGTATTAATTGCTGATTTATTATTATTATGTGAATTGCTTTTATTAGACGAGGATCGAGAATTCTTCGCCATAGTTGACTTATTTGAAGTATTTTTAGTAGAAGAAGATTGAGAGGTTGATGTTATCTTCGCCATTGCTAAAAGATCAAAGAAACCCTAGAAACGAGAAAATCGCCTTCTCTCTCTAGCTTTCTCTCTCTTCATTTTCCTAATTTCAATGTGAGATTCTTCAAGTTCATTTTATATCAATTAGGATGCTCAAAACCTATACAATTGATGGTTGTATATCGGATGTATAATCCACTAACTGAAAAAAAAAATGTAGTACTTGGTATTTTCTCTTTTTCTGTATATAAACTAGTTGTGAGATTCTTCTCTAAATAACACATGGGATTTTTCTCCCATACGACGATTATGGACATCAAACTACTTGGAACCAAAACCTCATATTCTCTTTCTATCTTGCCTTATCATAACTACGTGCGCCATAAGAAGTTCATGTCGATGAGGCCTATTATGTCCCTAAGGCCGTCAAATGTGGTGCCAAAAACGATATACAGTGATAGTTGGCTCGATCTCATGGCCATCAATTACGTCTCTCGTAACCTACAAGCTGTATCTGGTGTGTTATTTTGCTTTTTCTTTTTCCGTTTGAAATTTATTACTAATCCAACGGGAAAAGCGGTAGTCGTATATTAATCAATGTTATTTATAAACTGAAGGAATGAGCGTGGAGGAAGAAGGGTATATTGGCCTGGTGGAGACCTGCAAAGCAGTGTCATTGAAGTATAGTCCACTCCAACAACGTCAACTTAGTCTGGATAGTCTAAACAGAGGCATTCCAACACAAGTATTTCATTTGGCAAGTTTTCACGTCTTTTCTACCTTATCTTTCAAATTCTCCATCTCTAATTTTCTAATTTATATAGTCTGATTTTTGAACGTATGACAGCTGAAGGCAATACTACCGAATACGAAGTGTATAAGGGAAATGCTTGCGAAAACTACAAGCCTTTGTTTTGCTTGGCTAGTGGGGCCTTCTCAGGTATATATAACTAAATACGGAGTACTTCCTAAGTGTAATTTGAGTAGTAAGTCTAACAAGTTTAACATTTAACTTATTTTTAGGTAAAGGAATCAGAGTTGAATGGGCAAACAGAGAAGAATGTGGTGCACATTAAGAAATGCAGGTTACCTTAGATCAACTCCCCGATTTAATTACTAACATAAGCTTTGTTCCTCGCGATGCTTTACTTTGCTCTATCATGCAAGACTATATCATGCTAGACTAATATACTTCCTATAAATTAGACATGAACATTAACATAATAGACTATATCTGGGGCAACCATAAATTCTTACTTGTGAGTTGTGACTGTCACAAGTTATGACAGTACTCTCAATCAATGTAAATGTTCACATCGGTCAATTTTACTATAAGATCATCATACCTAAGATATAACTGTCCTATTATCATTAACTAGTGAATACTTAATTGTTATGGATGCAGGTTCCTAGAGAGCTCTAACTGTGTAGGAATGTGTACAAACCTATGCAAGTTGCCCAGTCAGACATTCATCAATGATTCTCTTGGGGTGCCTGTAACCATGGTCCCTAGTATGTCTTACTTTTCAATAGCGCATCTATTTAAGCACCCACACAACAAACACTAATTGTGCACTTTCATGGTACAACCATTAAGGGTGCATGGTATCACTATCAATGACAATTCTATACAAGTCTTGTATCAATCAACAAGTCTATCTTATGACAGATATATCTGTCATAAGCTTGCGACGGGTCAAGTAATATCCATGTGGGTAGATAAGACAAAATAGATTGATACTCCCTCGACATTCTGCTTTTGTCTTATCTACCCACAAGGGTAATACTTGACCCGTCGCAAGTTTACGACTGATATGCCCGTCACAAATGAGAATTTGTGCATATCAATCATATAAAGACTGGTACAGAAATTAGGTTGTTAAAGAATGATACAAAAATCAGGTTCTTTTCAAAGTAATTTTAGTTCAATCTAAACAAGTTCATTTTTTTATTAATTCAGTTCATTTCAATTTAATTTAATTTTACTTTCACTCCACTTTATTTAGTTCAATTCAACAAAGCTCAATTTAATTAAAAACGTTTTTGTGGTTTATTCCGTCTAGAATAAAGGTAATTAATCTTATATTAGGTGGTATTAGGAAATCATAAATCATCTACATGTAAGATTATTATATACCATTACTTATCTTTTATTAACTTATACACTATCATTTGATGGTATACCTAAATTGCAGACAGAAGCCTAATACTTTCAAAGACACCTAAATTCATGATTTAGACATGAGTAAAATGACATAAAATGAAGGGATCGGATAGAAATTCGAGCAATAACACTCTCAATGTCACAAGTATTCTCAAATCGCAACCATAACCGAAAGTTCTTTGCACATTTTTTTAATTACTAATGATGAATTGATGATGTGCTCAAACGAGAGCAATTAATTGGAAGAATCCGCAGTTGCATTTTGGATAATGAAAATGATTTAATCCCATGGTAAGGATTAAAGTAATAAGATTGAATTTGTATATGATTTTATAGATTTTGAAGATATGAGCTGTGAAATAATATTTGGGAAAGGACCACCATCTATAGAGAACGATCGAGTCACAAAGCAGCCTTGCTATAATCAATGTAAATATTTAATTATATTAAGGTTTTTTTGGTAATTACTGGTATAATCATCACTTTTATAATTACTCTATGTTTAAAAAAAAACTAAAAATTATTACCTTAATCTTTATTCAGGTTATAATTTGTTTCAAAAGTCAATTCTCAGCTAAAATCAGAAGGATACATTCTGTTTAATTTATTCACATTTTGACTAAATACTGTTGGCAGGTAAAATCAGAAGGATACATTCTGATGCTCTACTATAATCAAAGCCCAGGAACGCGACTCTTGAGAGATGTGGGTCAATGAAAATATGTGTATATCTTTTTTCTTTACAATAATAAAGCGATATAAAATATTTGTATATGGAAAGAATGTAATTTCTTGATTTTCATTGATTAATGAATTAAATGGTGTTAGGGCACTAGTAATAGATGAAACTCTAATAGACTTTTTCTTAAGTTACATAGGCTAATATATAAACTCATTTATCTACAAATCACCTACCAACAACAAACAAACCACGTCAAAGTTCATATCATTATGACCCACTAAACTCTTTCTCCTCTCACATTCTCTCTCCACAAATCCGGATACTATATTGTAACCTCTCCTATCTATAAACACTAACACCGACCATGTCCAACAATATAAGGTTTGTAGACAAACATCTAAAATGGTGGACATATCATCCCACAAACCTCTTGATAAACCTCTATTGCTAATGCCATCGAGAGATATAAAATGAACTTGTAGAATACCCATGCCTCCACTTTTCCAAGAATCTTTTCTTAAAATAATGTTTAAAAAGAAAATAATTATTGTTTTGGTTTTGAATCAAAACTTATTGTTAAATTGGTATTCTTGAAAGTTGGGAAACCAAAACCGAGGACATACTGAAAGAATATGTCCTAAGACATTTCCGACAATTACTAAATATAATATAGGATATTTTATGGAGATAGTAATTATATTATTTTATTAAATCTTAATTACTTATTAGAGAATAATTATTGTAACTAGTTAGAAAGCCCGTGCCATACAAGGGCCTCCCATTAGGATTATCTTTAAAAATATATTTAAGCTCTGTTTGACAAAACTACTTGAAAAGGTAGCTGAAACCTGAAAAGGTAGCTGAAAACTGAAAAGCTAACTAAAACCTGAAAAGGTAACTGATAAGGTAGCTGAAATTTATGAGCTGATAAGGTAACTGACTATATAAAAATGTGTTTGGCAAACTAGCTGAAAAGGTAGCTGATTTTGGTAAAATGACGTAAAAGGATATGAAAATTATTTAATATTATAGAATAAAGGGGTAAAAAATGGAAAATAAGTCATTTCGGTAATTTGATTTCTCAAATGCTACCTGAGGTAGCATTTCATTTCAGGTACCTTATTTCACCAAATAAGCTACTTGCCAAACACTTGCAAAAAAATCAGGTAGCTGAAATTTTGGTCAAATAAGCTACTTTGGTCAAATAAGTTACCTGAAGTGTCGTGCCAAACGGAGCCTTAAAGTTAATAAAAAAAAGCCCTACTATGTTGTCATTGATGAAAAAAAAAATCGTAATTAGTGCTTTTAGCATAAAAGTATTGCCATCGATTACTATAACATCAAATAACATAGCTACAGTAATTAGTAATATGTAGCTAGCTTTTTCATTGTTACAGGCGCAACCGGTTTTTTAATTAAATACAAAACGCTCTCTCTATAAACACGGTGGAACTCACCAATATGAACCCTTAATAACGGAGACATGTCTTTATGAGTTTTTTAAATTATTTTACAGCTACATAAAACTGAATGATGTTAAAAAAAACAGCAAGTATCATAATTATATATATTTAGTGCGTTGACTGGAAAATGTTAGATCTTTTACAATATAATTTTAACTTGACTATTTACAATTAAGAGTATTTGCTCCGTACAAACATCTCGCAAAATCAAATCCAAACTGAATTCCAATATAATTAGTAATCTTTAAACACAATCAAAATATCTCTTATTCTATTACATAAAATGCACGGGCACCTAGTAGTATCATATGTGACAACATCAGTTAGTAGTTTATATCATTTTTTTAAAATAGTTGGGTTACCAAGGTAGTATAATAATGTCACTTAGTAGTATATATTTTATGGCACCGCTAAAAACGTTATTTTACGTTACCATGGTCTGGTAATAGAAAACTATTAAATATAACAAAAAGTCAAACTATGCTAAAAACGGGAGCAAACAAAATTTCGGGGGTTGATTTAGATGAGGACAGATTAATCATCAGATCCTATAACAAAAACACAACGAAAGTGTTGTGGCATTTGGTATTTAACTATATCAGTTGTTTACTAACATTCAGAGATATAGTTGAATTATAGAGTTACCGTTCTTATTGTCTAAGCACCATAAGTTTTTAACCGAAATAGTCTATGACTACTTATCCTTAAAAACATCATACAAAATATATAATACAACATCTTAATTTGGTAAATTGTGAAAACTTCTTTATACACAATGTCCTTCTTGTGGCCTTGATACATTTGGTCTCTATCATCGATGTAGAACCTTTATCTCTCAGATGAACGCTTCTACATAAAGCTAGCCATTAATAAAAATTGGTTTTGACAGATAAATTTAAACATGAATTAGTCACTGTCCCTAACTCTTATTTATTGTCATGGTGCAGCATTAGAGCCGGCAAATAATGGCATTACACGAAAACACGACACAAATCCGACATGAAATTAACGGGTTTGGGTTGACATTTAACGACCCATTTATACAAGTCGGTCGACACGAACACGGCACGAGATTTAATTGGGCTAGGTTTAGGTTGAGCACTGTACACACGAACCCGACCCGAATAACCTATCTACTAAATTAATCCTAACTTTTCTTGATCCTCACATAAATATACTTACACTTTCCGAATATTGCCATGACACGAAACCATGACACGAAATTAACGGGTTAGGGTTGAGGCTTGATGACCCATTAATGTAACTGGATCGACACGAACACGACATGAGATTTAATTGGGTCGAGTTTGGGTCGAAGAGTTCATGATCCGTATAAATGTGACACCTGAACCCGACACGACCAGATTTGTGTGTCACGTCTACGTATCACGGCCTCAACATATATTGTCTCTGCTTAAGAATGAAAGGAATCTTTGTATCCGAGGAAGTCATTATTATCCTCGGGTTCAGTACCTTTTCCCGACTTTGGAACCCGTTAGTATATTCGCTTCTATTATGAATTTTCCAAGGCGATTGATAATAAGACAGATCCCGTTAGTTAATCCTCTTACGGAGTTAATGTTCCTCAACAACATAACCGGTATACGACACTTGGTAGAGCATACCATTATGAGTTATATTAAAAAAATTCATCATGTATACTCCCTTCCCTTCTTAAACATCTTCCACCTTGTTTCTTAGAGGTCAAACTTTTATAACTTTGACCATTAATATGTCGAAAATCATGGTCAAACTTCCGTTTTGACGATTGTGTAGAAGCAATGAGGATGAAGTACATTTAGTGCGAAATTCCTAAAAGATAATGAATCTTGCTCCCAAAGTCAACTAAAACACTCTACCAAATCCAGCATAATGAAAACAAAAAACGACTCCTAAAAGCAAGGATGCCATATGGAGGATAAGACAATAAGACATGATGGATGTAGGCCTTCTCATACCCGTATTTAATAGAAAAAGTACATGCCCCTACTTGTTGCAGGTAAAAATTTTCAAAACCATAACCGCTTCAACTTAGAGAGATCTTAAAATAGTTTCGTTCCATTTAAATGTCATATACTTATCAAGTCTACGACTTTCTCAAATAATTGTGATATTATTCTACCCATATATAACACCCATGATTGGCACGATTTAAAATTCAATTTGAGCCTAAAACTTTATTTATATTCGATACATCCAAGACAAATGTTTATCTTATTGTAGAGTTAATAATAACTTTTTGTTCTGTTCTTCATGATTTTGGAGTATATATGTACCTTTTGTTACAATGCCTAATTGTTAATATTTGTTCTGAACCAATAGCTATAATGGAGATGATAAAATTAAAAAAGGAACTTGAGATCAACTCCAAACAATAGGATCAAAAATAAGTAAACATTGGCAAAAAAACAACAAGAAGTAATTAATTAGATATGAGGAAGGTTGGGAGATCATGAAAAATCTCATATTTAGGCTTTGTTTCAAAGAAATAAGCTTTTGACCAAAATTTAATTTATCTTAATTTTTTTTTGTAAAAATTATTTACTATAATAAGAGTAGCAGAGAGAAATAAGTTACTTGTGTTTTTTATTCCTCCAATTTATAATATTAAATATAGAGAACTTATTATGTCCTTTTATAGAGAACTAATGAAACATAGCTGTTTTTTTTTTGGTAAAATGATATAAAAGGACATAATAAGTTCTCTATATTTAATATTATAAATTTGAGGAATAAAAAACACAGGTAACTTTTCAGTTGGTATGACTAATGAAATTTAAGATATAGTATACGAATAATGTTTATGTTATTAATATACCATATCATTAGTTACATTGTGTATTTTGAGTATCACCTACTTATGTTAGAATAATATTATTCAAATAAATTTAATCTACTTGTATTAGGATAATTTTATTAAAGTATTAGGAAATCTACTTTTATTAGGATACTTTTATTAAATTTTTTTTCGAAATCCACTCTTGTATTAGGATAATTTTATTAAAATATTAAGAAATCTACTTTTATTAAGATAATTTTATTAAATTTGTTTCGAAATCTACTCTTGTTATGAATTCTAAAATAGTTGTACTCTCTAATATCGCTCGAAAAGTTCCTGCTTTACATATATACTAGATTTAATGCCCGTGCGATTCAGAGGCCTATCCGTAATAACTACTCCTTCAGACCCCGATTAAAGGCAACACTTATATAAACGGGCGATCCAAACCAAAGGTAACATTCCTTATTTGACTCCCAACATTTGTAAATTGTCTTTATACTCATTTCATGTTTACAAAAAATGTCATTACATACCTTACTTACTACCCTCACAATCAAACCTATAATTACATGGCCCCCCTATACTCCATTTTTCCGTATATTACAATGTATAAGTGGATAGGGAAGTAATTAAAAATTGTTAAATTGTACTCTATTAGATTATTGTTCAAATTTACTTTCGAAACTACATTTCTCATATGTGCAGATTTCTTAAATTATAATTGATCAGATTAAAATAGTCTTTAAATTTAACACAACAATCGTGTTATCTACTAAAATTTTGAGTTTGTGAACCTTATATTCTTGAATGATTATTGTAACCAAATTTGCGTAGTTAGAACTTTGGTGGTATATATATTTTCTTTTATAAAAATAAACTGAACGAATATCATGTGTATAAAAATTTAAACATTTCTTTGGTTTAAATTAGCTCCTAATTGTCATATGTCCTTTATAAATACACAAATTCTCAGTTGTGACGTGTATATTCAATAACTAAGCTTGCGACAGGTCAAGTATTATACATATGGGTGTGAATTAGCTATTAGTATTGATGTTTCAACTTTCAACTGGTTACAAATTGGAATAATAATAGGTAATTCGTATAATACCGAATATTATATTACAAAGAAGGGTATAAAAATTAAAAAAATCACCTATATCATTGCACATACGACAATCTTACAATAAAATTTGCATGAATAATATTATTAAAATTGATCCACCATACTCCTCGTCAATCAATGAAAGCGTATCAATAAAAGCAAACATCAATTCTAATTCATTCTCACGGATTCATTGCAACGGATAACGTAGATAGAATGTCAAATACGATTGTATTTACAATTTGATCATATCTTGTATTTACAAACTACAATATATTAATGCTCATGATTTTTCAGTTCTAATATGAATACTATAGATTTGTTTTTTTCAACTCTTTTAGAATTGATTATGGTTTAAAGTGACTTTTCATAAGCGAGTAAATTTGAGGCGGTAGAGGGTTTCTAAAGAAAATAAGGAACTACACCTACTTCGAGTAAAGGCATCCAGGAAGTAGTTAAGTAGTCAAGCACCGCCTTCTAAATCGTTCGATTTACTATAATTAGTTTCTTGTTAGTCTGTTACTAATCAAGCATGTTGGTGATTACTAATTTACTATACGAAAATTTTGCACACACTCTTTGACGTATCAAGGAGGACCACAAATCTTCATGCAAATCGCACAATCAATATGCGGGCAAAGAAACGGTAGTACAAAGGTTTGATGTCATAGTCATTAAATAAATATAACAATAAAATAGATTACTTCATGTTTATAAAATTTCTTTTTCAAAATAAAATTCACTACGGCAGCGAAAAACGATAAAAGATCTCATGTTTGAGATTTTGAATGCTAAAAATTCTTAAAAATCTATACTATAATACCAAAAAAAAAAAAATCTGCATTAGGCATGGATGAAGAATATATTGATACCGAATTTTGAGATTAGTCAATGTATAATATGCAGTGTCGGAGTATTGTGATATCGCTTGATATTCTTCTACAATCTGACATTAAGAAGCAAGAGAAACTCAATTAGATTCACGAACGTAATTGCAATAAACAAAACAACACATTTGCAAACAGACAAATAAATTGCAATCATCAAACAAAGAGGAACGTAAGAAAGAATAGAATTGGACAGAAAAAAAAATATGTTTGGTAGGATACATTGTATAGCTTTATATATTGTGATATATTTCGGTACGATTTTTAAGTTTGAATATCACTCAAACTCTACTGCAAAAATTCTTTATCTTAACATTAAAATATAAATTTATTCGCGGTATTTTGCATAAGTTGGAGATTCTATAATCGCTCGAAAAAAGCTTCCTTTAATAATATAGACTAGATTTAATGCCCGGGCGATGCCCGAGCCAATTTGTAATGTCATATGAATATAATGTAATGTAATAATACTCTAAGGTTATGTTCTTTTAGATTTAATTTTGCTGAAATAAATTTATAGAAGCTAATTTGAACTTATAGGAGTTTAACTTTTCTTTATTGGACTACATATAAGAGTTTGGCTGCTAAAAAGAGATGACGGAACTGAACTAAATAAAGTTGAACTAAACTGAAGTAAGAGTAATGCTCTGTTCTTTAATTTGGACTTAATTTCAGCTCATTTTAGGTTCTGTTTTTTTGACTAAAAAGAATTAAACTGAACTGAACTTAATGAAATTGAACCGAACTGAACTGAATTGAATCATGAGTTAATATGTGAAAAGATAAGTTAGCTGAATTTGAACTTAAAGAAACTGAATTGAACTAAATAGAGCTGAACTGAACTGAAATTAAACCTGAAAAAACATGGCCTTATATAAAAGAGGGTATGAATATAGTTTAACTTTCCTAAACCGAATTTATATTAGTTGAAACTGATCTCACAGAAGCTTAACTTTTTCCGAACTAAACTTATCAGATTTTAAGTTTTGTGAATTATTAGTGCTTTTACTCATTTTGTGTTCAAGTAATACAAATCTCATATTTCCTAGATTTTTACTATAATAAATTTGCTTACGTTGTAGCTTTAATTTCTCAGAAAACGGAGGAGAATGGCATTGTTCACCAATCACAAATGTTAAAATCATTTTACGTATTTCACTTTGGGTTTCAGTCAATTGTTACTTTTTTTATTTTATGAATACCTTTAATGCAATTTAATCTCATACTCAATTTAGTTCATTTGTCATCTAATAATTAACCCCGTCCTTTTTCTTTGTTCTTTGAGACAGAACCAAAGCCAAACAAATGACGGAAACTAACGGGGAATATTAAAATTCCATCTATAACCAAATTTTGATTTTTTTAATATCATGTTTTTTCTTCTAACAAACAGTATTTTTATAGTATTCGAAATCTTTTTTTTATTTAGGTACTCCGTATATACTAATAGACGATATCATGAAATCAATTTGACATGAAAAGAAAAAACGATCGTTTAGACCCAACTTCATGTTCTTAAAATGTTACTATCCCAACTTTAAGACCACTTTCTTATTAATAACCCTATTTAAGAAACCTTTTTTTAAACACCGAACTAAACTTAAACCTTTTAGAAACTTTTTTTTTGTTTCCAACTCATTGTAAGCTTAGAATATTAAAAATATAATGTATTTGTTAGATCAATTTAGGTATAATACACCTTTTTTTTTTTTTTGACAACAAGCGATGAATAACTTACATTATAACGAACCATACAAGGTAAGCAATTCGACTAAGTAACCCCAGAGTCCTCACTATCAAATCTAGAGCTACCAAGCCAATCCTAAAGATTACATAAACATTAAGAAAGATAACAACCGCCATTACAAGGGCATGATGGAAAATGCAAGCGACAGAGCCATGGGCCATAGAACGAGCTTCATAAACACGGAAGACCTCCAGATACCGTCGATACTTACAAGCCGCAGAGTGACGATAGCAAGGTGTACTTACGTTCTTGCGAAAAGAGCGTAGAAAGACAAATTGGTAAACAAGACGACGAAGTCCGCCACCGACGGAGATAAAACTCCTACACCTTAGATATCGAGCCCTTTGAACGTAGGACCAACAGACCAAAAGATTCAACGTGCAATGACCAACACGAACACGAACCCAATGGGACAGGACACCCATGCTCACAAACGGGTGCAAAAAAGTCATAACCCTAGTAAGGAAGAGAGACACGACCCTACTAACCACCCTAAAGATTAAAGGACAGGACACCCATAACCCACAAGAGGTTTTTATTATTAGCAGAACCATAGAAAAGAACATGATGAAAAAAGGGTTTAAGAGCACCGAAGCCAGCCAGCCCAACGCCTCATCCAACCCACCTTAGACCAACCCGAACTCACCTCCAAACGACACCAACTCCAACACTGGCCCGCTCCAGACAAGACCACAGCGAATTCATCAGAACACAGGGCAGACGAAAGAACAACCCGCCAACACCAAGGAAACCCAAACACCAACGATGACCACAAGCAAACCCAGACGACTCCCGAAACAGCACCAAAAAGACTTACATACAACCACACTAGGGTACACCCAGACAAACACAGAGACCTAAAAAGAATAATAAGGGTCAAAGACACTACAACGGAACCCATTTCACCAAAAGGCACCTCCCAGGACCACCGTCAAACAGACCAACACCAACACCGACAGAAACAAGAGGAAAATGAACAGGGACCGAAAGGTGAGGGGAAATGGGGGGATCACCATAACAGACCCAAAAACACGCCCTCAAAGAGCAAAAAAACATACGGATGAGCTATACTCATCGACACTTACGGACAAGACGGAAACAGAGAACCATCCCAGAGGTGGGGGGAGTGGGGGGATCACCTCGGGGATGGACCCAACACGACGGTGACAGGACAAGGTGACTGAAGGGCGGGAACGAAAGTGAGCCTTTACCCAAACCCGATGGGGAAACCCATCCCAACGACCGACAACAACAAAAAGACATAGGAAATCATCCTACCTAAGGAGGGGGAGAAACCCAGGGGCCGGGGAACTCACCCGGAGACGCATGCAAGACTGATTGAAGCAAAGAGAACAGATCGTAGGGGAAACGGAGGGTCATCGGAAGAGCCACCACAGACAACACCCACACACCCAAAACTACCCCGGACAACAACCGATGAACAGCCGAGAAACCCGAAGCAAACTGGATCAGCGGAGGGAGGATGATCAAAAGACGGTGAGAGGAACGATCGCCGGAGATGGGCTGAGGGAGGACCCCATCTCCGGCGAAAGGGCGGCAGCAGGTGGGAGGCTTGAGTGTGGGTGGAGGCGGCGGCGGCACAAGATTAATTAGGTTTTGGTTTTTGGGGGTTTTTGAGAGATAAAAGGGAGAGTTTTTTAGAGAGAGAAAAAAAACAGATTCAGTTTTTTGGTATAATACACCTGATGACCTGAATGTACAACACCCTGAATCTATAAGTGTTCTTACGCACTAAAATAAATCATTATCAACTTTTATATGGATCCAAGTACTTTTATGAGAAAAAACTATACTACCGCAAGTAATGCGGAGAAAAAGGTGTGAGTTGTTTGAATGTAGAGTATTAGACTATTAGTATTCTCTCTGTTCCGGTTAATAGTTTACACTTTTTTTCGGGTGTTTCAGTTAATAGTTTGCACTTTTTTTTAGGTATGTTTTACTACCTACTCTATCTTTTAATCATATTACCTCTCTTGTCTTGTGTGTAAAGAATATGTAAATATTTAATTAAGACGGATGGAGTAAACTATTTGTCTAATATACGATGCATTGAACTTAGATCTTTAATAAAACTTACGGAAAAACATACAATAATCACCGAGGTCTTCTTTTTCGAGAAATTTGACTTCAATAAAAAGACTTACCGAGTCACACAAACTAAGCAACCATCTCTTTAAAAAAAACTAAGCAACCATCTATTTCAAAAAAAAAAACAACTAAGCAACCATCATATAACGATGAATAATCCTCTTTAACCATCACTTTATGTATTCACTACACGTTACAATTGTACATATCTAGATACAATTCTTCTAGGGTACTAGTCCTCCACGGCTCCAACCCAATTTTTTAGAAGCTCCAACTGAATACAAAACATCTAAGCAATAAGCGCGAAGTACTACACGATCACCTTGAGATTAGTTTCTAGATCGACCGCCATTAATATCCAATAATGTCAATGTGACAATGCTTAATTTCTGAAACAAAAAAAAAAAAGAGAATGTCATAACAAAAAAAATTGCATTCAAACTATAAAAATTGTAGAACAATAATGACCAAGCACAACAATTAAGGTGGTAATTTGTTGTGAAAGACGGAAAGAGAAAGAGTGCATAAAGCTCTATTTATACTCAATGTTTAACATCCTGGTTGTATTTTAACACTATTGTTCATAGAGTTATATTGAAATCTATCTAGAATACTTCAAAGCTAAGTTAAATTCTATCCAAATTCGTACACTTATATATTTTATTGTTATTTAAAATTTAAGTAGTTGGTAAAGGTTGGACTCTCTGTAATCGCTCGAAAAAAGCTTCCTTTATTAATATAGATAGATAGATAGATATGTATTGATTAGTCACAATAATATTGGATTAATGACTAAAATAATATAATCTTATGAGGTCGTACATATAAGTACAATCAGGAATTAATATCAGTCCTATAAGAATTCAGATATGAGCAAAGTAGCGGTTTTTGGAAAGGAATAGGAGTTCTTTCCTTATACCACCTAGACTTCATTATGGTATGTCATATATATATATATATATATATATATATATATATATATATATATATATATATATATATATATATATATATATATATATATATATATATATAGATTTAGATTTGAGATCCGATGAGAACCACTTACATAGTGAGAACCGTGAGAACTCCACCTGACAGATTTTTTTTCTAAAAAATAACTACATATTTCGATTCAGCATAGAATTTTATGGCTAGATAACATATTTCTTGGTTCAAAAAGTATAAATTATTGACGGAAATCGAGACGAGAAATATTTTATTAATTTTCATGCACCTACTACTCATTTTCATGTATCTAACCATTTCCATGCACCTAGAACTCGATTTCGTGAACATAGATTCTGATATTTTCATGCACCAAGTATTCATTTTCATGCATGTAACAATTTTTATGCACCTAGTATTCATTTTCGTGCATCTATAGCCATTTTAGTATACCTAATTGTACTTTTGTATATTAAGTTTATATTTTGTTAATAAAATCAATAAATTTTGTTTAGCTATATTAAAAATGTGTTTGAATAAACTAAATTAAGGGTAAATGATTCATCACAACTTTCGGAACACACACACACACACACACACACACACACATATATATATATATATATATATATATATATATATATATATATATATATATATATATATAGGTTCTTGTGAGTTTTGCTTCTTATGGTGAGTTGTGAGTTTGTGCTTGGAAATCTCAGCCACTAGATTATATTAGTGATGAATGGCCAAGATCTAATCTTACCTGTCATATAAAATCACTGTCATTTACTTATTTTCTCTTTTTTCTAGTGCTACTCTTCTTTTTTTTGCTTTAATTTTTTTTATCTTTTTTTTTTTTTTTTACCTCGTGTTATTATGTTTTTTTTTACAACTTTGATTTTTTTTTTCTCTTATGTTTTTCTCTAATTTTCTCATTATGTTACCTTTTTTTCTTTCTTTTTGTACCAGATTTTTTTTACTTGAATTTTTTTTTACTCTTATTTTTTTTTACCTCGTGTTATTATGCTGTTATTGTGCTTTTTTTTACTTTGATTTTTTTCTCTTTTTTTTGACCACATGTTATTGTGCTGTTATTGTTATTCCGCTATTATTGTGCTGTTACTTTGATTTTTTTACGACTTTGATTTTTTTTCTTTTTTTACCACGTGTTATTGTGCTGTTATTCTACTGTTATTCTGTTGTTATTGTGATGTTATTCCGGTGTCACTTTGATTTTTTTACTACTTTGATTTTTTTACTACTTTGATTTTTTACTCTTTTTTTTTACCGCATGTTATTGTGCTGTTATTCTGGTGTTATTGTGATGTTATTCCGGTGCCACTTTGATTTTTTTACTACTTTGATTTTTTTTACTACTTTGATTTTTTACTCTTCTTTTTACCGCATGTTATTGTGATGTTATTCCGGTGTTATTGTGATGTTATTCCGGTGCCACTTTGATTTTTTTTACAACTTTGATTTTTTTTTCTTTTTTTTACCACGTGTTATTGTGCTTTTATTCTACTGTTATTCTGTTGTTATTGTGATGTTATTCCGGTGTCACTTCATTGTTGCTAAACTGTGTGATTATGGTGATCCGTGTTCTTGTTTTATGGGAACTACACGGATTGGTCTCATTATGTGATTTCTTCAATGTATTCTGAGGTTTGAAATTTATTGTTTTGTACACCCACTGATTGGTCTCATTCTGTGATTTCTTCAAGTACCAATTTTTTTTACTAAAGCCAACCAACATTGCAAAAACTTGTAAACACAACTGATAACCGCGAAGATCAATTTCTTTGATTTGAGCATTTGAATTTAGTTGCTAAGAACAAATTAAATAACTAACAACTTGTCAGTCACATTAAGACTTGCAAAAAAAATCCTGTTAAACAATCTGAGCGAACAACTTAACAACTTTGCCTGATGGGTCCCGAGACACGGAGACGCATGCCCGTTGCAATCCGGACAAAATCAGCACATGCTACACATAAAGATAATAGGTACAAACATCATCAATACACTATTATGCTACAGTAAAATTAATACGGAGTAATCGGTACCTGTACAATAACATTATCGTTTCTAGACGGTTTAGTCCTTTTGGAACAATGTAAATTAGGAAGAACACAATAAAGTCGTGTTGAAGTGGAATACCGTTCCATATCTCATGGCGTGAAGTTGGATGAGACCACAAGGCTCAAATCTACTCGGAATCATCATAAAGTCAGCTCCAGCTATTATCATATGGGCTAGAGGGACGTTGAATTTCGCTATGCCTATAGCCTTGCCTGGATACTTCAACTCCAGCTGCGTAAGCTATTTCTCCATCGCCTTTTTCCCAGTTCCCTACAGTAAAAAGATTGCAAGCTCAGAACTTTATGACTCCTAATTAAGCTTCTGTCATAAAAACTTATATGAGACGGTTTCACATACGACACAACCCATTAGCTCTACAGGAATACATATGATACGATCTGGGTTACTCCTAATTGGCTGACTTTTCCAATATCGGTACTTTACAATTAAAAATTGAAGAGCGAGATGGGGTTATTGATAAAGAAGGTACCTTCCTCGAGTTCTGGGACATTCTCTGAGGAAATCATGAGTCTCATATGTTGAAGCTGCTCCAAGGATTCTTCATTCATGGACATGGTTATAAAATTAAAGGCAGACGCAGTTATAATTGTTAGAAATAATTAATCTCATTATTCAACATATTCATATATGTTACATTTAATTTAGTCATAAAATTAAATCTAGATCTTATGCATGCAAACATAAATAAGAATGAAAAGAAATCGTCTTTCTTACTATGGGTATTTCGGATTTTTGGGCACAAGTAAGATCTCCTTCTTACTTGTTCTTGAGCTTCCTAATATTGGATGAACAAGGATTCAAGCTTAGAATCCCTCCCAAAGACTTATACCCAAGATGACCTCTTAATAGATTAATATTATTTGTACTAGAACAATATTAATCTAGCTAAAATTGACCCAAAATATTTGTTTTGTACTCTTGTTTATTCGACCAAGAGTAGGGGAAGATTTTTGGAGATTTTCTCTCTTATCTTTCTATAAGTTTTATGAGATGTTAGAATGAATGTTACACTAGCCAATATGGTAGTGTAAGAGTAAAAATTAAGCAAAAACATTTGCTCTTTTCTTATGGGAAAACCGGAAATGGGGAGGGGGAAAAATCCAATGCATGCTCTCCTTTTCTATCCAAGATAAAGCTATGCATGCAAGGCTAGGTCTAGGTTTTATTATTATGTTTTCCACTTATTATACAACACAATAAAAAACACTAAAAGCCCCCTCTATTTCGGTACACACACATAAAATGGATGAGTCCATTTTATTTGTGATTTTGTCAATATGTCACATGTGACACATGTTGGAATAAGTGTCCTCCGACAATAATGCGATCACAACTGTTGATCATAATGATCACATGTTTAAATCTCATTTTAAGAATACATGTGGGATGTAATATTTTACAGTCAACTGGTCCACACATATCGATAATGATTGGCTGACTAGAGTTTGACATTACTGTCGTGCGACGGTGGTGATCAGTTGATCCCCTTAGGTCATACCTAAAGGGTAACACTCTTAATTGATTATTTAATTGATCATATGCTGATACGGGTTAATTAAATTGCTTAAAATTGACGGACGATTTTGGAAGTAATATTTACGTGTCTAATTGTAATTTGATTAAATAAGATACGGTCTAAGTAATCGAATTGTTTTATTACTTAGATAAAATTATTGTTTACGGAAACAATTGAAACGGAATGAATAATTAATTATAAATACCAGATGTTGTGATTTATAAATTGGTAAACCATTTTTGGTACAAGTAATTGTGAATTACTATGTTAATTTTATAAGTGACATATTTTATTAATATGTTGATTTTTAATGGATAAAAATACATTTTATAAATAAGATGTCATGAAATGTGTCACATGTGACATATTGACAAAATCACAAATAAAATGGACTCATCCATTTTATGTATGTGTACCGAAATGGAGGGAGTATTTAGGATAAAATTGTGTTGATTATTTATAAGTGGAAAACATAATGATAATGCCTACTCATAGCCTTGCATACATAGCTTTCTCTTGGGAAGAAAAGGAGAGCATGCATTGGGCTCTCTCCCCTTCCCATATTTCGGTTTTTCCACATGAAAAAGAGCAAATATTTTGCTTATTTTTCTACTCTTACACTACATGCAATAGTTAGTGCATTATTCATTCATTCACATAATAAACTTAAAGAAGTTTAGAAAGAGAAACAAAATACTCCAAAATTCCTCTCCTCTTGGACGAAAATTCAAGAGGACACAAAACCTTTTGGGTCAATTTTAGTAAGATTATTATTATTCTAGATCTAATAATATTAATCTATTAAGGGGTTATCTTGGGTATATGCTTTTGGGAGAGGTTCTAATTTGAACCTTGTTCATCCAATATTTGGAAGCTCAAGAACAAGTGAGTAGGAGAACTCACTTGTGCCCTTTTAATCCGAAAATCATATGGTGAGAAAACGATTTCTTCACTTATCTATTTTAGTTTGCATGCATAAGATTTGTAATTAATTTTATGACTAAATTAATTCATCACATATATGAATATGTAAAGTAATGAGATATAGATGTCTAACAAGCGGTATCAAGAGCCTTAGGTTGTTTGCATGCAAATCGGTTATAGTTTTTCCGAGTTATACGATTAACATATAAAACTTATAAATTTGTGTTATTATGATATATCACGAAATTAATTATGCATGTTAAAGTTTCTGGTCCTAAAATGTATTTAGGATATTTTGGTTAATTTATGGATTTTTATTGTTCATCTTATATAATAATGGCATTAAAAATGTGATTTTATGACAAAAATGTCATTTTCGGACTAAAATTAGCTAAACTTCGAATTTTTCAGTGGTTTTTGGATATGTTTTCACATATTTTATTTTTAGATGACCTGTAAATTTTCAGAATTTTTGGAGCTTTATGCTCGAAATATGGATTTTTCATGATAAAATTCGAATTTAAATGTAAAATAGGTTAATATGAGATAAATTTCGAATCTGGTCATATCAATTTAGTATGTTGTCACATGCAATTTTACAAGATGTGTGTAAAATAATAGGCTATTATAAAGTCTCTATGCATGATTTATGAATTTTTGATGAAAAATAGCATAAATAGTGACTTTAATTAGTGAATAATTGCTAAAACATACTTCATGACTAAAGAAAAACGTCACATGTTGCATTTTATTACCTATTTCAGATCTAAAATTGAAAAGTTGATAAATATAATTTTTCTCATGTTTTTATGATTATATTTAATAAATCCGATAAACCGCAACGTTGTTTTTCCCGATAAATTTTCGAAATTTTAACCTAAGTTTTTTGAACATTATGAGTCTCATGGTATTGTTACAGAATGTTCATGAGTTTAAATTTAAAATTTCAAATTTATTTGAATTTTTTTATGATTTATTTGGAGTTTATGGCATTTTTGGTAATTTTGAGTCCTTTAATGAACAATTTTAAGAAATATAAGTTAATTATAGTCAATATGTTAGTGGAGACTAATTTTGAGTCCTAAGTTGCTTAGGGTAATTAACTTGTGCATAAATATGATTTTATGTAATTTATTGTGATTATAAAATGTTGAATCACGCAAATCCGTAAAAACCGTTTAATATACGATATTGGCTCCTTAAAGGCGATTTAACATAAAATTGGGCATGTTCATACATATTATAATGCTGCATTTTATTTATGATTGTCATAATTTTATTTTATGTAATTTTTGAATTATGTAATTTTACTTAGTATGGCCTTAGTTTTTTAATTTGTATTACCCGAAATGTATGGGATCATCGATTCGGTTGTAATTTATTGTGATCTCGTATCACCGTTTTGTAATTTAATAGATTTATTTTATTTTAATTATAAATGTATAATAGGAAATTATGTAATTTGTTATGTAATTTATTTATTTCGGAGTTCCTTGAAGACGGAGTCACTCAAGGAAGACGATACATAAAGACGGTGTTACCTCGAGATGCGTGCCAAAACCGAAGTTCAAGGGACCAATGGAGTTGGTTTCCGAATATGTAATAGTTAATTAGATTTTCTATTTTAGGAAGGCCATACTAGGATTTAATTTATGCTTTGCATTTTATTTATATGTTGCATGCATCGCTAAATCGCCATAACTAAAACATGCATTGTCATTTTAATCGAGTATTTCGACAGTGTAAATTACAATTATCGTAGTTCACCGCTTTAGTTCACTTAAAACGTGATAGATAATAAATTGACATGACCTCTCGCTACAAATAAACAATTGAGACATAGCCTTACCAAAAAGTAGAAACCATGAAAACCTATTTCGCGAGGGAGTGCACTCGGCCATCCCGGGGTACAAACCTTGTTACGTAGGGGAAGTGGGTGATAAATGTCTATCCACCGAATTCGTGTTGATGAGGGTTTCATCGGCTATCCCGTGCCCAAGTTGATGTGAATTTGGATTATGGACACATTTATTTGAAATTTGGATTGACCTCAACGGAAGTATTCGTGACCGTAGTCGCATGTGTTCCGGGCTATAGATAAATATTAGAGTAATTTTATCGACCGAGAATTCTAAAAGTAGAATCGATTAAAGAGTTAGTCCACCGAATTATATTGATAAGGGTTTCATCGGCTATCCCGTGCCCAAGTTAATATGAATTTGGATCTCGGAATCATTTATAATAGTTGGGTAGAGATCACTATATAAATGTTTTACTTGTTATTTACAAGTATTAATAAAACGATAAATGTTAAGTTTTCCTTTTTCCGTTATCATATTATTCTATTTCTTTACCACAATTCATATACGATATCATTTCGATTTTGATTCAAATCTCCATTAAAACATCGTAACTAAAGACAAATATGAATTTTCTTCTAAAACCTCGGGTTGTTCATTGGAAAGATCTCTTGCAAAGAGTATAGATTAAAGTTATTCATTGTCAAATAGGTTTTTGATTCTCGACTAACACATCTACTTACAATTGATGGTTTCTCACATGCTTTATTAAGTTAAGTACCTTGAAACGATAAATTGTTTTGGTAATTAGATTTGTTAGAAATCGTAATTGACCAAAATAACGCAACCACTTCAATGAAAGTTTTAAGACTAAAACGATTGAATTGAAGAGTAGTCTTCATAAGATTCAACTTTGCTTCTCTAAGTAAAGGTTCTATGAATTGAGTGGGAGCATTCTCTTAAACCGTTAAGAAAAGGACGAGGTTCAAGAAGTAAAGATTATAATGGAATTGATACAAGGTAATGTTAAAAGTAAAGTTATTGAGAATAACGACACTAAACCTATCAATCCCTACCGATAAAGTTTCCATTGTCTTAAATGTTGGAAGCTAGAAAGGAAACTACCCCAAATTATTGAAGAATCAGCAAGTTAATTGTGGGACATCTAATGGGACCTTCTTCTTTAAATGTTTATTCGATTAACATAAGTTTTGCTAGTACTACTTCGTCAATATTAGAAACCAGTGGTGGTTTTCATCATTGTATGCGATACATAGGATGATTAGAATATGACGACTAGCATCAAATAATGTCGAGAGATAGAGTCATTGTGTAATCAATCTAGTTTTAGGTTTAAAGTTGTACTTAATTATGACTACTAAGTGCATAAACTTTGAATAAAGAATATAATCTTGTTAAGATACAAAAGAGGTTTCATTTTTGTGACCCAATACACCATGATTTGATGTATGGCTGGACCATTATCAAGGTGATTATATTCTAAACCAAAATAGAATGATATATCATGAAGATGATGCAAGACTCAAATTGGTAACCCAAGATTATACCTTAGATTCTGGAATGATTAACGCAAAGAGTTATCGAGTACTCTTGAAACCATTAGATCCTATGGTATATGCGCATCTTGTATTCAATATCTCGTGCCTTTTGGTTGAAAAGGAGATCGAGGTTGTAAATCATTGATCCAAAATAGGTTGATCATTTTCTTTTACCAACGATTTAAGTTGACGCTAATGTGTTCACTTAATAATGTAAATAGAGAAATCTTTGAAGAAGTTCAAAGAGTCCAAGGAATCGCGATTTAGTCGTGATGGGATTATCAAAGTAAACACTTTGATATAAGCCAAATAAAATGTGATATAGTATCACAAATTAATCTCTCTTAGCACGCATTATGGTTTGGACTTCAATCAAGTTACTTTGAGTTACTTGATACTTTTGGGAATTTTATCATTTTGTCTAAATTATTTTTCCACTAAATCTAAAACGATTCATATGAGATATGGAATGGTAGGGTACCATGCTTGTAAGTTTTTACAAGAAACAAATGCTCATTTTTCCTTACAATAATCACGAGTACAACGGGTTTGTGGCTCGTGAAGCTGTCTTTCTAGAATACAAGTTTATTTCTAGGAGACAGAGTGGGAGAAATTATTCAAGAGCCACAAAAGAATTGTGTCAAAAATTGTATGTCGCAAGAAACTGGTTTTTCTTGGCTACATGAGACATTTTGTGTAAGACGTTGTTTCTTCAAAACCTAGGAGGTTAAATTCGTCACTTGTTAAAGATGTTGAATTCATGCTACTTTTAAGAAAGTAAAGAGCTTATAACTTACAAAGAAATTGTTTGATTCAAGTTGATTACTTCTGAAAAGTAATGAACATATGACTTACATGAGAGTGTTTAAGTCACAACTCAATACAAGGCTTAGAGCCATGAAAATCCGAAATAAATTCCAAGTGAATTGTTAGATATCAAAGCTTGATTGGTGACAAAGGGTTTTGCACTAGTTGAAATGCTTAAGTCTATTTGGATCTTCTTAAGGATTGTGTATCATTATGAAATATATAGCGAGTGAATCTAAAACCACTTCTTCAACTAGAAGGAATGTATTCAGTACATGTCATGAGTTTTATAGATTCTTACAATCCTAAGATAATGTGCGACTTAAGAGATTGTCTTAAGTTGGACATCAATGAGTTGGAATCAATGTTTTAATCATGTTATGAAACCTTTCTCGATAAGTCGAGAAGTTGTGTTTATACATGAGGTTTAGTGGGAGTTACGGAAATTTTAATTAGTCTTATATGTGGATGACATATTGATCATTGGGAATGATTTAAGACTTTTGGAGTATTATAATACATCCTTAATATCCGGATTTATGAAGATAAATCTACATGATATTAGAGTCAAATAAGAAGTCTTATGTTGATAAGATTCATGACTAGTTCAATCGAATTGAACATATTTGATTGATTCCATTTGCTTCCGCTGCCGAATAAATTAAATAAGAAATGATGTATAACACTTCATATACTTTGAGTATGATGAATTGTTTCAAATCGAATTTAAGTAATAGTTACCAAGTAAGCCATAAAGATCACCCTTAAGTGCTTAAAGAAGCATTAAGGATGGAAAGCAAAGTGTTTTTGATGCAATTTTGTGTAAGGGTGTTACATAAATGACAATTGACAATTGAGATTGCGCATGGTTTCAGACAAAACCATAATCAAAACACTTTAGGATGGTTAAGATACCATTGTGGCCATGTTATTTAAGAAATAGATTTTCTAGAATCGTTCTAGGCAATAAAGAACAATGAGAAATATTTACAACGGAAATTGAGTACACTTGCAATCATGAGATGTGCAAAGAAGGATGAGTCCCGTAAACTGTGAAAACAGTGGGAGCTATTCTAAGGCTAGAGGGCCTATGTCTTGATTGGATCTCGACACGTACTCAGAAAGTTTTGTAATGCAAATGTATACATTACCAAGGAAAACGAGTATGTAGTAAGGTTGAGAAAGGTACAAGAAGTTGATAAAACCTACTAACCAAAGCCTTCTCATAGACTTAACATGATGAGTCATGTCATTTCAATTGAATTGAGATGAACAACTACATTCAAGATCAAACTGGATTATAGAATATAAATAGTAATCAGGTATTGACTGTTCATATGTGATAATCACATTTGTCGTCCGAGTTTTTAAAATCTGAAAACTCCTTTTATACCTTGTTACATCCAAACGGGTTGTAGAGAAAATATTGAACCCCGTTAAAGTGAACTCGGATTAACATTGTATTCACCCATAGTCACTTATATGAGGTGACGTCTCGAAGTGACTAGAGTGTGATGCGATTGATGGCAAGTTCAAGTGCCATGGAGTTATATGAGAATGACTAGTCGATCACATAGACAGACTGTTAAGAACACTTAATCGGGCCTTATGACCGCTTATAGAGTTCTGACAAATTTATATAGCCTGGTCGTAGCGAGAGCTACTATAGTATTCTAATGAGTCGATTCTTTTGACTAAAGACTGTTCGCCTAAGATGGCACAGTTTCAGATTAACTTTGATTTGTGTTACTACGACCTTCGTAAATGGGGTCAAATGGGCATATTTTGGGTTATGATGGTTGTGGCTAGTCGAAGGGAATAAGTGCGATAGGAATTGTCCACCCCTTGTCAGGGTTATAACAATATCTCAGGGCCACTCGAGGAGTAATGAACTGGAAATGCGTGGCCACGCTCGGAAGGTATCTATGGTAGATAACTCCGGTCAATCAGTTATTCTCCAGATCGAGGAAAAAACCACTCTCGATATGATCACTAGCAAGTACGACCTGAAAGACACCTTTCATTGAGTGGGAGATAGTAATAGGACAAGAGAATTGGTGACGCACACTTGTCGAGGACAAGTGGGAGATTGTTGGAATAAGTGTCCTCCGACAATAATGCGATCACAACTGTTGATCATAATGATCACATGGTTAAATCTCATTTTAAGAATACATGTGGGATGTAATATTTTACAGCCAACTGGTCCACACATATCGGTAATGATTGGCTGACTAGAGTTTGACATTACTGTCGTGCAACGGTGGTGATCAGTTGATTCCCTTAGGTCATACCTAAAGGGTAACACTCTTAATTGATTATTTAATTGATCGTATGCTTATACGGGTTAATTAAATTGCTTAAAATTGACGGACGATTTTGGAAGTAATATTTACGTGTCTAATTGTAATTTGATTAAATAAGATACGGTCTAAGTAGTCGAATTGTTTTATTACTTAGATAAAATTATTGTTTACGGAAACAATTTAAACGGAATGAATAATTAATTATAAATACAAGATGTTGTGATTTATAAATTGGTAAACCATTTTTGGTACAAGTAATTGTCAATTACTATGTTAATTTTATAAGTGACATATTTTATTAATATGTTGATTTTTAATGGATAAAAATACATTTTATAAATAAGATGTCATGAAATGTGTCACATGTGACATATTGACAAAATCACAAATAAAATGGACTCATCCATTTTATGTATGTGTACCGAAATGGAGGGAGTATTTAGGATAAAATTGTGTTGATTATTTATAAGTGGAAAACATAATGATAATGCCTACTCATAGCCTTGCATACATAGCTTTCTCTTGGGAAGAAAAGGAGAGCATGGATTGGGCTCTCTCCCCTTCCCATATTTCGGTTTTCCCAGATGAAAAAGAGCAAATGTTTTGTTTATTTTTCTACTCTTACACTACATGCAATAGTTAGTGCATTATTCATTCATTCACATAATAAACTTAAAGAAGTTTAGAAAGAGAAACAAAATACTCCAAAATTCCTCTCCTCTTGGCCGAAAATTCAAGAGGACACAAAACCTTTTGGGTCAATTTTAGTAAGATTATTATTATTCTAGATCTAATAATATTAATCTATTAAAGGGGTTATCTTGGGTATATGCTTTTGGGAGAGATTCTAATTTGAACCTTGTTCATCCAATATTTGGAAGCTCAAGAACAAGTGAGTAGGAGAACTCACTTGTGCCCTTTTAATCCGAAAATCATATGGTGAGAAAATGATTTCTTCACTTATCTATTTTAGTTTGCATGTATAAGATTTGTAATTAATTTTATGACTAAATTAATTCATCACATATATGAATATGTAAAGTAATGAGATATAGATTTCTAACAACACATTACATGACATCTTATATATAAAATGTATTTTTAACAATTAAAAATCAACATATTAATAAAATATGTCACTTATAAAATTAACATAGTAATTCATAATTACTTGTACCAAAAGTTTTTCCGAATTATAAACTACAACATTCTGTATTTATAATAATTTATTCATTCCGTTTCAATTGTTTCCGTAAACAATAATTTCATCTAATTAATAAAACAATTCGATTACTTAGACCGTATCTTATTATAATCAAATTACAATAAGACACGTAAATATTACTTCCAAAATCATCCGTCAATTTTAAGCAATTTAATTAACTCGTATCGACATACGGTCAATTAAATAAACAATTAAGAGTGTCACCCTTTAGGTATGACCTAAGGGGATCAACTGGTCACCACCGTCGCATGACAGTAATGTCAAACTCTAGTCAGCCAATCATTACCGATATGTGTGGACCAGTTGATAGTAAAATATTACTTCCCACATGTATTCTTAAAATGAGATTTAAACATGTGATCATCATGATCGACAGTTGTGATCGCATTATTGTCGGAGGACACATATTCCAACAATCTCCCACTTGTCCTCGACAAGTGTGCGTCACCAATTTTCTAGTCCTATTACTATCTCCCACTCAATGCAGGGTGTCTTTCTGGTCGTACTTGCAACTGATCATATCGAGAGTGGTTTCCTCGATCTGGAGAATAACTGATTGACCGGAATTATCTACCATAGATACCTTCCGAGCGTGGCCACGCATTTCCAGTTCATTACTCCTCGAGTGGCCCTGAGATATTATTATAACCCTGACAAGGGGTGGACAATTCCTATCGCACTTATTCCCTTCGACTAGCCACAGCCATCATAACCCAAAATATGCCCATTTGACCCCATTTACGAAGGTCGTAGTAACATAAATCAAAGTTAATCTGAAACTGTGCCACCTTAGGCGAACAGTCTTTAGTCAAAAGAATCGACTCATTAGAATACTATAGTAGCTCTCGCCACGACCAGGCTATATAAATTTGCCAGAACTCTATAAGCTGTCATTAGCCCGACAAAGTGTTCCTAACAGTCTGCCTATGTGATCGACTAGTCATCTCACATGACTTCATGGCACTTGAACTTGCCATCAATCGCATCACACTCTAGTCACTTCGAGACGTCACCTCATACAAGTGGCTATGGGCGAATACTATGTTAATCCATGTTCACTTTAACGGGGTTCAATTGTCACTATAACCCGTTTGGATGTAACAATGTATAAGGAAAAGATAAAAGACAAATGCGATTATGAACATGAACAAAATAACACTTTTATTTCATTTCAAAATCTAACACAAACTTGGTACACGTTTAAGTCCCATGGACGCAACATGTCCATCATGCTTAGCCTGTGGTAAAGGCTTGGTGAGCGGAACAGCTATGTTATCATCCGTCCCAACCTTACATATCGCAATTTCCTTTCTTTCAATGAAATCTCTAATTACATGATATTTTCTAAGTACATGTCTAGATCTATTACTAGACTTTGGCTCTTTAGCTTGGAAGATTGTCCCACTATTATCACAATAGAGAGTGATGGGATCATTGGCGGTAGGTACTACTCTTAGACCTTCCGTGAATTGCCTGATCCACACAGCTTCCTTGGCAGCTTCTGATGCTGCAATTAATGTACTCAGCCTCCATTGTTGAATCCGCAGTCACAGCTTCCTTGAAGCTTCTCCAGCTAACGGCACCACCATTGAGCATGAAAATGAAACCAGCTTGTGATTTCATGTCATCTCTATCCGTTTGGAAACTTGAGTCCGTGTAACCATTAACACGGAGCTCGGTGTCTCCTCCAAACACTAAGATAGAATCCTTAGTTCTTCTCAAGTACATAAGGATGTTCTTGACGACTATCCAGTGACTCTCACCTGGATTTCCTTGATATCTACTCGTCATGCTCAAGGCATACGAGACATCAACACGTGTGCATATCATGGCGTACATGATTGATCCAACAGCGGAAGTTTAAGGGATCATCTTCATGCATTCAACATCATGGGGTTTGGAGGGAGATTGAGACTTGCTCAATATCGTCCCAGTTACCATAGGTACCAATCCCCTTTTTGATTTGTCCATGCCGAAACGTCGAAGAATCTTATCAACATAAGACTCTTGACTTAGTGCCAATATCCTCTTGGATCTATCTCTATGGATTCGGATACCTAATATGCGTTGTGCCTCTCCTAAATCCTTCATTTGGAAATGGTTACCTAACCACTTCTTAACAGAAGATAACATTGGAATGTCATTTCCAATGAGTAGTATGTCATCGACATACAAGATTAGGAACACAACATTGCTCCCACTAAATTTCATGTATAAACATGGTTCCTCAACACTTCGAGTGAAACCATTCTCTTTTATCACATGATCGAATCGATGATTCCAACTTCTTGATGCTTGTTTAAGACCATAAATAGATCTCCTAAGTTTGCACACTTTGTTAGGATTTTTAGAATCGACAAAACCTTCGGGTTGTATCATGTACACCTCCTCTTCTAAATGCCCATTTAGAAAAGCGGTTTTGACATCCATTTGCCATATTTCATAATCATGAAATGCGGCAATCGCTAACAAAATCCGTATGGATCTTAGCATGGCTACGGGGGCGAAGGTTTCATCATAATGGAGACCTTGGACTTGGGTAAATCCTTTTGCCACTAGCCTAGCTTTGTAGACATCATCATGTCCTTCTATGCCATTCTTGACCTTGAAAATCCATTTGCATTGAAGAGGTCTTGCCCCTTTAGGCAAATCCACCAAGTTCCAAACTTGGTTTTCATGCATAGAATCCATCTCAGACTTCATGGCTTCAAGCCATAAGGAGGAATTTGGACTAGAGATTGCGGTCTTGTAGGTGGCGGGCTCGTCACTTTCTAAAAGCAACACATCGAGTGTTCCATCATCTTCGATAAGTCCCACATATCAATCGGGATGGCGAATAATTCGGTCCGTTCTTCTAAGAGGAGGAGGGACAACCGCGCTAGACGACGAAGGAACATCTTCTTGCGTCTCTACCTCGGTTTGTGGCTCTTGAACTTCATCAAGTTCAAAATTTATCCCGCTCTGTCTCTTAGAAATAAATTCTCTTTCTAAGAAGACAGGCTCGCAAGACACAAACAATTTGTTTTCTTGAGGCTTGTAGAAGTAATATCCTCGAAAGGTCACGGAGTAACCTACAAAGATGCATTTTTCGGATCTTGGGGCAAGCTTGTTGTCGGTCTTTGCCTTGACGTAAGCATTACATCCCCAAATCTTCATGTAGGATAGATTAGGAACTCTTCCTTTCCATATCTCAAATGGAGTCTTTTCGGTTGTTTTTGTGGGACTATTATTCAAAGATATAATTGCAGTTTGGATTGCAATCCCCAAAACGAGTTCGGTAACTCGGTTTGACTCATCATTGATCGAACCATATCAAGTAGAGTTCGATTTCTCCTTTCGACAACACCATTGAGTTGTGTTGTTCCGGGTGGAGAAAGTTGTGATATAATACCACAACCTTTCAAGTGTGAATCGAATTCAAGGCTAAGATATTCTCCACCACGATCGGATCGTAGTGCCTTTATCCTTTTGTTCAATTGGTTCTCTACTTCGTTTTTGAAATTCCTTGAATTTCTCAAAAGCTTCACTTTTATGCTTCATTAAATAGATATACCCATATCTACTCAAGTCATCGGTGAAGGTTATGAAGTAGTCATAATTTCCTCGAGCGGTGATACTCATTGGTCCACATACATCGGTATGTATGAGTCTCAATAGTTCACTTGCTCGTGTCCCTTTACCACTAAAAGGATTTCGAGTCATTTTGCCAAGAAGGCAATATTCGCATGTTCCATATCATTGATAATCAAATGGTGTAATCACATTAGTCGAAATTAATCTTTTGATGCGATTCTCGTTTATGTGACCTAATCGACAATGCCAAATGAACGATTCATCTGGATCACTTGATTTGAGTTTCTTTGATTGAATGTTGTAGATGTCATTAGTCGGATTCGAGGTTTCTAAAATGTAAATGCCATTAATGGAAGGAGCTTGGACTATAACCAAGTCGTTCCTTGAAATAGTAAAACGATTGTTCTTAATGACAAAACAAAAACCGTCCATGTCCAACATAGCGATTGAAATAATGTTTTTAGAAAGTGTAGGCACATAAAAACAATTATGTAAATACAACTCAAATCCATTAGGCAAAGCCAATACATAAGTTCCCTTGGATTCATGATATGACCATAATTAGCGCATATTTAGCCCCCGAATTAGCCTTGTTCCCATTCTTTTTAGTGCATATTTGGGTCATTTATTGTCTTTAGTTCTTTGTTTTGCATATTCTTTGAGGTTTTGTGTCTTTGGTAGGAAAAGAGTGCAAACCTTGCATTTTCATGGCAAAATGAGACTAAATTGATTGAATTCAATGACCAAGCATCAAGGAGAGACAAGATTAGAAGGCCTTTGTACATATTTTAGTAGACGAGCAATGTTGAGGAAAGATCCTTGCATCCCCAAGGAAATCCCCAAGGATTTTACGAAGAAAAGGGAAGAAAAGAAGAAGAAACAAGACTGACGAGCAATCCGTGCGGATTGTCCTGAATCCGGCCGTCCCCAGCACCACAATCCGTGCGTCTTCCTTCAAAGACGCCCGGGCAGCAGCTCCAGAAGACGTGCGTCTTCTCCCAAAGACGCCCGGGCAGAGACCGTGGAATCCGCCCGTCCCGTGCCTAAGACGCACGGATTCCAGTCCAGCACAAATTCGTTTCTTCAAGCTTCAAAGAAAGAAGCCCTTCCTTCGAAAAATATCGGCGTCTCCCTGCTCAAATCTAAAAAGTGTAATTACTAGTCTAGCCCTTAGTTAACCCTAATGCATCCACCTAATTTCCACTATAAATACCCCATTAGTCTAATTAGAAGAGTATGTTCTTCTTATCCATTCTTAGAGTAGTTAATATCAATCAAATCTCTCTTTAGTTTTGTAATCAACAATTAATCAAGTTTTAATACAAGTTTTATTTCCTTAATCTCTCTTTTGTTCATCCTTTATTTTGGGTAATTGAAGATTATTTGGGTTATTATTGGGAGATTGACAACCTCTCAATCAAGCATCAAGTACTTCTTTTATTATTTGCTTTATTATTGGAATCATTAATAGGTATAATTCTCTTAATCCCTTTTTAATTATTGTTAATTACTTTCATTTATTCATCATGTTTCATTTTGTTGTTATGATTGACAACCTTGCTAGCATGATCAACATGATAATGAGTGAGTAGTGACCTAGTTAGGGTTAATGGGTAATTAGGGGAAACCAACATGGGGAATGATTCATGCTTAAATTAATATGCTTTCATGGTTTATTTGCTTGCTTGTTTTGATCTCAACTCATGCACATGTTATGTTTGATGAAATGTGAGCCTATGAATCCTTGCATTTTTTACCCATCACCTATCTTTTCAATGAGACTTGTAAGACATAAACCAACTTGAGTCTCATTAGACCATGCATGTTGTTGAGTAGGGAAGATTAAGTCGACTTGTAGGTGTTGTACAATCTAATCGATTCGGCTCCGGGACCCAAACTTTCCTAGGATTGTAAGACATAGCCCAACTCAATCCATCACAACAATAATTGCTTGCTTATAATTTGAGAACATGTTTGTATGATTAATTCCCATGATTCCCCTATGACCCCATGATACCCTAGTGCTTTTTATCAATTGTTTACAACCCTTTCAATTCATCTTGCTTATTTACTTTCTTTGCTTTTTAGTTTAGTGACCTTCTACATCAACCCAAATTGTGGCACCCCTAAGACACCACTAGTTTCAATAGAAATCTCATCTCAATTCCCGTCCCTTGGGATCCGACTTTACTTGCCTCTTTACTAATTGTAGAGTTGTTTGTGAAGTTATAAATTGTGTTTTGGTCTAGGTGCTTCCAACGACAATTGTTCCGAAAAATAGAATATAGCTCCGACTCCGACCAAAAATGGCGCCGTTGCCGGGGACAGTGTTATCTTGATTTAGATTTTCTTATATTGTTATTAGTTGTGTCATTCTTTGCCTTGGGGAAGTAAAACTCCTCAAGGTTTGTTCTAATTGTTTTCGAGTTGTTTGATATTTTGCATGTCTAGAAGGTCACAAGGTGATTTGTTACCTTTTGATCGTGAAATTGAAAGGACTTTGACAACCAATAGAAGACTTGCTAGGAGGAATTTGAGAGGTATTAGTGAGGTTGTAGATATTCAACCAACTATTGAGTTCATCAACCCTTTTGCAAGAGAAGGTGAGGAGAACCCAACACAAAATACCACACAAAATCAACCCACAATGCCTAAGTTTTCATCACATTCCGTACCCACCGAGGAGAACCTACCCAATGGTACTCCCACACCACAACATTTGACCGGAAATTTCATTGCAAAATCCGCCTTTATCCAATTAGTCGAAAGGAGCCAATTTGGGGGGATGCCTAGTGAAGACCCTCATTCTCATATGGAAACCTTTTGTGACTATTGTGATGCGATTTATCAAACCGGTGTAACTCAAGACCAAATTCGATGGGTCTTATTTCCTTTTTCTCTAATTGGCACCACGAAACAATGGTTGAAGGGCCTTGATAAGGCCACTCTCGGAATTGATTCTTGGAAGAAGTTGGCTCTAGCTTTCTACAAAAAATTCTACCCACCGGAAAAGAATAACATGCTAAGAGCTCAAATTACGGGTTTTAAGCAAAGGGATGAAGAATCTTTGTATGAAGCTTGGGAGCGGTTCAAGGGAATTTGCCGCTCATGTCCTCACCATGGACTTAGCGAGTGGTTCTTGGTACAACAATTTTGGAACGGTCTATATGAAGATTCAAGGAACATTCTCAACATGGGATCAAATGGAATGTTCACCGAAGTTGATGACAATCAAACTTGGAACAAAATTGAGGAAATGGCGGTCCATAACTCACAATATAGTAGACCTCGCAAGGCTACTAGAGGAGGAAAGCATGAAGTGGACTCCGTTACTCAATTGGGTGCTCAACTTAGTGCTCACATTAACACAATCAATTTGAAGTTTGAAAAAGCTATGGCTAGACTTGAAGAAGTCTCAAAATCACCAAAGCATCATGTTAATGCCATGACGGCATCTTCATCAATCCCAAGTGGGATATGTGAGAATTGTGGAACTTTGGGACATGACCAAAGTGAATGTAGGGGAACAAATGAACAAGTGAATGCTTTCCAAGCATACAAGAGTGGTACCCCTTATTCCAACTATTACAATGAAAACACCAAATTCCATCCAAATCTCTCATACAAAAGCCAAAATGTTCAAAACCCTCAAACCACATACACCCCACCTCCCATGAGAAACCAAAATCAAAGACCCTTTTACAACCAAAACCAAGGTTACCAAAATCAAAATCCATACAATCAACAAAATGACCAAGGTTTTGATGTTCAAAAAGCGGTCCTCCAAATGCAAAAGAACCAACAAGAATTTTTCACTCAAATGCAAAAAGATAGTCAAGCAAAGGAAACCACCATCAACAACATTCTAGCTCACACCAAAATGTTGGAAACCCAATTGACTCAACTAGCATCTTCAAGCTCACAAAGACAAAAGGGGCAATTACCACCTCAAAGTAATACCCCAAGACATGAAACAGTTAGTGCCATTCACTTGAGAAGTGGTACAAGGTATGTAGCACCGAAGAAGCAAGTTGAGGATGAAGTTGTGGAAGCTAGTGATAAGGAAGAAATTGTGCAAAACTCCAAAAATGGGGAACCATCAAAAGAAGAAATTTCAAAAAAAATGAAGACAAGGTCAAGGAGAAGGAGCCCATTGTGATTAGACTTCCTTTTCCAAGTCGTCAAGCCAAGCCCAAATTTGATGACCAACTTGGAAAGTTTATGGAAATTGTGAAGAATTTGGAAGTCTCAATTCCTTTCACGGAATTAATCAATCACGTGCCGGCCTATGCAAAATACATGAAATACATCCTCACAAAGAAGAAGTCAATCCGGAAGCTTGAGACTATCGGCTTCACTAAGGTGAGTAGTGCAATACTTCAAGGGAGTTCACCTCCAAAACTAAAGGATCCGAGAAGCTTCTCAATACCGTGTACCATTGGCGACACCACGATCAACAAAGCCTTGTGTGATCTAGGGGCTAGTTTGAGTGTTATGCCGTACTCGGTGAGTAAAAGGTTGGGGATGGGAGAGCTTAAATGCACCAATATCACACTCCAAATGGCCGATAGATCGACGAAGACACCATTAGGGATATGGAAAGATGTTCCCGTACGAATTGGGAAGTTTTTCATCCCGGTGGACTTTGTCATTGTTGATATGGAGGAAGATTCCAACATTCCAATCATTCTAGGAAGACCTTTCTTACACCCCGCGGGTGCGGTGATTGATGTTAAACATGGTGAGCTCACTCTAGAAGTGGGAGATGAGAGTATAACTTTCAACCTTGACAAGACTATGAGAGCTCCCCGTTTACATGAACCGTGTTTTATGATTAATCATTATAGTCGGAAGGATGATAGGAAGAAGTCGGAACTCCAATGGAAGAAGAAAATTGAAGATGTTCCATTCAAAGAGCAAGTGAATTGTGACAAAGAGAGCTTGAAAAGCTCACCAAAGTCAAGCAATGAAGAAGATGGCCTCATTGGCCAAGAAAAGGAAATGGGAGAGTTGTCTCCATCAAATCAAGAGATTTTCAATGATCAACTTAATGAAGTTTGTGGTCTTTGGGACGACGAATTTGAAGGGATTTTTAATCCCTACATTGGTAATGTTATCGATCAAGACCGACAACAAGGGCCAAGGTCTATTGAAGACCTTTATCATGACAATGAATAAGCTTTTGATTACTTTTTCAAGGTGTTGAGCAACATCAACAACACCTTGAACATGCCCCCTTGACATCTCATCAAGAATGAGAGTTTGGTGGAGTCCTCCCTAAACCACCATTTGTAAATAATTCTAACTCCCTAACTTGCATTTCAATTCTTATTTTGCATTTTTGTCATTTTTGGATTTTTATACTTTGATCAAGATAATTATCATGTTTGAGAGAAGTGAGGGAGGGACTAATAATTTCAATTAATGTGTAGTGCTTTAGCTTAGTGTGGGGATGGCAATTGCCTAGGCTATCCATGCCTTAGTAGTGCCCCACAATAAAGAACACGAGATATGAAGAAGAATGGAAAAATGACAAGGGATATGCAATGTACGCGGATGGAACTGAATCCGGGTAAAAAGGGGTCGAATCCGAGCGGATTCAGGAGAATTCGCCCGTCTTCAGGCAATCCGGGCATATTGGGTAGAAGACGCCCGTCCAACATGAACTGAATTTTTGAAATTTCTAACTGTCAACGAATCCGGGCGTCCTGCATTCGAATCCGCCCGTCTTCAAAAAGCCGCCCGTCCTGAAAGAAAGACGCCCGTCTTTTTGGCTGAGAAAAACAAGAAAAATCCCTGTAAAGGAATCCGCCCGTCTTCTGTTAAAGACGCCCGTCCCGTGTTTGCAAATCCGAGCGTCTTCACCGAAAGACGCCCGTTTTAGGCGAGTTTTTCCCAACCCAGAACAGGCCGAATCCGGGCGTCCCGAGCAAAAACCGCCAGTCTTGCCCCTGCATTTTCAAATTTTTCGGGTTTTATAAACCCCCTCCCACATTCATTTCTTCATTCCTTCATTCATAACACTACTCATAAACCCCATAACTCCAAAACCCTCATCCTCTCCATCACAAAAAACAAGATTCCTCAACAACATTCACCAAAATCAAATCAAAACATCCTTTTAACAACAAATCAATCACTCCTCTTTCAACAAAAATCAAAACCAAGCACAAAATCTTCATCCTTTGAGTCGATTTTTGAATTCATAAAGGCAAAGCCTTTCATCTTTTAATCGATTTGGGTACACTAGAAATTGAAGATTTTCACTCTTTTCTTGGTTTATTCATCAATGGCAAGGACTAAGGGAGCAACAAAGGCAAAGGCACCAAAGGCAAAGGCACTCTCATCAAGACAAAAGAGTCTTCAAGCAAAGAAAGCATTGGCTATGGTGGTAGCTAGCCCAAACTTGGAAATGCAACAACAACCACCTCCCATGGAAGCAACAACATCCTCTACTCCGGAAATTGCTCAACTTTCGAATTATCCGGAGGTAATTTTCATTTCCAAATCCCATAGGGTCACTTTTGCCAAGTTTGCTAGAAAATCATTTCTATCCACCAAGTTTATTTGTGAAGATACCTTAGATAAGTTGGGTGTCCTTGAGCAAACTAGAGCCTTCTTTAAAGCCATGGGGTTGGAGAAATTGTTTGAATCAAAAGAATTGACATACCCCTCCCTAACCTTAGAATTTTTGAGTTCTTTGAAAGTTAACAAGGTTGAGACTATGGAGACCATCGAGTTCCGTCTAGCTAATGTTAGTAGGCGCATCTCCTTTAAGGAAATGGGTAAAGCTTTGGGTCTTAGTGATTCACCGAGTTATTTTAAGAATGTTGGCAAGTATGACCCCGACCCTCTTTGGGAGGCGATTTCCGGAAGGAAATTTGAGGACTTTCATGCTAGTCGCGCTCTATTAGTCCACAATCCGGGCATTAGAGTGTGGCACAAGGTCATAGGGAACACCATCATTGCAAGAAAAGACACCAACCATTTCACCAAACTCGATTTTGTTCTTCTTGAGTCGGCTTTGAACATTGGAAGGGAATTCACCAAGCCTTTCAACTCTCTAAGGCTTTTGGTGGATAGATGGCTAAATATTGATTGTGGGAAGAAAGGCACTACCGTTATTGTGAATGGAGGCCTAGTCACTATCCTAGCTAAATACTTTGATCCAAACTTCAACAAGGATAGCAAGTATGAGGCGAAAGAGGGTGGTCATCTCATTGATATTAATACTATGATATACAAGTACAAGTGGGTTACCCATAACCCTCTTGACACCAAGTATGGATGGCTCACTAGTGAGGCTAGATCTTTCACTTTGCCTTCAAAGATTTGTCGATTGAGTGTCCACCGGACCAACTCTCTACTTCCCCTTTCAAAAGAGGCCGAGTACATTATCCGACAACAAAAGGGTGAAATTGAAATGCCCTCCTCTTCCATTGTCACACCACCCTATCCTTTTGAGTACCAAGAGTTCAAGCCCGAAGGCGTTGAAGCAAGAAATGATTATTTGACTCTTCTCATGCAAGAGATGCACAAGCAAGCTTTCGAGGATCGGAAAAATTCTTACTTGGCCCAATATCCACCCCTCCTTCATTTAGCTAGGCAAGGACTACTTGACCCTTCATGTCCTTTGCCTAGTTGGGCGGATAGGGAGGTCTTCTTTAAGAGTGCATCTAGGGTTGTTCCGGGTGATAATGAGGTTGTCGGTAATGAAGAAGTTGATGATAACATTGATGAAGAAGCTAGTGAAGAAGGAGAAGAGGATGATGAGCAAGGTGAACAAGAAAGTGAAGAAGAAAGTGGTGATTAGTCCACTTCTAGTGAGGAAGATGATGATAGTGATGATATGATGGAAGATTAGCAAGCTTTAGAGGCTCCTACCATCTTGAGGTTTGTCTATTTCTCTCTTTGTTTTATTTATTAATCTTGATCATTGTTGGAGTAGTCCTAGCACCATAGAGGACTAACACCTCGGCCCCATTGAGGTGTTCTCATTTTATTGTTCCCACCTTTTGAAAATCCAAAATGACAAATTAGTTTCATGCATTGCATAGTGTGTGCATGAACTACACCCAACCTTAGGACATTAGCAATAATTTCTAGATCGGTTTGGGGGAGTCAATGCATACACAACGGGAGGTAATCTAAATTATCCTCTCCGTCATAAACAAAAACCATGCATCATGTAGCGTAGATTAGTGTAGCTTGCATTTAGTGTAGAAATCATGCATCATGTTTGCATAATTTCCCATCATTTTGGCCATTGAGGACAATGCCCATATTAGTGTGGGGATGGGGAATTCTAACTTAACTTTTATTCAAAAATCCAAAAAAATTGAAAAATTTCGAAAAACCATAAAAATTTGAAAATTGAAAAACCCAAAAACATGTTTATTTCCTTTTTAGTGTAGTCATATATTGTTGTATATATTGTGTTTGTTCTATCCTTGTTCACATTGATTGACTATGCCACATCCGAGACATGAGGATCATGAAGACCGCATGGTATGATCTTTCCAATCTCCTTTTTCCTCTTTATGTTAATGACTATGTGGCTTTATTTTGATTGATGCGGTATAACAATGTGAACTTAGGACTTGCATTTAGTTTATATGTCATATTAGTTGGTAGAATCACTTGCATTAGGATGTATATAATAGTTGCATCATGACATATAGTTGCATTTAGATAAAATATTTTGAAAAGTGCCTAATTGAGAACTTTAACAAGAGCAACTAAGCCATTACAAATATTTTTTCAACTTAAGACTTTGTCTACTAGAATGGTTTTAAAACACCATAGATTGTGTCATACTAGTGTCTTTTGACCCATGACCCAAAGCCTAGTCAAGGGTTTGCATGTGAGTCACCTATTCCAACCCCGTGATGCAATGTGGACTTGGTTAACTTGTCTAGGTGACCTTGATTGACCTTGTGGTAAGGCAACCCAAAATTACTTTCTATCAATAAGTTTGAAGTGCTCATTTCGAAGATTTTGTTATGTGGAAGTAATTTATTGCTAAGGAAACCTCAAATGTTATGAAATGTTGAAATGTTGAGAATTTTAGTTGTTTTGATGGAGGCGTACCACTTTGATGTGCTTTGGAGAGGGATCCATTGAATTGGGCCCCCACACGGTTGTGAATTCAACCGCCCAGAGACAGAGTGACTATCACCCCGAAAAGCTATTGTCTATAGGTTAACCGGTTGCCTAATAAGCGATTGGCGAAAGCAAAGGACATTAGCCCGGAAGGGACAAACCCCATCTCTAATTTTTGAAATGTGAAAGTTGAATGAGGTCAATTTTTGAATACTAGTCATATCCACCCTTGTTTATAAAGATTTGAGCATTTCATTCCCAAAAAGCCTTTTTCTCAAGCCACTTTGTCGAGCTTGGGACGATCCATGACCTTTACTTTTGTAGAGAATTCGAGACTTGTCATGTCATATGCTACTAGCATCATAGGGATCATCATTCCATACCATCCGATCGCTCTTGACGAAAGCATTTGGAAATTGAGGACGAAAGTAGTCTAGTTTAACACCATTTGGAGGTGATTTAGTGTCATCCTCTTAGCCTTAGTAATTTGTTTAACTAGTATTTGTGACGGATTATATGCTCTTAAATTTGTTCTCTTTTAGTTGCCTCCGCCACTTGATGAGGAAGTGGCTATTCCTTTTGTAGATGCATCCATTATTTGATTTTGTGTGCTTAATGTTTGGATGTGTCGCCATTTTTGCAAGACCCACCTTGCCTTGCAAGAAGGCATCCTACCTCATGGTTGTCTTGTTGTGAGTTGAAGGGGCGGAGTGAGACCTGCTAATTGTCTCATATCGGCTATGTGTAACACCCCGATTTATGAAGGAGCCTTTAGCAAGACATTCCCTAATAAACCGAACTGTTACCATCTCGGTTTCCCGAGGTAGTGAATAACAAATTAAACTCCAAGGCGAATTATATAATTTCTTTAACTTAATTTTTACAAAACCTCTTTTACATCAAATTACAAAGAACTAACATAAATGAAAGTGAAAGTATTCTAAATGATGGTCTAGCTACTAAGTCTTCTGATCCAGTGTCTCACGCACATCAAGCTCCCATCCCATCTCATAAACCTGTCAAGTCTGCTCCCCAATATTTGGATCATCACAGGTGTTCACGAATACACAGGGTCAACCACGAGGTTGAGTAGGGAATACAATGAAACAACAAAATATGATATGCATGCTCCTCCGTCACCTCCACCTCCATCTCAACTCATATCTCATAACCCGTACAACCCAAATGCCATACCGATCCCCAGACTATATATCGACCGTAGCCGATCCGCATTTCCTTGTTGAGGACACCAGGGCAAGTCCTGCAGAACCCGCCTGGGCCTTATCATAACATCATCATCACCACACCACATCACCACAACATCCTCCATCTCCAATGCATATGAATGCTCAAGAAATTAATATAACACAATATGTATATCATTGAACTGGTAAATCATAGAATCATGCCGGTTACCGAATGTTGTGATAATATACTCAATACGATCAATTCAGTCAAGCACATTCCAGGATATGAATCATAACATGAATCAACAACCACGAATCAAGTCAACGTTCACAGTTTGGTCATATGAAACACAAACAAGTCAACACAATTCAACAACAACGATAATAAGTCAAGTGTATTTCCCTACCTTTTCGCAATCCAAGCACACAAGCAATCAATTATGATCCTTCACATATCCATCACCTACATAACATAATTATGTATAATTACCACCTACTCAATCAAATAATCATGCACATAACCTAGACTCATCATAACTTAATAGGAATATCAACTTAAAGAACAAACACGATTTTTCCTGATTTTCCAGCACATGACAGACTCGGAATACAATACATAACTAATTCCAGAAAAATCAAATTGATACAAAGCCAATTGGATTGGAACCACATGCGTCTTAGCTACAAATTATATCTAACGTGTTTTTCTCAAATTCTAAATTTATCAAGGGTTTTCAGACTGATTTCCAAAAACTGACAGAAACCGTCGCATAAAAAGTATTGATTCATAAAACGAGTTTAAAACATTATTTTGCAGTAATTCCAAATCCTATTATCATCTAGACTATACAAAGATGATGTATGAATAAGCCTCATAACTGAATCAACATAAAAATTAGGGTTTCAAATCATTTTCCACAACCAAATCAGATTCGCGGACTTTTCGGCGACATGTTCATAAATAAATCACCTAGGACAAACCATAAAGAATTTGACTACGAGATTTTATATGCATAAACTAGACATCAAATAAACAGGAATCTCTTTTCAAACATTTTGAAGACGAACACTTTAAAACAGTATAAACAATGGAATGAAATCGACTTACAAACAGGGAAATCGAATTAGGTTGGAATCGATGAGAATTCTTCAATCAAATGAAAGGCTCGACAATTCTTCTTCCTCTCCCTTTCTCTAGGTTTAGAAATGGTTTTATGAATGATAAAATGAAAAGAGGGGAGAGGGAGAGCGGCTCTTAGGTTAGGTTTAGGGTAAATGGTGGTTACATGTTCCGGGTAAGGCAAATGGGTTAAACGGGTATGGTCGTTGGGTAAATGTAGATGGGTAAATGGGTGATACGATTCTTGACCCAAAAGACAAAATGTGATGTAGCCCGACTCAACATATACGATATAAACCCGACTTAATAACATTCACGATATTACGATGCAACCAATATAAAATGTATAATAACTAGTATATAATAATATCCGTTTAATCGATTATATAAAATACGGGGTATTACAGTCTTCCCCCCCTTAAAATGAACTTCGTCCCGAAGTTCGCCACCCCGTAATGATAACCAAACATCCACAAGCATAAGACAAACACAAGTAGTACATATACATAAGCTCTAAAACGCGAAGTGTTATATTCTATCCCCCTTAAGAAACTTTGTCCCCAAAGTTGAACATACGACAGAAGTATGTGGCACTTAAAGAATCACAACATTGACCGAATAATAACAAATTAAAACAGCAGACTCCATGCATGGTCAATTCTCAGTCAGCCAATCATAACATACTGCTTAGCCAGATCGTAAACCATCAAGATTTTACAATCCTATCCTCCTTAAAACATGGTTACGTCCCCGTAACCCCATTTTAAAATTCCGCGTCCAATGTTTAAGAAGATTACTGAAACAATAGACACAAATCATCTGATAAGCTAATTACTCTATACTGGCAACTAGCATCCGACCTTTCAAGCAACAAAACACACTTGTCCATTTCATGCTATGCATTACACAAAATCAAGGTAACAAATACTTGGATGCTTTGACACCAATTTAACACGTTTACATCAATGTAGACAATCAACTAACTCATAGTTCATACTTGACGAATTAAAATATTTCATATCAGTAATCATATCATAGAAGTAAAATCCATATTTCTGTAAATCAGGTTTAGAGAAAGACACTAGGCAAAATTCAAGCAATGTAATAGCGTTTGTATAATTGAGACTACTTTACATAAAACCCACCGAAACAAATAAGATTATATTATCATATAACAAGGTTCATACTCATATCATATGCCTATCGTTCATGCTACAGAATTCATATCAGAGTATTACATGGTTACATCACATAATTCATATTTGATTAAACTTTTATATGAAACTCACATAACTTACAATTTCAACAATCAAACATCATGCAACAACTTTCAAAATTCATAATTAAATAACCGCTTAGCTATTTTGCGAGCTATTATCGTTTTTAAGAAATATAATGAATTAACTAATCATAGGAAAGAGAATCAATTGCAAAGCTTAAGGAATTTATTTATAACAAATTTTACAACTCAGTTGGTTGGAACAAAACTTTACAAAGAATTAGACAGAAAATGGGGCAACTTGCAAAAATTACTATTAAATAACGACTCGTTAAGATTTTACGTGGCTTATCATTTTGAAAACGCGAATGAATCTTCTAAACAGTGGAGTTGGAATTATGCATAAACAATAAACACGTTTCAAATGGTGTTTTTTTTTTTTTTTTTTTTTTGAAGACATGGGTCGAAACAGAACCGTGTAGTAACAATCTGACCACTGTCAACTAAAATATTTATTTCTCTCAAAATATAATTCATATTAGCATGAAACTAAAAGCATTGAAAAGCTAAATCAGAATGTTATCACACATAAAATTTTCACCATCATATAGAAGGGTAAAAAAAATAACAAGACGATTTAAGAAACTTCTCACATTTGTAAACATATCACAGAAAATAGATCTACCACTACTATCCACCACAATCACAGGATCTTATTGACATGTCCATACAACCATTTACTCACTTACTGGTTTAGGTCACGAATTAGGCCGATGAATTTAAACAATCAACAACATACTCATAATTCATATATTTTAAATTATCAAAATTGTTTGTACGATATCAATTCTGAAAACATATTTCCCAATAAAAGTACAACATATGATCCATGACAACAACAACATTACTCCCATATCACACATGTGTTTAACATTTTAGCAACTATCATTCAATTGTGTCCAAAAACTTAGTATAACTCATTTTCAAAGAAAACAAAAGATATCGCATAAATAGCTTAAACATATACATTTGCCATCATATACTTTGTAGAACATTATTTATGATAAAAGATTAGCAACTCGAACAACTTCTCTGATTTGCGCGATTTGAATAATTAGGCAACTCGTAGGCTCAATTAAACGTAACTATAACGACTATCATTTAAATCAACGCATATCATGTGAATCATCAAAGGGTTATCCCATTATAATTGCCAACATAGTTATCATAAGCAATCTTCATTAGAATATAATTGATAGCAACGACTCGAGAATATAGCTATGTCAAATGTCGTGTTACATCAAACAGTTTCCTTCATATCACGCCTATACAATTGCAAGAATCACTTTAGCATTTTATGACAATATAATAACGAACATATCCAATAAGGGATAATAACACTGTTTATTATCATGTCATAGGTTTAGGTTCAACTGAAATAATTTAATGCGATGAAGGTAATAAATATAACTATGGGCACACAAACTCACATGAAAGACATTAGAACTCAGATGGCATACTACATGTGTGGACAGTTAAACATAAATCATTACTACCATACATGTGTAAACATTTAAACATGATTAATATTATCATAAAACATTCATACGGAAACAACAATAAATTGGCAACATCCAACTATCAAAAAGCGATTCCACTTTCCACCAACATCCGTAGCATATATTATCTATGCAAGAGAAAATAACGATGGTAACAATCAAGAAACATATATTAGAATATCTGGATTTAATGCTTACCTGCCACTAACTTTAATAAGATAAGACAACATAGGTATTTATGTACATATTCCGGCCATTAAAGAGATTAGGAACAACAAGAGACATTACGACATGACAACATCTAAGGTATGCAAACAACTGAACTCGTATAAAACATGTCACCTTTGATTAAGAATCATATTCAGCTATTCAATTTCACACATACTATCATGCCAACAATGTTATAAACTAAACTTTAATTTTTTATCACTTGTTAAGATACATAACCAATGAATATGCGTGCGACTATCATCATATAAGAACATTATAAATTCACATTAATAAGGCTCATGAAATAATCAAACATCTGTATGAAAACTCAACATAGAACCCACATTTTAAAAGTTATGATTCACGTTGTAACTTCCAAAAATCACGAATAAATAACCGTTCAACGAAAACTTGAGTTATATTACTTTTTATAACATACAGAGAGTTAATAATACGTGAGAAAAAGAATGAGGTCCAAAGCTCAAGAATTCAATTTTTAAAGGATTTTGCAACTCAGTTGGTCCAAACAAGTATGTGACAAAGAATTGGTCCGAAAACTTGGGTCGGTTTGCAAAACTTACCATTTAATATAGAGACATCAAGAATTTTCGTGGCTTATCAATCTGAAAACACGTGCGAGTATTCTAATCACTCCAATTGGAATTATGCATAAATTATTAATACAATTTAAATGAGGAGTTTTTACAAAATCGTTGGTCAAAACATCACTGCACAGGAACTTCCTGACCATAGCTTACTAAAACATTTATTACTCCTAATCCGTATATCCTATAAGCATGAAACAAACGCCAAATGAAAACTAACTCACGAGGCTATCTCTCATAAAATTTTCATCCATAGGCAATAAACAGAAAAGAAATGGCAGTAAGGTCATAAAGAGTAAAATCAAACAAAACGAGTTTCAGCACTAGGTCATTCTTTACTATGTTACAAGCTCTTATGAACATACTATGTATACTAACCCATCCCAACTTAAATCTCACACTTTGTGCTTACGTAAAAATCTATCCCATAGAATCCCTTCGCATCTCGATCTACTCATGACATCTAAATCACGATTATTATGACTAGAAACATGCAATTCAATAGTGTTTCAGATTACTATCACAATACTATACTAGCATGGCTTCGGGGTCACATAACCGCATGTCGCTAGACATATTAGCTCTATCAACACGTCATTCAACATCCATCCAAATAAATATCATCAATTCGCAATTATTTTCACGCTCACGATTACCACAATCCAACACTTCATTGATTATCAACCAGAACACGAAAATTTATTTCTCATCTCCACAACATCATATGATCACGCCATCATTCATACAAAATACTTACCGTAACGTCGTCTCCGCGAATGGTTAGAATATATGGGTCTCAAGGTATACATCAACTCGATTATATCCAAGGTTTTCCTTCTAACTACCCCATTCACTCAATTTATCTCGGGTTACCTGTTCAAAACGAGAGGGCAAAAGAGCACGCATTAAGGGTGCCTTCTTAACCGCACTGTGAGCTCCTAACAGTTTATTCCCAGGGGTTCATTTTATTTAGACACATCCTACGTTCATTGGGTTCATTGGTTTAGGCCTGAGGATCGTTCGCTCTGATACCACTTTGTAACACCCCGATTTATGAAGGAGCCTTTAGCAAGACATTCCCTAATAAACCGAACTGTTACCATCTCGGTTTCCCGAGGTAGTGAATAACAAATTAAACTCCAAGGCGAATTATATAATTTCTTTAACTTAATTTTTACAAAACCTCTTTTACATCAAATTACAAAGAACTAACATAAATGAAAGTGAAAGTCTTCTAAATGATGGTCTAGCTACTAAGTCTTCTGATCCAGTGTCTCACGCACATCAAGCTCCCATCCCATCTCATAAACCTGTCAAGTCTGCTCCCCAATATTTGGATCATCACAGGTGTTCACGAATACACAAGGTCAACCACGAGGTTGAGTAGGAAATACAATGAAACAACAAAATATGATATGCATGCTCCTCCGTCACCTCCACCTCCATCTCAACTCATATCTCATAACCCGTACAACCCAGCCATACCGATCCCCGGTAGACTATATATCGACCGTAGCCGATCTGCCAGGCTCGCACAGGACACCAAGGCAAGTCTGCCGCAGAACCGCCCGGGCCTTATCACAACATCATCATCACCACACCACATCACCACAACATCCTCCATCTCCAATGCATATGAATGCTCAAGAAATTAATGCAACACAATATATATATCATTGAACTGGTAAATCATAGAATCATGCCGGTTACCGAATGTTGTGATAATATACTCAATACGATCAATTCAGTCAAGCACATTCCAGGATATGAATCATAACATGAATCAACAACCACGAATCAAGTCAACGTTCACAGTTTGGTCATATGAAACACAAACAAGTCAACACAATTCAACAACAACGATAATAAGTCAAGTGTATTTCCCTACCTTTTCGCAATCCAAGCACACAAGCAATCAATTATGATCCTTCACATATCCATCACCTACATAACATAATTATGTATAATTACCACCTACTCAATCAAATAATCATGCACATAACCTAGACTCATCATAACTTAATAGGAATATCAACTTAAAGAACAAACACGATTTTTCCTGATTTTCCAGCACATGACAGACTCGGAATAAAATACATAACTAATTCCAGAAAAATCAAATTGATACAAAGCCAATTGGATTGGAACCCCATGCGTCTTAGCTACAAATTATATCTAACGTGTTTTTCTCAAATTCTAAACTTATCAAGGGTTTTCAGACTGATTTCCAAAAACTGACAGAAACCATCGCATAAAAAGTATTGATTCATAAAACGAGTTTAAAACATTATTTTGCAGTAATTCCAAATTCTATTATCATCTAGACTATACAAAGATGATGTATGAAGAAGCCTCATAACTGAATCAACATAAAAATTAGGGTTTCAAATCATTTTCCACAACCAAATCAGATTCGCGGACTTTTCGGCGACGTGTTCATAAATAAATCACCTAGGACAAACCATAAAGAATTTGACTACGAGATTTTATATGCATAAACTAGACATCAAATAAACAGGACTCTCTTTTCAAACGTTTTGAAGACGAACACTTTAAAACAGTATAAACAATGGAATGAAATCGACTTACAAACAGGGAAATCGAATTAGGTTGGAATCGATGAGAAATCTTCAATCAAATGAAAGGCTCGACAATTCTTCTTCCTCTCCCTTTCTCTAGGTTTAGAAATGGTTTTATGAATGATAAAATGAAAAGAGGGGAGAGGAAGAGCGGCTCTTAGATTAGGTTTAGGGTAAATGGTGGTTACATGTTCCGGGTAAGGCAAATGGGTTAAACGGGTATGGTCGTTGGGTAAATGTAGATGGGTAAATGGGTGATACGATTCTTGACCCAAAAAATAAAATGTGATGTAGCCCGACTCAACATATACAATATAAACCCGACTTAATAACATATACGATATAAACGGGTATGGTCGTTGGGTAAATGTAGTTGTATATGGTTGTATAATGTAGAATCCGAGCTGTGCACTAAAGTTTTCGAGTTTTGTTAAAAAGAATCTGAGCTATGCTTTAAAGTTTTTGAACTCACACACTTAAACATAAAAAAAATAAACTCTTACAAACTCAATAAAATTGCACATAAGCTCGGATTAATGTATAGGGTTGTACAATGTTTATTATACAACTGGTTGTATAGTAATATTTGTGTTTTTAATTATTGTTAATTACTTTCATTTATTCATCATGTTTCATTTTGTTGGTATGATTAACAACCTTGCTAGCATGGTCAACATGATAATGAGTGAGTAGTGACCTAGCTAGGGTTAATGGGTAATTAGGGGAAACCAACATGGGGAATGATTCATGCTTAAATTAATATGCTTTCATGGTTTATTTGCTTGCTTGTTTTGATCTCAACTCATGCACATGTTATGTTTGATGAAATGTGAGCCTATAAATCCTTGCATTTTTTACCCATCACCTATCTTTTCAATGAGACTTGTAAGACATAAACCAACTCGAGTCTCATTAGACCATGCATGTTGTTGAGTAGGGAAGATTAAGTCGACTTGTAGGTGTTGTACAATCTAATCGATTCGGCTCCGGGACCCAAACTTTCCTAGGATTGTAAGACATAACCCAACTCAATCCATCACAACAATAATTGCTTGCTTATAATTTGAGAACATGTTTGTATGATCAATTCCCATGATTCCCCTATGACCCCATGATACCCTAGTGCTTTTTATCAATTGTTTACAACCCTTTCAATTCATCTTGCTTATTTACTTTCTTTGCTTTTTAGTTTAGTGACCTTCTACATCAACCCAAATTGTGACACCCCTAAGACACCACTAGTTTCAATAGAAATCTCATCTCAATTCCCGTCCTTTGGGATCCGACCTTTACTTGCCTCTTTACTAATTGTAGAGTTGTTTGTGAAGTTATAAATTGTGTTTTGGTCTAGGTGCTTCCAACGACAATTGTTCGGAAAAATAGAATATAGCTCCGACTCCGACCAATTCGGCCACTACTCGAGCTCCATTTCCAAGGCGTAGATCCACATCTCCTTTGCTAAGCCTCTTCACGTCTCTTAACCCCTGTAAATGATTAGAAAGGTGAGAACCACAACCGGTATCCAGTACCCATGTCGTAGTGGAAGTATAATTTACATCAATAACAAAAATTTCCTTAGGAATTTTACCTTTTGGAACGATGATTCCTTCCCTTATATTTTGCAAATATACGGGACAATTCCTAAGCCAATGTCCCATGCCATATCAATAATGGCACTCATCTTCAACTTGCTTGAAGTTTTTCCCTTTCTTTCCCTTCTTCTTAAACTTTTTGCCCTTGGAAGCAAGAACTTGATCGCTTGAGCTCCCACTAGTTTTGGCATCTTTCTCTTCCAAAGACAAAGATCCTATAGATTTTATGAGGCGGTCTTCCTGAGACGGGCTCACAAGAGATCTTGTAGTAGTGGGAGGTTCAGAAGAAGTGATGAAGTTTAGGTTTCCATCCGAACCTATCCCAAAATGAAGTTCTCTAGTAGTGTCGAAATCATTGTTGAAACAAACGTCGTCAAAAACATTGTGGCAAGACTCAATGGTAATCGATGTAGTAGCGTTTGATGGATTCATTGTAATGAACTACAAGTATGGAGGAAAAGGAAATATTAACATTTGTCTTTTTAAATCATACTTGTAAATATTTTAACAAGATATGAGCATTTATATAGCGACCTCTACCCAACTATTATAAATGATTGCGAGATCCAAATTCATATTAACTTGGGCACGGGGTAGCCGATTCATCCCTCATCAATATAACTCGGTGGATTTACTCTTTAATCGATTCTACTCTTAGAACTCTCGGTCGATAAAATTACTCTAATATTTATCTATAGCCCGGAACACATGCGACTATGGTCACAAATACTTCCGTTGAGGTCAATCCAAATTTCAAATAAATGTGTCCATGATCCAAATTCATATTAACTTGGGCACGGGGTAGCCGATTCATCCCTTATCAACACGAATTCGGTGGATAGAAATTCATCACCCACTTCCCCTATGTAACAAGGTTTGTACCCCGGGGTGGCCGAGTGCACTCCCTCGCGAAATAGGTTTTCATGGTTTCTACTTTTTGGTAAGGCTAAGTCTCAATTGTTTATTTTAGCGAGAGGTCATCTCAATTTATTATCTATCACGTTTTAAGTAAACTAAAGCGGTGAACTACGATAATTGTAATTGACACAGTCGATAAACTCGATTAAAATGCATGTTTAGTTATGGCGATTTAGCGATGCATGCAACATATAAATAAAATGCAAAGCATAAATAAAATCCTAGTATGGCCTTCCTAAAATAGTAAATCTAATAAACTATTACAAATTCGGAAACCAACTCCTCTGGTCCCTTGAACTTCGGTCTTGGTACGTATTTCAAGGCAACATTCTTTGATGGATTGCCTTCTCGAGTGGCACCGTCTTCAAGGAACTCCGGAATAAATAAATTACATAATAAATTACATAATTTCCTATTATACATTTGTAATTAAAAATAAAAATAAATCTATTAATTACAAAACGGTGATACGAGATCACAATAAATTACAACCGAATCTATATTCCCATACATTTCGGGTAATATCAATAAAAAACTAAGGCCATACTAAGTAAAATTACATAATTCAAAAATTACATAAAATTAAAAATAACAATCATAAATAAAATGCAGCATTATAATATGTATGAACATGCCCAATTTTATGCTAAATCGCCTTTGAGGAGCCAATATCGTATATTAATTGGTTTTTACGGATTTGCGTGATTTAACCTTTTAAAAATCACAATAATTACATAAATTCATATTTATGTACAAGTTAATTACCCTAACAATCTTAGGACTCAAAATTAGTCTCCACTAACATTTGACAATAATTAACCTAGATTTCTTAATATTGTTCATAAATGGACTCAAAAATACAAAATTATGCCATAAACTTCAAATTAAATCATAAAAATTTCAAATAATTTCAAAATTTGAAATTTAAACTCATGAACATTCTGGAAAAATACCATGACACTCATAATGATAAAAAACTTAGGTTAAAAATTTCGAAAATTTATCGAGAAAAACAATGTTGCGGTTTATCGGATTTATCAATTATTACCATAAAAAAATGAGAAAAATGATTTTTATCAACTTTTCACTTTTAGATCTGAAATATATGATTAAATGCAACATGTGACGTTTTTCTTAAGTCATGAAGTATGTTTTAGCATTTTTACTAATTAAAGTCACTATTTATGTGATTTTTCATCAAAAATTCATAAATCATGCATAAAGACTTCATTATAGCCAAATAGTTTTAACACATCTTGTAAAATTGCATGTGACAACATACTAAATTTCCATGACCATATTCGAAATATAACTCATATTAACCTATTTTTCTATTTAAATACGATTTTAACTTGAAAAATCCATATTGCGAGTATAACAACTCATTTTATCATTAAACTTTACACGCCATCAGTAGATAATATATGTGAAAACCTATCCAAAAACCACTGAAAAATCGAAGTTTAGCTATTTTTAGTCCAAAAATGACATTTTTATCATAAAATCACATTTTAATGCCATTATTATATAAAATGAACAATAAAAATCCATAAATAAACCAAAATATCCTAAATACATTTTAGGACCAGAAACTTTAACATGCAAATAAATTTCGTGATATTTCATAATAAACACAAATTTATAAGTTTTGTTTGTTAATCGTATAACTCAGAAAAACAATAACCGATTTGCATGCAAACAACCTAATGCTCATGATACCACTTGTTAGAAATAATTAATCTCATTATTCAACATATTCATATATGTTACATTTAATTTAGTCATAAAATTAAATCTAGATCTTATGCATGCAAACATAAATAAGAATGAAAAGAAATCGTCTTTCTTACTATGGGTATTTCGGATTTTTGGGCACAAGTAAGATCTCCTTCTTACTTGTTATTGGGCTTCCTAATATTGGATGAACAAGGATTCAAGCTTAGAATCCCTCCCAAAGACTTATACCCAAGATGACCTCTTAATAGATTAATATTATTTGTACTAGAACAATATTAATCTAGCTAAAATTGACTCAAAATATTTGTTTTATAATCTTGTTTATTCGGCCAAGAGTAGGGGAAGATTATTGGAGATTTTCTCTCTTATCTTTCTATAAGTTTTATGAGATGTTAGAATGAATGTTACACTAGCCAATATGGTAGTGTAAGAGTAAAAATTAAGCAAAAACATTTGCTCTTTTCTTATGGGAAAACCGGAAATGGGGAGGGGGAAAAACCCAATGCATGCTCTCCTTTTCTTCCCAAGATAAAGCTATGCATGCAAGGCTAGGTCTAGGTTTTATTATTATGTTTTCCACTTATTATACAACACAATAAAAAACACTAAAAGCCCCCTCCATTTCGGTACACACACATACAATGGATGAGTCCATTTTATTTGTGATTTTGTCAATATGTCACATGTGACACATTACATGACATCTTATATATAAAATGTATTTTTAACAATTAAAAGTCAACATATTAATAAAATATGTCACTTGTAAAAATTAACATAGTAATTCATAATTACTTGTACCAAAAGTGTTTCCGAATTATAAATTACAACATTCTGTATTTATAATAATTTATTCATTCCGTTTCAATTGTTTCCGTAAACAATAATTTCATCTAAGTAATAAAACAATTCGATTACTTAGACCATATCTTATTATAATCAAATTACAAAAAGACACGTAAATATTACTTCCAAAATCATCCGTCAATTTTAAGCAATTTAATTAACTCGTATCGACATACGATCAATTAAATAAACAATTAAGAGTGTCACCCTTTAGGTATGACCTAAGGGGATCAACTGGTCACCACCGTCGCACGACAGTAATGTCAAACTCTAGTCAGCCAATCATTACCGATAAGTGTGGACCAGTTGACAGTAAAACATTACTTCCCACATGTATTCTTAAAATGAGATTTAAACATGTGATCATCATGATCGACATTTGTGATGGCATTATTGTCGGAGGACACATATTCCAACAATAATAATGTTTTTTTTTAAGGAACTTCTCAATATGAGTCTCATATGTCAGTCCTTTATAATAAAGGAACTTCTCATAGCTTGATAATCCGACCCAACACCATTAGCATTCCCCATTAAATTTTCCCCCAATTTCGCAACCAAATCTGTTACGCAAACTTTCAAAAAGTAATCAATTAATTAATACAATTAAACAGCAAAATGGTAATAATTCGACTGAATTTGTTGATAAAAAATGATGAATTGATCATATTATTAGATTGATGATTTTAGATTGATGATATGATGATTTTTTGGGGGGGAAATTATATGATGATGTTGTTAATTGATTAAGCAAAGAGGGAAGGGGATAAAGATTGAGAGAGACCAAGAAATATTGGAAAAGTCAGCCAATTTAGATCGACACATGGGAAACAGGTGTTTGTAAAAATTAAATCTCAGCCATCTATTTTCCTTTATTTAATGGTTTTGAGATTTGTGAGCACACAAACTCACAAACACTCAAATAAGAACCAAACTCACGAGATCCCGCCTATATATATATATATATATATATATATATATATATATATATATATATATATATATATATATATATATATATATATATATATATATATAGAGAGAGAGAGAGAGAGAGAGAGAGAGAGAAGAGATCATGTAAGTCCACCATATGTATTTGAGTCCATAAGTTCTATTAAGGGCCCTTGGATGGTGAAAATGGATGGCCAAGATCAACCTCCAAAAAGTGTGTTTATGGACTAATATCACTCATTCTCTCCTCCCTCACTAATCCTTCTAATTAATCACTAATTCACTATAACTTCCTTTCCTCTCATCCACTTCTCTCACATATTACACAACTCATCTCCTCTCTCAACCCCCAAAAAATAAAAAACCCAAAAAATCCAAATAAATAAAAAACCCCAAAAACCCAAATAAATAAATAAAACCCAAAAAATCCAAATAAATCAAAAAACCAAAAAAATCCAAAAAAATCAAAAAATCCAAATAAATCATTCATTCCTCTCTTTCTCATTCACCACCACCCACCGCCCACTCCCACCGCCACCATCCACCACCGCCGTCGGTAAATTCTATAACCACGTTTTTTTTTGTTTTTTTTTCCAGATTTTGCGTCTCGGTTTTTTGCGTCCCTTTTTTTTGTTTTTGGTTTTTTTTTTTCAGATTTTGTGTTAAATTTGTTCTTGGGGTCGGTTTATTTTATTTATTAATTTTTGTTGGTTTTTGTTGTTAAATTATTCTTTTCAAATCTCTTCTTGTTATACGTTTTTTTTAAAGATTTCGGGTTTTAAATATCGTTTTTTTATATACTTTTTTTCATCTAAGATCTACTAAAATATTTTTCATAAGATTTGTTGTTTTAATCTTAGCTATATTAAAATTCTTATAATTTGTTGATTTTTAATCTTATATTTCACATTTTTATAAAAAAAATGATATAAAATGACTAAAGTATACACATTTATGGACTAAAGTTATACTGTTATGGACCAAATTTATACAAAAATGGTCTAAAGTTATACAAAAATTGACTAAAGTCATACAAATATGGACTAAAGTTATACAAATAAGGACTAAAGTTATATAAAGATTGACTAAAGTTATACAAATATGGACTAAAGTTATACAAATAAGGACTAAAGTTATACAAATATGGACTAAAGTTATACAAATAACGATATGAATAACTTCTACTCAATGAATGTATAACTCCAGTAGAAATGTGTGTAACTTTAATGAAAGTATAACTTTTGTTTTCTCATTTCTCTTTGTTGACAAATGAAAAAAAATATATGTATAACAACAAAAAATAACAAATAAAAACCAACACTATAAATTTGAATTTATATAAGTACTTTTTGTATAACTTTAATCCATTTTTGTATAACTTTAGTCCTTATTTGTATAACTTTAGTCCATATTTGTATAACTTTAGTCCTAATTTATATAACTTTAGTCCATATTTGTATAACTTTAAGCAATTTTTGTATAACTCTAGTCCTTATTTGTATAACTTTAGTCCATATTTGTGTAACTTTAGTCCATTTTTGTATAACCTTAGTCCTTATTTGTATAACTTTAGTCCATATTCGTATAACTTTAGTCCATTCATGTATAACTTTACTCTAGTTTTGTATAACTTTACTCCATATTTGTATAACTTTAGTCTATTTTTGTATAACTTTAGTCCAAAATCGTATAACTTTAGTCCAAAATCGTATAACTTTAGTCCAAAATTGTATAACTTTAGTCCACAAAAAAAAAACCAATTCTAGATCTGAAAGTAAAAGCGTATAACTTTAGTCCAAAATTGTATAACTTTGGAGGTTAATAGTATAACTTTAGAGGCTAATAGTATAACTTTATTTTCATTATTGTATAACTTTAGCACAAAATATGAACTTTAAAAAAAAGAAATAAACAATTCTAGATCTGAAAGTAGTAATACTGGAAATTGCTAAAAAAAAAACCAACAACAATATTGCAAAAAAAAAAACCAAATAAAATTCCATAATAACAAAATAGATCTATAACTTTTGTATTTTATGGTATAACTTTAGTCGTAAAGAGTATAACTTTAATATGTCAAGGGTATAACTTTAGTTATAAATAATGTAACTTTTCTCTTTTCACATATAGATATAAAAAAATATTATCATTACGAAAATTAACAAATAATAAAAAAAAAAAGAAATAATATGGAAAATGAGAAAAAGAGCTAAATCTTAAAAAAAAATGGTGCTTAATGAATAATAAAAAAACAGATCAGGCTAGATCTGAAAAAGAAATAAAATATGAAAAAACCAACACTAAATTTAAACCAACAATAATAAATTTAAATCAACAATACTAGATCTGAAAAAAAACCATTATTAAATAACAACACTAACATCCAATAAAAAACCAAATCTGAAATTACTAAAAAAAAATATATAAAAAAAATCCAATAAAAAACCGAAACACTAACATCCAATAAAAAACCAAACACTAACATCCAATATTGGCAAAGTTGTGCAAATCTAAAAAAAAAGTCCGAAAAACAATAACAATAACAAAAATTAAGTAAATCTGAAAATATAAAAAAAACAATAACAATAACCAAATAACAAAAAAAACAAATAACAAAAACAAAAATTAAGTAAATCTGAAAATATAAAAAAACCAATTAACAAAAACACAGAGAAATCGAAAAAAAAAAAATAATACACAAACAACACCATCGGCCGCAACAACCAACAACAATCGACCAACAACCTACCATACCCAGATCTGAAATACACAAAAAAAGGAGGGAGGACGGTTGTTGTCGCGGTGTTGGTGCGTCGTCAGTGCGGCGGTGTTGGGTCGTGGTGGCGTGCGCGGCAGGACGTTGGGTCGTGGTGGGTTGTGGTTGCTGCGGTGGTGGCGGTTCGAATGGAGGGAGACGAAGGAGGGGGTCATGGTGGGGTTCGAATGGAGGGAGTGGCAGTGGAGATCGAATGGAGGGAGGCGGAAGTGGTGGGAGGCTGGGTTTTTGGGTTGGTGGTTAGTGGTGGTGTGCTGGTGGTCACCGAGAAGGAGGACGGTGGTAGAGAATTTGTGTAGGATTTGTTGTTATTTTTTGGTTTTTGGTGGAGGATTTATGTTTATTTTTTGGTTTTTTTTAGATTGTTTTTATTTGGGTTTTTTTGTTTTGATGAGAGAATGAGAGGAAAATGAGAGAAAAAGAGGGATGAGAGAAGTGTGAGAGAATGAATAATGAGTGAGTGAGTTGGGAGAGTTAGAATGAGGAAGGAGTTATACAGATTAGGAAGGAGTTATACAGGATTAGTGAGGGAGATTAGGGAGGGAGATTTGTGGCCCTCCATCAAGATGTAATCTCATCCCTCCATCCCTTCTATCCTAAGGTCCTTATAAGGACTTAGGGACTCATAAGATGTAAGGGACTTATGAGAACCCTTCTCTCTCTCTCTCTCTCTCTCTCTCTATATATATATATATATATATATATATATATATATATATATATATATATATATATATATATATATATATATATATATATATATATATATATATAGAGAGAGAGAGAGAGAGAGAGAGAGAGAGAGAGAGAGAGAGACAAGTTCATATAAGTCCCTCATATATTTTGAGTCCTAAAGTCCTCACTACATCTCTTGGATCTTCCAATATTGATGGTTGAAACTGAAAGCAAGAAACACACTTAACACTAATTAGTTTCCTATTCACTAATTAATTCTACTTTCTCTCTCTAGCTTTAATTATACATTCACTAATTGATTATTCTACCCAAGCACTATCTTCTGCCTTCTTATATTTTCAAGTTTTTACAATTTTTTTTGAGAGAAAGTTTGTACAAATTTTATGACACTTTTACCGTTTTAAAAGTGTAATTCTAACAAAAAAAGTGTAATTTTAACAAAAAGAAAGCGGTTTTGACGGATATTATTTTGAAATTTCAAATTTTGAAACAAGTTTATGACACATTTTGCGTTTTATGACAAATTTGAAATTTTGAAGCAGTTTACGTCAAATTTTTCAAATTTTAACTCAACTCAATGTAACTTTAATCTTTTAGAAGTGTAACTTTAGTCCATTAAAGTGTAATTTTAGTCCATTAAAGTGTATTTTTAGTCCATTAAATTGTAATTTTAGTGCAGAAGTGTAACTTTAGTCCATTAAAGTGTAATTTTAGTCCCTTAAATTATAATTTTAGTCCATTGAGAGTGTATCTCTAGTCCATATTAAAAGTGTAACTTTAATACATTGAGAGTGTAACTTTAGTCCTTTGAGAGTATAACTTTAGTCCATTGAGAGTGTAACTTTAGTCATTGAGAGGGTAACGTTAATAGAAATAAGTGTAACTTTAATAGAGATAGGTGTAATTTTAATAGATAAAAGTGTAATTTTAATGGAAAAAAGTGTAACTTTTATAATAAAGAAAAATGTAGCTTTAACAGAAAAAAGTGTAACTTTAATAGAAAAAAAGTGTAATTTCAATAAATAAAAGTGTAATTTTAATGGAGAAAAGTGTAACTTTAACAGAAAAAATGTAACTTTAATAGAAAAAAAGTGTAACTTTAATAGAAAAAAGTGTAATTTTAATGAAGAAAAGTGTAACTTTAATAAGTGTAACTTTAATAGAGAAAAATATAATTTTAATAGAGAAAATTTTAATTTTAATAGTGAAAAAATGTAACTTTAATAGAGAAAAATGTAACTTTAATAGTGAAAAATGTAACTTTAATAAAGAAAAAGATAAATGTAATCTTAACTTTACTAGAATATACTCCCTCCCATCCAGACCAAAGTTTACGGTTGCTTTATCACACTTTCGATGCACGTTTTGTAACGTGCATATCTTTAGTTACACATTATTAAAAATTATAAAAATTTGATATTCTTATAACATTCATGACGATAAATCAAACAAGATCTCACATGGCTATATTTTGTCTTATAGATTAAGAATAATATCAAAGATTCCCTACGACCATGAATAGTGCCAAAAAGCAATTGTAACCTTTGGTCTGGATGGGAGGGAGTAAAAATCAACAAATAAAGAGAAAATCTGAAAAAAAAAATAGATCTAGGTTTAACTTTTCAAAAATAGATCTAACTTTTTCATTTGTTTTTTTAAAAACAAACTCAAATTTCCACTATCAAAACAACATCAACGACGCACAACATACACCCATCATTTTAAACAAAAGAAAAAAAAAACCTAACTAAACAGATCTTGAAACCAAGAAAACAAAATGAGAAGATCTCTTTTTTTTTTGTTTGGTGTCGGGATTTAATGCTGTCGTGGGTGTGGGCTGGTGGGTGTGGGCTGGTGGGTTGTTGTTGGGTAGATCCGTGGTGGTGGTGGTGGTGGTGGTGGTGGTGGTGGTGGTGGTGTTGTCAGGATCCGGTGGTGGCGGAGTTGTTGTTGCTGTTGCTGTCGTGGGTATGGTGTCGGGTGCGCTGGAGGTGTCGGCTGGTGGGTGTGGGATAGTGGGTTGTTGTCAGGTAGATCCGTGGTGGTGTTGTTGTTGTCGGGATCCAGTGGTGGTGGAGTTGTTGTTGCTGTTGCTGTCGTGGTGTCGGGTGCGATGGAGGTGTCGGCTGATGGGTGTGGGCTGGTGGGTTGTTGTCGGGTGGTGGCAGGTAGGTATGGGGGAGGCCGGGTGGTGGTGGGGGGTCAGATCTGGTGGCGTGGTGTGGTGGGGGATGATGGTGTCGGGTTTTAAGGTGGTGGTGGCTAGGCTGTGGTGTGGTGGGTGGTGATTTATTTTTTTTGGTTTTGATTTATTTGGGTTTTAGAGAGACGAGAGGATGATAATTGTGTGAGATGTGAGAGAAGTGAGTGGAAAAATAAATGTTATATAGTGGATTAATATTTGATTAATGTGGATTAGTAAAGTAGAGAGGGAAAGTGTTTAATTAGGCATTAATCCCCTTATTTTTGCTTTCAATCTCAGCCCTCCAACTTCCTCATCCAAGGGTTCTAAGGAAGACTTATGGACTCAAGGGAAGGAAGGGGACTTATATGATCCTAATACTATATATATATATATATATATATATATATATATATATATATATATATATATATAAAGGCGGGGTCGAGTGTGCGAACTAAAGTTAAATTTAACTGTACAAACTCCCCCAAATCAATAAAACACGTGCACCAAACTCAATGCCCCGACTTCATTCAATCTCATTCTTATCCGCCCCTACCACCACATCTAATTTCCTTCTCCCTCATCCACTACCACCGCCACCACCGCCACCAACTGTTGGAGCTTCCAGACGACCGTCAGACATGGTGCTATCTGTTACCAAGCGTCTCATTTCACTACCCTCGTTTCATCTTCAACTTCCGTCTAATTAACATTCTCTCTCCCGCATTTCCTCTATGCAGGCCATCGATACACATGCACACTAATTCCATTATTACACCTCCATATTCAGAGAAGGTAAGCTTTAATTCCGACTTCTATTTCCCTTTTTCATGAATTATCTACAAAGTTAGGTTTTACTAAACAATTGGAATTTGAAAAATTAGGGTTTAGTAATTGATTTTGAGATCTTATTTTGTCAAACAATTTTGTGATTTTGATGGTAGATACATCATATATATTACCCATTTACATATGTGCTATGTCGTCTCTGAAACAATCTGATTTATTTAGCGATAATGAGTCATAAAATGTGAGAGTGATCACTCGGGTGGTCTTGTGGGTGTGTGGTGACGGCAATGTGGGTAGTAGGTGGCTATGCATGGTGGTGGTCGTGGGAGTGAGCAGAGGCGGTGGTGGACTAGTCATGTGTGGTGATGGGTCATGGGTTCGATGGTAATGGTATGTGGATACATAAATTAGTACTTCTAGATACACTTATATATTACTCTGGATACATGTGTATATTACTCATGAAATAGCCATGTCCTATTCAAAAGGCATGACATCCGGATAGGAGATTGTTGTATATCGTCTTTGGTCATTAGAGTATTCAAATGGTGGTGGTTGTATATTTATGATTTTTCAGGCGGGTCGAATGTTGGTGTTGTTGGCTTACTGCGGTGGTCTAAGCCACTGTCTGTGATGCTGGGCTGCTCGACAGTGGTCGAAGGACTGTACGGGAGGTGCCGACTAGAGGAGTGTAGGGGGGTGCGAGCTCGTAGATGGAGGTGATGTTGTTGTTGGTTCACTCTTGTTTTATTTGTTTATTATCTAATTTCTGATGTTACTATCTAGCTCGGGAAATGGAAAAGAATGGTCGATATTTAGATGTAAGAACTCAATTCCTGAACACATACTAGCTGAATGTTTTGCTATCGTCATGGGTTTCAGCTAGTATGTAGGGTAATTAGGTAAAATTAATTGAAAAAAATGGTCGATATTTAGATGTAACTAGTTAATTGAATAATTAGTAGTTTTGGGATTAATATATGGATTGATGTTGAATTAATGTAATGAAGATGAATTAACAATAAGGATGGATTATCTGAGTTAGAAGATAGGCTTGTTAGCTGCTTTATATGTCAATGCATTCTTCTTTATGTATCTTTACACACAAAAGAGTGCACTTAAATTATGCATCCATGTGACTGCTATGGGTACAGTTTAGTTGGGAATAGTTTTTTTACCTGAGTTTAATGAATTCAGATGTAGTTCGCAGTTGGCCTCATAAATATATTTTGTTTGGGTGATGTTTTATTACTTGATGTAATGTTTAAACCATAATTGTAGACATATTAGAGATTCAAGTGTTTGTTTGCAGCTCTTGAGATAGAGCTGGTTGTTGCGAATAGTTAGTAGCCACATCAAGCAATGGATAATTCCCAAATGCAACGCTACAAATGGGTCCATAACTTCTTACTCCATTTAAAGTGCTACAACATTGCTGTAAATTATTCATAACCCGTGCCAGACAATCCGAGCATTCTAATGCCGACAAATACGGATTACACTGAGCAAGCGCGTACAAACTAAGTTGGTCAGTTATTTCTCGTACCCCACTCGAAAACTTATAAGTCGAATTCCCAGCTGATGCGCTGTGTTTTAATCCTTCAAGTAAATTACTCAGTGATTCTTAAGCTTTGTTAGGACAAGGTTAGGAATATTCTGTGCAGCCTGTTGAACTGTATAATTCGGACTATTTTCTAGGAACTTGAATATGGGTCGATCCGATTATCGAAGCATATAACTTCCATAGTAATACCCAATTGCCTCCTTTTGTACAGGACAATCGTATTTGAGCCTCTGATTAGCGTCACTCAGGCAGCTCTGGCATTTGGCAAGAGAATGATCAGTTTCTATAACATAAAAGTTCTCCCAGCTCTTCAGGTCTAAGAACTATCTGGCTGCAAATGTCCTGAAGGTATCCGTGGAGATGGCCACAACTGTGAAGGTCATCCATCTGTATCCTGCTTTTTTTAGCTAATGATGTTTTATTGTTGTGAAATTAGTAAGTTGTAATGTGGTAACGTGTCATTCGAGTCATGTACAGGTTGCATGAGTTTATTTTCAAGTTATTTCAAGTACACATTGAGAAGAATGTATGTCACTCTCACGCAAATTATTTGTAGCGACTTTCTGTTGATCAATAATAATGTCGCTAAAATGTTACTCCAGATGTTACACTCAAGCGGATTTTGGGTTAAGTTGGTTAATAGCTCTTTTTTTACAACTATTATGCTGATGTTGAAAGCCTTCCTCAAGGCCTCCCTAAAGGATGCGCAAATACCTCCTAGAGAACTTTAATCTCATTTGTCACCAATTATTCGTTATTCTTTAATTCTTTGCAGTACTCCGTACTTCCTTAGTATATAGTTGTAATATCTCGAATTTTAATACAATGACCCTAACCGTCTTGTAACGATAAACGTATTGTGGTCGATACGTGCATTTTATATAGCCTTATTAGCCTATTTTATGCACGTATTTCTATGCTTTTATCGTGGTTTTATGCTACGAAATGCCCCGAATATGCTACTTTGGTGTATTTTGTCTTAATTGCAGGAATGGACCATAAAGTAGTGAAATCAAGCCATTTGACGTCCGTTTTGCATGCATTTGGAGGAAGAGTGGATTTGGAGCAGGAATTATAGCTGTCTTGGGATGCGTGAAGCTGTTTCGGGAGCTAAAAGGACAAGTCAAAAGTCAAACTAACGTGATTTTGAGCTGCTGAAGTTAGTTATCACTCGATCGAGGACATTTCTAGTCGATCGAGTGGTTTTAGGTCTAATAAACAGTCGATCGAGCACTTTAGTCATTCGATCGACCAGTTCAATAATAGCATTTACTCGATCGAGCTCTATTCTTGGTCGATCGAAAGCGCTTTTTTTTGGCCGTTTGCTCGATCGAGTGGTTTTATTCCACTCGATCGAGTGGATTCGCTATGAGCTGGGCTTTTTAGCTTTAATTCCGTTAATTAGGTTTAGCAAATCCTATTTTCTTATAAATAGGAAGATTAGGACGACATTTAAGCTCGCTCTTTTTCCTCTGGAACTTGATCATACTTTGCTACTGTTACTTTCTTCCGGATCTAATTCAGTATTTCTTTATTCCCTTTCTTTTCCTCTTTAATTTATGCTTATGATTATTGTTCTCCCTTTATTTCTTGTTTTCTATTTTATTATGCGTAGCTAATTCCCTTTGTATGTTAGGATTAGGGAAGCCGTGGTAGTAATATGATAGGATTGACTTGATTAGATTAGTCTTGCGATAAGAATTGTGTTAGGCAATTTAATTGTTATTAGGTCAAATGAATGCATGTAGGAGACCAATTTATCTAGTTAACTCCGACCTCGATCGAAAGATTGGAAGGGAAGGCTTGCTTAATTACAATAGGTAATACCTAATTAGGGCGAAAGCTAAGTTAGGAGACCCTAGGGCGGTTTAAGGACCGAAAGGTGACGACCATAGCTCTTCTTATCAATAATTTAATCGACTCAGTTGATCCGATAGTGTAGCTGCCACGGTAGACTGACTCCTAGCATATTTCTTTCTCTTTCTGTTAATTTCTTACATTCATCTCTCTCTTGCCTTAGCTTCATTAGTTTAGTTCAACAATCAAAACCCCCATTTCTGTGACACCCTGACAGACCGAATTAAACAGATAGATAGCAATTTAGCCTCCCTGTGGAGATCGACCCTACTTACCGCTGACTTCTGTTAGTAGTAACTTAGGTATTTATTTTTGGTATGAAACGACCGTATCAGTGGTACCGAAACTCAACGTAAATGAAGAGATTCAAAGCTTACGTAAATGAATAGATTCAAAGCTTAAGTCATAATTTGTTTTTGTTCTTACAATATCCACTTATCCAGCAACTCTAGCAACAGTACTGTTTAGTTGGGAATATTTTGCTTGGGAGAGGTTTTATTACTTAATGTAATGTTTGAACCAGAATTGTAGACATATTAGAGATTCAGGTGTTTGTTTGCTGCTCTTAGGAAAAATTTATTTTCTTTGCTACAACATTTACGGGTGTGACTCCTGCAAAACGATAATAGATTCTCAAATGAGACGATTTCTCATGAGCTATGATATTTACTATAAGGCCTCTTTGTTTACCCCCTCACTAATTAATTAAAGGTAAACAAATAATCGGTTAAATATCAATCAAAGATTTCCCTCTACAATTTTGACATTTGTGTTGTGACGCCATCTTCAGTCACATTCACACCAACTTAGTCTTGAAAAAAAAAAAAAAAAAAAAAAAAAAAAAAAAAAAAAAAAAAACTTAAATAATAAAAGAAAAAAACCCTAATGAGAGGCGATTTTGAGGCGATCTTGGAGACGACTTGCAGCCTCAACTAGGGCTTGATTTCTCTTCAATATGGCTCGAAATTCTGCAAAGAAATCAAGTAACAAGAAATCTATGATTACTAAACGTGCCAAATTTAATAAAACAAAGAGTAGCAACCGTATTGAAGGGAAGAAACAGGGACCTTCGGAGAATGATGTGGTACGTACAAAACCTATGCATGAGGTTAATGGAGTTCCGGGATTGTCTTTTGATGATGAAGAGACACCTACTGAAAATACTCAGATAGGTACAAAGCGAGATAAGCAAATTGATTCAATCGTGCAAACTGTAACACAGCCTGAAACAGAGGTTCCCTCTGTTTTGGAGCAACCAATTGAAGTTGAACCACAAATCCTTCAGTTTACCAAGGAAGATGTGCAGGAGGAGGTAGAATATTGGGGTCAAGCTGTGATATGCTTTGTTTTAGGTGCCAATCCTCCATGGGAGGTCTTGGAAGGATTTATTCATCGTATATGGAATAAATATGGTATTGATAAGATTTCCTTCTTACCAAGTGGTATATTTTTGGTCCGGTTTAAAGAAATGAAGAATAGGGATGCAGTCTTACAGGCTGGATACCATATGTTTGACAATAAACCGTTGGTGATTAAGCCATGGCAAAGTGATATTGATCTCAATGAAAGAAGAGGTTAAAGTGGTACCGACTTGGATGAGATTATATGGTTTGCCTTTGAAATTTTGGGGTAAATGTTTACCCAAAATAGCTGGTTTAGTTGGTCCTTTTGTTAAAACTGATCAAGCCACAGAGGAGAAAACAAGGTTGGGATATGCTCGAGTAATGATTGAGTTGAATGTAGGGCATAAGTTTCCAACTAGTGTGCAATTCAAGGATGAGAATGGTATTTTATTGAAGATCAAGGTGGAATATGAATGGAAACCGAGCATTTGTTTGAAGTGTAAGGGTATGGGACATGAAACTAATGAATGTAGGAGGTCTCAAACCAAACATGCACCCAAACCAAATGGGAAGATGGTTTGGAGACAGTCCCTAAAGTCACTCTTGTTTTATCAGACAAGGATTACCCTGTGCTACAACCTAAAACTCCAACAAAAACTCAGACTGAGGAGATTGAGGAGAGTGACCAGGATGATACTATTGACGATGTTATTGACCTGGATGCTATTGAGAGAGAACAGAATCGGGTGACACAAATCGGTGACCCTCCCAAACAACCTGTTTCTAATGAATAGCATAGGTTTTTGGAATGTGAGAGGTCTTAATAATGTAAATAAACAGAAGTTGGTTAGATGTTTTATGAATAATCATTCAGTAGGCCTATTTGGTTTACTTGAGACTAAAATAAATGGTACTAATGTGAGTAATATTTCTCTCAACATGTTTGATGGTTGGTGTGTCACTACCAATTGTCATACACACAAAGGAGGAAGGGTGTGGCTGTTATGGAAACCTCAGTTGTTTGATGTGTGGGTGTTGCATTATGACCCTCAATTTATCCATGCTAAAGTTCGTATCAAAGCTACTGCGAAATGCTTCTTTCTAACTATGACATATGCATTTAATGAAGGAACTGACAGAATTGGGCTATGGAACTGGTTGAATAGCTATGCTGCTGGATGTAATGAACCTTGGGCTATTGTAGGTGATTTTAACATAGTGATGAATCCTGATGAAAGGCTAGGTGGTCAGACTAAGCCTGAAGACATGGAAGCTTTTGTGGATTGCATGAATAATTGTGATATGGTAGATATTCAGGCAACTGGTGCTTTCTTCACTTGGACGAATAAACAAGATCATCTGCATAGGAAATATAGTAGGTTGGACAGGTTTCTCATCAATTCTTACTGGACTACCATGTTTCCTGAAATGGTTGGGCACTTTTACCCTGAAGGAGTGATGGACCATAACCCGTGTGTTGTGTATAATAACAGACTTACTTCTCTGAAGAATAGGAGCTTCAAATATTTTGCTATGTGGAGTGGGGCTGTTGAATTTTTGCCTAAAGTTCAGGATATTTGGGGCAGGAATATCTTAGGCACCAAGATGTTTTGTATAGTTAAAAAACTTAAGGAGTTGAAGCTTTGTCCTTAAAGAATTGAACAAAAATTGTTATGCTTGACATTGAGGTTCAAACTGTGGAGACGAGAAAGCATTGAATGATATTCGAGTGCGATTAAGTGGGAACCCTACTAGTACTTGATCGATTAACAAGGAGATTGATGTTATGGCAAAACTCGGGAAGCTTCGTAAGGACAGAGACACTTTTTACAACGAAAAACCAAGGCTCAATGGTTAGAGGAGGGGGATACAAACTCAAAGATATTTCCATGGTATTATCAGGAAAAAGTGTTTGAGAAACACTGTCATTCAGATTGAAGATCAACATGGTATAGTTTGTTCGAGAGTAGTAGCATACGAATGAATGCATTCCTGGAATATTATCAAGGGCTCTGGCGTAAAAAGAATACTGAGGATGTGAGGGATGCTGTTTTGGCTTATGGGAAGGCCTGTACTGAGGAGCATGTTGGGATTTTATCAAAGCCAGTGACCTATGAGGAAGTGAAACAGGTGGTTTTCTCCATTCCCATTGATAAAGCACCAGGACCTGATGGGTTCTCAAGTGGTTTTTTTCGAGATGCGTGGAGTGTGATTGGACAAGATGTGTGTGAGGCAGTCAAGGAATTCTTTACAACTGGTAAATTACTTGGCCAAGTAAATGCCACTAATGTATGCCTGATCCCCAAATGTGAGAGACCGACTTCAGTGAAGCAATTCAGGCCCATTGCCTGTTGTAATATGCTATACAAGATCATTTCTAAACTCCTATGCAACAGGTTAGCTCTAGTTTTGCCAGATATTATTCATGAATGTCAGGGAGCATTTGTTCAAGGTAGGTCCATCATTGAAAATGTTCTGATTTGTCAAGATATTGTCCATCAGTATTCCAGGACAAATGTGTCACCCAGATGCCTGTTTAAGATAGATTTACAAAAAGCATATGATACAGTTGAATGGGAGTTTGTGGAGCAAATGTTGGTTGGGTTGAAATTTCCAACACATTTTATCAGTCTGATCATGGCCTGTATTCAATCTACTTCTTTTACCTTGGTCTTGAATGGGAATAATTTTGGTTATTTCAAAGGTATGAGGGGTTTGCGTCAAGGTGATCCAGTGTCTCCTCTCATCTTTACAATATGTATGGAATACTTGACAAGACTCATTAAGTTTGCTACAGCAAGATGGGCTTTTCACTATCATCCTTTATGTAAGGGACTCAAGCTCACCCATCTAATGTTTGCAGATGACCTGTTGATGTTCTGCAAAGGGGATGCTCCTTCTATCCTCTTACTCTTGAAAGCTTTCAGTTCATTCTCTAAAGCATCAGGTTTAAGTATGAACAATAGTAAGTCAGAAATATTTTTTAATGGGATGCAGGGGGAGTTACAGCAGGATATCCTTGCTGTGTCTGGCTTCCAGGAAGGCACAATGCCTTTTAAATATCTGGGAGTGCCCATACAGCCAGGGAAAATGAGTAAGAAGGACTGTCAATGCCTGATAGAAAAAATGGTGACAAAAATAAGGAGCCTGGGAGCAAAGAAGCTATCTTATGCAGGTAGAGTGGTTCTAATAAACTCAGTCCTTAATACCCTGTACAATTATTGGGCTGCTATGTTCATTATCCCAAAGAGTGTGATCAAAAGAGTAGAGGCTATATGTAGGAATTTTCTATGGAGCAGTTCATCTGAATATCACAGGGTTCCTTTGATTGGTTGGGATAGAGTAACTCTGCCAAAGGGAGAAGGAGGTCTGGGTATTAAACGAGCAGAGATGTGGAATGTTGCATCAGTGGGCAAATTAGTGAACTGGTTGTATATAAAGCCTGATAGGCTTTGGATCAGATGGGTGGCTAGTGTGTATTTAAAAGGAGCTGAATGGCATGATTATACTCCTGGCAATGACACTCCCTGGACCTGGAAGAGCATATGCAAGGTGAAGGAAAAGTTTAAGAATGGCTATCATGATAATATTTGGATCTCTTCGAGCAAGGGATACTCTATCAGTAATGGTTATGAATGGTTGTTGGGTCAGCATCCCAAGACTACCTGGTCTACTCTTGTTTGGAACAATTGGAACATCCCAAAACACTCTATGGTTGCTTGGATGATTATGCAAGATGGACTAAACCTGAAAACCAAGCTACATGCTATTGGTTTGTGCCCTGATGAGGACTGTATCTTATGTGGGGAACAGCCTGAGACTAGTAATCATTTATTCTCAGAATGCAGGTTCACTAGTAAGGTGAAGGATAGAATTGCAGAATGGATAGGTAAGCCAATGCCTGATCTTAATGCATTAATTCTATCTGCAAACAAGAACAGAATGCAATGGAAGGCCTTTGCGTGTGTCCAAGTAGCTTTGTGGTATATCATTTGGTTTCAAAGAAACAGTGCAAGACATCAATTGTGTGTGCAGAGACCTGACATTGTAGCACAGCAGTTGAAGCAGCTAATTCAGAAGAGGGTACGTAGCAAACTGGGTAATCTAGGAAGAAATGGTGCCATTGATTGGCAGGCAACCGTTGGTTTTGTATGCTAGAATGTCTTAGTTGAGATTCGAACCTTGGCCGTGTATGTATGTTTGGTTTTTGATATATTAATATACTCACATTTCACCTAAAAAAAAAAAAAAAAAAATAAAAAAAAAATCTTTATAAATAATCAACCATTAGGTTTTAAGGACAAGGTTACATAAGTTGTATAAATATGTATATCTGTATATCTACCTTGTTAGAGAAGTGTATATAGCAAGGTAAATAAGTGTATCTATCAATCTAAAGAAATGTATCTGACTTGCCATAAATGTGTATCTAGCAAGGTAAAAGAGTGTATCCAGCTTACCGGATATGTGTATCTAGTAAGGTAAATGAGTGTATCTAGCTTACCAGTGATGTGTATCTAGTAAGGTAAAATAGTGTATCTAACATGCCAGAAGTGTGTATCTAATAAGTTAAAGAAGTGTATCTAGCAAGGTACAAGAGTGTGTCTTACACATTTACATAGTCACCTAAATATATGTATTTAATAAACTAGAGATACGTATCTACGCAGTTTAAACAATGTATCTACAAGCAAAAAATACACAAATTACTAACAAAAACTCATAAGAGGGGAGGAGATCATATGAGGCTTTTCATTAGTTTACGATTCTTTAAAATCATGCCACGCTTTTGAACACTCAATTTTTCTTTTGTTGGTGTCATAAATGCTATAAAATGATTAGCTAGTTACACACGTACACATGATTACTATTTACTAAACACAAGGAGTTCCTAAATATCCTTGCTTATTAGGATCTTTAGCAGTGGTGACGCTATCTTCAGTCACACTCACGCTAATTTAGTCTTGAAGAAAATAAATAATTTTTTTTTTATATAAATAATCAACCATTAGGTGTTAAGGACAAGGTTACATAAGTTATGTAAATATTTATATCTATCAAGCTAAATAAGTGTATCTAATAAGGTAAAGACTTATATTTAGCAAACTAAAGGAGTATATCTACCTTGTTAGAGAAGTCTATCTAGTAAGGTAAATAAGTCTATCTAGCAATCATTTTTCCCTTCTTCGTCTTTCAAAGATCACTATGATTTGGCCTATTATTCCAGCCAAACGATATATTTGACATCCTTGACCAAATTGTATAAGATTTGTACAAAATGGTCCTTAGATCCCATTTTCATTCCTAGTCCATTTCTACTCGTTTAACATTATTCGATACGCGTGTATATTCAAGTGTTCGACAGACTATTTTAAATCTACATATTTTGCTTAAAAACAAATTTTTCTAGCGCAATACACTCATACAAACACATGAGTTCGAATGTCGAAAACCGGTACACGAGGGAGTAAGAAAAGTCGGAGTATCATAGGGAAACGCTACCATCCACATTTTTGATACGTTATACATTGTAAAAATTCAAAACTAGCAATTTAAAGGAATGTATCTAGTAACTTGAAGGAGTGTATTTAGCTACTTAAAGGTGTGTATCTAGTTAGCTAAAGGTATGTATCTAATAACTTAAAGGAGGTATTTAGCTAGCAAATTGTATATATCTGGAAACTTAAAAGGAACATATTGAAGCAGTGTATCTAGCAACTTAAAAGGAATGTATCTAATAGCTTAAATGAGTGTATCTAGCTAGCTAAAAGAGTGTATCTAGCTAGAAAAAGTTGTGTATCTAGTAACTGAAAGGAATGTATCTAGTAGCTTAAATGGGTGTATCTAGCTAGCTAAAAGAGTGTATCTAGCTATATAAAGTTGTGTATCTAGTAACTTAGACCATCCCCAAGCAAGGGTCGCCTTAACTAGGTCACCATCCCATTTTACTCTTAATCACACCTTATTAATCTCGACCCACTTTTACCCTCCCAAGCAGAAAGTCACGACCTAGGTCACCAACCCAATCATTTTTTTACTTTCCAACAATTCTAATCATTTCCCACATTCTTTACCCCACCAAAACCTCTCACTTACTTTTCAATTATTATTTACTAAGAAATTATAAATAAGTTAATTTTGTGATTTTGTAAATATTTTAATAAATTAATAACTAGTCTAATATGATAAGTATTTTAAATTTATTTAGTACTTAGGAAAAAAAAATACAATGTTAAAATTTTAAAAGATAAAAGAGGACTTCTTTTTACGAAACTAAATATGTTCAATGAGATCATTTTTTCCGAGTAACGAGATAATTAGTTTATACGTCCGAATTCCCGTCTTTTATTGCATACACTAATCTCCTCTAGAAAATTCCTAAGTTAGTCTTCCTGGAGTCCCCAACTTCATCTTAACCCATTTACTATTATTTCCCATCTTATTTTATTTCTTCATTCTTCATCTTCCCATCATAAAACACAAATTCCCAAACCATAAATTTTTCACATTAATATACCAGCCCCAAATTTTATTTCACCAAATTTATTATTCATCTTCATCAGCAATCTTCAATTAATTTACTCTTTCCCATCTCCATCATATACGCACGGGCTCATCTCCTTCCCCAAACTCAATCGTGGCTCATCACCATCGTCAATCGATCTTCACCATCATCAATCGACCTTCACCACCAGATCGACATATGGATTTTTTTGCATGAAGATCAGCATCATCAAAGATCATCATCACCATCATCGTTCAATCTTTTATTTACCCTCCTCGGTTTTTTTTTTCTTTCTTTTCTCTTGCGTAATTTAATGCATGATTTTGATTAAACCAATAGATCTAACAAAATTGATAAAAATTCAAACCAAATTCTTAAATATAAATTTAAAAAAATGGTTCAAAATCCGTCAAAATTGAGTTCGTTAAATAGGTAATTTAAAATGTGGCTCAAAACAAATATTCTTGTAATTTATTTTCAATTGCTATGGTATGTATTCCTAATTTTATTTTTTATGAAACTTACATTTTTGCAGAAAAGTATAAAGGGCAGAGTAGCAGAGCAAGATTGCAGGCGTCGTTGTCCTTTTTTTCTTTTTTTTGTAACCAACAAACCAGAGCATGACATGTGTCGGGTCACAAGAATATCAAAAGAGGTCATGGGATGACCTTCTTTGCCAACCGGGTCATGCTAATTTGGAGTTTAATTTGTGATTAAGGAGACCCACCCCCCTCATGACCTAGGTCATGACCTTGCTTGGGGGTGGTCTTAGTAACTGAAATGAATGTATCTAGTTAACTAAATGTATATATATCTAGCAACTTAAAAGAATACTTTAAAGGAGTGTATCTAGCTACTTAAAAGAATATTTTAAAGGAGTGTATCTAGCTACTTAAAAGAATATTTTAAAGGAGTTTACAGTTACTTTATACACGAATATTAAAATCAGGAGATGAATGAATTTTTAATCATAAAAAAATCAAAGTAACTTGAAATTAAGAGGAAATGTAACGGTCTCCACCCACATGTGTTGATTTATTTACTAGAAAATGAGAGAGTAAACTATTGACTGAAACACCCATAAAAGAAAAGTGTAAACTATTAACCGGGAAGGAGAAAGTACTAAATTATCTGATATAAAATTTAGAAATATTAGCTAACTAAAAAAAAAAACTCTCCTGGAGGTGTACAAACAATCTTGTAATACAAAATATAAACCAATAAAAAACAGAAAATAATAAAGGAAATGTCGTAAATGAACTTTATATGGAAGGGGCTTCGCCGGAAGTCTGACACCGGAGAAGGGAAGAGACGACGGAGAACATGGAATAAATGATGTCGAGTATAGATAAAAACACTGGCCGGTGCATCGCCGGCGTCTGGATGGTGGGTGAAGGTGTCGTTGTCGAAAGGTGGTTGGCGACTGACGGTCGGCGGCTTGTAAAGGTGGTGGAGGCGTTGGGTTTAATTTCGGGAATTGGTGAGAGAGAAAGAAGATGAAGGGATAAAATGAAAAACGGAGCGCGGGAATGGATTAGCATAGCGCGTGTGTTTGTGTCAAGGTTTTTAAATTAGTTCGCACCGAACTTTAAGTTCGCACGAGATCCTATTTCAATATATATATATATATATATATATATATATATATATATATATATATATATATATATATATATATATAAAGGTACACTCTTTTTTTTTTCTTTTTTTACCAAATCTCAGATACACTTTTGACTATCGTAGGTATAGTTTTTACCAGAATTCTATATACACTTTTTAATAATGTAGATAAAATTTTTTTTTTTTTTACTAAATCTCAGATACACTTTTGATTATCATAGGTGCACTTTTTACCAGAGTTCTATATACACTTTTTAATAATGTAGATATACTTTTTTTTTTTACCAAATCTCAGATACACTTTTGACTATCGTAGGTACACTTTTTACCAGAATTCTATATACACTTTTTAATAATGTAGATACACTTTTTTTACAAAATCAGGTACACTAAAACGTATCGTCGATACATTGAAATATAGGTTAGATACACTTTTTTTTTTTTACAAAATCTCAGGTACACTAAAACGTATCATAGATACACTTTTTTTCAAAAATTTTAGATACATTTTTTGATAATGTAGATACATCTATATTATATACGCAGTATTACTTAGATACGATTTTTTCACAAATTCTAGATACATTTTATAACAATACAAGTCATTTTTTTCCATCCTAGATACATTTTTTTAAATCGGATAAAAAAAATATTACGAATTATGAGATACACAAAATATAATCGTAGATACAGAAATTTAAAATCTAGATATACAAAAGACAACCTCAAATTACATCATCTAAAATCCAATAGAAAAAACCCCAAATCAGAAACCCTAATTTCAAAAACTGAAATTAACACCATACAACCACCGTACCACCACCAATCACGCCTTACCTACAACTCTCACAGTCGGCAAGCATCGACGCTGCCTGAGAAGTACCAGCCATTTTCCTTAAAACCACCGCACCTCCGACGTCCATCCTCGTATTCTTCTCGTACACCGCCACAACTTGGTTACGGTCACCACAACTTGTATCACTCCACCACGTAGACGACGCCGAAGCTAAGGCTGACGATGAAAAAGTGCGTATCTCCGGCAACACTCGGGTATACTAACACCAATGACGTGAAAGGAACTACGATAAACGTCAATCATAAATATGAAAGCTTCCCAGAATATGATCGGGGATGTGCACCACCACCTGACAACGCCACTCCACACCGCAACCGTTTTTCGAACTCTACTTCGTGGGTGATGGTGATAGCTGACACTTTTGTCGTCGACACTTCAACCCTGCAACCACTTTCGCTAGCCCCGTAAATCTCACCGGATGAGACAGAACAGCCCAGGAATTAGGATTATTTGATTCACCGATTGAACGATTCCGACAAGTGTTCTACCACGATTATGTAGAGATGGTGCAGTTTCGCCGGCGACGGGATGATCCTTGGAATCGTTGCTCGCTGACGATAGTAGCAACTGAGGAGATTGAAGAGTGAGAAACGAGGGTTTATGAAATGGGTTTGAGAGTGAAGGGGTTTTGGTTTTGGTCGATATTTGTCGCACGCCGGCGCCAGAGTAAACTGTTTTGCACAAATTCATTAACAGAATTTTACATTTGTGAAGCAATTGCATCACCCATCAATAGATAACCTCCCAACTCAGATCACCAAATCTCTACATTACCACCACAAACACCCGACGACACCCGACGATCTTTTGTCAAATCCCGCTTACCAGATCTATACACCCACCTGTTGGAAAACAACCTCCACGCCTAATCGATGCGCTTATTCTAATCGGAGGGTGTAGCATGCCGAAGAGAGTAGTGGTGATTAAGACGTTGCCGGCAACGTCGATGGAGGAATGTGGGTGGTCATATCATAGTACTGTTGTGTACTACCACTGTGGTGGATTAAGAAAAGATTCAAGAGTTTGCTAAGGAAGAAATTTGTGGCAGCAGGGATACAGGCATTGCTTTATAGAATCTGGGAACAACGCAACAAATGTAGGCTGGAGGAGAGGTTGGCCAGGCCAGAAGTTGTGACTATGGCAGTGAAGTCTGACATCCTTAATAGGATACAAATGATGCAAAACAAGAGAATCAAATGTGAGGAGTATAGGAAATGGATTAGCTAATATAGTACTGTTTATTTTGAGTTATGCTTTAAGTAGATGTACTATATAAAAAGTTGATGTAATCAGTTGGTGGATTCCTTTGTTATAATATTACTTACATTTTACCAAAGAAAAAAACAGTCTAAGAGCGTGTTTGAATAGCAAAAGTAGAGGAAAAAGAAAGGGAGGGGGAAGGAGGGAAGAGAAAGAGAGGGAAGGAGAGGCGGAGTGGCGTGTAAGTGTTTGGATATAATTTCCTTCCAAATCTTTCTTATTGTAGAGACATTTTGATTTGCTGTAATACTCCGTATTTTAATTAATAGTTTATATTTATATTTATGTGAGTAGTCGAAAATAAATAATAAGATGAATAAATATTAAGTGGATTAAATAAATAATAAGTTGTAGTCGTAAAAGAAAAGAAGTAAAATAAAATAAGCAAATAAGACAAAGTGGGGACCACGGGTTAGACCGTGTGAGCCGTGTGGGCCACGGTAGGACCAAGTGAAGAAGGAAGGTGGTATTAGGTTTGTGTATTCCCTATGCTTTAAGATATTTTCATTATTTTATTATTAAATAGACTTTCGTAGAACCTTCTTACTTCTCCTACTAGCTTATATAAATACCAACCTTATGCCTCACAATTATAATTATTCTTCTTCTAAAACTCAATACATATTGTGAGGTGAGCTTTTGTGAGACAATTTTAAGACGTAGTTTTTCACCTTGCGATAATTAATTGTGGTGAGATATCTAATCATCTAATATCAATTATTTACGTTTCAACCTTGACCCGTTTGTGGTCGTTGACCGTGAGGACCGAGGGCGTGGTGGCTGTTGACCGGTGGGTTGACCACCGTCGGTTGGCCGTGTATTTGGGGGATTGTTTGTGGCATTTTGCGGGATTTGTTTTGGGTAGTTTATATCTTAAATTTATTAAAGAGATTAGTTAATAATTATATATATATATATATATATATATATATATATATATATATATATATATATATATATATATATATATTCAATTATTATTAGGTGGTGAATTTGTAGAAGAGGCTTTTTGATTTAATTGTTTAATTGAGAAGATTTGCTAAGAGGTAGGTTAACTACTGAACTTTAGTATATTGGTAATTGGATAATTGTTGGAAGATGGATTATTGTTGCAATTGTTGTCTTGAGCATATCATCGTAATTGTTGTCATGAGCATATTATTATCATTGTTGTCTTTGAGGGGTAATATCCGTATAATACCCTTAAATTATAGGACTATAACGTAAATTTAATATGCAATTTATTGTCATAAACGAAAAACAACAATGAAACGATAAAGATTAAGAATCAACCTTGGGTCCTTTGTAGTGCGGCGTAATGAACAGAAATCAAAGTAGATTTCCTCCTAATCGTTGCACCCAAGACCGTCTGAGACTATGCCCTTGTGCTAGAGTTACTCTCTAATTGACTTGCAATATTGAGAGAGTTGTTATGTGAGTTTTTCCGATGTGAGATCTGAATTTTGAGAGGCAATGTTCTCAAAACCCTAATGATTTTTCAAATGAATCACAATTCGGTTACAAAAGAGAGAGAGCTCTCTTTTGTTTGCTTGGTTCGGCCAAACCGAGTGGAAGAGGGGGAAATGGGCTTTCATTTTCTCCTTATTTTAACTCGTGGTCCGATGCTAAAATGTATATGACGCGGTCTTTATTATAAATCGTCATCGGTTATCGGTTATTAAAACATCAACTAATGACACGGATTAGTTGAATTATTAATACATGTCCGACAAAGACAATATTGTATAATTAATTCAATATACATTAATTAAATATAATCGTTTATATTTAATTTACGAATTAACTGTTTAATTCGCCTTAGCCCATTTTATTTAATCCGTATTAAATAAAATATCTCAACATCGCATTTTTGACTAATAACTCGGACTAACTCGCTTAGTCAATTTTCTTCGCATCAACATGACTGTATTTTCATACCGTCACATCTCTCAAACGTATCCTATAGGTGTGACTTTTAGGGACCAGTTGATCACCGCCATCTGTATGACAATAACGTCAAACTTATCTAGCAAGCCAACCGTTATTGATAAACGTGGACCAACTGATTATGATACAAAAGTATACCCTTTGATCCTTTTAGATATTTATAAGTCCTTGCACTAACTGTAAAGGACACCAGCCCAACAAGCTCCCACTTGTCCGTACAAGTGTATGTGCAATGACGTTATCCGCACTAACTGGAGGACACAGCTCCAACAAACTCCCACTTGTCTGTACAAGTGTACGTGCGATAACCGATTCTCATATTCATTTAAAATTTCTCCCACTCAATGTAAAATAATTTGCAGATCCGGATCCGCAAAGGTCGTATTTTACAATCGATCTGTATCTAGAGTGGTTTCCCCGACTAGAGAGTAACTCAACTGATAAAACGAATTCGTATTCGAGCATGGCCATGCATTTCAGTTACAGCTCCTCGAGTGGCCCTGAGAAATATCGAGTACCTGATAATGGCTGAATATTTCCTTCAACTCGACTCCTTCCGATCTAAGCACAGCATGAAATGACCCAGAAAAAATCTACTTGGCCCCCTGTTACGGATGACCGTGAGAAAGAAACCAAAGTCACCCAAAATCTGCCTTAGTCTCAAGAGACAGTCGATAGTCAAAAGAATCGACTCTTAGGATCACCATGGAGGTCCTATCCACGACCGGGCACCGAATGTTATAAAACATTTAGGACTCCACGTCGATGTCACAATTGTGTCCTACGAAATATCCGTATAAATCGCCTCTGTGATTGGTCAGTCAACCGGTTGACTTATGGCTCGTTGAACCCACCATCAACCAAGGTCACAAAATAATTGCCGAGTTATCACTCATGTGGGCAATTAAGGACCAAAAATATAATGTTTGTTCAGTTCACTTTGTGGTGTTCAAAATTGTCGTACAAATCCACATGAAAAACAAAATATATAAATATCAAAACGATGATGTCGTATAGAGTACAAAAGAGAATGAATCTAATCCATGAAAGAGTACTACAACTTAGGAACACGTTTAATTCCCATGGAATTAACGTGCCCTTCATGCTTATCTTGTCGTAATGGTTTAGTGAGAGGATCTGCTATGTTATTATCTGTAGCAATCTTTTCTATCACTACTTCCTTTTGCTCCACGTAATCTCGGATTAGATGAGCTTTCCGTTGTACATGTCTAGACTTGTTGCTAGACTTTGGTTCCTTAGCTTGGAAGATGGCACCTCTATTGTCGCAATAGATGGTGATCGGGTCATTCGAACTAGGCACTACAGATAGTCCTTGTAAGAATTGACGCATCCATATCGCTTCCTTTGCAGCTTCAGACGCGGCATAGTACTCGGACTCGGTCGTAGAATCTGTAACACTTTGTTTGGAACTCTTCCACTGATCGCAGCGCCATTAAGAGTAAAAACGAATCCAGACTGAGATTTTGAGTCATCTCGATCCGTTTGGAAGCTAGCATCTGCGTAACCGGTTGCGCATAGCTTTTGATCGCCTCCATAAGTCAATGCCCAATCTTTAGTCCTCCGTAGGTACTTAAGAATGTTCTTGACAGCCATCCAATGTGATTCACCTGGATGTTGTTGGAATCGACTTGTCATACTCAATGCATATGCCACGTCCGGACGTGTGCATATCATGGCATACATGATTGATCCTATAGCCGAGGCATAAGGAATCCGTGTCATGCGCTCTTTCTCTTCCGGTGTCTCTGGTGCCTGAGACTTGCTCAAGTGCACCCCTGGAGCCATAGGAAGAAACCCCTTTTTGGAGTTAGTCATGCTGAATCTCTCTAGGATTTTGTCTATGTAAGACTCTGATCGAGAGATAACATCCGACGTGATCTATCTCGATAGATACGGATGCCCAGAATTCTTTGTGCCTCACCCAGATCTTTCATCTGGAAATGGTTTTTCAACCATACTTTCACCGAAGTTAAGAGAGGTATGTCATTCCCAACCAGGAGTATGTTATCGACATACAATATTAGGAAGACAATCTTGCTCCCACTCGAGTTGATATAAAGACATGGTTCCTCGACCGATCGAGTAAATCCATTTTCTTTTATCACTTGGTCGAAACGATGATTCCAACTCCTTGAAGCTTGCTTAAGTCCATAAATGGAACGCTTAAGCTTGCACACTTTCTTAGGATGTTCTGGATCGATAAAACCTTCGGGTTGTACCATGTACAACTCTTCCTCCAAAAAGCCGTTTAAGAAGGCGGTTTTCACATCCATCTGCCAAATTTCATAGTCATGAAAAGCGGCAATCGCTAAGATAATCCGAATGGAACGCAGCATGACTACGGGTGCAAAAATTTCATCGTAGTGCAAACCTGGCACTTGGGTGAAACCTTTAGCAACTAGTCGTGTTTTATAGATATCTTGTTGACCTTCCACAGAATGCTTTATCTTGTAAAGCCATTTGCATTGAAGGGGACGAACCTTAGCAGGCAAGTCAACAAGATCCCATACGTTGTTCTCATACATGGAGTCCATCTCGGATTGCATGGCCTCAAGCCATAGCTTTGAGTCAGAACTAGTCATGGCACCTTTATAGGTCGCGGGTTCACTACTCGTTAAGAGTAGAATGTCATCTATGTCATGTTCCTCGACCATACCAATGTATCTGTCCGGAGGAATAGAGACTCTTCCCGACCTCCTAGGTTCCTCAGGAATATTTACCGCAGCCGGGATTGAAGGAATTGGTTCCTCCAATGGTTGCTCGGTATTTGGTTCTGGAACCTCCGACAGCTCGAAGGTTCTATCACTCTTTGCATTCTCGAGAAATTCCTTCTCTAAGAATGTCGCACTAGCCGCAACAAAAACACGTTGTTCGGTTGGCGAATAAAAGTAATGACCAAGTATTCCTTTAGGATAACCTATAAAGTATGTCTTGACCGATCGCGGGCCGAGCTTATCCTCGTGTCTCCACTTGACATAAGCCTCGCAGCCCCAAACCCGTATAAAGGACAAGTTAGGGACCGTTCCCTTCCATAGTTCATATGGAGTCTTGTCAACAGCTTTAGACGGACTTCGGTTAAGTATTAGAGCAGCTGACAGAAGAGCATAACCCCACAATGAGTCAGGCAACACGGTGTGACTCATCATGGATCGAACCATATCAAGTAGAGTTCGATTTCTCCGTTCGGACACACCATTCAACTGAGGTGTTCCAGGTGGAGTTAACTGTAAGGCAATCCCACAGTCTTTAAGGTGTTGATCAAACTCGTGAGAAAGATACTCGCCACCACGATCTGAACGTAGTGTTTTAATCTTTCTACCCAGTAGGTTCTGTACCCTATTCTGGTATTCTTTGAATTTCTCAAAGGATTCACTTTTATGCTTCATTAAGTAGACATAGCCATATCTACTTAAATCGTCCGTGAAAGTGATGAAATACCTATAGCCTTCTCGTGCGGTGATTGACATAGGTCCACACACATCCGTATGTATGAGTCCTAATAGGTCAGCAGCGCGCATTCCAACACCTTTGAAGGAAATACGAGTCATCTTACCGATGAGACATGATTCACACGTGCCAAATGATTGAAAATCAAAAGCCGAGATAGCTCCATTCTTTATGAGCTGTTTTACGCGTTTCTCATTAATATGTCCCATACGGCAGTGCCATAGGTATGTTTGATCTTTGTCACCAACCTTTAACGTTTTATTCATTACGTGTAATATTTCGGTGGTCTGATCTAAAACATAAATTCCGTTCATGGAGACTGCCTTGCCATAAATCATATCGTGTAATGAGAAAATGCAAGAATTATTCTCTATTACAAATGAAAAACTAAGTTTGTCAAGTGCAGAAACTGAAATAATGTTTTTGGAAAGACTGGGTAAATAATAGCAGTTATATAAAAATAACTCAAATCCGCTAGGAAGCTGGATCACGTATGTTCCCCTCGAGACGGCAGCCACTCGTGCTCCATTCCCGACACGCAGGTCCACCTCACCCTTTACGAGGGGTTCGATGTTTCGGAGCCCCTGCACATGATTACACAGATGAGAACCACAACCAGTATCTAGTACCCAAGTTCCGTAACTTGCGTGGTTAATCTCAATCATATGAATAAAAGTAGAAGAGGAAGAAGACATACCAACAGGTTTAACGCGACCTGCTTTTATGTCCTCATGATAAACAGGACATGTGCGCCTCCAATGCCCAGTCTTGTGGCAGTGATGGCATTCCATGTTTTCGGTTTTGCTCTTTGTCGCGCCTGATGAGTTACTTGCCTCACCAGGCCCACTCTTACCTGACCCTGACTTCTTGAACTTCGGTTTACCTACAGCTAGGTCTGCTTGAGCTTTGCCCTTACCCTTGCCCTTGTTTGACACAACGAGAACATCCTGTTTCGAGCTTCCACTGAACTTCATGTCCTTCTCGGTGCATGCGAGAAGGGAGTGCAATTCATGGGGACTTTTCTTCAAATCATTCATATAGTAATTCGCTCTAAAGAGCGCAAAACCATCGTGGAGTGAATGAAGCACGCGGTCAATAACAATGTTCTCGCTGATTTTACAATCAAGCGCCTCCAGTCTCTCGACATTCTCAATCATGCTGAGAATGTGTGGGCTAACCGGTTGGCCCTTCTGGAGTCTCGCATCAAAGAAGCGAGTGGTATGCTCATAGGTCACGATTCTCGGTGCTTTCGAGAATTCCTTGGTGAGCGTGGTGAAAATCTTGTTTGCACCTTGGGCTATGAAGCGTTTCTGCAAATAGGATTCCATTGCAAAAATGAGTACGTTTTTAATCGCACCCGCTTCCATGACGAAGTCGCTATACGTGGAGACCTCGTTAACTCGAGCCGTGGGGCCTGGGGTTGGCGGGAGGGGCTCAGTCAGATACTTGAGCTTCCCGTCAGCAGTGGCAGCATTCCGTAATGCCGCTTCCCATTCCGCGAAGTTTGATCCATCATTCTTCACTCTAGTAGACTGATTCATCTGATTCATGAAGATCCGAAGCCAGGACTCACGGTCCAATGTGGCACTTGGCATTGGGTCATCGAGGATGCCAGCCATTATGTTATTAGCAGTTTAAAAACGTGATCTACGTTGAAAAAGAAAGAAAAACAAAACGAAATAAGCAACTCATCGAGGTGATTTAAGTCTATTTAAAAATTCATTTTAATCGTGTAGACTCAATGCACTTGCATAATTGATCTCCCTCAAGAATAATACAAGTGATCCCAAGACTCAATTTCCGTAAATTGATAAGACAACTGTTTAGCTAGTTCTTCCTTAAGAACTCTTGGTCGATAGATTTCCGTAAATCCTATCTATAGTCCACCATAATCACAGGATCGAACGAGTGACCATAGTGTTGAGATAAAATAAGTGAATCAGTTCCAACTTACCCAACGTAGAAGGGGTCATATTATGCCTACCGACGAAGAAGGGACTCATTGGAGTTTGACCTATAAAGACTATTCTCAATTTTGGTTTATACGAGGAAGATCCCATCAACTTAGTTTAAATTCATTTTAAGTGAACGAATAACTAGCAACTGCGTGAATGAATTAATTTAGATGATGGCTTAAATCGTGTGACATATGAATGTCATAGAAAACTAACGCGTGACCTCTATATGAGTCAGTTTTCATGCAATTATTAGGTGGTTTGGTTTTTAGGCGGAAAATGATGCAATCTATCGTTACGATAAAATAAATAAAAGAATGCAATACGTAAATAAAATTCCTAGTGTGGCCTATCCTAGTAAAAAGAACATAATACAACTTTGGAATCCACCGTTGGACCCGAGAAGCTTGTCTTGATGTTCCATCTTCGTCCATGCAGCGGGAGTGAGCATCCGATCTCCATCTTTGGTCTTCTCAAAATTACAATTAAAATTTACAAAATATAAACCTATTTACATTCTAAATAAAAACTGTAATTATAAAAGAAAACCAAAATCAATTGGAGATTCGAGATCTCAAAATACAACCAAGACCGTGTTCCATCATTACGGTAACACGTTCTACTAAGGCCACACTAAGTTACAACCGCTTGTAAAAATAAATAAATACGTAATGTATGCATTCAAAACATTCAAAATAACGATAAATAAAATGCATCAACTAAAACAAATTTATTCGTGACATAATTCCGTAATTATGTTAAATTTATCCAAACCACCTTTAATGATTAAAATTATGTGACAAAACCGCTTTAAGCAACTTAATTTTAATCCGTGATAATCCGTTACTTTAAATCGTTTTAAAATAACTAAATGGTACATTGGTGAACCGTTTCACTATTAAGCGAATGCATAAAATCCGTATTATGCACATGATATGGCCAAAAACCGAAGATTTTTTTTTTTTTTTTTTTAATTTTAGCTGCTAATGCCGTGAGCAGCAAAAAAAACAAAAAAAATTTCTTTCTTCTCACGGCTTGGCCGAGAGCAACCGTAAAAAATTTTTTTTTTTTTTTTTATGAAAGATGCTCAAACCGTGAGCAAAAAGGGCGAGAAATTTTTTTTTTGCAGCTGCTCAAACCGTGAGCAACAACATCCAACACCAAATCGATTTGACAAAACCCAATTGCAATTTTAACATAATCCGGATTAAAACAAAATTACAATTGACATGATCTTAACATATTGTAATGAATATCGATTACAAGAACAATATGCAAAGAACAAATCGAAAACAAAAAGATCGTCACATGGCACGTTTTCCAATGCACAAAAACAACCGTGTAAAAAAAAATAACCCAGCCGTGACAAAAAAATTTTTGGCGAGACCAAAAACAGCCACACGGTTTTCAATTTTGTGCAAAAATTTATCGATTCAAAATCGTTTGATGAAAATCACATAGAAAAATTTACGTGGCCTCTCTCTGATACCACTTGAGGGGTAATATCCGTATAATACCCTTAAATTATAGGACTATAACGTAAATTTAATATGCAATTTATTGTCATAAACGAAAAACAACAATGAAACGATAAAGATTAAGAATCAACCTCGGGTCCTTTGTAGTGCGGCGTAATGAACAGAAATCAAAGTAGATTTCCTCCTAATCGTTGCACCCAAGACCGTCTGAGACTATGCCCTTGTGCTAGAATTACTCTCTAATTGACTTGCAATATTGAGAGAGTTGTTATGTGAGTTTTTTCCGATGTGAGATCTGAATTTTGAGAGGCAATGTTCTCAAAACCCTAATGATTTTTCAAATGAATCACAATTCGGTTACAAAAGAGAGAGAGCTCTCTTTTGTTTGCTTGGTTCGGCCAAACCGAGTGGAAGAGGGGGAAATGGGCTTTCATTTTCTCCTTATTTTAACTCGTGGTCCGATGCTAAAATGTATATGACGCGGTCTTTATTATAAATCGTCATCGGTTATCGGTTATTAAAACATCAACTAATGACACGGATTAGTTGAATTATTAATACATGTCCGACAAAGACAATATTGTATAATTAATTCAATATACATTAATTAAATATAATCGTTTATATTTAATTTACGAATTAACTGTTTAATTCGCCTTAGCCCATTTTATTTAATCCGTATTAAATAAAATATCTCAACATCGCATTTTTGACTAATAACTCGGACTAACTGCTTAGTCAATTTTCTCGCATCAACATGATCAGTATTTTCATACCGTCACATCTCTCAAACGTATCCTATAGGTGTGACTTTTAGGGACCAGTTGATCACCGCCATCTGTATGACAATAACGTCAAACTTATCTAGCAAGCCAACCGTTATTGATAAACGTGGACCAACTGATTATGATACAAAAGTATACCCTTTGATCCTTTTAGAGATTTATAAGTCCTTGCACTAACTGTAAAGGACACCAGCCCCAACAGTCTTATGATCATATTATTATCTTGTTGGTTGGTTTTCTGTTGATGATTGGTTATGAAAGAGATTGACATTAAGACTGGCATTGCTATTGAGATTATTTGGTCGGTCAGGCACGGGGATGTGCAAGTGTCGTGGTCCTATACGGTATGATGGTCGGACATGCATGGTGGCGTGAGGAGTGGGCCATGGTCCCGAGCAGTACACCGCGTGTGGTGTCGGATTGGAATTCACTGTATGGTGCGCGTGTATGGGGCACGGTTGAGCCGTGTGTGTGTGTGTGTGTGTGTGTGTGTGTCGTGTGTGTGCCGTGAGTGTGTCGTGTGTGTATATGAGCACGACGGTCTTGTTTTGGATCGTTGATTGTATTACAGGCTAACATATTATTAATATTGTTATTGTTGTTTGGTAATCCTACTCAACCTCGTGGTTGACTGTGTATTCGCGAACACCTGTGATGAACCGTAATGGGGAGCAGAATGATTTCAGGTTAGCTTGTGAGAAATGCTGGATGCTAAGAGGGGAGCTTGGGACGAGATCACTTTAGTCTAGAGATCGCCTTAATTAATATTCAGACACTATTTATTTTAATTCCGCTGTAGTTGTTAAAGTACTTTATAATATTTTATTTATCAGTTGGATATTTGTAATAAACCTTTGGAGGCACTTTAATAATATATTTTCTTAAAGTATTTTGGTATTATTTGTCTTTTATACTTACTACCTCAGGCAACTGAGATGGTGACACCTTTATTTATTTGGGAATGTCTAGCTAAAGGCTCTTAAATAAATGGGGATGTTACAAAGTGGTATCAGAACGAACGTTCCTAAGGCCTAAACAAATAAATTTAATGAACTTAGGATGAATATAATAAAATGAACCTGGGGTAGAAGCTGTTTAGGAGCCCATTTCTAGGTTAGGGAGACGTCCTTGGCCCTTTTCAGTTTTGAGCTGGTCACCTCGAGGAAGGATAAAGAGAGAGAAGGGTGGTTAGTATGGATGTTTTACCTTAAGGGTCGAATTGTGTCCTAAAATTTCGAGAAGTACTAATTTTATTTACAGGATGAGAACAAAAGGTAAGAAATTTTGAGACGGATGGAAGTAATAGGCGTGTGGCCTATGTGATGGTAGTATGGTGATTAAAATTTATTTTGAGCTTGTTCTAATTCATAGCATGATTACGCTTGAGAATTTTCTTGAAAAATCATAAACGACATGAGATGGAGAAATATGAATAATGGATTGTTGCATTTTCACATGAATTGATTGCATATGTGTGAATTACAGGTTTAGTAAATTTCATGTCTAGAGATATGCGCAATGTGTTACCCTGAGCCTGTAGACATAGAATTATGAGATTGCATAAATTAAAGACTAAACATGTATCAAAATAATTAATTGTGAAAAGAGAAAAAGAAGGTCGCGGGGGCTGTGATGCCGTGAGGCCGTGGGGGCCACGATGCCGTGATACCATTGTTGGTCGGGCAAGACCAGCTCGATCAATCACACATTCTTTTGTATGCAGAAAATTTTATCTTCTACCTAATACCCGAAAACTCTTAGAACGGAAACTTATGTTTCTTATTTTATCTTATTAGAACCCAAATGGCACACAAGAAAGCTTCATCCATATCTATGACTCAGGAAGAGATCGATAGGCTCGTTGCAACCAATGATGCACTGACTGCTACTTTGAAATCAAAGACTGTGACAAAGGATCCTGCCAAGATGAGTGATGCTATTGCTCGTCATAACCCAATGAAGTATGATGGACTTGGTGAACCTTCATTGCTGGGAGATTGGTGTAGGGAGTTTGACAATCTTTTCGAAGTGTTGGACTGTCCTGAGAAAATGCAAGTAGATCAAGCTGCTCACTACTTGAAAGGAAGGGTTGGGTTGCGGTGGAACCGCACAAGGCAATGATTAGAGAGGCATGGAAGGAGAGTGATGAACCGTTTGTCTCATGTAGAGGTTTTAAGGATACCTTGAGGGGCACGTTTGTACCTGAACATGTTAGGAGTAAGATGAGGTCGGAGTTTGATTCATTTAAGATGACGGAGGAGATGACCATAGAAGATTATCATAACAGATTCATGGAGCTAGCTGAGTATGTGTCGGATTTGAATTATGGAGAGGAGGTGTTGGCTTTAAATTTTGAGAAGGGTTTAACTACGCGTATTAAGAAAAGGTTGGCAGCTGGAGAGCCAAGTACCGTAGGGGAAGTATATCAGAGAGCGAGACATGCTGAGAGAATTGCCGACATAGTGAAGGAGGAAATTAAAGATAAGGGTGATGTGATTCATATTTGAGCACATTTAGTCCCCGAATTAACCTCGTTCCTATGCTTTATAACACATAATTGGATCATTTAATATCTTTAGTTTTCCATTTTGCATATTCTTTGAGATTTTGTCACCATGGTAGGAAAAGAGTGCTAACCTTGCATTTATGAGGCGGAATGGAGCTAAATTGATCGCATCTAATGACCAAGCATCAAAGAGAAGACAATACTAGAGGCCTAAGTAGATAATACAGTGAAATGGGCAATGATGAAAGGATCCTTGCATCCCCGAAATGATCCTTGCGGATTGTTAAGGAGGAAAAAGAAGAGAAGTTATCTGCCTAGGAATCCGAGCGGATCAGGCACGGTCCGGGCATCTCACAACACCAAGATCCGGGCGTTTGTGCCCAAGACGAGCGGGATACAGCAGCTGGAGCCGAGCGTCCCTCCCTGGATCCGAGCGGATCCTAAATCAGAGAGCCCGTGCCACAGTACAGGACGGGTGGATCGTGGCAAGACTAGCATGGGAATCTGCTCATTTCCTTCGAGAGGAGCATTTCCTCAACTTTTCTTAGGGACTTAATAGTCATTTAAGCCCTTAGTAACCCTAATCTTTGTACCTAATCTTTAGTATAAATACCCCTTTGTACTACCTAGATTGGCATGCTCTCCTAAGCAATTCTAATCCATCCTTAATCACTTTGTAATTCTCTCAAATTAGTCTTAATTTAGTTGTAATATAATTTCTCAATATTAAGCAATCTTAATATTTCCTTAATTTCTCTGTTGTTCTTCCTTTATTTTGGGTAATTAGAAGATTATTTGGGTTTATTTGGAGGATTGACAACCTTCCACTAATCATGAAGTACTTCTATTATTCTTTGCTTTATTATTTGGAATCATCTTCATAGGTATAATTCTCTCTTAACCTTGTTTAATTATTGTTAATCACTTTCATTTATTCATCATGTTTTGCCTTGTTAGTATGATTGACAACCTTATTAGCATGCTAAACTTGATCATGAGTGAGTAGTTTTCTTAGCTAGGGTTAATGGGGAATTAGGGAAAATCAACATGGGGAATGATTCATGTTTAATCTAATATGTTTTCATAATTAAATTGCTTGCTTGTTATGATTTCAACTTATGCACATGTTATGTTTGATGAAATGCGAGCCTATGAATCCTTGCATTTTTTACCCATCACCTATCTTTTCAATGAGGCTTGTAAGCTTATACACCAACTCGAGCCTCATTAAACCATGCATATAGTTGAATAGAAAGGATTAAGTCGACTTGTAGGTGTTGTACAATATAATCGATTCGGCTCCGGGACCCAAACCTTCCTAGGGATTGTAAGCTTATACACCAACTCGATCCCATCACAACAATAAGTGCTTGCTATATAATAGAGAACATGTTTGTATGATCAACTCCCATGAATCCCCTATGAACCCATGACACCTTAGTGCCTTTAATCAATTGTTTACACCCCTTTTAATCATCTTTCTTGTTTTCATTACTTTACTTTTATCTTGTTGATTAGTTTAGTTGATCTCCTATCTCAACCCAAATTGTGACACCTTAAGACACGACCATTTGCAATTGAAAATGCTACATCAATACCCGTCCCTTGGGATCCGACCTTTACTTGCCTCTTTGATAAGAGTAGTTTGTAAAGTTATAAATATTGTTTTCGTTGGTAAATTTTGACGACGAGTTTATAACCACACCAAAAATGGCGCCGTTGCCGGGGACGGTGTTAACTTGATTTGATTTTCATTAATTGTTTTTAGTTATGTCTTTCTTTACCTTGGGGAAGTTAATCTCCTCAATGTTGTTCTAATTATTTTCGATTTGTTTGATATTTTGCATGACTAGGAGATCACAAGGTAATCCATTACCTATTGATCTTGAAATTGAAAGAACCTTAACCAACAATAGAAGAGTTTCTAGAGGTACTTTAAGAGCTATTGGAGAGATTGTGGACATTCAACCAAATAACATTGAGTTTACCAACCCTTTTGCAAGAGAAGGAGAGGACAACCCAATACAAAATCCAGCACAAAATCAACCCACAATGCCTAAATTTTCATCACATTCCGTACCAACCGAGGAGAACCTACCAAATGGTACTCCTACACCACAACATCTAACCGTTAATTTCATTGCCAAGTCCGCATTTATACAATTAGTTGAGAGAAGTCAATTTGGGGGGATGCCTAGTGAAGACCCTCATTCACATATGGAGAATTTTTGTGACTATTGTGATGCGATTTCTCAAACCGGAGTTACTCAAGATCAAATTCGATGGGTATTATTTCCTTTTTCTTTGATTGGTACCGCAAAGCAATGGTTGAAGAGCCTAGACAGGGCTACCCTTGGTATTGACTCATGGAAGAAGTTGGCACTTGCTTTCTACAAGAAATTCTATCCTCCGGAGAAGACTAACATGTTGAGAGCCCAAATCACCGGGTTCAAACAAAGGGATGAGGAATCATTGTATGAAGCATGGGAGAGATTTAAGGACACTTGTCGTTCTTGTCCACACCATGGACTTAGCGAGTGGTTCCTTGTGCAACAATTTTGGAATGGTCTATATGAAGACTTCCGCAATATCCTCAACATGGGATCCAATGGTATGTTTACAGAAGTTGATGACAATCAAACATGGACCAAAATTGAAGAAATAGTGGTTCATAATTCCCAATATAGTAGGCCTCGAAAGGCTACTAGAGGAGGAAAGCATGAGATAGATTCCATCACAAATTGGGTGCTCAACTAAGTCCTAATATAGACACCATCAATTTGATGTTTGAGAAATCCATGGCTAAGCTTTATGAAGCTTCCAAATCACCCAAACAACATGTTAATGTTATGGTGGCATCATCCTCAATTCCAAGTGGAGTATGTGAGAGTTGTGGAACTTTGGGACATGACCAAAGTGAATGTAGGAGAACAAGTGAACAAGTGAATGCTTTCCAAGCATACAAGAGTGGCACCCCTTATTCCAACTATTACAATGAGAATACCAAATTCCATCCCAATATTTCATACAAAAGTCAAAATGTTCAAAACCCTCAACCAACATACACCCCACCTCTAATCAGAAATCAAGCTCAAAGACCATTCTACAACCAAAGCCAAGGTTATCAAAACCAACCCTCTTACAATCAATCCAATGACCAAGGCTTTGATGTTCAAAAAGCGGTCCTCCAAATGCAAAAGAACCAACAAGAATTTTTCACCCAAATGCAAAAAGATAGCCAAGCCAAAGACATCACCAAAATGTTGGAAACCCAAATGACTCAATTAGCATCTTCTAGCTCTCAAAGGCGAAAGGGGTAATTACCACCTCAAAGTAATCCCCCAAGACATGAATCGGTTAATGCCATCCATTTGAGGAGTGGTACAAGGTATGAAGGGCCGAAGAAGCCAATTGATGAAGATATTGTGGATGCTAGTGACAAGCAAAGAGTTGTGGAGAACTCTAAGGAAGAAGAACCCACCATCCAAGAACTTTCAAAGAAGAAGAATGAAGAGAAGGCTAAAGAGCCTATTGTGATTAAAATTCTATTCCCAAGTCGTCAAGCTAAGCCTAAGTTTGATGAACAACTTGGAAAGTTCATGGAGATTGTGAAGAACTTAGAAGTCTCAATCCTATTCACGGAATTGATCAATCATGTTCCGGCCTATGCAAAGTACATGAAAGATATTCTTACCAAGAAGAAATCCATCTGGAAGCTAGAGACTATTGTATTCAGTAAAGTGATTAGTGCTATTCTTCAAGGAAGTTCACCTCCAAAACTCAAAGATCCGGGAAGCTTCTCTATTCCATGCACCATTGGCAACACTACAATCAACAAAGCATTATGTGACCTTGGAGCAAGTGTGAGTGTCATTCCATACTCGGTAAGCAAGAGGATAGAAATGGGAGAACTCAAATGCACCAACATTACGCTTGAAATGGCGGATCGATCAACAAAGATACCTTTAGGGGTATGGGAGGATGTGCCCGTAAGAATTGGCAAATTCTTCATCCCGGTAGACTTTGTCATCGTAGAAATGGAGGAGGATTCCAACATTCCTATCATTTTAGGAAGACCTTTCTTGCACACCGCGGGAGCGGTAATTGATGTGAAACATGGAGAGCTTACACTTAAAGTGGGGGATGAGACAATCACTTTTAATCTTGACAAGACAATGAGAGCTCCCCGACTACATGAGCCATGTTTCATGATCGATCATTATAGCCGAGAAAGTGATAGGAAGAAGTTGGCATCTCAATGCAAAGAACAAGCTATGGGTAAAGAATCACCACCCATATGGAAGAAGAAAGTGGACAATTCTCAAGGTGCTTTATCCGGAGAGCAAGGAAATTTCAACAACAATGAGAGCTTGAATAGCTCACCACCAAACATGGCAAGTAAGGAAGAAGGCCTCATTGGCCATGACAACAAGAAAGAGGAGTTGTTTTCATCAAATCATGATATAATTGGAGAGCAAGCTAATGAAGTGTGTGGTCTATGCGATGACTAATTCGAAGGACTAGTCAATCCCTACATTGGCAATGCTATGACCTTAGAGCACGGCTTTGTTGATCTTTGTCATCACTTTGACATGGGTCACCACCATGAAGAACACAATGTGGAAAGCTCTATTGAAGATCTTTATAATGAGAATGAACAAGCCTTTGACTACTTCTACAAGGTGTTGAGCAACATCAACAACACCTTGGCTATGCCCCCTTGACATCTCATTCAATAATGAGAGTTTGGTGTAGTCCTCCCTAAACCACTATTTGTAAATATTCTAACCCTTAACTTGCATTTCATTTCTTGTATTGCATTTTTGTCAACTTTGGATTTACAATTTCATACTTTGATCAAGATTTTTATCATGAGAGAAAGTGAGGGAGGTATTTTAATGTGCTTTGATGTGTAATGTTTGATCTAGTGTGGGGATAGCAATTGCCTAATCTAACCGAGCCTTCATAGTGCACCCACAATATTGAACAAAGGATTGAAGAAAGAATGATATGGGGAATGAAAATCCCCACGGGTGGAACTGAATTCATGAGGACAAGAAGACCCGAGCGTCCCAGAGGGAAACCGCTCATATTGGAAGTAATCCGAGCGTCCTGGCTACTAAGACGCTCGTCTTGTGAGTGCTGAGAATGAAAAATTTGGTCTGTTTAAAAATATGAGCAGACTGCATAGGAGACGCCCGTCCCAGTCCAGAAGATGCTCCTCTCAAGAGAAATCTGCGTGTCCTGCCTTGTGCAAAAATTTAAAGTTCACACTGTCTATGAATCCGAGCGTCCCCAGGTGAAGACGAGCGTCCTCAGAAAAATCCGCTCGGTTCCTGAAGAATCCGCGCGTCTCAGCACGGGTTAGAAATTAAAAAGCTTACTGACTGAGGATCCGAGCGTCCCTAGCCCAAGACGCCCATCTCCCACTGCTAATTGAATATAACACGGGATTAAAATCCCTCATCCCCAATTCATTTCTTTCTTTCAAAACACAAACACAAACACAAACACACACCCTAAACCCTCAATCCCCTCATCAACAAAACACAAATTCCTCAACCAAATTCACCAAAATCAAACCCAAACTTCCTAAAATGACAATCAAATTAATCCTTCATCAACAAAACACCAACCAAACACCAAAATACTCAAAAATTGAATCGATTTTCTAGGGTTTCAAGGCAATTTCGAAACTCCCAAAATAGATTAGGGATTAATTGGAGCTTGAGGAGACTAGAAGCATTCAAGCAAGACTTTGGTTTGTTGATACAACTTTGACAAGGAGAACATGGCAAGAACAAAAGGTGGAAACAAGGCACCCACAACCTCAAATATTTCCAAAAGGCAACAAGCTCTTTTAGCCTCAAAGGCTATGGTAGTGCATCAACCAAGGGTGGAGATTCAAGAAGTTGCTATTCCTATGGTGGAAGCTACTCCTACTCTGGTCATTGAACAATTGCAAGACTATCCGGAGGTAACTTTCACAAGCGATTCTCATAGAAAAGCATTTGTATCCCTTGCTAGGAAGACAATTTTGCCTGCCAAATTTATATGTTAAGATGCTTTAGCCAAATTGGGTGTTCTTGAGAGGACCAAGAATTTTTTCGAGTCTATGAAGTCGAAAACACTCTTTGATATGCAATAATTGACTTACCCTTCCCTTACCATGGAGTTTATAAGCTCTTTGAAAGTCACTAAGGTAGAGACTCGGAAAAATGTTGAATTCCGCCTAGAAAACAAGGATAGAAAAATGCCTTTGGATGAGTTTGGCAAGGTGTTTGGTCTTAAGGACCATTCTCCTTATGTGAAGAAGCCTTCGAAATATGACCCCGCACCACTTTGGAAAACAATCACCCGGAGGAAATTTGAATCCTTCCATGAGTGTCATGTTCTATATGTCCACCATCCGCGCATAAGAGTGTGGCATAAGGCTGTGGGCAACACTTTAATTGCAAGGAAAGGCACTAATCATTTTACCGAACTCGACTTTATCTATCTTGAATCCACCATGAATGTCAAAAAAAACTTCACCAATGAATACAACATACTTCAACTCTTACTTGAACGGTGGCTTACAATTGACCATGGTAAAGATGGAGCGGCTTTTATTGTGAATGAAGGATTAGTAACATGGTTAGCGAAACACTTTAATTCGGATTTCAACAAAGACAACACATACACACTGGTTAAAGGAGGCAACCTTGTTGATATGGCCACTATGATTAACAAGTTTCATTGGGTCAAGAATGATAATATTGACAATAAGTTTGAGTGGCTCACTAAAGAAGCTAAGTCCTTCATATTGCCTAACAAGATACGCCGTCTCAATGTCCGAAGTCGAAACTACCTTCTTCCCATCTCCGATGAAGCCGAGATGATTATGAAACAACATAGGGAATCCAATGCCAAGCCCTCCACCTCCTCTATTGTGACTCCACCTTATCCATTTGCCTACCGTGAATTCACACCAATTGGCACTAATGTCGAGGTAGGCAATGAATACTTGACCTAATTGATGCGACATATGCATAAGGAAGCACATGAAGACCGGATCAATGCTTACCGGGCTCAATATCCGCCCCTCCTACACTTAGCTAGGTAAGGACTCCTTGATCCATCATGTCCTATGCCTAGTTGGGCGGATAGGGAAGTATTCTTTCCTAGTGCTCCTAGAGATGCCACCATGGATAGTGAAGTTGCTAAGGGGAAGGAGATTGTTATTGAGAGCGGGGAAGGTAGTGACTCTTGTCATGAGGAAGAAGAGGAAGAAGTGCAAAGCTCAAGTGATGAAGATGATGGTGAAGCCTCCGGGTCCATGGAGGTAGATGATGATGATAATAATGAGGAAGATGATGATGATAGCGATGATAGTGATGGGGATGTCGCCATGAGCGACAATTGAGGATTGACAAGCTTTTTGGAGGATGTCACAATCCATTGTGAGTTTCCCACACCTCCTCTAGCTTTATTTACTTCTCTTGTTTTAAAAAATTCTTATCTTGATCATTTGTTTGAGTCCTACCAACACTTATAGGACTCCGACCTCGGTCTCATTAAGGTGTCTCATATTGTTCCCACTTGTACAATCCAAAATGACAAATTAGTTTCATGCATTGAATACTCGTGCATGAATTTTCCCATTTTTACACTAGAAATAGTGTCTTACTTGGTTTGGGGAAGTTCAAGCACAAGCATTGGGAGTTAATCTAAATTATCTCTCCAACTAATAAATTCATGCATCATATAGTGTAGTATAGAATGCATCACTTGTTTATATGTCATGTAGCTTGCATAGTAGTGTAGAAATCATGGATTCTCATCTATCTTGCATAATTTCCTATCGTTTTGGCCATTGAAGACAATGCCCATACTAGTGTGGGGATGGAAAATTCTAACTTGACTTCTAAATCAAAAAATGATAAAAATTGAAAAATATTGAAAAATACAAAAACATGTCTTTTTATTTCATAAACATAAAAACCATAAAAATTTGAAAAATTGAAAAACCAAAAATATGTTCCTTTATAGTGTAGAATTATATATATTTTGTATATATTGTGTTTGTTTGTCCTTCTATCACATTGATCGACTACGCCACATCCGAGACATGAGGATTATGAAGACCGCATGGTATGATCTTTTCAATCTCCTTTTTCCTCTCTCTGTTAATGACTATGTGTCTTTATTTTGATTGATGCGGTTTACACCAATGTGATTGTAGGAGTTGCATTTAGATTATATGGCATACTAGTTGGTAGAAGCATTTGCATTAGGTTGTATAAATGTTAGTTGCATCATGGCATATAGTTGCATTATAGAAATTTTTTTGTGAAAACATCTACTTGGGAAACTTGACAAGTGTATATAAGGCCCTTGTAGATACTTTTTCTTCTTAAGACTTTGCTCATTAGAATGCTTGTAAAACACCCTAGTATGTGTCATGCTAGTATCCTTTGACCCATGGATTAAGGCCTAGTCAAGAGTACCTTGTGGTGTGATAACTCCTTGGCTACCGTTTATTCCAAGGTGACCCTTGAAACCATGCAACCATCTTCCACATTCTACCACATTTTGTCAACAAAAAGGAATGGGCACAAAAATTGTTCAAATTTGAGTTCAAGCATTGAAATGAAAATTAAAAAGTTTGCAATTTGAATCAAAGAAAAGAGGAGTACAAAAATAAGAACTCCTATGCTTCAAATATAAGTACCCACACTACAAATGGGGTAGCTTTGGAAATGTTCAAAAGAAAATGCAAAAAGTTGAAAGTTGTCAAGTATTGAAATGCCAAACATCAAAGAAATGGCAAAAATTAAAATGTTCTCAAATGTCAAATGCCACAAGAAATCGGGGGGAAAAACAACAACAAAAGCAAACTCCCACATGAAACTCAAAATACTTATTGATCCCTTTTCCATCGAATTCACTTTTGTGCATGGTAGAGAGGGGACGACCCTTGTTCTTGTCTAGGCAAGAAGGGGAATTCCGCGATCCTCCAGTGTTTCTAACACCATAGGGAGTCTACTCTTGACAAAAGCATTTAACAATTGAGGACAAAGGTACCCTAGCTTGACATAACTTGGAGGTGATTTATTGGTATCCTTCTAGGCTTAGTAGTTTGAAGAAACCGTATCTATGATGGAATGTGTACCCTTAGATTGCTTCCCTTATAGATAATTTCCGCCACATAGATGAGGAAAGTGGCTATTCATTTTTGTAGATGCATCCATTACTTGCTTTTGTGTGCTTAATACTTGGATGTGTCGCCATTTTGGCAAGCCCCACCTTGCCTTGCAAGAAGGCATCCTACCTCATGGTTGTCTTGTTGTGAGTTGAAGGGGCGGAGTGAGACCCACTAATTGTCTCATAACAGTTATATTAGTAGGTTAGTTTAAATAAAGGTCTTAGTTTTAGTCACCTCTTTACTCGGGACGAGCAAAGGTTCTTTTTGGGGATGTTTGATGTGACTCATATTTGAGCACATTTAGTCCCCGAATTAACCTCGTTCCTATGCTTTATAGCACATAATTGGGTCATTTACTATCTTTAGTTTCCCATTTTGCATATTCTTTGAGGTTTTGTCACCTTGGTAGGAAAGGAGTGCTAACCTTGCATTTATGAGGCGGAATGGAGCTAAATTGATCGCATCTAATGACCAAGCATCAAAGATAAGACAATACTAGAGGCCTAAGTAGATAATAAAGTGAAATGGGCAATGATGAAAGGATACTTGCATCCCCGAAATGATCCTTGCGGCTTGTTAAGGAGGAAAAAGAAGAGAAGCTGTCTGCCCAGAAATCCGAGCGGATCAGGCACGATCCGGGCGTCTCACAACATCAAGATCAGGGCGTCTTGTGCCCAAGACGAGCGGGATGCAGCAGCAGAAGCTGAGCGTCCCTCCCTGGATCCGAGCAGATCCTAAGTTAGAGAGCCCGTGCCACATCATAGGACGGGAATCTGCTCATTTCCTTCGAGAGGAGCATTTCCTCAACTTTTCTTAGGGACTTAAGAGTCATTTAAGCCCTTAGTAACCCTAATCTTTGTACCTAATCTTTAGTATAAATACCCCTTTGTACTACCTAGATTGACATGCTCTCCTAAGCAATTATAATCCATCCATAATCACTTTGTAATTCTCTCAAATTAGTCTTAATTTAGTTGTAATACAATTTCTCAATATTAAGCAATCTTAATCTTTCTTTAACTTCTCTATTGTTCTTATTTTATGTTTGGTAATTAGAAGATTATTTGGATTTATTTGGAGGATTGACAACCTTCCATCAATCATCAAGTACTTCTATTATTCTTTGCTTTATTATTTGGAATCATCTTCATAGGTATAATTCTCTCTTAACCTTGTTTAATTATTGTTAATCACTTTCATTTATTTATCATGTTTTGCCTTGTTAGTATGATTGACAACCTTATTAGCATGCTAAACTTGATCATGAGTGAGTATTTTTCTTAGCTAGGTTTAATGGGGAATTAGGGGAAATCAACATGGGGAATGATTCATGTTTAATCTAATATGTTTTGATAATTAAATTGCTTGCTTGTTATGATTTCAACTTATGCACATGTTATGTTTGATGAAATGCGAGCCTATGAATCCTTGCATTTTTTACCCATCACCTATCTTTTCAATGAGACTTGTAAGCTTATACACCAACTTGAGCCTCATTAGACCATGCATATAGTTGAATAGGAAGGATTAAGTCGACTTGTAAGTGTTGTACAATCTAATCGATTCGGCTCGGGACCCAAACTTTCCTAGGGATTGTAAGCTTATACACCGACTCGATCCCATCACAACAATAAGTGCTTACTATATAATAGAGAACATGTTTGTATGATTAACTCCCATGAATCCCCTATGATCCCATGACACCCTAGTGCCTTTAATCAATTGTTTACACCCCTTTTAATCATCTTGCTTATTTTCATTACTTTACTTTTATCTTGTTGATTAGTTTAGTTGATCTCCTATCTCAACCCAAATTGTGACACCCTAAGACACGACCATTTACAGTTGAAAATCCTACATCAACACCCGTCCCTTGGGATCCGACATTTACTTGCCTCTTTGCTAAGAGTAGTTTGTAAAGTTATAAATATTTTTTTGGTTGGTAACTTTTGACGACGATTTTAAAACCACACCAAAGGGTGAAAAGAGAAAGGTTGAGGCTATAAGTGAAGGGGCTGGAGGGAACAAGAAGCAGAATTTCAATCAACACCGTTCGTTTTCTACCCGTGGAGCCGTGAGTGGAGGTGGTTTCGACCGTGGTAGGGTGACAAGTGGAGCGAGTGGTGCGAAGAGACCCCAATGCTATGGATGTTGTAGGTTTGGACATAAGATAGTGGAGTGTAGGACTATTGCGAGAAGAAATAGCATGAACAATACGAATGGAGGATTTGGTGGTGGAAATTTTAATAGATTTAAAACACCAGTGCCTAGCTATGGAAGCAATCGTTTTAATGGATCATGGAATAATCAAAGGAGCTATAAAAATAGCAACAACTTTCAGAATCACTTTAACAATAACCAAGGTAATGGAAATTGAGGAAACTAGAATGGCACCGAAAATCAAGGTGTGGCGTCGACATCTACGGTGCAGGACGATGTGAAGAACAGTGGCAAGTTGTTCATGATAGGAAAAGAGGCAGCTGAGGGACATGCTCATGTGGTTTCTGGTACTTTTTTAACCAACTCTAAGCCATCTTATGTTTTATTTGATTCGGGAGCAACCCATTCATTTATATCTAGTGACCATGTTAAGGTGTTGGGGCTAGTTGACCCAGTAACAATAAAGGATAAAGTGACAATACCTTCTAGGGAATCGATAATGTGTACCAACATGTTTAGGAATATGAAAATCCTTATAAGCGAAGTTCTATTTCCTATGGACTTAATAGAATTTCCATTTGGTGGTTTTGAGATTATTTTAGGAATGGATTGGTTCAGTAGAAACAGAGCTTTTATAGATTGTTATCAAAAGAAAGTTTCTTTGAAAGGACCAAAAGGAGTAAGAGTGTCTTATAGGGTATTTGTGGTAAAACCCGAGGTAAGACTTATATCGACAGTTACCCTGAAGTCGTGTATAAGAAAGGAGGAGAGTTGATTTTATGCCACGTATGGGACACGCGTGAGACGGTGAAGGGCGCAGACGAAATTCCCGTAGTGAGTGAGTTTCAAGACGTGTTTCCAGAAGAAATTCCAGGGTTACCTCCAAAGAGGGACGTGGATTTTAATATCGAGCTTAAACCTGGAACTGGACCTATTTCTATGGCACCTTATAGGATGGGGCCTAAGGAATTAGAGGAGTTGAAGAAGCAGTTGGAGGAATTGCTAAAGAAGGGTTATATAAGACCAAGTGTGTCGCCCTGGGGAGCGCCAGTTTTATTTGTTAAGAAGGATGGGAGTATGAGGTTGTGTATAAATTACAGGGAGCTGAATAATGTGACGATTAAGAATATATATCATTTGCCTAGAATAGATGACTTTGTAGATACCTCATTTCTACTCCTCCCGCCAACCACCCAGTGATGATTGGGCTACATGTTTGATATATGAAACGATTTTATGACAGTTCGTAAGTTCATCGACATGTGATAGCTCAAACACTCGAGTCAGCCCCTTGGTCATCATCTACGCACCGATACTGTCGTTTTGACAATAATTTGAGTTCATTTGGAGTCCGGGTCAAAAACCGCTTCATTTTCTAAAAACCGTTTAAATGCCGAGTCGGAATATTCCAGAATGTTCTAGAATTCTCTGGATGTTTATTCCTAAAATTAAAATTAATATTTTAAGTAAATATCTTCCGTATTTTGTGATTTATGGAATAAGGAAGTATAGATCTACCGAAATTCCATAATAAAAACGCGGAAATCTTTTTTGCTCAGGAGGAAACCTCTGGGGAAAGGACGCAGCAGGTGCTGCGCCTCTTCGAAGGATCGCAGTCGCTACTGCGCCTCTTCCCCAGCCCTCTTTTCATGCTTTTCAGAATATTTCCGTAATTTGTTTCCAAATCCGTGTCATTCCTAAACTCCTCCATATGATTAGTATAAGTAGAGACCTTCGGTCTCCATATTTGGCACACGAGTGTTCCTCCCCTTCTTTCTCTCTCTTTGCATTCTAGACTACGCTTTAGCTTTCGACGCCTACGTGCTTGATCAATCGACCACGTAAGCTCAGATCATTCTGAGTCCCAGTCACGTTGCATAGACCGACCAATTTGACCAACTCCGTTTAATCAACTTAATCAATTTACTAACTCCTTTAACAAGGGCACTTTCCACGCATATTCTAGTCGAGCAATCACTAAACGATAACTTTAGTCCATCTCGTTTCGTCAAACATGTAAGTCTGAGGGTGTAAATCCCATTTATTTATTGTAATTTTATTTTGTATCATCTAAATGTAAGATCTATATCAAAAGCATGTTTAAAAACAGTCTTAAAATCAATCTTTTAAAACCGTTTTTATAAAACAGCAGAGGTCTGACGTCGAGAAGAAACGCAGCAGCAGCTGCGCCTCTTCCTGAGGCTGCCGCTGCTTCTGCTCTTCTTCTTCCTCGACTTCCTGTAAGTTTTTCTTTCATTCGTTTTTCTTTCGTTCCTTTTGTAATTTTCAGTACATAAATTGTATTTTAACAATCTTTTTTAAATTGTAACATTTAGTTCGTCAATAATTCCTAGTAATTCGATACTTGCGGGTTTTCGCCGTTTTAATTCAAGTCGATTTTTCAGGGTTTTGACTTGTTCATGTCGAGGTTCTGGAATCCTAATTTGATACATGAGTTTTCTTATTCGTCCAGTTTCGTTAATTTAACCTAAAGTTTGTTCGTTTGTATTTCCGATACGAGTTCATCATTAATCATGTAAACCGCTGTAATTTCTTGTTGCTAATTCGTTTTATGACTTACCCAGATGCATGTAATCAATTAAAGCACTTCCACTTTAGTCATAAATCGATAATTCATCCTAAATTACCAATGAACGATAATAATCCGCGATTCTGACATCACAGCCAGAACCCAACTCAAGAACAGACGCAGGAAACGCTGCGCCTCTTCCAAGGGACGCAGCAGATGCTGCGCCTGTTTTGGGTTGGCTTCTGTCCCTGAACTCTTTCTCGCTTTGACGTAGCTTCTAATTACGGTTTAAATTGATTAATAATCGTATTATCACTCCTAATCTGCCGTATTTTTTGTATTTAATTTCTAATTTTATTTTCTTCTTTAAAATCCCGTTTCAAGCGTGCTTTTGACGTAGATCAAATAAACCTTGTAATTCTTGTAATATTTTTAATTTTTCTTATTATTGTAATTCGTTTATTTTTATGTATGATTTATTTACTTGGCATTCCCATGTAATTAATCTAATTCCCAACTTCGACCCAATTGTTTGCTAAATCACGTGTTCACCGACATAGTCTAATTTCACATGCTAGGATTAATCTATGTTTGTTCCATTGCATGCATTACATCGACGGCATATCAAATATGAATAATTTCCCTAATCATTAGTAGAGGCCGCTATCGAGGCGGGCGGGATTAGGTGTTCGACTTAAAGAGCTTTCTAATACGTACCCTCACCCCTTACTCCAGTTATCTCTGGACATCTGTGTCCATTGGCATCTCTAGATTCATTCTAGACATGGAATGCTAAGTGTAACAAGTTCTTAGTGTTCATGTCATTACTTTGTGTCTTGACGTGGCACGAGTATTCGAACGGTTTCCAATTTTTCCACAATAAATTGGTGGCGACTCCACAAATGCAGGCTTATTCAACCTTTCACCGGTTTTAATGCCTCACAAATCGGTAACAGCCCATGATGTGCTTTGGCAAATCAAGGTTCCGTGGAAGAAGTGCCACCGCCTCGAAACCAACGCGCGGGTGCGCGCGGCGCGGGTGGCCCATATCCACAGTTTGGCGACTCCGCTGGGGATGATACACTTACGTCTTACCCAGGGTGAAACATGAACAAGGTTAGGGAATAGTTTATATGAGACAGTTGTCGGTTTTCATTACTCGACCTTCTTAGGTCGCTACAGCTAGCCTTCCTAGGCTTAACCCAACCCATTCGACCAATCGTCCCGTCTAGACGGTCCAAATTCTTATGTGGGCCTAAAGATGGATAGCGATTGACGTCAACCATACCATGGTACATACTCATGTTTGTATCAAGAGCTTTCACTACTCGAGAAAATGGACTAGGAACCGACCTTACTCATGTTTGGCACGGACCTCTCCACAGACCAGGGTTTGATTGCTTGGTATGGCAACCCACCTTTTAAGTCAAAACCCTTTAAATGCACTCAGCATACCGTTATAATGCCCATATATATGTTTGTATCATATACGTTCTCACCTTTTGTAAACAAAACCTTGACGAAATTTTGTAAAACAAAATCCTTTTCAAAATGTAAACATTTTCAAATTGGCCTAAGACAGCGCAAAATAAGCCGAAACTCTGTCCAAATGTCGAGTCAAAATTCGGGCCTCAAACCCATTTCAAACCTCACTTTGAGTCAGCACTCCTACAACTACACTACAAGTTGTCTAGGATAAAGATTTCAAAATTTTTCATTTCCAAATCCCACTTGACACAGTGGCACACACCCACTTCACGAGCCAAGTCTTTTTTTTGAGTAAGTGTGCGAAAATGGTCGATCGTGTTTTGATTCGTCACCGATCTCTTATCCTCTGTTCCAAAATGGTGGGAACTAGTCATGAAAGCGTTAATGGTCGATCCGAACAACCCGGAAATGGTAATGATCAAATCCTAGCTGCACTCCTTCGTCTCTAAGCCAGCCAAGACCAGGCTTATGCTCGCCTTAACACCATCGAAGGCCGTATTGTCTCTGTAGAAGCTAGACTTCCTCTTGCAGAAGATCACATTCCCGACACAGTCATACACGATAACCTTCCACCGTTTGTTGGATAACCAGAAGTCAATCTTCCACCAGGTCCTATTGAAGCTGAAAAGCGACTCCGGTATCTGGAGGGGCAACTAATGTATCTCAAGGGTGATAACATCTATAGGCAAAACAGACGCAAATATGAGGCGGTAAATGCTCAATTGCCAACTAACTTCAACATGACTGACATCCCGAAGTTTAAGGGGCATGAAAACCCTTTGAACCATATTCGTGCCTTCAAAGATTATATGTCTATCAAAGGCATTATGCCAGAGATATTCTTAAGGATCTTTCCTTCATCTCTCGGTACTATTCCTAAGCAGTGGTTCTACTCCTTGGATCATAAGAAAATTGCTACGTGGGATGATGCTGCAATTGAGTTCACCAAACAGTACGCAGATAATGTTGAAATTCAAGTCAATATGCGCACTATAGAGGTTCTTACCCAAAATGAGAAAGAAGGTTTCACCGACTTTCTAAGTAGATGGAGAAAGACTAGAACGCAACTCGTCGAATGCCCAGACGAAGCTACTCTTGTCGAAAAGTTCGTGGACAATTTGAGGCCAATCTACGCGAACCATCTAAGGTACCAAAACATAAAGTCTTTCAAAGACTTAACTATGCTAGGAACAAGGATTGAAGACGACATCTGTAAAGGACTCTTGTCCAAAACGATAGGTCGCGGATATCAAGGCACAACGAGCCGTTCTTATGGCTCCACTAGTAAGACCGACGAGGTCAACCTTGTCGAATCATCTGCCAAGAAGAATAACCCGGAAAGGAAGTTCACCAATGTTGGTGACTCGTACTCCAATGCTCTAAAAAGATTGATGAAACAAGGCAAACTCCAACCCATAGGACCTACACCTGACCCAGAGAAGAAGTCTAGGTTCAGGGATGAGAATGCCTACTGCGAGTACCATAGAGGCAAAGGGCATGATACAGAGAATTGTTTCAAATTGAAACATGCCATTCAAGATATGATCGAAGATGGGCGCTTGCCTATACCTCCTGCAAGCAAACCTAACAATACTCAGAATCCTCTTGAAATTCTGATGATCACAGATTAGGAAACCACCTTGGATTGTCCACACCTCTTCTCTCCAGCTGAAGATGAGATCAATGCACTAGAAAATGAGGAGAGTTATTCCACCATATCCCCTACTATGGCTATTAGCCATCTATTTGGAGAGGATCGATTCGTTAAGGCAGTGCAGGATGATATCATTACCATGATACTTCAAGACGACCATTTCAACCCTACAACACTGATCACTGACACCAGCTCAAATCAGCAAAAAGGATGGAAAAAGTCGATCAAGTGGACCAACAATCAAGGAAGCTCTTCAAGGTCACTACTGGAGAAGGAGAGATGTTCAAACGAGAACCCGAAGACGATGAGTTCGAGTCAGAATTGGAATCACAGTCGGAGTCGGAACCTGAGTCTAGAGAAGTCGCTAGAGAGTCTCCGACTGTCGTCACTCCCCACCCTTTTGTTTCACCTAGCATAGCATCGCCAAGTAACAGTAGCTTGGGGAATGTCCCAGCAACTGTCCCTTTACCGCCACTGACTACTGCGCAGATGGCTTCTTTGTTTTAGCTGTTTTCAAACATTAATATGAATAAATCTGATTCTGCTTACTCCTTGTGTTATTCTGAATGCAATTCTATTTACGATGATAATGAGGATGATCCTGACGTAGACTCAATCGAATTACATCCCTATATAATTAAAGAAATACTAGAAGAGGGGGAAGGTGTACCAGTCATTGAAAACACCGAACCTATGAATATAGGAACGGAATTAGAACCCCAAGAACTTAGGATAGGGACGACCCTAGACCCAACTGAAAGGGCCAATTTCATTGACATCCTACACGAGTTCAAAGACGTCTTCGCTTGGTCTTACAAGGACATGCCAGGGATCGACATGGATATTGCAGAACATTGCATTCCAATTAAGCCATGTTTCAAACCTATAAAACAGAAGCTTCGTCGGATGAGGACAGAGTGGGCTCTTAAGACTAAAGAAGAAGTCGATAAAAAATTCAAAGCTGGATTCATCAAAGTTTCCAAGTATTCAGACTGGGTGGCTAATATAGTCCCCGTACCCAAGAAGGATGGGCGAATCCGGGTTTGTGTTGATTTAAGAGACTTGAATAAAGCGAGTCCTAAAGACAACTTCCCTCTACCACACATCGATATATTGGTAGATAATACGGCAGATCACGCATTGTTATCCTTCATGGACGGGTATGCAAGGTATAACCAAATCAAAATGGTCGTGGAAGATATGCACAAGATAGCTGTCGCCACTCAATGGGGCACGTACTGCTATACTATTATGCCATTCGGGCTAATCAATGTTGAGACTACGTATCAACGCACTGCGACTACTTTGCTACATGACATGATGCATAAAGAAGTGGAGGTGTACGTAGACGATATGATTGTCAAATCTAAGGATAGAAAAGGGTACATCGATAACCTTCGCAAATTCTTCCTCATATTGCGCAAGTACAACATGAGGCTCAATCCTCAGAAATGTGCATTCGGAGTAACATCAGGAAAGCTTCTGGGATATGTCGTCAGCCAGAGGGGGATAGAAATTGATCCATCCAAGATCAAGGCCTTAATCGAGATGCCACAACCCCAAACAGAAAAGGAGGCCAGGGGATTCATGGGCAAAGTGCAGTACATAAGTCGATTCATGTCGAAACTCACTATGATTAGCGAATCTATCTTCAAAAAGCTCAAGAAAACGGACCATACCATATGGGACGATGACTGTCGAAAGGCATTTGACAGGATAAAGGAGATATTGGCCAAACCACTAGTGCTAATGCCTCCCCAACAAGATCAACCTCTTGGTTTATATCTCACAGTCACCGAAATAGCAATGGGGGCTATGCTCGCACAGACCGTAGGAAAAGAAGAAAGAGCTATCTACTACCTTAATAAGAAGTTCTTGGAGTACGAGAGTAAGTATACACCTCTCGAGAAGACATGCCTCGTTCTTATGTGGGCAACAAATAAGCTACGCCATTACATGCTTAGCTACTCTATCAAGGTGTATTCTAAAATGGATCCCGTCAAATACCTCTTTGAGAAACCCGTCCTCAATGGACGCTTGGTGAGATGGACCTTAATGCTCTCAAAGTTAGATCTCAAATACGTACCTTTGAAAGTCACAAAGGGGCGTGCCGTGGCCGAATTCTTCGCAGATAATCCTATCAATGATACGCAAACAATAGACACGTGGTCGTTTCAAAATGAGGATATTCTACAAACCAGTATGGATTCTTGGGATCTTTACTTTGATGGGGCATCCAATTTGAGAGGATTTGGAATAGGAGTGTTGCTCATTTCTCCTGAAGGCCAGCATACACCACTTTTTGTCAAACTCGACTTCGAGGTGACAAATAATGCAGGAGAGTATGAAGCTTGCCTCATTGGTCTACAAGCAGCAGTGAGTTTAAGCATCAAGCATCTTAGGGTTCATGGGGACTCGTCTCTAATCATCAACCAAATCACTGGATCTTGTAAAATACAGAGTGAAAGTCTAGCACCCTACCAAGCTAGGATAGATCAGATTGCTCAATTCTTCAATCAGGTTACTTATTTACACCTGCCTCGCGAAGAAAATCAGTTTGCGGACGCTCTTGCAAAACTCGCATCCTTGATTAATATGCCAGACAACTTGGTTGAAATGCCCTTATGCATCAAACGTTGATCAGAGCCAGCCTATGTACACTTCCTTACGGATGAAGAGGAAAACCCAGAGGAACCTTGGTTCCAGGCCATCCTCAATTTCAAGCTCAATGGTACATACCCACCAGATATGGATAAGAGGGGACAACGCGCCATACGCCGACTTGCCTCTTAATACCTCCTCATGAAGGGAAAGTAATACAAAAGAACACCACTTCGTGTCCTCTTGCGTTGCCTTGATCATTCACAGGCACAGAAATTAATGGAGGAAGTTCACGATGGAGAATGAGGTCCTCACATGAGTGGACCTATGATGGCAAAGAAGATTACGCGTCTAGGGTATTACTGGACGACAATGGAGTCAGATTGCATCAAATACGTCAGGCATAGTCATAATTGCCAGATCTTCGGGAATGTGCAACATGTTCCTCCCTCAATGCTATATACTATGACATCTCCTTGGCCATTTTTTGCTTGGGGAATAGACATCATCGGGAAAATCACTCCAGCTGGGACACGAGGCCATTGTTTCATCTTAGTAGTTATCGACTATTTTACTAAATGGGTTGAGGCAGCATCTTACAATAGCCTTACAGCCAAACATGTGGCAAAGTTCATACAAACCAATATCATCTGACGATACGGTTGCCCACATGAAATCATCAGTGACAACGTGTCACATTTTCAAGCCGAAGCTGCACATTTGTTAGCCAAATATATAATCAAGCATCACAATTCCTCACCATATAGACCTTAAACTAATGGCGCGGTAGAGGCAGCTAACAAAAATGTCGTCACAATCCTCAAGAAAAGGATCGAAAATTATCGCAATTGGCCTAGCAAAATACCCTTTGCGTTGTGGGGATATCGCATGTCAGTTAGGACGCCCACTGGGGCTACTCTTTTCGATTTGCCTTACGGCATGGAAGCTGTTCAACCAGTAGAACTAGAGATCCCATCTCTACGAATTTTACACGAAAGTCAAATCCCAGAAGCTGAATGGAATAGGGATAGGTATGATGAACTCGTCCTATTGGACGAACGGAGGCTACGCGCATTACATAATGTGAAGACATAACAGGCATGTATCAAACGAGCCTTTAACAAATGGGTTAAACCCAGAAATATCAAGGAAGGAGATTTAGCACTCAAATCAGTCAGAGCTCTCTTAGTTGTCGATCCACGGGGAAAATTTAAACCTAATTGGGCGGGATCGTTTTTGGTCAAGTCCATACTTTCAGGGGGTGCGGTTAAGATCACAGACCTAAACGGGAATGAGTTTTTTAATCCAACTAACCTAGACAAATTGAAACGGTACTACCCTTAGAAATAGGATAAAACGCACCTCGCATGACACACGTGCCGCTCTTGCGACATGATGGGAGCGTGTCGTTGTACACCCAATCAAACACATTTATAATACTCAACAAACAACTAGTTAGCGGTAAGTCAAGGTCGATCCATGGGACGGTGTGCTTTGGGTTTTAACTCTATCTATCTCAATTTATGCTAGTGTCACAATTGATTTGGGTTTGTAGTTGTGTTCTAGACTAATAAAAGCAACAAAGTAAAACAAGCAATAAAAGGAAGGATGTAAACTAATGATTAAAAATGCTAGGATATCATGGGGTCATAGGGGATTCATGGTGTTGATCATACAAACATGTTTACAAAGTTGCAAGCAATTAATGTTGTGGAGGAACCGAGTTGGTTTATATCTTACGGTTCTTAGGAAGAGTTGGTTCCCGGAGCCGAATCGATTAGATTGTACAACACTTACAAGTCGACTTACTTTCCTCCTAATCAACTTCTATGCATGGTCTAACAAGACTCGAGTTGGTTTATATCTTACAAGTCAAGTTGAATAGATAAGAGATGGTTATAAATGCAATGATTCATAGGCTTAGCATTTCATCAAACATAACATGTGCATAGGTTGACATCACAACAAGCATTTAATTATGTGAACATATTAGATTAAGCATGAATCAATCCCCATGTTGGTTTCCCTAATTACCCATTAATGCTAGCTAAGAGACTACTCACTCATTATCAACTTTAACATGCTAACAAGGTTGTCAATCATATTAACAAGGTAAAACATGATGAACATGTAAGAAAGATTAACAATAATTAAAACAAGGATTAAGAGAATTATACCTATGGAGATTCCAAAATAATAATGCAAAGAATAATAGAAGTACTTGATGATTGATGGAAGGTTGTCAATCTCCCAATAAACCTAAATGATCTTCTAATTACCCAATAATAAACTTGAATTACTCAAAAATAAACTTGAACAATAATTAAAGGAAAGATTAATGTGTGATTTGTGAAAAGATTGAAGAGTAATCTATTCTAATCTACTCCTAATGAAAGCTTAACCTAATCTAAAGAAGGATTGAATTAATCTAATGAAAACTTGATGGTTTGATTATTACAAATGGGGTATATATAATATAGCATCATTATGTTAAGCAAGGGTAAAATAGTAAATAACAATGCTAAATGTTGGGTAGGGAATCACTCCTCTCAAAGGAGATGCCGGTCTCCTTTTTGCCGGTCTTTCATAAATATGCGCATCTTTCATGGAGGGAAGAAGAGGACGTATGGGCCTGTAAGAGAATCCGGGCATCCAAGGGGTCGGGACGGGCAGATTCTGGGGTGGCTGGACGGGTGGATTGTTGCTTGGACGGGCGGATTGGTGCGTGGTTGGACGGGCGTCCCTATGGCAAAGACGCTCGGATTCCTGAAGTGTTTTTCTTCATTCTTGTCTGTCAAACACTCTGAGCGTCTTGAAGGGAAGACGCTCGTCCTGCAGGAGACGAGCGGATTGGGTCTCGGGACGAGCGGATTGGCGGACAACTTCTTTGTTTGAGCTCAGATTGTAAAACGGATGTCATTTTCTCATCCGAACTCCTATTGGAGTGATTCAAAAGCCTAGATCACTTGATTTTTCGACGCCATTCCATCTAGCATACTTTCAGAGCCAAAGGATTAACTTTTGGTTTGGTTCCGAGCAATTTCTTCTTGTAATGCCTTCCTTCTCGTCATCCTTACTTTTAGCCCTATGCTCCTTCTATATACTCTTTATTCCTACATCCTTGGTCATCATTATTGTCTCCTCTTCATACTAGTCCATCTAATATCGTCAAAAAGCTTCTAAATATGCACGAAAGACGGGAATTTCCGCCTAATTGTCTTCTTTCCTACAAAACATACGAAATGCACTACACTACTACAAATACAGGCTATAACAACGGTTAAAAACCGTTGTTATATAAAAAAGCGGATGTTGGTAAAGCGTCCGTTGTAAAAGGTTTTAACAACTGTTGGTTTTTTTAAGGCAACCGTTGTTAAAAATATTAACAACGGGTTTAAGTATAAAAACCCGTTGTGGAAAGTGTGACTCAATTTTGGGGGAAAAGTTATAACAACGGTTCTAATATACAAAACCGTTGTTATAACTAAAGACAACGGTTTTTTAATAAATAACCGTTGTTGTTTGTTCTTAAAAAATAAAAAAAATTAAATTAAATATTACTAGATGCATGCATAATTACGGCCCGTTATAATTCCGATGCATGCATTATTACCGCCATCATCAGTGCATATGAACGGACAATATGGAATGAGAAGGGTTAGTAATAAGATTTGAAGCAGCATTGAGAGATATGATGATGATTATGGCACAACTTCCTAACATATATATTAATTAAAAAACAACTCAACCCACACATTGCTTAGTATAAATACATTGCATTATCTCAACTAACATTTCCATTATCTCAATATATACATCTCCAAACCCTAACTGCTAAAACAAACTCCAAATAAATTAACCCTACTTAATCTTTCAAAACAAACTCCAAACTCCAACAAAATGAATGATATCATCCTTAAGACTCTTACTATGATCGAGAACAACAACAGTTTCATCCGCCGGTTGCTCCATATTGAGGAAAGTTTCAGGAGCTACCTTGCGGATGCTCGATCCGTCTTGAAGGACGCCAAAGAAGATGGCTTGACGGAGCAAAGAGTGACGATTTCGGCTATATGACGATATAGCAATCTGAACGGAACCTCCAAATAGCCAAGGAGGAGAGGACGGATATGATAGAGGAGAATAAGATCCTCTATGAAAATATAAGAATTGCATTTTTATTAATGTTTTTTTTTTAATTTATGTATTTATAAATATATATATATTAATTATGTTTATCTTGCTTCTTCATCTTGCTTCTTCTTTGTTTTACTAGCTAATTATGCGAACAATACTTAAAGAAATAACATAATGGTCGATAAAAACACATACATGCAAATGAAATAATTAGAAAAAGAAAATAATGACGATGAAACTAACGGTGATTTGAGATTTACCCGATAATTACGAACGTAAGAGACGATGAAATCAACAGTGACGGCGAGAAGATAAAGCGACGATGAGAAAGAGAGAAAGAGACGATGAGAAAGTGTGTGTTTTGTGTTTGTGTTTGTCTGCTGTATTTGTGTTTGTGTATTAAGGTTTGTGTTTTGTGGCTGCAGCAGACTTGTGTTTGTGTGGTTTATAGTATGGAAGGTTTTGACAACGGTTATTAAACAACAACCGTTGTCAAATATGTTTTAACAACGGTTGTAAAACAACAACCGTTGTCAAATATGTTTTAACAATGGTTGTAAAAAACACCCGTTGTCAAATATGTTTTAACAACGGGTTTCAAAAGTAACCGTTGTGATTACTTTTCACTAACTTTGCGCCAATTTTGCACCAAATTATTAACAACGGTTCCGCATGTGTTACCCGTTGTTAAAACCAATAACAACGGTTTTTATAACCATACCCGTTGTAATTCATTTTAGTAAAATTCGCGCCATACATTATACAACGTCTATTGTGATTTTCGTGAATAATCGTTGTTAAAGGGGCGTTGTAGTTGCCTGGATTTGTAGTAGTGCAAGGAAAGCAAAATAGAAAGCATTTGACGGATAAAATGGCTATGGAATGTTATAATAGTATGCAAAATGGGTTCAATTAAGGGACTAAATGTGCGCAAATAATGTTCACATCAAATATCCCCAAACCGAACCTTTACTCGTCGCGAGTAAAGAGGTGACAAAAACTAGACCTTTATTTAAACTATCCTAATAACATAGCCGATGTGAGATAATTAGCGGGTCTCACGCGGCCCCTTCAACTCACAACAAGACAACCATGAAGTAGGATGCCTTCTTACAAGGCAAGGTGGGGCTTGCCAAAATGGCGACACATCCAAGCATTAAGGCACACAAAACAAGTAATGGATGCATCTACAAAAGAATAGCCACTTTCCTCATCTAAGTGGCGAAAATTATCTAAAGGGGAAGCAATTCAAGGGTACACACTCCTTCATAGATATGGTTTCTTCAAACTACTAAGCCTAGAAGGATACCAATAAATCACCTCCAAATTGTGCCAAGCTAGGGTACCTTTGTCCTCAATCGTTAAATGCTTTCGTCAAGAGTAGACTCCCTATGGTGTTAGAAACACTGGAGGATCGTGGAATTCCCCTTCTTGCCTAGACAAGAAGAAGGGTCGTCCCCTCTCTACCATGCACAAAAGTGGATACGATGGAAAAGGGATCAATAGAACTTGAGTTTCATATGGGAGTTTGCTTTTGTTGTTGTTTTTCCCCCCAATTTGTGGAATTTGACATTTTGAGAATATTTTCTTGCCATTTCTTTGATGTTTGGCATTTTCAACACTTAACAACTTTCAACTTTTTACATTTTCTTTTGAATATTTTCAAAGTCACCCCAATTAGTAACGAGAGTGCCTTATATTTGAAGCATAGGAGTTTTCATTTTTGTTACTCCTCTTTTCTTTTGATGCATTTGCAAATTTTTTTTCTTTTTCATTTAATTTCATTTCTTAAACTCAACTTGAACAATTTTTGTGCCCATTCCCTTTGATGACAAAATGTATGGTAGAACATGGATGAATGATGGTTGCATGGTTTCAAGGGTCACCTTGGAATAAACGGTAGCCAATGAGTTATCACACCACAAGGTACTCTTGACTAGGCCTTAATCCATGGGTCAAAGGATACTAGCATGACACATCCTAGGGTGTTTTACAAGTATTCTAACAAGCAAAGTCTTAAGAAGAAAAAACATCTACTAGGGCCTATATACACTTGTCAAGCTTCCCAAATAGACGGTTTCACAAAAATTTTCTAACATGCAAACAACATGCCATGATGCAACTAACATATATACAACCTAATGCATATGATTCTACCAACTAGTATGCCAAATAATCTAAATGCAAGTCCTAAATTCACATTCTTTATACCGCATCAATCAAAATATAGCCACATAGTCATTAACATAAAGAGGAAAAGGAGATTGGAAAGATCATACCATGTGGTCTTCTATATCCTCATGTCTCGGATGTGGCATAGTCGATCAATGTGAAAAGGATGAACAAACACAATATATACAAACAATATATACAAGACAACACTACAAAGGAAATGAACATGTTTTTGGATTTTTCAATTTTTCAAAATTTTTATGGGTTTTGTTTTTATGAAATTAAAAGACATTTTTTTGTGATTTTTCGAAAATTTTCAATTTTTATGCATTTTTGGAATATAAATTCCCATCCCCCACTTTATTTTGGACATTGTCCTCAATGTACATGTAGGAGTGGGAATAAAAAGGAAATACATGTTTTTGAATTTTTTGATTTTTTTTTGAAATAAAGTACAAATGCAATGATATGATATGAATGAATTCATGCTCTAACCAAATGCAATTCTATATGACATATATAACAAATGAATGCAATCTAAGCTAGACTAAATGATGCATGTTTTCTAGTAAACTATGGTAACCTATGATCAAACCTCCCCAAACTGATTTAAACACTATTTCTAGTGTAGAAAGAAATAGGTTTGGTCATTAGTGACTATGCATGAATTCTAGTCTATATGCAACTAAGTACATGAAATATATTACAATGCAACTATATTATATGAACTAGCTAATGTAAATGTAATATGAAATATAATACAAATGCAAGCTAAAAGTATACGTATATAACTAAATGCAAGTGTAAATGTAATGCAAAGTCAAAGAATTGGGTATCTTACAAATGGTGGTTTGAGGGAGGACTCCACCAAACTCATTCCTTGTTTCCATGATTATTGATGTCGTCCATGTTGCTCAATGCTCTCAATAACCGGTCAATTGCTTGAGCACAATCTTCAAACAAGCATGAATACGGTTTGTTCCAATTAAATATGAAGCTTGGCCAAGGGAGCTTGTCATCCATTCTCTTCTTCACCTTACCCTTAGCACTTGAGCCTTTGCAATGGTTCAAACTGATAGGCCCATGATTCTTGTCAACATATGGTATGAAGTGTGGCTCATATTCGTCCGGAGACTTCCAATCACCAACTTCTTCTTCAATTTTGGTGATGATGATAGCACTTTGATTATTCAATCCTTCCAAGGTAGAAGGAGAATTCTCATAACATTGATGATCGGATACCTTAAGAGTTGAGATTGTGGGTGCTAAATCTCCACAAGCACGTTCATTTGCAAGTTTGTTCTTGAGCTTTTCCACCAAGTACCCTTTATATGATAATTTGACTTTTTGGAGAAGGTCCACCATATCATCTCCAACAATCATAGGTTCCATGGTGGGTGCGAAGAGGTCTTCATGGTCAATAGGAAAGAGGAATTCATCTTCTTCATGGAAGCATACTTCAAACTTCTCAAGGATAGGCTCCTCAAGTGAGGCAATCTCACAACTCCATTTCTCTTCTTCAATGCAAGACACATATTCCGCATAAGCTTCTTCCATAGGCTTGTCATCATCGCTATCTCTATAAGAATCATAAATGGGGGCTTCATTCTTCTTCATTAATTCTTCCTCCACCATCTCAACATTCACATCAAAGGACACACCCTAATACTCACAAAGGTAAGAGTATTTGGCTTACTCAACCTCGTGTCTTCTTCATTGAATACAACACTTTCATATTCACAAGAGCTCAAAGGAATTGGCTCTTCATCAAAGGTAACTCCTTCAAACTCGCATTCATAGACAATGTCTAAGGGATGGTGAGGAGTAGTTAGTTGGGTTTCTTTTTTTTTGGGCAATTTGAATTTCCAACTCCTCACCTTGTGTAACAATGCCTTGAAGAACAATGTCCCTTCTTTGGCTCTCTTCTAGCATTTGTTTGAAGAAGTTTTGTTGATCTCCCATCATTTGGAGAATCACATTTTGAATGGGCTCATCTTCTAGTTGTGGGTGGGTGTGAAAATTGTTGTATTGTGGCAATTGAAATTCATTGTGAAGTGGGTATTGGGTGGATGGTTGTTGTGGATATTGGATGTGGTGATTTTGGTGGGAAAATTTGGGGTAGTAGTTAGGATTTTCATTGTGTGAATAGTAAGGTAGGTTTGTGTTGACTTGCTCCTCAAAGTCCTCATATACCCATAATCATACTCAAAAGATCCACCACATACTTCATATGTAAAGTCTTGAGTCATCATTGCTAAGACAAGGAAACAACTACAAGCATGGAAACTACACAAAAACGGTAAGAACAATTCTTGAGGAACAAGTTCCTCAAGGTGAAAGCAAAATCAAAATAGATAAACAAGTAAGAACTTAATCACATAGCACCATCCCCGGCAGTGCCGCTATTTTGATGGGAGCGTGTCGTTGTACACCCAATCAAACACATTTATAATACTCAACAAACAACTAGTTAGCGGTAAGTCAAGGTCCATCCATGGGACGGTGTGCTTTGGGTTCTAAGTCTATCTATCCCAATTTATGTTAGTGTCACAATTGATTTGGGTTTGTAGTTGTGTTCTAGACTAATAAAAGCAATAAAGTAAAACAAGCAATAAAAGGAAGGATGTAAACAAATGATTAAAAGTGCTAGGATATCATGGGGTCATAGGGGATTCATGGTGTTGATCATACAAACATGTTTACAAAGTTGCAAGCAATTAATGTTGTGGAGGAACCAAGTTGGTTTATATCTTATGGTTCTTAGGAAGAGTTGGGTCCCGGAGCCAAATCGATTAGATTGTACAACACCTACAAGTCGACTTACTTTCCTCCTAATCAACTTCTATGCATGGTCTAACAAGACTCGGGTTGGTTTATATCTTACAAGTCAAGTTGAATAGATAAGAGATGGTTATAAATGCAAGGATTCACAGGCTTAGCATTTCATCAAACATAACATGTGCATAGGTTGACATCACAACAAGCAAGCAAATTTAATTATGTGAACATATTAGATTAAGCATGAATCAATCCCCATGTTGGTTTCCCTAATTACCCATTAATCCTAGCTAAGGGACTACTCACTCATTGTCAAGTTTAACATGCTAACAAGGTTGTCAATCATATTAACAAGGTAAAACATGATGAACAAGTAAGAAAGATTAACAATAATTAAAACAAGGATTAAGAGAATTATACCTATGGAGATTCCAAAATAATAATGCAAAGAATAATAGAAGTACTTAATGATTGATGGAAGGTTGTCAATCTCCTAATAAACCCAAATGATCTTCTAATTACCCAATAATAAACTTGAATTACTCAATAATAAACTTGAACAATAATTAAAGGAAAGATTAATGTGTGATTTATGGAAAGATTGAAGAGTAATCTATTCTAATCTACTCCTAATGAAAGCTTAACCTAATCTAAAGAAGGATTGAATTAATCTAATGAAAACTTGATGGTTTGATTATTACAAATGGGGTATATATAATAGAGCATCATTAGGTTAAGCAAGGGTAAAATAGTAAATAACAATGCTAAATGTTGGGTAGGGAATCGCTCCTCTCAAAGGAGATGCCGGCCTCCTTTTTGCCGATCTTTCATAAATATGCGCATCTTTCATGGAGGGAAGAAGAGGACGTATGGGCCTGTAAGAGAATCCAGGCGTCCAAGGGGTCGGGACGGGCGGATTCTGGGGTGGCTGGACGAGCGGATTGGTGCGTGGTTGGACGGGCGTCCCTATGGCAAAGACGCTCGGATTCCTGAAGTGTTTTTCTTCATTCTTGTCTGTCAAACAATCCGAGCGTCTTGAAGGGAAGACGCTCGTCCTACAGGAGACGAGCGGATTGGGTCTCGGGACGAGCGGATTGGCGTACAACTTCTTTGTTTGAGCTCAGATTGTAAAACGGACGTCAGTTTCTCATCCGGACTCCTATTGGAGTGATTCAAAAGCCTAGATCACTTGATTTTTCGACGCCGTTCCATCTAGCATACTTTCAGAGCCAAAGGAGCAACTTTTGGTTTGGTTCCGAGGAATTTCTTCTTGTAATGCCTTCCTTCTCGTCATCCTTACTTTTAACCCTATGCTCCTTCTATATACTCTTTATTCCTACATCCTTGGTCATCATTATTGTCTCCTCTTCATACTAGTCCATCTAATATCATCAAAAAGCTTCTAAATATGCACGAAAGACGGGAATTTCCGCCTAATTATCTTCTTTCCTACAAAACATACGAAATGCACTAGGAAAGCAAAATAGAAAGCATTTGACGGATAAAATGGCTATGGAATGTTATAATAGTATGCAAAATGGGTTCAATTAAGGGACTAAATGTGCGCAAATAATGTTCACATCATGACACGAAACATAAACCGACCCTGGCCCGCTAAAGAAAAGCTTATGACATTTCGCTCTTGCTTTTTAGACATGTTTGACATCCTCATATCATCAAATTAAATTGCATTTCCTTAGGAGTAAGTAAAGCACACGCTTATTTTCTAAGTTCGTTACAAGCTATTGCTTCGAACATTTATTCTTTTACATTTGTTCGATCTACGTACAGGGTTTGATTTCATTTTTTTCTAATAAATACGTAGGCAATTCCTCACAAGATACAACCCGTCATTTCAAGATGTACATAGAAGGACATTTGCATGTTGCATTTGAAATTCGACAAGAATAAATAAAGAAAATTTATGAAAGTTTCTTAGCTAATAAATCTTTTATTCATTACTCCATAAATAATAATAATACGCCAAATCCATATAAATTTAAAAATGCTGAAATTTAAAATGTTAGGCTAGGATTCTAAAAACCCCGCCATTTATTACAACTCAAATAATAATAAATAATACTATAAAAATGACTAAGGCTACTCTTCCCTCTTCCCCTTGCCTTTGTCACCCTTGTCATATTTCTTGTCTCGACCACGAGCGGACGCTCGTGCGTTATTTCCGACTTAATCACCAACGGTCGTTCTCGCGGTCTAGCATTCCCATTTCGATCCACCACCATCTTCTCGGTAGGATCATTCTTTGGCTTCTTCGACGGACGAACGACCTAATATCCTGCCTCTTCTTCCTCCTCGATTAAGTACTTTTGGTTCTCCTTCGCCACTTCGCGGATCTTATAGTCTACGGGCCCGTGCTTCCTCAACTTCTCACGCTCCTCGGGGGTGCTAGTTTTCCTCCACTGCAGATATGAGTCAGATACCCATAACGAGCCAACCGGAACTTGTATGAACCACATATTCCTTTGGGCCCAGCGAATAGCCCACTCTCGATAAGACTCCGACGTATACGCCAAGGCAGTTTGAGGGTCGGTATCTAGTTTCGGGATTTTCTGTCTTAGGCCCACTTGCCTCATCAATCTCTCCGAAAAAGTATAGACCATGAATTCCAAGCCAAGAACGTGAACTAACCGTGTCGGATCCAAAGATGATACTCCAGTCACTGACCTAAGATGCCACCAAGGAACTATCCACCTGATCAAGGGCCCACCTTCACTCTTCAATTTGTTTTCCCAATAGTTGCATACTCGAGTGAGTCCACCATGTAAACCCTCGTTCTCATCACAATCGATCGGGAGCGATATCCTGTCACATCAAGTTGGGGCTCGATCAACCGCAGCCTTTCCATCAGCCAAATCTGCAAAAGGAGACGGGAGTCACTCCCAAAACCGGCCGGAAAAAAAAAAGAAAAAAAAAACGGCCGAATAAGACAGAAAACGGGTTCTTACGTGTAAAATGATAGGACTCCTAAGATAAGGATGCTCGCGGTTCGCCTCCTATTATCCAATCAAAGGATGGTCTCCCCTAAAATCAAGCACGCTGGCTCCTGCGCAGTTTCATTTGTTCCACTATACCTAGAAATCGCGAGTCACACCTCATCTCTTGGTCCACATGCCCTCGTAGGACATAGCAATGAAGAAGGCAAAATCCATAAGCTCTACGCCTCACCACATGAGAGATAGTAGGGTCCTCCCTATTTATAAATCGATCGACAAACTCAAACATGCGGACGCCTTTTGAGGTCACAAGACGGTTTACCTCAGCCTTGGTCAATCCAAGCAAATCCCTGAATTTATTTTTATAGCCTTGAGAGCTAGCAGGCATAGCTGGAACACTTTCTACATCCCATCCTCCAACCGCAGCAATTTCTTCAGGAAAGGGACAAATTTCGCCTCCCGGAAAGGCAAATACGTGAAAATTCAGGTCCCAATATTCAAGACAAGCATCCAAAAAGGGTTTAATTACCTTCACTAGCTTCAAACTTATGATTGATCCTAAATTGAAAGCATCCATGTCGAGTTTCTCCACATTTGTAAATTAATTCGTCCACTCCTTAATGCGGTTTTCAAAGGCATCCATATTTTTGGGAAATTTTGAGAAGATATAGGAGGTTTTATGTAATAGACGAAGTCAAGGAAGAGAGAATTGTGAGAATAGAAGCTCAACCGAGGTTTCTATTTATACTATTCGCTGTTTCCTAATTTCAGCTAAGGACGGACTAACTGGAGAAAAGACGCAGCAGACTAACTGGAGAAAAGACGCAGTAGTTGTTGCGCCTCTTCGAAGGGTCGCAGCTCCTGCTGCGCTTCTTCCCCAGGCTTGCTTCCTTGTTTGACGGCCGTGGATCTTTCCTAATTCTGTTTTGGTAAAAATTTCCTATTCCTATAAGGATTTATTTCGGTAATTCCGAATAATTACCAAGTTTATGTTTCCTAATCTTTACGGGTTCGTTGTTCGAGTCAAAATCGACGTTCTCGCCAAATACGCACACTTACTCATTTTTATTTTATTTTTTTTTTTTTCCGGGAATCATTTCACTCCCTCTTTGCAAAATGTTTATGATACACTTAGACATTTCTTTTAAATTCTTTTTTCAGGGGGTAGCCATCCTTACCGTCCGGTTGCGTCATTTTGTCCATTTTCGGGCACTCTTTTTCATTTTCGTCATTTTGTCCATTTTCGGGCACTTTTTTTTCATTTTCTTTTTCGCGCTTATTTAGGCCATTCTTAATTCTACGTTAATTCTTTTTATTTTAATATGTTTTTCTATGTGATTTTCTACGTGAATTTCGGCAGCATGACGGCTCAAACCGTCACATGCCAAACCTGTTTTTTTTTTTTCAAAAGCTAACCTACAGATACAGCAAACACCCATCAGCAAAGCCACGCACGCCATCATATATACAACCAAAAATGCAAAATGTACATCAAAGTACGGGCTCCTGCCCAAAGTGACATCCAAAAAAAAATGTACAAATGTACAACAAACAACCATCAAACTAGTCCTGACGACCCCTCAGCAAGCGGGCCGTCTCCTCCTGGGACTGCGCCAGCTCACGCTCCAAGCCACTCTCCCTCTACACAGAAGAAAAGGAGTGATGCTTTACTTTACTTTACTTCCCTTCACAACATTGGAGATAATAAAAATAGAGAACGGGTACGGAAGGTTCATACCTGCCTCCCAAAGCCACCTATGAGGGCCTTAATGGTTGTAGCTCGCAGCCGGTTGGCCATCCTCCACAGCTCCACGTGCCTGGACGGTGCCATCTTCATTCAAATACGGAGAAGGTTCAAGCAAATGCATACCTATGTAATAAAGCATAAAATATAAAAGACAACCAAAGTTGGGGGCTTACCCTCCTCACGATATGCTGCCACTCGTCCAAACCAACGTCGGTCACCGCCTCGCTGAAATCCCGGATCTCCGAGATTATCGTCATGCCCATCGAGTCGGTGCACTCCAGTGTCTCTGGAAAAGCTGGGGGCTCGACGCCCGCCACCTCGATCTCCTGCAAAACTCAAGTGGTTCATTATTTTGTTGATCATTCAACATTTATCAAATTTATCAAAGACGGGTAAGCGGTAATATGCTTACCACGATCGGCTAGTACGCTAACCTCCGGCGAACAAACTCGGCGTACTCCTCGCCAGGAAGAAGAAGAGCTTACCACTCGCACCAGCCAGGTCAGCTGTCCTCTCAGCCTCTGAAGGCTACCTAAACATCATCCGTGGAGGATCAATGGGAACCGTAAAAGCATCACGAGAGCACTGCCGAGCCAAACGCTCACCCAAGTACCACACATGGCCCATCGGTGTCGTCAACAGCAACTGACTCGAACTCCGGGGACGCAAGAACCTCAGCTACAAAGGCCGGAGCCCCAGATAGCTCTCCCAAGGCCGGGACACCCACTAAAGCAAGAAAATGGGAGGATCATTCCTATGATCTTCTCTAAATGAAGAAAAGATAAAATGAAGATCAAAGACACTTATGCTGTCTAAGCTCAGGGCATTCACGCCCCTCCGACAAACATCGTAGGAAGACTGCTGGCTCTTCCAACGACACACTATCCAGTCCCTCACGATGGGGTACGCTCTCGGTACGTCCGCCACCCTCGTGGGCGCGAAGCCAGGGAAGTAAGAGTACACCCACACCTGCAAGCAAAATGATAATGATTACAAATCATTTTCTATAAAAACGATCTTTCATACTAAAAATGAAAAAATGATGATCTTTCATATTTTGAAGAAAGGTTCATACCTCCAACAGAAGTCCAGGACCGACAGTGGCAGGAGAGGTCCCCTTCTCCATCAACTCCGGACGTACCATGGCCCTCATGAAGTGCGTGAGGACCGCAAAACTAGGAGTAACCTAGTCCCAACGACCGAGGCTACTCAAGTTAAAAAGGAACGGGAGAAGCTTCGTCATGGTTTATGGTGGGATTTGATCAAGTTTTGATGGAATTTGTTTGAGTTTTTATGAAGAAATGAAATGCTTTGTGTTTTGAAATGAAAAACAAAACACGACTTTAGTCGGGTTTTTACCCAGACAGGGACGAGCTTAGGAAAGGACGCAGCTCTTGCTCCGCCTCTTCCAAAGGTCGCAGCTTTTGTTGCGCCTCTTCCTCAGCGGGATTCCTCGGGAATTCATTACAAGTTCGTTATTTATGGGCTCAGGCTTCATGCGCCACTTCCTCAACATATGGCTCTTTTTTGGGGCGTTCTCTTCGTCCGAATCAGCATTTTCTTCAACAGACTGCAGACAACCACAACATTTTGGTTCCCCGAGAAACTTCATGATCACTAAATACAGTTCATTGGCTTCTCCTCTTTATCGGAATTTTGCTTACGACGACCCGAGCGGATTTTCTCCTCGGCGGTGCTAAGGACGCGCCGTTGTCAATCTACACCTTTATTTTCTTCAGCGATGCCAAGGGCGTGTCGTTGTCGGTCTATTATTTTCTCTCCTCCGCAGTGCTAAGGACGCGCCATTGTCGATTTACACCTTTATTTTCTTCAGTGATGCCAAGGGCGTGTCGTTGTCAATCTATTATTTTCCCTCCTCAGTGGTGCCAAGGACGCGCCATTGTCGATTGGACATGTTTTCCTCAGCGATGCCAAGGGCGTGTCATTGACGATTTATCTTTCTCCCCAGCGGTGCCAAGGGCGTGCCGTTGTCGACCTAACGTATGATTCTTCTCCAGCGGATTAATTAATATGTTCCCCACCGAGAGTTCGTTGCCGCTTACAACCCACGTATTTCTCAGAAGCAGAGTTTGCTTGAGACCGACGTAAGCAGATTCCACCATGTATGGTTTCTTCTTATGGCTGGCGAGCTTCCTTACATAGTCTAATGGACTTTAAACGACCCTCCTCGATAGTCGACAAACTCTAAAATGTTCCCGACGACAGGTCCTTGGTTCAGACCTCTTGAGCCGCCTCGCGTCGCCATAGTCGTCAGGTTGTAATCTTCGATTGACCTGATGGCTATACTTTGACTTTCGCCTTGTCCAAGCCTTAGTCAAAGTGAGGGCTTTGTAGATACCTCAATTCTACACCTCCCGCCAACCACCCAGTGATGATTGGGCCGCATGTTTGATATGCAGAACGATTTTATGACAGTTCGTAAGTTCATTGACAAGTGATAGCTCAAACACTGGAGTCAACGCCTTGGTCATCATCTACGCACTGATACAGTCGTTTTGATAGTAATTAGAGTTCATTTGGAGTCCGGGTAAAAAAGCCGCTTCATTTTCTAAAAACCGATTAAATGCTGAGTTGGAATATTCCGGAATGTTCTAGAATTCTCTGGATGTTTATTCCTAAAATTAAAATCAATATTTTAAGTAAATATCTTCCGTACTTTGTGTTTTATGGAATAAGGAAGTATAGATCTACCGAAATTCCATAATAAAAACGCGGAAATCTTTCCTGCTGAGGAGAAAACCTCTGGGGAAAGGACGCAACAGGTGCTGCGCCTCTTCGAAGGATCGCAGTGGCTGGTGCGCCTCTTTCTCAGCCCTCTTTTCACGCTTTTCAAAATATTTCCGTGATTTGTTTCCAAATCCATGTCATTCCTAAACTCCTTCATATGTTTAGTATAAATAGAGACCTTCGGTCTCCATATTTGGCACGCGAGTGTTCCGCCCCTTCTTTCTCTCTCTTTGCATTCTAGACTACGCTTTTGCTTTCGAGGCCTACGTGCTTGATTAATCGACCACGTAAGCTCAGATCATTCTGAGTCCCAGTCACGTTGCATAAACCGACCAATTTGACCAACTCCGTTTAATCAACTTAATCAATTTACTAAATCCTTTAACAAGCGCACTTTCAACGCATACTCGAGTCGAGCAATCACTAAACGATAACTTTAGTCAATCTCATTTCGTCAAACATGTAAGTTTGAGGGTGTAAATCCCATTTATTTATTGTACTTTTATTTTGTATCATCTAAATGTAAGATCTATATAAAAAACACGTTCAAAAACCGTCTTAAAATCAATCTTTTAAAACCGTTTTTATAAAACAGCGGAGGTCTGACGTCGAGAAGAAACGTAGCAGCAGTTGCGCCTCTTCGAAGAGTCGCAGCATCTGTTGCGCCTTTTCCCGAGGTTGCCGCTGCTTCTGCTCTTCTTCTTCTTCCTTGACTTCCTGCAAGTTTTTCTTTCTTTCGTTCGTTTTGTAATTTTCGGTACATAAATGGTATTTTAACTATCTTTTTTAAATTGTTACATTTAATTCGTCCTTAAACCCGAGTAATTCGATACTTGCTGGTTTTCGCCATTTTAATTCAAATCGATTCTTCAGGGTTTCGACTTGTTCAAGTCGAGGTTCTGGAATCCTAATTTGATACATGAGTTTTCTTATTATTCCAGTTTCGTTAATTAAACCTAAAGTTTGTTCTTTTGTATTTCTGATACGAGTTCATCATTAATCATGTAAACCGCTGTAATTTCTTGTTTCGAATTCGTTTTATGACTTACCTAGATGCATGTAAACAATTAAAGCACTTCCACTTGAGTCATAAATCGATAATTCATCCTAAATTACCAATGAACGATAACAATCCGCGATTCTGACTTCACAGCCTGAACTGTAACACCCCCATACTCCAAGTGCCTTACCAGTACCACTTAAGGCATGGAAGTGCCACCATCTCGATTACCCGAGGCAATAATTATCAAATGACAATAAAGAAACGTACTTAAATAGTAATAAAGTTTAAGTGATACAAGCCAAACTCCAAAACTTGTTAAAAGGAAATCTAAGGGTTCTCAAAACTGTCAAGTACTAAACAACTACAAAAGTTCGACACAGCGGAACACTTCTAAAACTGCAACGTGGTGACTCATCCCAGCTATCCCATGCGCATCATCTCATACCTGCTCAATAACTGCTAACCACCCCCGAATAAATCACCACAGTTTTTAAAACATTTAAACGGGATCATTACTAATTACATAAAAACAACAGCTGATATGAAACCACAATATAAACAACTCAAACACACAGTCTCAATCTCCACAACTCCACCCTATCTCCACATATCTGACTACAGACTAAAGTGTCTAGCCCTGACAGAGTACCCATCGCAACAAGTACTCCTCGCCGCCAGTGGGGGACCGCAGCCGGTCCACCTAAGCCCCGCTCATCTCCATCGAGCGATAAATCCATGTTCATTAATGTGCTCATCCCTTCTGTGGTGGGTTCCACAGAAGGCGAATCAAGGGCATGAAGCCACTCCCGCAAGTGACTCCACTCAGCCAGGGACGCACCCTGATGATCACAGACAGTTATCAATCAATCATCGTATACAAACAACACTTACCAACAACCGACGCTAATACGATAAAAGAATCAACAACAACAACAACAACAACAACAACAACAACAACAACAACAACAACAACAACAACAACAACAACAACAACAACAACAACAAAAACAACAACAACAACAACATCAACACCAACAATGCCATGTAATTATTACTGAGTAGGGAAACCCTACCTGGAATGCAAACACCACAGACGGTCTTAGCAGCTAATCAGGATCTTTCCTCAACGAAACCTCCTCCTATTACATACATACATACAATTACTACGACATTCATACAAATCACCCAAAACCCCCAATATCACCCAATTAGGGTTTCAACCAACATTTACAAAACATTATAAAACTTATATAAAAAGCTTACCCTCGACACAAGGATCACAACGGCGTAAAGAACAAGATGATCCGACACTCCTAGCCTTAGGGATTTGTTAACAATGCGACGAAAACAACTTACGTAACTTCTCTTCTTCTCAAATAGGTTTTTAGAATGTTAAAAGAGATTAAGAAAAGTGACAGTCATCTTTTTATATTAATCTCGCATCATTAACAAAACCCGTCAAACTCAGCCCGTAAAACTCACTTACTCGATCGAGTAAGTGACTTACTCGATCGAGTGCCCCTTACTCGATAGAGTACCCACAGACATAGAAAACCGTAGTATTACAGTCTTCCCTCCTTAAAAAGAACTTCGTCCCCGAAGTTCCACTCACAAACCAAAAACCAAACACACTAACACCACTCCGACACAACAACATAACCAAAACACAAAACAAAACACAAAACACACCTTCCAAAACAACACTCAACCCGACTCAAGGCAACTACTAACCGTACTAAACCAATATAAAACATGCAAAAACTCTATGCGACCATCTCCTACCCCCCTAAATGAAACATGGTTACGTCCTCATGACCACACATACCTGATAAAAAAGAGACGGATACCGCTCCCTCATAGCCTCCTCCACCTCCCAAGTAGCCTCCTCAACATCATGGTTAGACCAAAGAATCTTAAGCAAGACCGTTTCCCCATGTCTAGTTTTCCTAACCTTGCGATCAAGAATCTGTTTTGGCACTTCCATGATAAGACAATGACTCATCCAACTGGATGTTCTCTACATCTAACACATGTGAAGGATCACTCACATACTTCCGCAGCTGAGACACATGAAACTCATTATGCACTCTGTCCAAAGCAGCTGGTAAAGCTAACCGATAAGCAACCTCACCCACACGATCCAAAATCTCATATGGGCCTATAAACTTCTGGCTCAGCTTCCCTTTCTTCTTAAATCTCATGACCCCACGCATATGAGACACTTTCAAAAGAACCTTGTCCCCAACCTGAAACTCTATGTCACGACGGTGTAAATCTGCATAACTCTTTTGTCGATCCTGGGTCGCTCTTATCTTTTGTTTGATCAGCTTAACCTGTTTAACCATTTCCTGTACCATCTCTGGCCCCAAAACCACTGCCTCATCTCTATCATCCCAACAAATCGGACTCCTACATCTCCTCCCATATAAAGCCTCAAGTGGTGCCATGCCTATACTAGTGTGATAGCTGTTGTTGTAAGAAAACTCAATTAGGTCCAATATCTGTTACCATGCTGACTCCTCGGCAAACCCGCAATAAAATCCATAGAATTAGACTCCCATTTCCACTCAGGTACCTCAAGAGACTGAATCTTACCTTGTGGTCGTCGCTGCTCCCCTTTTACCCTCTGACATGTTAAACAACGAGCCACAAACTCAGCTGTTTGCTTCTTCATCCCAGGCCACCAGAAAGTCTTCTTTAAATCTTTATATAGCTTGTCACCGCCTGGATGTACCGAATATGGTGTACAATGAGCTTCTGTCATAATTATCTTTTTTAACTCTTCATCACTAGGAACACACCATCTCCCATCAAATCTCACACTGTCATCTGTATGAATAGGGAATCTAGACACAATTCCTTTCTCTACTCCAGCTCTCTACTCCTCAATCTTAGGATCCAGCACCTGTTTCCTGCGAATATCATCATAAAGATCTGGCTCCACTGTCAAATCCCATATGGCATCCCCTTTCTGTATCATATGTATCCCCAACTTCCCCACCTCATCACTCAACCTCATCAAAGACATAGTTGTGCAAAGAGAATGCACACTCTTCCTGCTCAAAGCATCTGCAACCACATTAGCTTTCCCTTCATGGTATATAATATCCATGTCATAATCCCTATTCAGCTCCACCCACCTCCTCTATCTCATGTTCAACTCCTTTTGAGTGAAGATGTACTTGAGACTCTTGTGATCTGAAAACACCTTAAAGGTCGCCCCATAAAGATAGTGCCTCCAAATATTGAGAGCAAACACAACTGCACCCAACTCTAGATCATGTGTCGGATAGTTCTCCTCATAAGGCTTCAGCTGTCTAGAAGCATAAGAAATCACTTTCCCATTCTGCATCAGCACACAACCCAACTTATTCTTGGAAGCCTCTGTATACACCTCAAAGTTCTCACTCCCTTCAGGTAAAGCTAAGATTGGAGTTGTGGTAAAACGCTCCTTTAAGGTTTGGAACACCGTCTTACAACTTTCATCCCAACGAAACCTGTTCTCTTTCCTCATCAAAGATGTAATAGGTCTGGCTATCATGGAGAAATCTTTCACGAACTGTCGATAGTACCCTGCCAAACCCAAGAAACTCCTGATCTTAGCCACATTCAGCTGTGCTTCCCACCGAGTAACTGCTTCTATCTTTGCAGGATCCACAGCAACACGCTTCTTAGAAATCACATGCCGTAGAAAAGTAACCTCCTCTAACCAGAACTCACACTTAGACAACTTTGCATACAGCTGATTGTCTCGCAAAGTTTGTAACACTATCCTCAAATGCTCCTCATGCTCCTCCTTAGTCTTAGAAAAGACTAAGATATCACCGATAAAGACCACAACAAACTGATCCAAGAACTAACTGAAGACCCGGTTCATCAAATCTATAAACACTGCTGGTGTATTAGACAACCCAAGCGGCATCACAACCTACTCATAGTGACCATACCTCATTGTAAAAGTTGTCTTCGGTATGTCCTCCTCCTGAATCTTCACCTGATGATAGCCCGACGTCAAATCGATTTTATAAAAGACCGTTGCACCATTCAACTGATCAAACAAATCATCTATCCTCGGCAAAGGATACTTGTTCTTCACTGTGACCCTATTCAGCTCCCTATAGTCGATGCATAACCTCAAACTCCTCTCTTTCTTTTTCACAAATAAGACTGGTGCTCCCCACGGTGATACACTAGGTCTAATGTATCTTTTCTCAATCATATCATCCAGCCGTTTCTTCAACTCCTCTAACTCTTTAGGACCCATACCGTACGGTGCCTTAGAGATTGGCCCCGTACCCGGTTTCAACTCAACACTGAAATCTATCTCCCTCTTCGGTGGCAACCCCGGTATCTCCTCTGGAAAGACATCTGGAAACTCTTCCACCACTGGTATCTATTCAACTGCCGGAATCTCCATACGATGATCCCTCACATGGCACAAGATCAACGGACACCCCTTTCTCAGGTAAGACTTCAAGGTCACTGCTGCAATCAACTTAACTTTGGGTTTGACGACAAACCCACGATAAGACACACTAATCCCCTTAGGACCTCTCAAAGAACCCCTCTTGTGATGACAATCTATCTTAGCCTTGTACTTACCCAACCAATCCATACCAACTATCATCTCAAAACCCTCCAAAGGAAACTCTAACAAGTCCACTGGTAGGTTAACCTGCCCAACTCTTATAGACACACCTCTATAAAACCGCCCACAAGATACAGACTCACCCGACGGTATAAAAACTTCTTCTTTTACAGACTCATATACACTCAAACCCAACAGCTTAGCATGACTCGATGATACAAACGACTGTGACGCTCCCGAATCAAACAAAACAAAGGTAAAGACTCCATTAACAAGAAAAGTACCGGTGATAACGTGAGCATCATCCTCAGCTGCCTTCTTCTCCATAATGAACAGCGTACCACTGGTCTTCTGCTCACCTCCCTGGACAGTACTAGCTAAGGTAGATGGCTTAGCAACCAACCCCTGGTTGTTGTTGTTCGTTGCCGGTCTCTGATATGAATTACCGCCATTGCGGTTAGCCCCACCATCTTGTAGCCAAACTGACCACCACCCTCACTCTCAGCCTTCCTCTTCTTAGAGGCTCTCTCTCGGTTCTCCTTGGTCATCTCTACCATCTTCTCAGCTCTCCCTGCACGCTCATACACCTCCTTAACATCAGTAAGGACTCCTACCGGCAGCTTCTCCATGATCTTGGGGGTCAACCCCTTCTCAAATCTCAACGCCAAGTTCTCTTGGCTCAGCCCCCATGTCCTCAGCATACCTAGATTTCTCGTTGAACATATGATAGTACTCAGAAACTGTCATATCGGAAGTCATCTTAAAATCTTCGAACACCTCCCTCAGCTTACTACGCACATGCTCAGGTACAAACTCTCGCCTCATAGCTTTCTTAAACTTATCCCATGGTATCGCAGGTAACCCCTGTTTCACATATATCTCCAAAGCACTCACCTTAACCTTATCCCACCACTCACCAGCTGCTTCCCTCAAGTAGAACGCAACCTGTTCTACTCGAAGCTCCTCAGGACAATGTACCAGATTGAGAATATTCTCCATCTCCCTATGCCAATTATCCAGCAGAATTGGCGCCCTAGTTCCCAAGTACTTCTTGGGATTAAATCTCGCTATATGAACACTTATCTTGAAGTGATTTGGCCCTGTCTCCTTATCTTTTCCAACTCTCTTCAAAGCCTCAGTAAGAGCATCTTGGTGCTCCAACATCTTAACTATCTCATCAATGCTCATATTTTCGGCCCTAGCATACAAAGCGTTTCTTTTCGGCGGTATCATGGAACTATATAAGAAGAGGGTAAACATGAACACACATCCTATATCGCAAAACACGAAAACAACCTGAACAGCACCTACTCGATCGAGTGCCACAACCCACTCGATCGAGTTGCCCACTTACTCGATCGAGTGCCTCGACTCCGGAACCTGATCAGAAAGCTCCCAAAAACGTACTCGATCGAACCAACCACCCACTCGATCGAGTTGACCCCACTCGATCGAGTGCCCTCTCCTACTCGATCGAGTGCCCAAAAACAGACTTCTGCCCAGAAATGAAAAACTACCTAACCGATCGAGTTACCCCTACTCGATCGAGTCACTAACTTACTCGATCGAGTGCCCCCACTCGATCGAGTCATGCAGACTCGTATACTATCCGTATGTTCAAACTCACACTTCCCACTATCTATACTTTAGGCAAAACGACAAACAACATATATATATATATATATATATATATATATATATATATATATATATATATATATATATATATATATATATATATATATATATATATATATATCTCTTTGTATATTCAAACAAAAGTAACTTTCTTCCATATTTCTAACATGCCACGTTATAAATCAAATATCATGCTTTCATGCCTTCAACAAATCAACATATAAAATCTCATCATCATTATCTTTCTCTACACATCTCCCATCCTCCACATGCATGCATCCACCGATTCATACCACACATTACTATATAGATACACAAATCATAAGATAAACACATAGCGATCCCGACACAAACCCCATGGTGACCGGTTCAAAACTGTAGGGCGAGTTCGCGACTTTAGGACGTCTCCCAAGCCTTTGCATTAGCTCCTGCAACTTCTACGTCGGGTTCATTTTAGTTTGACTCCCTATGTCCATTAGGTTCAATGGTTACAGGTTTCAAGATCGTCGCTCTGATACCACTTTGTAACACCCCCATACTCCAAGTGCCTTACCAGGACCACTTAAGGCATGAAAGTGCCACCATCTCGGTTACCCGAGGCAATGATAAACAAATGACAATAAGGAAACGTACTTAAATAGTAATAAAGTTTAAGTGATACAAGCAAAACTCCAAAACTTGTTAAAAGGAAATACAAAGGTTCTCAAAACTGTCAAGTACTAAGCAACTACAAAAGTTCGACACAGCGGAAGACTTCTAAAACTGCAACGTGGTGACTCATCCCAGCTATCCCATGAGCATCGTCTTTTACCTACTCAATAATTGCTCACCACCCCCGAATGGATCACCACAGTTTTTAAAACATTTAAACAGGGTCAGTATTAATTTAATAAAAACAACAGCTGATATGAAACCACAATATAAACAACTCAAACACACAATCTCAATCTCCACAACTCCACCCTATCTTCACATATCTGACTACACACTAAAGTGTGTAGCCCTGCTAGAGTACCCATCACAACAAGTACTCCTCGCCGCCAGAGGAGGACCGCAGCCGTTGGCACCAAAGCCCTGCTCTTCTCCATCGAGCGATAAACTCATGTTCATTAATGTGCACATCCCTTCTGTGGCGGGTTCCACAGAAGGCGAATCATGAGTGTGAAGCCACTCTCGCAAGTAACTCCACTCAGCCAGGGAAGAACCCTGAAGATCACCGACAGTTATCAATCAATCATCGTATATAAACAACACTTACCAACAACCGATGCCAATACGATAAAAGAATCAATCACAACAACGACAACAACATCAACACCAACAGTGCCATGTAATTAATACCGAGTAGGGAAACCCTACCTGGAATGCAAACACCACAGACGGTCTTAGCAGCTAATCAGAATCTTTCCTCAACGAAACCTCCTCCTATAACATACATAAATACAATTACTACCACATTCATACAAATCACCCAAAACCCCCAATATCACCTAATTAGGGTTTCAACCAAGTTTAACAAAACATTATAAAAATTATATAAAAAGCTTACCCTCGACACAAGGATCATAACGGCGTAAAGAACAAGATGATCCGACACTCCTAGCCTTAGGGATTTGTTAACAATGCGACGAAAACAAGTTACGTAACTCCTCTTCTTCTCAAATAGGTTTTTAGAATGTTAAAAGAGATTAAGAAAAGTGACGGTCATCTTTTTATATTAATCTCGCATCATTAACAAAACCCGTCAAACTCAGCCCGTAAAACTCACTTACTCGATCGAGTAAGTGACTTACTCGATCGAGTGCCCCTTACTCGATAGAGTACCCACAGACATAGAAAACCGTAGTATTACAAGAACCCAACTCAGGAACAGACGCAGGAAATGCTGCGCCTCTTCCAAGGGACGCAGAAGATGCTGCGCCTGTTCTAGATTGGCTTATGTCCCTGAACTCTTTCTCGCTTTGATGTAGCTTCTAATTAAGGTTTAAATTGACTATTAATCGTATTATCACTCCTAATCTGCCGTATTTTTCGTATTTAATTTCTAATTTTATTTTCTTTTATTTTTTTCTTTGAAATCCCGTTTCAAGCGTGCTTTTGACGTAGATCAAATAAACCTTTTAATTCTTGTAATATTTATAATTTTTCTTATTATTGTAATTCGTTTATTTTTATGTATGATTTATTTACTTGTCATTCCCATGTAATTAATCTAATTCCCAACTTCGACCTAATTGTTTGCTAAATCACGTGTTCACCGACATAGTCTAATTTCACATGCTAGGATTAATCTATGTTTGTGGCATTGCATGCATTACACCGACGACATATCAAATATGAATAATTTCCCTAATCATTAGTAGAGGCCGCTATCGAGGCGGGAGGGATTAGGTGTTAGAATTAAAGAGCTTCCTAATACGTACTCTCACCCCTTACTCCAGTTATCTCTGGACATCCGTGACCATTGGCATCTCGAGAGTCATTCTAGACATGGAATGCTAAGGGTAACGAGTTCTTAGTGTTTATGTCGTTACTTTGTGTCTTGACGTGGCACGAGTATTCGAACGATTTCCAATTTTTCCACAATAAATTGGTGGCGACTCCACAAATGCAGGCTTATTCAACCTTTCACTGGTTTCAATGCGTCATAAATCGGTAACGGCCCATGACGTGCTTTGGCAAACCAAGGTTCCGTGGGAGAACTGTCGCCGCCTCAAAACCAATGCGCAGGTGGCCCATGTCCACAGATTTATTCGATCAGTTGAGTGGAGCTGGAGTTTTCTCTAAGGTTGACTTAAGGTCGGGATACCATCAGCTGAGAGTTAAGGTGGAGGATGTACCTAAGACTGCCTTTAGGATGAGGTATGGGCATTACGAGTGTGTGGTTATGCCTTTTGGTTCGACTAATGCACCTGCAGTATTTATGGATTTGATGAATAGGGTGTTTAGTCCTTACCTTGATCAGTTTGTAGTAGTCTTTATTGACGACATCTTGGTGTACTCTAAGAACAAGGAGGAGCATGAGAAGCATTTAAGAATTGTTTTGCAAACTTTGAGGGAGAATGGTTTATATGCTAAGTTGAGTAAGTGTGAGTTTTAGTTGGATAAACTACCATTTTTGGGACATGTAGTGTTAAAGGAAGGAGTGTCGGTTGACCCAGGTAAAATAGAAGCAGTGTCTAAGTGGGAGAAACCGTAAAACGTGGCGGATGTGCAAAGTTTTCTGGGACTGGCTGGCTACTACAGGAGGTTTGTGAAGGATTTCTCTAAGTTAGCTAAGCCTTTAACTATGTTGATGAGAAAGGAGAATAGGTTTAAGTGGGATGAGAGTTGTGAAACGGCTTTTCTAACCTTGAAGGATCGTTTGACCACAGCACCTATATTAGCTTTACCAGAGGGAAGTAAGGATTTTAAGGTGGATACAAATGCTTCGAAAAATGGATTGGGGTGTGTACAAATTCAGAGAGGGAAAGTAATCGCTTATGCTTCAAGATAGTTGAAACCGTATGAGGAGAATTGTCCAACGCACGATCTGGAGCTAGGGGCGGTCGTGTTTGCTCTTATGTTGTGGAGGCATTATTTATATGGAGATACTTTCAAGGTATTTTCTGATCATAAGAGCCTAAATTATATTTACACTCAGAAAGAGCTTAATAGGAGACAAAGGAGGTGAATAGAATTGATTGGAGATTATGATATGGAGATAATTTATCATGAGGGGAAGGCTAAAGTAATAGTAGATGCTTTGTGTAGGAAGTCGGTCCATGCTTTATGTTTAGCTATGTCGCGGGTTAAGTTGCAAGATGAATTAAGAAAAATGGGAGATTGTGTAATAAGGAAAGGGGATTCAGTTGGAGATTTGACGGTTGAACCAGAATTGTATGCTGAAATCCGAGAGAAGCAGAATGAAGACCCAAAGTTGGAGAAGTGGCGTGCGGCCGTGGAGGAAGGCGTGCTGTCACGATTTGTTATAGGGATAGATGGTGGTTTGAGATTCGATAAGAGGTGGTGTGTACCTGATGACGAGGAATTGAAAAGGAAGATCTTGACTGAAGCACATTCTACGCCGTATTATGTACATCCTGGAGGAGATAAGTTATATAAGGATTTGAAGAAGACGTTTTGGTGGCCAGGAATGAAAAGGAGGTTGTTGAGTTTGTTTCTAGATGTCTAGTTTGCCAAAGGGTGAAAGGTGAGCATAAGAGACCACAGGAGAAAGTACAGTCTTTGGATGTACCTGAATGGAAGTGGGAGAGTATTTCTATAGATTTTATCGTTGGTTTTTCTCGTACTCAGAAAGAAAATAATATGATTTGGGTAATAGTAGATCGTTTGACTAAAACAGCACACTTTATTCCAATAAAGGATACTTTTAGTAAGGCTGAGTTAGCTAGAGCATATGTTAAGAATATTATGAGGTTGCAAGGAATTCCTAAGGATATTGTTTCTGATCGTGATTCAAGGTTTATCTCTAAGTTCTGGCAAGAATTGCAAGAGTGTATGGTACGACTCCAGCTACAGATGGATAGACAGAGAGAACTATTCGGACTTTAGAAGGCATGTTGAGAGCTTGTGTTTTTGAGTTTGGAGGATCATGGGAAGAAAGGTTGGATTTAATATAATTTTCTTATAATAATAGTTATCATGCTATTATTGGTATGGCACCTTTTAAAGCTTCGTATGGGAGGAAGTGTAGGAGTCCAGTTTGTTGAGACGATGTCACTGAAGCCGTGACACTAGGTCCTGAATTGATTTAGCAGATGATCGAGCAAGTGCATGTAATTAGAGAAAAGATGAGAGTTGCACAAGATCGACAAAAGAGTTATGCAGACTTGAAGAGGAGTGAGATTGAGTTTGCTGTAGGAGACAAAGTGTTGTTAAAAGTATCACCAATGAAGGGGGTGATGGGATTTGGTAAGAGAGGAAAGTTAGGTCAGAAGTACATTGGACCTTACGAGATTTTAGATTGAATTGGTGAAGTGGCATATCGTCTTGCACTTCCACCATCTTTGGCAAGAGTCCATAATGTTTTTCATGTTTCACAGTTAAGGAAGTATGTGAGTGATCTTACTCATGTGTTGGAAGTTGAGACAGTCGAATTGGATGAGAATTTATCGTATGAGGAGGTGGCTAAGGAGATTTTAGACAGAAAAGTGAGGAAAACTAGAGATAGTGAGGTCGTTTTGGTGAAATTTTTATGGTCTAATCATAATGTCGAGGAAGTTATGTGGGAAGTTGAAGATAAGATAAAAGTGAAGTATCCTCATTTGTTTACATAAGGTATGTTAGTTACGAGGTAGTAACTCTTCTTTTTACGGGGGTAGAATATAACACCGCGTTAATCTGTGATCATTTATGTTAGTAATTTATCTCTATGTGTGTGTCGATCATATATGGTTTGGTTGGGAGAATAGTAAGGAGCGGTGAACTTCGGGACGAAGTTTTTTTTAAGGAGGGAAGACTGTAATACTCCATATTTTAATTAATAGTTTATATTTATATTTATGTGAGTAGTCGTAAATAAATAATAAGATGAATAAATATTAAGTGGAATAAATAAATTAAATAATAAGTTGTAGTCGTAAAAGAAAAAAAGTAAAATAAAATAAGCAAATAAGACAAAGTGGGGACCACGGGTTGGACCGTGTGAGCCGTGTGGGCCACGGTGGGACCAAGTGAAGAAGGAAGGTGGTATTTGGTTTGAGTATTACCAACTTATATAAATACCAACCATATGCCTCACAATTATAATTATTCGTCTTCTAAAATTCAATACATATTGTGAGGAGAGCTTTTGTGAGACAACATTAAGACGGAGTTTTTCACCTTGCGATAATTAATTGTGGTAAGATATCTAATCATCTAATATCAATAATTTACGTTTCAACCTTGACCCGTTTGTGGCCGTTGACCATGACCGTTGACCGTGAGGACCGAGGCCGTGGTGGCTGTTGACCACCGTCGGTTGGCCGTGTATTTGGGAGATTGTTTGTGGCATTTTGCGGGATTTGTTTTGGGTAGTTTGCATCTTAAATTTATTAAATAGATTAGTTAATATATATATATATATATATATTGGTAATTGGAGAATTATTGGAAGATGGATTATTGTTGCAATTGTTGTCTTGAGCATATCGTCGTAATTGTTGTCTTGAGCATATTATTATCATTGTTGTCTTATGATCATATTATTATCTTGTTGGTTGGTTTTCTGTTGATGATTGGTTATGAAAGAGATTGACATTGTTATTGAGATTATTTGGTCGGTCAGGCACGTGGATGTGCAAGTGTCGTGGTCCTGTACGGTATGATGGTCGGACAGGCATGGTGGCGTGAGGAGTGGGCCATGGTCCTGAGCAGTACACCGCGTGTGGTGTCGGATTGGAATTCATCGTATGGTGCGTGTGTGTGTGGCATGGTTGAGCCATGTGTGTGCCGTGAGTGTGCCGTGTGTGTATGAGCACGACGGTCTTGATTTGGATCGTTGGTTGTATTGAAGGCTATCGTATTATTAATATTGTTATTGTTGTTTGGTTATCCTACTCAACCTTGTGGTTGACTGTGTATTCGTGAACACCTGTGATGAACCATAATGGGGAGCAGAATGATTTCAGGTTAGCTTGTGAGAAGTGCTTGATGCTAAGAGGGGAGCTTGGGACGAGATCCCATGAGTCTAGAGATCGCCTTAATTAATATTCAGACACTATTTATTTTAATTCCGCTGTAGTTGTTAAAGTACTTTATAATATTTATTTATCAGTTGGATATTTGTAATAAACCTTTGGAAGCACTTTAATAATATATTTTCTTAAAGTACTTTGGTATTGTTTGTCTTTTATACTTACAACCTCAGGCAAGTGAGATGGTGACACCTTTATTTATTTGAAAATCTCTAGCTAAAGGCTCTTAAATAAATGGGGGTGTTACATTTGCCTTGAAAGAGAGAAAATGAACCCCTCCAAATTTCTTCTACTCCATTTTTCGTCCTTATTTTCTATCCAAACAAAAAATTTTAAATCCTCTAATCTCTATCCCTTTCTCTTTCTCCAAATCGCCAATCCAAACACACCCAACATAAACAATAATATGTTTGCCAACTTGAAAATGATCCAGTATATTATAAAAATCTAGTGTAAGATGGGATTCAGTTGATCCCCTCATGAGAACCGTAGAGACAGTAAAGACAAGATTTGCTCCTTTTGTAGAACAATCAAAGGTGGACCAACAATAGTATGTTTGCCACCTTAAAAATGATCTACTAGTATGTTAGACTCCCTTTCTGTCATTTATTTATCTTTATTTTTGGAATAAAAATTAAAAAAAAAGGACGAGATAATTTGAGGATAATGATATTAGATGAGAATGAAGTGGACAATAATGAAACTCAATGATCAAATAACTTAGGCATGTCTAATATAAAAAGATAAATAAATAAATAAAACACCCTAAAATAAAAAATTAAAAATGGTAAATAAATATATCCCAAACAGAGGGAATATAAGCTTAGCCAACGACGTGTAGTCTACTCTTCCTTCATGAGTGTATGAATACAGACATACAGTACAGTGTTATATTCCTCTCCCACTTTCGACCATCATGTTTATGAGAGGTAGTGGCAACCATCATAATTGTATTTTTGAAGCTTTTTCCATTTGTTCTGCGGTAAGGCAGAGGCCGATCCAGATATATCTTGGGTTAGAAAATTATAATCTGATAAAAAATTCGTTTGTATTTTTAACTGATTCAAGTTTTACTATTACTAATATTGGTGTCCGGTTTCGCCCGGGTTATCTCTACTTACCATTAATTTTTTTTTCAATAAATAAAATTACTAAAAGTTGCATAAGACATAAACTTATCATTAATATATTTTCCTATGACATATCCTAAAATTACGATGAAATTTTTTGTGACCAGTTCACTACTCTCGCTATTAATATTTTACTCGTATTAATGAAACAATAATAGTAATAACATTTCACTACTTGCCCATAATCATTGTTACTTTCACTACTCTCGCCGTAGTTATTGTTACTGTCACTATTGCCGCATTAATATTGATAATTTCACTACTCCCGCCGTAATTATTGTTACTTTCACTATTGCGGCATTAATATTGATTATTTCACTACTCCCGTTGTTGTTTCTACCACTTTCACTAATCTCGCTGATAATATATTTATATAAATATATTACATATATGCATTAAATCAAATCGAACCAATTATGCAATATTATATATTATGTAATCTAACTTGAATTATTTATAAGCCTACTTATATTACATTTTTGTATGTTAAATAATTAACATCTCTATACATCTAATAAACTATAAAGTTTAATAAAATTGCATAGATTTTAAATTTAATATATAATTTTAAATTTAATATATAATTTTATGATGATAATAATTAATAGAATAAGTGTACATGTTTATACTAATTAATTATTTTATTTTAAGGAAATTTACCATCTTCTAGTCTTCTATAAATATTTAGGAAAATTACCAAACATCTTCTTTCTTTTAGTCTCCTTAAAATTGACCATCTTAATTAATTATTTTATTTTAAGGAAATTGACCATGTTTTAGTCTCTTACAAATATTTAGGAAAATTACCAAGCTTCTATATAATTTAATTTTAACCCAAACTATATAATATTTGCATTGAGATCCCTTAATCGGGTCCATCACACGATGCTAGTGATTTAAAACTATATAGTATAATTAATTTGTATAACTTTCTTTAATTACATGGAAGTCCCTTGGTTTCTGGATTTAATATATAGTATTGATTATGTGACATTTTAGCATGGTCGAATTAAAAGATAATGCATTTAATAAATTGTTTGGGTTCTTAAATTATGAGGCATTCATTGATTATTCAATTAGTGTTTTTTATTTGGGCAAATGACCCATTTATTTTATCTATTAGTAGAGTGAATCTGTTATATTCGGAGTTAGTATATGTTCCTAGAGCTGTACATTGTAGCGGGCCAGCTCGGCCTGACCTGGCCCAGCCCATTCTCGTAGGCTGTGTCCAGTGGGCTGGCGAGACAATGGCCCAACCGACACTATGTCATCTTCGGACCGGACTAGTGTTGCAACTTCCTTGACCCGGCCAGGCCCGGTCAAACATTTAACTTTTTTAAAAAATAAATAGGCCCAGCCCGTTCTGGCCGTGACCGCTACTAAGTGGGTCGGGCTAGTGTCACACCAACCCAAATCCATTACTGGCCCGACCCAGCCTGGTTTGAATTTAGTGTCGTGCTCGGGCTCCACCTCCCCATCCCGGCCCGACCCACGGCATACCCCTATATGTTCGAAAATTTGCAACAACTTTTAAGTGTGTTCTCCAAAAAAACCGTGCTACTTGCATGATTTCTATAGCCTTCAATCTTGGTTTTATAAACAACTCATATGGAGTACACACCTTGGTGATTTCTATAGGTTTCCGTCTTGATTTTTTAAAATGACGACATCCTCAGAAAATCGAAGACAACTTATTAGGGCATTCATAATAGATGAACCTCTAAGGAGGTTTGTCACATGACACATCACCAAATTAACAAACCTCTCCAAGAACAAACTCATACATAACAATAGACAAACCTTTTCAAGGTCCAAGTTATAGGATCCACTTTAAATTATCCATTTTTTTTCTCTCATATGCTGGGTACATTTTAGGGACCACCACTTGCCATGACATATCACGAACTTGTATACAAATATGTAACCATTCTCATCTATGAACTCCAAACCTCATTCCCAACAGTAGAGAGGTTTGTCAACAAATCTCCAAAAAGTATACAAACCATTGTTGACAAACCTCTATTGTGGATGCCCTTAGGACTATTTTTGTGATACACTCTGACCAATTTAACAACTAAAATACTACGTATGTTCTGCATTATGACCCACCACCGTGTCTTAAAGAATCTGGATACCAAAAATGACGTTGAACACCGAGGCTTGTACGATTGCCTCCCTAGATTTGGGAAAATGGGAGTTGTTTGGTTAGTCCAAATTATAGGATTTTTTTCCTCATGAATTTTCAACTCCTTCATAATGGAGGAGTTTGATTACCTTCTTCCCCCCCCCCCCCCCCCCCCCCCCCCCCCCCCCCCCCCCCCAAAACTAGATAATTAGAAACTCCCGTTTTAATTCAACTCCCGGATACCAACCAAACGTGTTTTAGGCAATTACCATGATTTGCCTAATTCACGTGTTTTGTAAAATCATGGGTAATTAATTCCCTTATGGCAACCAAACGAGACTCAAACGTATATATCTATTTTGGCAAAAAAGTTACCTAATTGAGATTTATGTATGGGTTAAGTGGCCTAACTATTAATCGATGATGACAAGTAGGCTTAGTACGATTGAGCGTAAGTAAATGAACAACAAGAAAGACTGACGCAAGCGATTAGTGACCCGGAAAAATTCAATATGGGAAACAATTGCGGAGGGAGTCGGAATTCCACCGATAGCTAGTCCAGTAGAATCAATGAATTAAGTCAACTACAAGGTGGAAAAAAAGAACGACTAGTTGCACAATATTCTGAGGACTTTTGCTTAGGGTATGGTTTTTGAATCTCTCTGTGATAATACCTGCATGCTTTCTTACGTCTTCTTTTATAGCTTTCCTTTGCTAGGGTTTCCAATTGCCTGGTCCATTAATATAGGGTTCCTCACCCGACCCTAGCCAGGCTTTACACGATCCAACTGCTTCCATACGTTCGTCTTCTGGGCTCCACTCGTTGCTAGCCCACTTGAACCCCTGATTTCCGCTGGCTCAGCCTAGGCCCAGATTAGGTGAAATTTGGCCCAAACATTTGCCCCTAAATTTTCATCAAAGTACTTGCTCTTTGGCGGGAAATAACACATTTCTTTTTTAAAAGACATCAGCTGCCTTTTGAAACTTCCTACACACGCCATCATTATCTCCATATTCCGAAATTTAAACCCCCATAAATTTCCCACTTTCCCACACCTCTAACCCCTAATCTCCCTAATCGAACTATTCTCTCTTATTTAAAGCAAACCCTCCCCTCTATTTCTTCCTTATTCGATCATCTTCGGCATACTATTTGCTCTCTAATTTCCGACCACTTCTAACTCAGGAAACCTCACTTCTTCTTCTTTTCTCCTTTTAATTGCAGCATGGGTAAGAAATCCACTCGTTAGTCCACCTCTTCGAGTTCTGTTGCTATAGATTCCAACGACTTTTTCCCTTCTCAAAATATTTTGCAGTACCCACATTCTTATGACTCCGTCTTTACTATTTTTGACCTTCCTAAGATGAGGGAAAAGTTTGGTTTATGTGAGGATGTAGCGATCTACATCCGCATTCCTGGCCAGAAAGCCACCCAATCCATAAAGGTTGGATCTTCTTGTATCATTATCCCTTAGGTCTCGGGTAAAGGTTTTCCTTTCCTTTACGATTCAAGAATTTTTGTATTTAAACCGTTTTCCCGTGGCACAATTGGTCCCCTATGTTTGTAGAGTGCTGCTCTCCGCCATTGCTCTAAACCTGGCCCTAGGGACTGGGATTGAATTTGGTGATATGGCGCATCGGATGAAATGCCGAACTCTGGGTCGCAGCCAAATGACTTTCAGGGCCAACGATGGTTATGAGGTCTTCCTCAACTTTTCGGCCAAGTCCAAAGACGTTGGTGTTAGGAAATTATTAATCTCATTATTTAACATATTCATATATGTGACATTTAATTTAGTCATAAAAATAAATCTAGATCTTATTCATGCAAACATAAAATAGACAAGTGAAGAAATCGTCATTCTTACTATAGTAGTTTCGGATTTAGGGCACAAGTGAGTTCTCCTTCTCACTTGTTCTTGAGCTTTCCTTATAAATGGAAGAACAAGGATTCAAAGATAGAATCCCTCCCAAAGATGTATACCCAAGATAATATCTTAATAGATTAATATTACTTGAACTAGAACAATATTAATCTTACTAACAATTGACCCAAAATATTTATTTTTGTCTCTATTATTTCGGTATAGAGAAAGGAATTTTGGGAGTTATTATCTCTCTAATTTTTCATAATATGTAGAGAGGAAATATAATTTCTTTCACTAGAAATTTTTTGTGAAGTTGTGAATGAATAATTAGAGAGAAAAACTTTCTATTATTCCCTTAGAAAACCGGTGGGTAGGGTGGAGGAGAGCCAATGCATGGGCAAGTTTTTCTACCCAAGAAATCATGCATGGCTATATTAGGTTGCAATCATCATGCTTTCCACTTAAAATAATCAACATAATTTTTAACCTAATACTCCCTCCATTTCGGCACTTATATAAAATCGAAAGTCCATTTTATATTTGTCATTTGTCAATTGTCACATGTTGCTAGTCATGTGAATTTGTCATGTATTTTTAACATATTAAAAATCAACGTATTAATAAAAATACGTCATGTACAAAATCGACTTAGTAATTCATAATTACTTGTACCAAAACGATTTACCAATTATAAATCACAACGTCTTGTATTTATAATAAATTATTCATTCAGTTTCAATTGTTTCCGTAAACAATAATTTCATCTAAGCAATAAAACAATTCGATCACTTAGACCGTATCTTATTATAATCAAATTACAATAAGACACTTAAATATTACTTCCAAAATCATCCGTCAGTTTTAAGCAATTTAATTAACTCGTATCAACATACGATCAATTAAATAAACAATTAAGAGTGTTACCCTTTAGGTATGACCTAAGGGGATCAACTGATCACCACCGTCGCACGACAGTAATGTCAAACTCTAGTCAGCCAATCATTACCGATATGTGTGGACCAGTTGACTGTAAAATATTACTTCCCACATGTATTCTTAAAATGAGACTTAAACATGTGATCATCATGATCGACAGTTGTGATCGCATTATTGTCGGAGGACACAAATTCCAACAATCTCCCACTTGTCCTCGACAAGTGTGCGTCACCAATTCTCTTGTCCTATTACTATCTCCCACTCAATGCAAGGTGTCTTTCAGGTCGTACTTGCAAGTGATCATATCGAGAGTGGTTTCGTCGATCTGGAGAATAACTGATTGACCGGAATTATCCACCATGGATACCTTCCGAGCGTGGCCACGCATTTCCAGTTCATTACTCCTCGAGTGGCCCTGAGATATTGTTATAACCCTGACAAGGGGTGGACAATTCCTATCGCACTTATTCCCTTCGACTAGCCACAACCATCATAACCCAAAATATGCCCATTTGACCCCATTTACGAAGGTCGTAGTAACATAAATCAAAGTTAATCTGAAACTGTGCCACCTTAGGCGAACAGTCTTTAGTCAAAAGAATCGACTCATTAGAATACTATAGTAGCTCTCGTCTCGACCAGGCTATATAAATTTGTCAGAACTCTATAAGCGGTCATTAGGCCCGACAAAGTGTTCCTAACAGTCTGCCTATGTGATCGACTAGTCATCTCACATGACTCCATGGCACTTGAAGTTTCCATCAATCACATCACACTCTAGTCACTTCGAGACGTCACCTCATGTAAGTGACTATGGGCGAATACAATGCTAATCCGTGTTCACTTTAACGGGGTACAATTGTCTCTACAACCCGTTTGGATGTAACAAAGTATAAGGTGAGTTAATAATAACTCAAACGACGAATGTCGACATCACATTCGGGTAGTCAATACCATATTACAACCTTGTGATGTATATCGTAAGTGTGTAAACACTAGTCGATTGCAATAGAAGTTTAACATACCATGTGTCCATGTGTTCATACTTCTTGTATTGCACTTCCCTTTATATTCATGTTATTTCTCATAGCATGAACCTTACCAAGTGAACATCTAGGTTCCCAACCTAGGTTCAGGTTCTTTATCTTGAAAGAACTTTCTTGTTGTTTATCACATAACCAACGAATTGTGGTGGATGATATAACTTGCACTGGTCAAGTGTTCTACCAACTCGCAATGCACTAGGTATACGTTTTGTAGGGTCTTGCAACAATTGTCAAGATGATTAGCCTAGCACTTCTCATAAGTCCTAGCACATTAGAAAAAACTAGTTTTGAGTAACTTCTTACTATAACAAGTATCTTTTTAAACTTCTTATTTCTCCTTTTAGCTTGAATAGCTTAGGATTTTCATAAATCCTTACGTGTGTTCGAACTTCAATATATGCAACTTCTTGTCACATAACAGAGTGTTCTGTCAAATACTAGAATAGCTCATTAGTTCTCCTCGAGAATTCATGACGATTTTTCTATGGCTTGCCAATGACTCATCATGCTCTTAAGCATATGATTCATTATTGGACATGTGCATGATTATTCTAATGGCGGAAGCATTAGTAATCTTTAATCATGTGATCAACCATTCTTAGGTTCAATGAATGACCACGACTGCTTATGGTAATTCCATTTTCATCGACATGAATAACCTACGTTTCTCGTTGATTTGATGTGTATATATCAATACCTATCCAACATCCCATGATGTGATTGGATTCATCATAGTCCATTTTCATCCAGAATTGAAAACTCAAATACTTCTTTGTGAAAGATAGTACTAGCTCGTCATTCTCAATGAGTAATGAGTTATAAATTTTACAAGATGATTGCTCCCACTAACTTCATGTCTTCACATGATAATTCCAAACTCCCACTCAATTCCACATGTTTCGTAATTGACTACTCAATCGAAACATTTCAAGAATTGAAATACATATTGCTTTGCCAAGTTATTAAGATTAAAACCATATATGTTCCCAGCATATCCTTTCAAAATACCTATTTTGAAAAGGTTTCAGTCTTAAACTTATGGAAAGAGATTTTAATCTCTAACTCATTCATTTTATAATGATGCGTAGCAATGTCATTATTTAAATGTGAAATTCCATTTAATACACGTCCTTCTCAAAATACCCTTTTCCGGAAGGAGGTTTAACCATTTCATTTTCATAATGAGGTTAAGTAATGACACTAGCGTGGTTAACAATTAACTTAGCTTTTGTAGATATCGGCATATCTTCTTTTGCAACTTTTAGTCATAAATCTCATTTATTTTCAAGGATGCAACTTTGTTTCATTTAGGCTCTTAAGTAAATATCAATATTGAAACTCTTGGTCAAATGTTGTTCATAAACTAGCCAAATCTCACTACGACAAATCCAGGCAACTACAACGCCCCTTTAACAACGATTATTCACGAAAATCACAATAGACGTTGTAGAATGTATGGCGCGAATTTTACTAAAATGAATTACAACAGGTATGGTTATAAAGACCGTTGTTATAAGTTTTAACAACGGGTTACACATGCACAACCGTTGTTAATAATTTGGCGCAAAATTGACGCAAAGTTAGTGAAAAGTAATCACAACGGTTACTTTTGGAACCCGTTGTTAAAACTTATTTGACAACGGTTGTTGATTTACATCCGTTGTTAAAACTTATTTGACAACGGTTGTTCTTTATAACCGTTGTCAATACCTTCCATACTATAAACCACACAAACCCAAGTCTGCTACAGCCACAAAACACACACTTTCTCATCGTCTCTTTCTCTCTTTCTCATCGTCTCTTTATCTTCTCGCCGTCACGGTTAATTTCATCGTCTAATTATCAGGTAAATCTCACCGTCACTGTTGGTTTCATCGTCTTTCATCGTCATTATTTTATTTTTCTAATTATTTCATTTGCATGTGTATGTGTTAGTTTTTATCGACCATTATGTTATTTCTTTTAGTATTATTCGCTTAATTAGCTAGTAAAACAAATTAAATAAACTAAAACAAAGAAGAAGCAAGATGATAGAGAGGAATGCATGATAAACATAATTAATATATATATATATATATATATATATATATATATATATATATATATATATATATATATATATATATATATATATATATATATATAATAAATACATAAATTAAAAAAAAATTACATTAATAAAAATGCAATTCTTATATTTTCATAGAGGGTCTTATTCTCCTCTATGATATCCGTCCTCTCCTCCTTGGCTACTTGGAGGTTCCGTTCAAACAATTGCTATATCGTCATATAGCCGCCATCGCTCGCTCCCGTCAAGCCATCTTCTTTGGCGTCCTTCAGAATGGATCGAGCATCCGCAAGGTAGCTCCTGAAACTTTCCTCAACGTGGAGCAACCGGCGGATGAAACTGTTGTTGTTCTCGATCATAGTAAGAGTCTTAAGGATGATATCATTCATTTTGTTGGAGTTTGGAGTTTGTTCTGAAAGATTAAGTAGGGTTAATTTATTGGAGTTTGTTTTAGCAGTTAGGGTTTGGAGATGTATATAGTGAGATAATGGAATGTTAGTTGAGATAATGCATGTTTTTATACTAAGCAATGTGTGGGTGGTTTGAGTTTTTTTTTAATTAATATATATGTTAGGAAGTTGTGCCATAATCATCATCATATCTCTCAATGCTGCTTCAAATCTTATTACTAACCCTTCTCATTCCATATTGTCCGTTCATATGCACAGGGATGGCAGTAATAATGCATGCATCGGAATTATAACGGGCCGTAATTATGCATGCATCTAGTAATATTTAATTTAATTTTTTTTATTTTTTAAGAACAAACAACAACGGTTATTTATAAACAACCCGTTGTCTTTAGTTATAACAACGGTTTTGTATATTACAACCGTTGTTATAACTTTCCCACCAAAATTGAGTCACACTTTCCACAACGGGTTTTTATACTTAAAACCGTTGTTAATAGTTTTAACAACGGGTTCCTTAAGAAAACCAACCGTTGTTAAAAACCTTTACAACGGACGCTTTAACAACGTCCGCTTTTTTATATAACAACGGTTTTTAACCGTTGTTATAGCCTGTATCTGTAGTGGTGTCTCTTGTTAAGACTTTTCTTTAGTCATTTTCTTTCAAAACTTTCTTTTGGTCTCCTCGTGTAGTTATCTTAAGAACATATTCTTTTGATTACTTCACTTGGTCTCTTTTGTCATGTAGATCTCATCTGTTCGAGACCATAGATCTCATCTATTCGTGTATACTTTCTATTTAGGTATACAAATCATTCTTTCTTTCGTAGATCTCATTTACTCAATTATACAAATTATCTTTGTATTCTTTGTGTCTTCATTTTTCTCCCACTCTATCTTTAGAATAAATACACTAAATATTCAAAGATAGTTTATGAGACACAAGTGATGATTTCGAAGTATAAGTAGGACTATCTTATAGATTGACTAATAGTTTTAGATTTGATGAGTGTACTTGGTAATTGACATTCCTTTAGGAGAGTTTATCAACTCAACATCACTTTATAATTGATCATACACAAGCCTTAAGCTTGTGGACATATAATGAATCCCATCATTATAGATGTCTATTGGATCACTTTAAGTAGATGATCATATGTTTCTATGTGCAAGCATATAAAGGCGAATTTTTATAACAAAGAAATACGATAAAAGGGGTGACTTGGGTTGCAAACCAAGCCAACATTATCCAAAATACAACCATTGTTTAGAAAGGATCCAAAATCCATTTCCATGTCGAACACGGAAATCAAAATAGTTCTAAAAATCCGAAACATAACTTAAAATAAGACAATAATAAAAGCCAAGCTTCATTGGAAGCTACTCCTAGCTCCTTGATGATTTCTCAAGCTTGCTTTTCCTTTCCTTTGTCTTTGCTAGGAGGAGGCCCTATTTACAATAAAAAGGGGATACATTATCACAACTTTGTATCAAAATACCATAGTTGAATTAGAAACATAAAAGAAAGGATAGTCATTTACCTACTGGAGTGATCTTTCCAGCTTTGATGTCACCAAGATACTTGGAACAATTCCTTTTCCAATGTCCAACACCATTACAATAATGGCATTTATCAAGAGGACCCTTCTTGGTCTTAGAAGTGCTAGCTTCAAAAGTCTTAGCCTTGGTGGACATGGGAGCTTGCCTCTTACCCTTTTTCCCATTCTTCTTGAACTTCCCCTTGCTCTTGGTGCTTATGTTAAGCACATCCTTAGGTGGGTTAACATTTAACCCCATGTCTCTTTCGGCTTGCACAAGTAATATGTGCAACTCTTCAAGAAACACGTCCTTGTCTTGCATGTTAAAATTCACCCGGAATTGAACATACTCTTTGACTTTGGATAAGGAGTGTAGAATCCTATCTACAATGAGCTCTTTGGGGATTTCAACTTTTTTGAATCTTCAAAGTCTCGACTAGCTCCAACAATTTGAGCACGTAAGGGCTAACCTTTTGGCCCTCCTTGAAATCGAGATCAAAGAATGCCGAGGCCGCCTCATATTGGACGATCCTCGGAGTTTGTGAAAACATTGTCACAAGTTTGGAATAGATTTCATTAGCGGTGCCCATTTTAAAGGCTCTCCTTTGGAGATCCGCCTCCATCGCAAAAATCAACACATTTTTCATTGCGGCGGACTCTTTGTGGTAAGCCTCATATGCTTCCCTAGTGGCGGCACTCGACCTAGCATTAGGTTCGGGTGGAGAGGCCTCGGTGAGGTAACGAAGCTTGTCGTCAGCTTGGGCGGCTAATTTGAGTTGGGCATCCCAATCGGAGAAATTTGACCCATTCTTTTCAAGTTTACAACGATCCATGAAGGATCGGAGCCATGAAGCATTAGTGAGAGGTGCGGCGTTGGTGTTTGGAGCGGCCATTTGTTATGAGAAATAAAAGTGGTCTACAAAACGAAAAAGAAGGAATAAAACATTTGTCGTTTTCAAAATAATAATAACACTCGTAAAAATTTAATATAAACAAGTTTTATTGCATTTATCTAGTGACCTCTACCCAACTTGATAAATGATTCCAAGACCCAAATTCATATTAACTTGGGCACGGGGTAGCCGATTCATCCCTTATCAATAAAACTCGGTGGATTAACTCTTTAATCGATTCTACTTTTATAACTCTTGGTCGATAAATTACACTAATATTTATCTATAGCCCGGAACACATGCGACTACGGTCACGAATACTTCCGTTGAGCTCAATCCAAATTTCAAATAAATGTGTCCATGATCCAAATTCACATCAACTTGGGCACGGGGTAGCCGATTCATCCCATATCAACATGAATTCGGTGGATAGACATTTATCACCCACTTCCCCTACGTAACAAGGTTTGTACCCAGGGGTGGCCAAGTGCACTCCCTCGCGAAATAGGTTTTCATGGTTTCTACCTTTTGGTAAGGCTAAGTCTCAATTGTTTATTTTAGCGAGAGGTCATGTCAATTTATTATCTATCACGTTTTAAGTGAACTAAAGCGGTGAACTACGATAATTGTAATTGACACGGTCGACAAACTCGATTAAAATGATAATGCATGTTTTAGTTATGGCGATTTAGCGATGCATGCAACATATAAATAAAATGCAAAGCATAAATAAAGTCCTAGTATGGCCTTCCTAAAATAGTAAATCTAATAAACTATTACAAATTCGGAAACCAACTCCTTTGGTCCCTTGAACTTCGGTATTGGCACGCATTTCAAGCCAACATTTTTTTAATGGATCGCCTTCTCGAGTGGTACCGTCTTCAAGGAACTTCGGAATAAATAAATTACATAATTTCCTATTATACATTTGTAATTAAAATAAAATAAATCTATTAAATTACAAAACGGTGATACGAGATCACAATAAATTACAACCGAATCGATATTCCCATACATTTCGGGTAATATCAATTAAAAACTAAGGCCATACTAAGTAAAATTACATAATTCAAAAATTACATAAAATTAAAATATGACAATCATAAATAAAATGCAGCATTATAATATGTATGAACATGCCCAATTTTATGCTAAATCGCCTTTAAGGAGCCAATATCGTATATTAATCGGTTTTTACGGATTTGCGTGATTTAACCTTTTCAAAATCACAATAATTACATAAAATCATATTTATGTACAAGTTAATTACCCTAACCAACTTAGGACTCAAAATTAGTCTCCACTAATATATTGACAATAATTAACTTATATTTCTTAATATTGTTCATAAATGGACTCAAAATACAAAATTTTGCCATAAACTTCAAATTAAATCATAAAAATTTCAAATAATTTTCAAAATTTGAAATTTAAGCACATGAACATTCTGGAAAAATACCATCACACTCATAATGTTAAAAAACGTAGGTTAAAAATGTCGAAAATTTATTGAGAAAAACAATGTTGCGGTTTATCGGATTTATCAATTATTACCATAAAAATATGAGAAAAATTATTTTTATTAACTTTTAACTTTTCAATCTGAAATATATGATAAAATGCAATATGTGATAATTTTTCTTAGTCATGAAGTATGTTTTAGCAATTTTTACTAATTAAAGTCACTATTTATGTGATTTTTCATCAAAAATTCATAAATCATGCATAAAGACTTCATTATAGCCAAATATTTTACACACATCTTTTAAGATTGCATGTGACAACATACTAAATTTCTATGACCAGATTCGAAATATAACTCATATTAACCTATTTTCCCATTTAAATACGATTTTAATTTGAAAAATCCATATTTGGAGCATAACAACTCATTTAATCACTGAAAAAACCACTGAAAAAATCGAAGTTTACCTATTTTTAGTCCAAAAATGACATTTTTATCATAAAAATCACATTTTAATGCCATTATTATAAAAAATGAACAATAAAATCCATAAATAAACCCAAAAAATCCTAAATACATTTTAGGACCAGAAATTTTAACAGGCAAATAAATTTTGTGATATATCATAATAAACACAAATTTATAAGTTTTGTTTGTTAATCTTATAACTCGGAAAAATAATAACCGATTTGCATGCAAACAACCTAAGGCTCATGATACCGTTTGTTAGGAAATTATTAATCTCATTATTTAACATATTCATATATGTGACATTTAATTTAGTCATAAAATTAAATCTAGATCTTATGCATGCAAACATAAAATAGACAAGTGAAGAAATCGTCATTCTTACTATAGTAGTTTCGGAATTAGGGCACAAGTGAGTTCTCCTTCTCACTTGTTCTTGAGCTTTCCTTACAAATGGAAGAACAAGGATTCAAAGATAGAATCTATCCCAAAGAAGTATACCGAAGATAACCTCTTAATAGATTAATATTACTTGAACTAGAACAATATTAATCTTACTAAAAGTTGACCCAAAATATTTATTTTGGTCTCTATTATTGCGTTATAGAGAAAGGAATTTTGGGAGTTATTATCTCTCTAATTTTTCATAAGATGTAGAGAGGAAATATAATTTCTTTCACTAGAAAATTTTTGTGAAGTTGTGATTGAATAATTAGAGAGAAAAACTCTCTATTATTCCCTTAGAAAACCGGTGGGTAGGGTGGAGGAGAGCCAATGCATGGGCATGTTTTTCTACCCAAGAAATCATAGGTATGCATGGCTATATTAGGTTGCAATCATCATGCTTTCCACTTAAAATAATCAACATAATTTTTAACCTAATACTCCCTCCATTTCGGCACTTATATAAAATCGAAAGTCCATTTTATATTTGTCATTTGTCAATTGTCACATGTTGCTAGTCATGTGAATTTGTCATGTATTTTTAACATATTAAAAATCAACGTATTAATAAAAATACGTCATGTACAAAATCGACTTAGTAATTCATAATTACTTGTACCAAAATGATTTACCAATTATAAATCACAACGTCTTGTATTTATAATAAATTATTCATTCAGTTTCAATTGTTTCCGTAAACAATAATTTCATCTAAGCAATAAAACGATTCGATCACTTAGACCGTATCTTATTTAATCAAATTACAATGAGACACGTAAATATTACTTCCAAAATCATCCGTCAATTTTAAGTAATTTAATTAACCCGTATCGACATAAGATCAATTAAATAATCAATTTAGAGTGTTCCTCTTTAGGTATGACCTAAGGGGATCAACTGATCACTACCGTCACACGACTGTAATGTCAAACTCTAGTCAGCCAATCATTACCGATATGTGTGGACCAGTTGACTGTAAAATATTACTTCCCACATGTATTCTTAAAATGAGACTTAAACATGTGATCATCATAATCGACAGTTGTGATCGCATTATTGTCGGAGGACACAAATTCCAATAGTCGGGTGGTTCAGGCATTTCATTGTTCTAAAGTTGATTCACTCGCCGTTCCCACTCAATACTTGTTTGAAAGGAGTGGATTACCGTCAAAGGTAACTTCTCTCCTTATGCTCCCTTGACCTTTTGTTGCTTACTCGTCTTACTTGTTCTTTCATGCAGTCTGATGATAAGGCTGCTTCTGTGGATAAATTATTCCGACTCCCAATTGAAAAAAGAAAGTTCCCAGATATGCTTGCTGTAATACCGCGTATTTTAGTAGCATTTATAATGGCTTTTAATGAATAAAATATGCCGTTTATAATTTATAATAAAAATAAGACGGAATAATAGAATAAATAGAATTAAATAATAAATAATGGTTGAGTCGGGATTTTAATTGTGCCCCTCTAGTATCCGTGTTGACCATATGTCACTCGGTTAATGCTAATAATAATAATAGTAATATTTGTATAAGGTAATAATAATAACGGAAATTCATGGCAGACAAATATTCTCAATGATGCTCCTTCCTTTGATAAAATCTCGTTGGTTGACACTAACCAACGCAGGCAGCACTTTGGATAATCTATTACAAATCAGTTTAGAAATCTATTACAGGCAATCTTGTTCGCCCAGGTGTATGTTCAGTAAGTTGGAAGTTTGTAGAAGAGTTACTCGAGGCCTTCAAGTTCCCAAAGCAATTCAGGAAGTTGATAATGGAATGTGTTGGCAGTGCATCCTTTTCTATATCCTTAAATGGAGACAATTTGGTTTCTTTAAGGGTAAATGGAGCTTGAGGCAAGGAGACCCCATGTCTCTCCTCTTGTCTACTCTCTGTATGAAATATCTGAGCAGAATCTTAACCTGTGCCACTGAGAACCTTAAGTTTCATTATCATCCTCTCTTTAAACATTTGAAATTAACCCATCTTATGTTTGCAGATGAGTTGTTATTATTTAGTAAAGGAGATGCTTCTTCCATCATCATCTTGCTTAGAGCATTCTCTGCATTCTCATTGGCCTCTGGTTTAAAAATAAACTATAATAAATCTGAAGCTTATTTTAATGGAGTCCCAGTTGGCTTAAAGAAGGATATCCTCTCTATCTCTTGTTTTAGAGAAGGTAAGCTCCCATTTAAGTATCTGGGTGTGCCCATTACTGCTGGAAGGTTGAAAAAGATTGATTGTGCTGTCCTGATTGATAAAATAATAGAAATGATCATATGTTTAGGGGCCAAGAGACTCTCTTATGTTGGCAGGTGGGTAATGGTGGAGTCAGTCTTGGCTACAATGCTTAGGTATTGGGCATCCATGTTTGTTTTACTGAAGGGTGTCTTGTGTAGAGTGGATGCAATCTGTAGGAATTTTCTTTGGGAAGGGCATGCTGAGTACAGTACAGTTCCACTTTTGGCATGGCATAAAATCTGTCCCAAAGAAAGAAGGAGGATTATGTTTGAAAGATAGACAGATATGGAATGTAGCAACTATTGGCAAGTTGGTTTGGTGGATGGCTGTCAAACCAGACAAGCTTTGGGTCAGATGGGTCCATCATATATACCTAAAAGATGGTGACTGGCTGAACCATATTCCTTCATCTAATGCAAGTGGCATTGGAAGAAGATTTGTAAAGTTAGAGACACTATTAGAGATGGGTTTGTATCTGATGCTTGGGTAATTGGTAATGGGGATTATACTCTGAAGAGTTGCCACAACTGGATCAGACAGCCTAGACCAGAGGTGCAATGGTTTAGGCCTGTTTGGCACTCACTAGTCTTGCCTAAACATGCTTTCGTGGCCTGGCGGGTGAGTAGTAATGCTTTGCTGCTGAAGGATAAGCTACATCAGTTGGCAGTTACAAGTGATGATCTCTGTTGTGTGTTTTCACTTAAACGAGAATCTCATCTTCATCTGTTCCACGACTGCAGTTTAAGTCAGAGACTAGTGCAGGAAGTTTCATCAGGGTTAGGTTCTCAGGTAGGGCAGCATGATTGGGTTCAGACGGTCACCCGTAGAAGATGGTCAAGGCTGAGGAAAGCTATTGTAAATGAAGCAATTGTAGCTTGGTTGTATATGATTTGGATACAAAGGAATGAGGCTCGTTTATATGGCCGAGTAGTCATACCTAAAATCTTGGCTACACAAATCAGGAGTCTTCTGCAAAGTAGAATAAGTATGTGTAGATCACATTATATCTCTCCTAGGGATACAATGTGGTTGAATAGGGTCCATTTGCTATGATATTAGCATCTAATGAATTGTGTTTAATGTCTGTAAAATGGATGTGATGTAATTTGCTTTGAAATTTTAATGAATCTTACATTTTAGCAAAAGAAAAAAGAAAAAGAAAATTTCCCATGGTACCCCTTATTTTAAGTTTCTACATATGGTACCCCTGTGTTTACATTTTTCATTCACAAAATACCCTTTAGCAAACTTCCATTAAAACGCCGTTATTCCTATGACTTGTGACGTCTTTTTTTTGTTATCTAATACACTAACACTTCATCATATAATACCTAGATCCTTATTTTATCTAATAAACTAACATTTAATACCTAAATAATAAAACACAAATAAAATAACATACTCAATTACTCATCTAATAACTCATAAGAGTAATGGCGTTATGACGGAAGTTAATCAAAAGGTTATTCTGGGAAAAAAAAGGTAAACACAGGGGTACCATATCTAGAAACTTAAAATTATGGGTACCACGTGTAATCTGCCAAAATTCGAGGGCATCATGGGAAATTTTCGTAATAATAATAATAGTAGAACTTCCTAATTGCCTTTCTACCAATTATAAATAGAAAAGAGGGGACCTTACCCTAACATACACAATCACAAAAACTGAAAATAATTCACATAAAGAGAGAAGAAGAGATCTAGAGACAAAGGAAAGGGGATTTAAGATCGTATAATTGACAAAAGGTAAGACCGTGTCATAATTTAATTAATTAATGTTTACATTGCATGTATGCTGTATTTAGAGCAACCGTGCACCACCATGTTAGCAACCCAAGAACCGTGACTATGACCATAGGGTAGCTTGGACCACCGTCCCTTCACCAGACCCTGCTGTGACCGTCGACAATGACCTAGGGTGGTTAATTGGGCTGTTGTTCGTGGGTGGTTGTTAAGGGAGCCGTGTAATTTAAACGGGTAATTGAACCCATAAACTTGACCATCGTGACCTTGGTTAGGGTTGGTTGGCCGTGGGTGGTGGAGTCGCCCATTGTGGTGGTGGTTGGATGGTTAAAGGCGGAGTCTTGGTGGTCGAAAAACGCGAAACAGGGGTGTTGGTTGTTTGTGTGAAACCGTCTTAAAACGGAGGTTGTAGCCATGGTGGTTGCGTCGAGGGAAGTTGGACGCCACCACTGGAATCGCCGTGAGCCAAGGGAGGCTATGGTGGTGGCCAGTGGAGGTGTGGGTCATGGTGTTGGTTATGTGATGCGAGAGCATTAGAAGATAGCGAAAATGAGGTACTCATTAGTCGAAATGTAACTCAAATAATAAAAGGTTTCAAAATGAGTTCGAGTTATGTGACGATGCAGAATTGGGAGTGCAACGAAGAAGGAAGCACTCAAGGCATGGTTTCCAATGCCGTGTAGGAAACACGGAATTCCAGCCGTGTATAATACACAGTTTTCTTAAACTGTGTTGATTTAGCTTATTTAATTTAATGCTGTTATTTGTTTTCGAATAAGTTTAGGAAAGCTATGTTATTTCCTAATCCTAGTTTTATTTAGTTTCTTTAAATCTGATTTTTAGTAGTTAATTATTAAATAAGTTTCCTAATTAGTTTAGGAAGAATTAGATAGCTTAATTAGCAAGCTAAGGAATTAGAGTTATAGTCAGATTGATGAATTCAAGTAGGACTATAAATAAGGGCCGGTTGTGGCCTTATTTTTCATATTACATTCAGTTTTTAATAAATTTTACAATTTGTAAGCAACTCAGATTAGTCTTGCGAGATTAGTTTAGGATTCTTCCTTGCGAGGTTGAGTTAAAGCAAATCGAGCTATAACCTCGCGAGGTTAGATCAAGATTTAGCTATTCTATCCCGTTTCTTGTTCTGTTTTTCACGAAATTCCAGAACAAATACAACAACTTTCCACTGCAATTTTTATCACACAAACTCACGTTAATAGCTACGTTTATTCGAACACAATTTACATCATTGTGCTTGTGGGGTTTTTACACGGTGGCAATGGGATGAGTTGAGAGGAGTCCGTACAGGTGGGTCCTAGGGCAGGTGTGTTTGGCTTGGTGGTTGGACTCACGGGAAACCTGGTGGTTGACTAGGCTCACCGTGGTGGTCGGTGGTTGACTACGGTTTGACTCGCGGGTTTAGGGGCTTGTGACGGGGTTGTTTGACCGTGATTGGGACACGGGTTATGAGTGGTTTTGTGTGGGTTTTAATAGTTGCGTTTATTTTCTTGAGACGAGTTTTCTTTTCGTAAATCGTATAATTAATAATAATAAAATGTAAATTAATTAATAATTGAATTGCGGTAAAATTTATAATTAAGTTATAGTATTGTATTAGGTGACGGATTTGAGGTGGAGTATTTCTGATTATTTATTGGACTGCGTAATTAGATTATAACTGCTAAGGTAGGTTATCTTCTCAACTTGAATGTGATTTTGTGTTAAGTAACATATGAATGTTATTTGGAAATGGATATTAATTGTTGGATGATTGTTAATGAGTATTGTTATTGTTAATCCGTTGTTGAGTAATTCTTGCTGCATATGCTTATTTGGAGTTATTATTGGGTGACTCGTAGATATTTTTGGGTGTCTCAGAGTTATTATTTTTGGGTGTCTCAGAGTTATTATTTGGTGTCTCAGAGTTATGATTGGGTGTCTCGGAGATGTGATTGGGTGCCTCGGAGATGCGAATTTATTATTAAAGCATTTGCATTGTAATACTACGGATTTTTCTTTGGTGACTACTCGATCGAGTAGAGCCTACTCGGCCGAGTAGTGTTGTTGTTGTGAATTGTTTTGGTTCTGCCGATGAATACTCGGCCGAGTATAGTGAATACTCGACCGAGTAGCGGATACTCGGCCGAGTATAACTTTACTCGACCGAGTATTCGGTCTGGCGAGTGTTATTTTGACGGTTTGATTAAGGAGTGTTTAAGATTATTTTTATATCCCGCGTTAGTTTTTAAAACATCATTTCAACTTCATCATTTCTACGTTAACCCTAATCTCTCCCTAATCACTCCCTAATCATTCCATAGCTTTGTTGTGTGTGAGATCTTCGGAGTTCTTGCGTATAATTCCTCATCCTACTGTTGGTAAGTTCTAATTATATGTTATTCGTATTCGTTGGGGTTACTGTACATTACGGAATTGGGAATATGAGGGTTGTGCAATGTGTAATTGTGTTATATGATTATGGTATATGAGAAGACTTCGTAGAGGAGCCTTTCTGATTATTCGAGTTCATTCCACTGTTGATTGCTAAGGTAGGGTTTCCCTACTCAGTTTACTGTTCTTTGTAAGACATGTTTGTTGTGATTATTGTTATCAGTTGATCATCTGAGTATGGAGATTGTTGTGACGATGTTGGTGTGAGGGTATTGAGATGGCTGTGATATCATGTGATTGTGATTGAGGTGGAGTCACTTGCGGGAGTGGCTTCACACCCTAGTTCGCCCTCCGTGGAACCCGCCACGAGAGGGGATGTGCACATTAAGGAACAGGGATTGTCGTCGCTCGTTGAGGAGCTGGACTAGGTGGGATCGGCTGCGGTCACCCATTAGCGGCGAGGATTACCTGTTTCGATGGGTGATCTGGCAGGGCTACACACTTCGGTGTGTAGTCGGTTACTGTGTGAGAATGGATGATTGGGAATTGGCGATGATCAGTTGATTACTTCGTTTGTCTGTCTTAATAATTGAGTAATACTGACCCCGTTGTTGTTTGTGGAATCTGCGGTGATCCATTCGGGGATGGTGAGCAGGCTTGAGAGGTATTGCTAGTGCGAGCTTGGGGACAGTCTTGGGAGTATTGTCATCACCAGTCATAGCATCACCGTCTGAGTCTTAGTTGGATTTCTTTTATTGTTAGACTTTGGAGTTGTATTTTGTTAAACTAGTATTTGGATTTGGATGTTATAAACTTAATACTTTACAGTACTTTAATAAATGTGCTCAGTTCAGACGGTTTTGATATGTACTAACCTCGGGCAACCGAAATGGTAACACACTTTCATGGTAGGGTGGTCCTGGTAAGGCACCTTGGTATGAGGGGGTGTTACAAAGTGGTATCAGAGCCGAAGATTCCGGCACCTAAAAAATGAACTTAATAAACCTAGGGAGTCTAAATAAAATGAACCCGGGGAGAGTTGTTTGGAGCTACCGCAAGGACTCGGGAGACCTCCCGGAGTCGCAAATTGGCCCTCACTAACTCGAGCCGGTAACATGGGGAAGTGTGATGAGAGTTAGGTTTTGTATGTACATGTATGTGAAGATGCATGTTGGTAATAGTTGATAGTTGAAAGTGTGTGTGTTGAAATTTGTAAGTGTGGTGATGGGAGAAATGGTGGATGTGACGGGTTTGTGAATGTTTGTCATGTTGGATTTAGCATATGCATGAATTGTATGCTGATATGATTATAACGTGGCATTAAAGTTCTTGATATTTGAATTGTATGCTGATATGATTATAACGTGGCATTAAAGTTCTTGATATTATGTGTTTGCTGCGGGAATAGTGAGCATGATAGAAAACCTTATACTGTATACCCGTCTATAGTGTGACTCGGTCGAGCAGGGCAAGTACTCGACCGAGTATGGAGTACTCGGCCGAGTAACCAAGCACTCGACCGAGTGTTGTTTGATTGTAAGTAGAAATCGCTACTGTATGTGATAACTCGACCGAGTAAATAAGTATACTCGACCGAGTAGTGTCTACTCGGCCGAGTGTTGTTTTACTCGACCGAGTGTTGTTTTTGGGTTTTTGACGTTTGCTTCTGGAGTCGATACTCGACCGAATATCTGGGGGGATACTCGACCGAGTAGTCTTTACTCGACCGAGTATGGTAGTATACTCGGCCGAGTGTTCCTTTAGCGGAAGGTTGTTACGTTTTGAGCCGTAGGCTTTTGTGCTTACGTTTCCTTATTTCTTATCAGCTCAAAATGCCGCCCAAAAAAACTCCTGCGCAGATCCAAGCTTCTGAGATGACTCTTGATGAGGTTGCTCGCATGATTGAGCAACAAGAGGCTCTCCTTGAAGCTCTCAAGAATGTGGGAAAGGGGAACGAGAAGTCGATGGATGCTACTCAGCTCAGCATCATCATTGCTCGCTTCAACCCACCCATATATGATGGGGTAGGTGAACCAAAGCTACTCGAAAAGTGGCACCGTGAGATTGAAGCTCTCATGGAAATGGTTAAGTGCCCCGAAGACATGATCGTTGAGCAGGTAGTATACTACCTGAGAGGTGAAGCTGCAGTTTGGTGGCAAAACGTCAAAGAAGATGCTAGAGCTTTTTACCAGGCGGAAGGAGCTATTCCGTGGTCTGGGCTGAAGAGTGCTATGAGAGAGCAGTTTGTGCCGGAGCATATCCGACACAAGATGAGATCCGACTTTGATTCCTTCACCATGACTGAGGAGATGACGGTCACTGACTACTATCATCGGTTCTTGGAGCTATCTCGTTATGTTGAGGACATGCAGCTAGGACAGAGAGGTTTGGCTCTCCGTTTTGAGAGGGGTTTATCTGCTAAGATCATGAGTCGTATGCCAGCTGGGGTTGCTATTGACCTAAAGGAAGTGTACCTCAGAGCGGGTCAAGCTGAGAGAATGGTAGATCTCTCAAGATAGATCGATGAGAGGACTGCTGCTGAAAAGAGGAAGGCTGATGGTGGAAACAACAGTCAGTCGGCCAACAAGAAAGGGAACTTCAGCCATGCTAACGCTTTTTCTGGGGGAGCTGGTTTTTCGGGAGGATCTCGTGGCTGGGGAAAGAATGGAGGTCGGAGTGTGAGTGACAACTCTAACCTTACATGTTTCAACTGTGGTGGGATAGGCCACAAAAGACGGGAATGCACGAGCTACAACCCCGGCACTGGTTCAGGAGCTCGGTCAGGGAATTTTTCTCAGGGGCCGACTTAGAGTTTTGCTAGTAACCGACCGGGAGGTTCATGGGGCAACCGAGGTGGACAGGGCAACCAGGGAGGTTACAACCGCGGTGGTGGTGGATCTTATCAGCGCTAGAACAACAGCACCACTCAGGATTCGGCAGCCAAGCCAAGTACCTCCAACGCTTTAGTTCAGGGTGGAGGATAGAAAAACAGTGGAAAGCTTTTCATGATGGACAAGCAGGAAGCACAGGATGATGCTCATGTAGTTACCGGTACCTTTCTTGTTCATAATGTACCGTCCTTTGTTTTGTTTGATTTCGGGGCTACACATTCTTTTGTGTCTAAGAGTCATGCTGTGTCTATGGGTTTGGGGAAGTTTGAGGTTGTAAAAGATGATGTGTTCATACCTTCAGGGGAGTTTGTGTCCTGTCTCAAGCTGTATAAGGGAGTATCCATGGTAGTTGGAGGGGTAGATTTACCAGTAGACCTGTTAGAGTTTCCTATGGATGGGTTCGAGGTGATTGTAGGGATGGATTGGCTGGGTAAGTATGATGCCAGGAAAGATTGTCGGAAAAAGAGGGTGTCCTTAAAGGGTCCCAAGGGTGTTAGGGTCTCCTATAGAGGGTTTGTGGTAAAGCCTAAGTGTAGGTTCATAGCTGTGATGACTTTAAAGTCATGTTTGAGGAAGAAGTGTCCCTTTATTCTTTGTCATGTGAGAGACCACCGAGTAGAGCCACTGACAGCTTCTGAGATATCTGTGGTGCGAGAGTTCGAAGATGTTTTTCCTGAAGAGATACCGAGTTTGCCTCCCAAGCGGGATGTTGATTTCAGCGTGGAGCTTAAGCCGGGAACGGGTCCTATATCTAAAGCACCTTACCGTATGGCACCTAAAGAGTTGACATAGTTGAAAAAGCAGACACATGAGTTGCTAGGCAAGGGTTATATCAGGCCTAGTGTGTCACCGTTGGGAGCCCCAGTTCTTTTTGTAAAGAAGAAAGATGGGAGTATGAGACTGTGCATTGATTACCGAGAGCTCAATCGTGTCACAGTGAAGAACAAGTATCCGTTGCCTAGGATTGACGACCTGTTTGATCAGCTTAGTGGAGCAGGTATGTTTTCCAAGATTGATCTTAGGTCGGGATATCACCAGCTGGGGATAGCAGATGAGGATATTCCTAAGACCGCGTTCCGATCTCGATATGGTCACTACGAGTACGTGGTGATGCCTTTTGGGTTGACCAATGCACCGGCAGCTTTCATGGATTTGATGAATCGGATCTTTACACCATTTTTGGACAGGTTTGTGGTTGTCTTTATCGATGACATCTTAGTCTACTCTAAGACTAAGGAAGAGCATGAGGAGCACTTGAGGATAGTCTTGTAGACCATGAGAGAAAATCAGCTTTATGCCAAGCTATCTAAGTGCGAGTTCTGGTTAGAGGAAGTGGCTTTTCTGGGCCATGTGATATCTAAGAAGGGGGTATCTGTGGATCCTAATAAGTTTGAGGCCGTTACCAAGTGGGAATCGCCGAAGAATGTTGCTGAGATTCGGAGTTTCGTAGGCCTTGCCGGCTACTACATGAGATTTGTGAAAGATTTCTCTACCATAGCGCGGCCTATGACATCTTTGATGAGGAAGGAAGTCAGGTTTGTTTGGGATGAGAGTTGTGAGACGGCGTTTCAGACCTTAAAGGAACGCTTGACCACAACTCCTATCCTAGCCTTGCCAGAGGGTTGTGAGAACTTTGAGGTGTATACCGATGTTTCAAAGAATGGTGTTGGTTGTGTTTTGATGCAGGAAGGGAAAGTCATAGCTTATGTTTCGAGGCAGCTGAAGCAATATGAGGAGAACTACCCTACTCATGACCTGGAGCTGGGTGCAGTGGTTTTCGCTCTTAAGATTTGGAGGCACTACCTTTATGGAGCAACGTTTAAGGTGTTCTCTGATCATAAGAGTCTAAAGTATATCTACACTCAGAAAGAGCTTAACATGCGACATAGACGGTGGATGGAGCTGATCGGGGATTACGATATGGAGATCATCTATCACGAGGGTAAGGCTAACGTTGTTGCAGATGCTTTGAGTAGGAAGAGCGTTCATTCGCTATGTACCGCCATGTCCTTGCTAAAGCTGAGGGATGAGATGTCTAGGTTGGGGATCTTTATGATTCGAGAGGGGGATACCATCGGGGATTTGACGATCAAGCCCGGGTTGTATGAGAACATCAAGAGTAAGCAAGAGCTTGATCCTAAGATTTAGGAGTGGAAGTCAAGGGTAGAGAGTGGAATGGTTTCCAGGTTTTCTATCCATACAGATGGGAGTGTTCGTTTTGATGGGAGATGGTGTGTTCCTGAGGATGCAGAGTTGCGAAGAATGATCTTGACGGAGGCTCATTGCACTCCCTATTCAGTTCACCCGGGTGGTGACAAGCTTTATAAAGACCTTAAGAAGACTTTTTGGTGGCCAAACATGAAAAGAGATGTAGCTGAGTTTGTGGCCAGATGTTTGACTTGTCAAAGGGTCAAGGGTGAGCAAAGGAGACCACAAGGTAAGATACAATCCTTGGAAGTACCTGAGTGGAAGTGGGAGTCGATCTCTATGGATTTCATTGTGGGGTTGCCTAGGTCACAGCAGGGTAACAACATGATTTGGGTGATTGTTGATCGGTTAACCAAGTCAGCTCACTTTGTTCCCATGAAAGATACTTGGTCTAAGATGCAGCTGGCATTGGGTTACAGGAGGCATGTGGTTCGGTTACATGGTATACCTAAAGATATCGTTTCTGATCGTGATGCGAGGTTCATATCCAAATTTTGGCAAGAACTGCAGGAGTTGATGGGTACAACTTTGAAGATGAGTACAGACTTTCATCCGGCAACCGATGGTCAGACAGAACGGACCATCAAGACCTTAGAGGACATGTTGAGGGCATGTGTTATGGAGTTTGGGGGAAGTTGGGAAGACAGGCTTGATTTGATCGAGTGTTCATACAACAACAATTATCATACGAGCATCGGGATGGCACCTTTTGAAGCTTTGTATGGCCGGAAGTGCCGAAGTCCAGTTTGTTGGGATGATAGTTCTGAGACAGTGGTTTTGGGGCCACAGCTGGTACAATATATGGTTGAGCAAGTCCAGTTAATTCGGCAAAAGATGAGTGCAGCTCAAGATCGTCAGAAGAGCTATGCCGACTTACACCGCAGGGACATTGAGTTTGCGGTAGGTGACAAGGTCCTTTTGAAAGTGTCACCTATGCGAGGTGTTATGAGATTTGGGAAAAAGGGTAAGCTAAGCCAAAAGTTTATAGGCCCTTATGAGATTTTGGACCGTGTTGGCGAGGTAGCTTACAGGTTAGCGTTACCACCAGCTTTGGATAGGGTACACAATGTTTTTCATGTATCTAAGCTTCGGAAGTATGTGAGTGATCCGTCGCATATCCTTGAAATGGAGAACATCGAGCTTGATGAATCCTTGTCCTACGCCGAGATTCCTAAGGAGATTGTTGATCGCAAGGTTCGTAAGACACGGAATGGTGAGACGGTCTTACTCAAGGTCCTTTGGTCTAATCATAATGTGGAGGAAGCCACATGGGAACCCGAGGAAGCTATGCGTGAACGTTTTCCTAACCTTTTTGATCAGGTATGTTTGGTTACGGGGACGTAACCGTTGTCTTTTTAGGGGGTAGGAGATGGTCGCGGTCGTGTGTTGTCTTGTTTTGTTGTTTTGTTTTGAGTCGGGTTAGTGAATGTTGTGGTAACTTGTGTAGTCCTTTGGCGTTGTTACATGTGGTGAACATAGTCTTGTTGTGTCTTGTTTTAGAGTGGAGTGTGAACTTCGGGACGAAGTTCTTTTTAAGGAGGGAAGACTGTAATACTACAGATTTTTCTTTGGTGACTACTCGACCGAGTAGAGCCTACTCGGCCGAGTAGTGCTGTTGTTGTGAGTTGTTTTGGTTCTGCCGATGAATACTCAGCCGAGTATAGTGAATACTCGACCGAGTAGCGGATACTCGGCCGAGTATTCGGTCTGGCGGGTGTTATTTTGACGGTTTGATTAAGGAGTGTTTAAGATTATTTTTATATCCCGCGTCAGTTTTTAAAACATCATTTCAACTTCATCATTTCTACGTTAACCCTAATCTCTCCCTAATCACTCCCTAATCATTCCATAGCTTTGTTGTGTGTGAGATCTTCAGAGTTCTTGAGTATAATTCCTCATCCTACTGTTGGTAAGTTCTAATTATATGTTATTCGTATTCGTTGGGGTTACTGTACATTTACGGAATTGGGAATATGGGGGTTGTGCAATGTGTAATTGTGTTATATGATTATGGTATAGGAGAAGACTTCGTAGAGGAGCCTTTCTGATTGTTCGAGTTCATTCCACTGTTGATGGCTAAGGTAGGGTTTCCCTACTCAGTTTACTGTTCTTTGTAAGACATGTTTGTTGTGATTATTGTTATCTGTTGATCATCGGAGTATGAAGATTGTTGTGACGATGTTGGTGTGAGGGTATTGAGATGGTTGTGATATCATGTGATTGTGATTGTGGTGGAGTCACTTGCGGGAGTGGCTTCACACCCTAGTTCGCCCTCCGTGGAACCCGCCACGGGAGGGGATATGCACATTAAGGGACATGGATTGTTGTCGCTCGTTGAGGAGATGGACTAGGTGGGATCGGCTGCGGTCACTCACTGGCGGCGAGTATTACCTGTTGCGATGGGTGATTTGGCAGGGCTACACACTTCGGTGTGTAGTCGGTTACTGTGTGAGAATGGATGATTGGGAATTGGCGATGATCAGTTGATTACTTCGTTTGTTTGTCTTAATATTTGAGTAATACTGACCCCGTTGTTGTTTGTGGAATCTGCGGTGATCCATTCGGGGATGGTGAGCAGGCTTGACAGGTATTGCTAGTGCGAGCTTGGGGATAGTCTTGGGAGTATTGTCATCACCAGTCATAGCATCACCGTCTGAGTCTTAGTTGGATTTCTTTTATTGTTAGACTTTAGAGTTGTATTTTGTTAAACCAGTATTTGGATTTGGATGTTGTAAACTTAATACTTTACAGTACTTTAATAAATGTGCTCAGTTCAGACGCTTTTGATATGTACTAACCTCGGGCAACCGAGATGGTAACACACTTTCATGGTAGGGTGGTCCTGGTAAGACACCTTGGTATGAGGGGGTGTTACATGCATATCTTAGTTGTTATTATTATTGTATTATATTCTGTTGTTTAGATATTCCTACTCAAACATTTGGTTGACAGTGTATTCGTTAAACACTTGTGATGAACAAATTATTGGGGAGCAGATTGACTAACAGGTACTAAAGATTAGCTGACCGGGAGCTTGGGACGTGAGGTGGATGATGATGGACCTTATAGAAGTCTAGCTCACTTAAACAATTTATTAGATATTCACTTAATTTTATTTCCGCTACGAGAATTGTATAAATTATTTCTATTTAGTCTTTTGGTTAAGTAAGCTAATGTAATAAGGCCATTAAACATTATTTATTTAAAGTACTGCAGTTTGTTTTACTTTTTTTACTCACTACCTTGGGCAATCCGAGATGGTAACAACTTCTTTTATCAAGCAATGCCTAGTTCAGGCTCTTCGATAAATGAGGGTGTTAGAAAGTGGTATCAGAGCGAACGTTCCTCAGGCCTAAAAAAGAAGAACCCAATGAATTTAGGATGTGTCTAATAAAATGAACCCGGATAGAAAATGTTAAGAGCCTCCTTAAGGCTTAGGATGAGAAATAGGGGCCCCCTCACACCAGGCTTCTGGCCCTTTCAGTTTTGAACCAGTTACATTGAGAGAAAACTGAAGAGTGGGGTAATTAAAATAAGATTGTGTTAATTCTTAAGGGACAATTGTTGCCTTAAAAATGAATATTACTAACCTTATTACAGGATGCAGAGCGAGATAAGTATTATATGCTGTTATTGTGGATGTGGGAATTTGATAATCCACGGGGGTTTTTTGAACACCTGGAATCGCCACCAAATTTATGGAAATTTGGAAACCATTTTAGACAAATTGGATTTGCGTGAAAGTACGTGTTGGGAAGCTCATTCAAACACCCAACCCCGTCCGTCATAAACAACGGCCTCTAATAAGTCAAATAACGGCCAATATTAACTGAACTACTATTTGCCGATATGCATCCATTCATATTAAACCCTAACATGTGACAATCAATTCTACGTGTTTTAAATGCACATAACTTCGTCAAGTGATTTAAACATGCGAGTTCATTAAGCTATTCTAGCATAAATAAACACACAAAAAGGAGAGAAATAAACTTTTTACTCAAGCGGTGTTGTAACAAACATGGGTTAGATCACAATTACAATTGCAATAAAAACCAATAAGCAAACAAGGCATTAACAAACACCAAGGAACGAAACAAGGGCCATCATGGCCGAACACCGTACACGGCCAAATGTGGCCACCAAGGGCACATACATGACCTATTCTAAGTCAAGTCGCGTTTCAAACAAGTGACATGAAACGATATAATCACATGCGAATGAAAAGAAGCAAAAATGCATCCAAATCAAACAATTGTTTCACAAACAAAGGCATGCGATTAAAGCAAACAAAAGTATTAAACTTAGACCTTAAAACAGCCGAGGAAAACGTGCCTCACGACTCCATACATGACCCAAATCAACCACACAAACAAACATGACGATAATTGAATAAACATGCTAACGATTTCAATTAAATCATAATTAAAAAAATTAAATCTAAACATGCTTATCTAATCATGTGAATTATACCAATAATTCATAAATTAGACTAAATCTTAGCCTAGAAAACCGAGCCATATGAGACAAACACACGACATACATGTGAGACAATCAAATCGACACAAACAATTCTAATTCATGCGATTTCATGCAATTCTAATTAATTAAACCTAATTAATTAAACTTACATGTTAATAATAACAAAATTAAATCATACAAACATGCATAATCTAATTTAAACAAAAAAAATCTCATGTTCATGCATACATATAATAATTCGTTCTAAAATACGAGTTTGAATTAAACAATTTCATTATTTAATATAATTAATCATAAATTAGCAAAACAATATAAAGATGCAAACATTAAAACTAAACATACTAGTTAAACATAAAAAGCATGTTATAATTTATGATTTAAAACATTGACAACAAATTAAACATAGATCTAAACATACGAGAATAAATCTAGCATAATTAACGGTGAAACATGTGGAAACAATTCATATAACAATAAAAATCGTCTAATTCCTAATAGAAATTAATCCACAGAAGCAATAATCTATCCATCGGCATTCAATAACAATAATAATCCCGTTCTCCTTCATAATTACCAACAACAATAATATTATCGCATAAATAGAATAATTAATACGATGAAACGATAAAAGCGATAACTAATGAAATAAATTGAATTAAGGAAGAAAAGTAGTGATTTTTGGCACCCTCAACTTACATATATCTCGGATGCAAGATTCTAGGTACATCTACGACCGTTTTCAAATCAAAAAACGAGATCGAATTTAAATAGCAAACACGTTTCACGCGTTTAACCCAACTTTACGCAACGAACTTCAAACGATCACCACGACTTCAATACTAAACGATTTTTTAAACCGAAACATGTTTTGGAATCCCCAAACTCCATAGTTTTGATCTTTAACAAAAAAACTAAACTAAAAATAATTTTGAAATGATTAAAAACAAAGTACAACAGTGCTGGTCAGAAACTTCTGAAAATCGCGCAAGGTAAAATATTGAGCAGTTTAACGCTCAAAACGTTACCAAGTGAGTTTCTTTATGGCACGAATAAATCATGGGAACTACCTAGATTGTGTATGTAAAATTTGGTGAATGTTGGCGGTGTTTTGATGGGGTTTCAAAGTGGTTCCGAAGGGTGGTAGGGGTGCTCTGTTTTTCTGGGTTTGGTGTATATCGAGGTTGAAGATAAAAATTGCACGGTCTTATGGGTGTGTAAGATAGAGGTGAGAACTCTTAGGTTCATATACCTATTATTAGAATCTTCTAATAGTGAACTAATTAACTTCTTAATTTGTGTTCTTTAGATCTAGTGCATGCATAACAAAATAAGAGATTTATAAGAAAAACAATGTCCCTTACATTGTATATGGGTTCGAAATTATGGGCACAAATAAGGTCACCTTCCTTATTTGATCTTGAGCTTAAAATGTTGGATGATCCTCCAAAATCCTAATGTAGAGATTCTCCTCTTGAAAGCACCCAAGATTAGCCCTTATCACTACTAAATAATATTTGCTAGATATTTATTTAGTAATCTACCTTAAAATTGATTAATAATACTCATATATTACACTAATAATATTAGTAATCTTTATGAACAATTTAGATTGCATCTTCTCATATTTTTAGAGAAAGATTAAAGAGTAGAGAGAATAATGCATGTATGAATGTTGAATATGTAAGAGTGTAGAATGAAAGAGCCAAAACTACTCTTAAAAGAGTAGTGTGGCCGGCTCATGTAAGGCCAAGAAAGGCATCTTCATTTTTCTTTTTCTCTTATCAAAGTGTAGGTTGTGTAAGGCTAGTAGTGTAGGTTCTATTATTTATCATTTTATCACATAAAATAAAATAATCACAACCCACTAACACTCCCTCCATTTCGGTCCAACACATAAAATGGACTACCATTTTATTTTGTCAATTTGTCATTTGTCACACAATATGTCATATGTATTATGTATTATGTTATTAATTAATTTAATGCATATTTATCACATAAATATCATTTTATAAATTAATTAAATTACATACAACAAATTGACTAGTGATACTTGATCACATAAATAAAATGGGTCATATAATTATAATTCACAACATCTTGTAATTATAATTAACCATTCATTCTCATCTCTATTGTTTCACAAACAATAAACAATTTCAGTAATAAAATATTTCAATTACTAAAATAAATCTTATTTAATCCCATTACAATAAGATATCAATATTCTCTCTCACAAACGAATTGTTCAATTTTAAGGAATTGATTAACTTGTATCATCATACGATTAATCAACTTTACTGATAAGGGTATCATTCTTTAGGTGTGACCTTAAGGGATCAACTGACCACCACCGTCCTACGACAGTAACGTCAAACTCTAGCAAGCCAATTTTTACCGATTAATGTTGATCAATTGATTATTTAATTTATCATCCCTTTCGTATTCTTAATATGAGATTTGATTATGATATTTAAATCATGTGATCGCACCATTGTTGAGAACACATATTCCAACAATCTCCCACTTGTCCGAGACAAGTGTGCGTCACCAATTCTCTTGTCCTATTCCAATCTCCCACTCAATGTAAGGTGTCTCGCAGGTCGTACTTGCATTTGATCATATCTTGAGTGGTTTCCTCGATCTGGAGTATAACTGTCTGACTGGAATTATCTACCGCAGATACCTTCCGAGCGTGGCCACACATTTCCAGTTCACTACTCCTCGAGTGACCTTGAGATTTCAAATGACCCTGACAAGGGGGTGGACAATTCCTATCGTACTATTCCCTTTGTTTAGCCACAGTTCATCTTAACCCAAAATATACCCATTTGACCTCATTTACAACAGTCGTAGAGTATAAATCAAAGCTAATCAGAAATTTGTGCCGACTTGGGCGAATAGTCTCTAGTCAAAAAATTGACTCATAAGAATACTAAAGCAGCTCTTGCCACGACCAGGCTTTATGAATTACCAGAACTCTATAAGCGGTCACTGCCCGACAGAGTGTCCCATATAGTCTGCCTATGTGATCGACTAGTCATCCCGTATGACTCTATGGCACTTGAACTTGCCATCAATCGCATCACACTCTAGTCACATCAAGACGTCACCTCATATAAGTAACTAGGGGTGAATGCCATGTCAATCCAGTTCACTTTAATGGGGTTCAATTTGTCTCTACAACCCATTTGGATACGACAAGGTAACGGGTGAGTTTAATAAAACTCAAACGATAAATGCGATTATCACATATGAATAGTCAATACACTATTACTACTTCATATCTTATAACCTTTAATGTACCTTTTACACTAGTCGAAATGCAATAAAAGCTTGGCAAGTGGATATACCCTATATCCATATATTCCAACTTTGTCAATTGCTATCTCCTTCTATTCAATGTTATTTCTAATAACTTGAATTTATCTCTAAGTGTTTGTCTAGATCCATTTGTAGAGGAATTTACTCTCATTCCCTACGTTGACCATTTTATCACAATTTACTTAGATTCTGTTTGTAGAATTTGCAATGGTCGAAATGAAAACACTTCTCTAGTTTCTTACTCCTTAGTCAATAAAATCAGCCTAGGATTTCGACAAATCCTTCTCGGTTTGGAAACTAAAGTTTGTGTAACCCTTCAACACATAACTTAGTTTATCATCCAAACAATTGAACAAATCCTCAATTGTTCTTTAAGGCTTTCACAAGACCATCTTATGAATTAACCTGTTATTGACTTATTATGCTCATAGCATATACTTCATCACGGCATGTGCGTCTGTTGGCATACATGATCATTCTAATGGCAGAAACATTAGCAAATGATTTCATGTGATCAACAACTTAATAGGTTCAGTGAATGACCATGACTCCATCATCGTAATTCCACTTTCATCACCATGAATAACCTATTCAGCCTTGTTGATTTTAAACAGATTTTAAAGATCTTATCATCATAAGACACTTAACTCTATGCCAATATTATCTCACATAGATTTAGAAATCTTAGAATATATCACACCTTTTCCTAGTCTCCCTATCACTCTTTCACAGAAGAGAGCATTGGTACATTATTCTCAATAAGTAATATGTCTTCAACATATAAGACATGGAAAAATAATTCTTGCTCCCACTTAACTTCATGTATAATCATGATTCTTCAATCATGTGAATAATATTATTCTCGATTATCACATGAACGAAACGTATAATCCTTTAATGCTTGCTTAAGACCATTCTAGGATCACTTAAGAAAGCTATGCATAATATGTTAGGATTCTTAGATCTTCATCTAAGATTTTGTGTTCCAAACACATTCCTTTTCTAAATTCCCATTTTAGAAAAGCGAATCTTTATAATCATTTGACATTCTTCATTGAAGTGAATTGTAGCAATTCCTAACATGATTTATCTTGATCAACATCTTCATGTCGATCTATGCCCATATTTACACTAAAGCTCTATTCACATTAAGGAGACCCTCGCCTTTTTGTAAATCTACTCTTTGAGTAACAATTTTTGAATTGTAATGTTATGGCTCGTATGTAATAAAGTCGATTTGGAATAATACCATTACTTTCGCAAAGCAACATTTTAACAACAAGACATGTGTGCTAAACTCCCACTGAGCTATACTCCCACTCTATCTTTATAGTTTATAGTTCCATCACTTTCACAAAGTAACACATTAACTATAAGACATGTTTGTGACAATCTAATCTACTCCCACTCTATCTCTTAGAAATACCTCTATCTTCTTAAGAGATAGCTTTGTGAGTTACAAACATATATGTGGTGGAGTATTAGAAGTTTCTTTAGACTGACGCATTAGCTCATAAAAGACCATCTCTATCATGGCAGCTTGATTCATATAATATGCGAGTCTTATCCATGTCATCTGTTAAATAGAGTCTCTATTTTAGGTATCTCCAGGTTGACCCTCCAGATTAAAATAAAAATCCCCAAAAGTGAGTTCAACAACTCAACTTGACTCATGTTAGTTTGATCTTATGGGTAGTGACACAAGGTCATAATCCATATATAATAAATCAAATTCATTACTTAGATCTTTGCCACCACGATCGGATCGTAATGCTTTAATTCCTTTTGTATAATTGGTTCTCTACTTCATTTTAGAAATTCTTTAAATTTCTCAAAAGCTTTACTTAATATTTGATCAAGTAAATATACCCATATCTACTTAAATCATCGGTAAAAGTGACGAAGTAGTCATAATTTCCCCTTGCGGTGATGTTCATTAGGACACATACATCGGCATGTATTAGTTCCAACAAATCACTTGCTCATGTCCCTTTACCACTAAAGGAAGTACAAATCATTTTGCAAAGGAGACAAGATTCGCATATTCCATATGATTGAAAATCAAATGGTTCATTAAATCTAGTCGACACTAGCTTTCAATGCATTTCTCATTTATGTGACCTAATCGAAAAAGCCAAATGTACAAATCATTTGGATCACTAGTTATGAGTCTTTTGGTTTGTATGTTATAGATATCTTTAGTTGATTTGGAAGTGTCTAAAACATGAATAACATTAAGAAAATTGACTTGGCTCCCAGCCATGTCAATTTTCAAACAAAATACAACGATTGTTTTTTATGGCGAAATATGAATCCTTCTATGTCTAACATGAAATAATGTTTTAGATAAAATGGGTACATAATCACCATTATGTAGATTACAGCTCAAAGCTATTAGCTAAAACAAGTACACAAGTCCCTCTCGAAGTGGTGGCTACCCTAGCTCCATTTCCTTGTCGGAGATTTATATCATTCTTGTTTAGCTTTTCCACATTTCCAAGCCCCTGTATACAATTACAAAGGTGAAAACCACAACCGGTATCCCATACCCACGTTGAGGTGGATGTATAATTTATATCAATAACAATGATTTCGGAAGAAATAGTACCAAGTGGAGTGACAAGTCCAGCTTTGATATCTCCCAAATATTTTGGGCAATTTCGTTTCCAATGGCCCATGACATTACAATAATGACATTCTTCATAAGATTGGGCACCCTTCTTGGTCTTGGTTGTGATAGTCTCACTATCCATTTCCAATTCATTATCAGGTTTCGGTTTCTCACCCATCTTTTCCTTTCCTTTAATCATACCATTACTCCTTTTAGTTGCAAGGACATTCTTGCTAGAACTCCCACTGAATTTAATATTTCTCCTTGTTTCTACAAACTAGGATGCCTTGGAATTAGTGAGAATTTCTTCACAAGGTTTTCTTACCAAAGAGGTAGGCATAAATATTGGAGTGGGAGGTGTGGAAGTGGTAAAGTAGCAAAGATTTCCATCCTGACCAATGCCAAAGCGTAATTCTCTAATCGTATCATTGTCATACTTGGAGCAATTTTTATCGAATGATTGGAGCCATGAATTAATGGTGATTGGTGTAAGAGTATTAGATGAATCCATTGCTAATAAATAACTACAAAAACGGAAATGAAGGAAATAATAAACATCTATCATTTTAATAATACTTGTAAACACTTTAAACAAGTTTTAGCATTTATATAGTGACCTCTACCCAACTATTATAAATGATCCCGAGATCCAAATTCAAATTAATTTGGGCACGGTGAGCCGATTCATCCCTTATTAATATAACTCGGTGGATTAACCTCTTAATCGATTCTACTTCTAGAACTCTCGGTCGATAAAAAATTACTTTAATATTTATCTTTGGCCCGGAACACATGCGACTACGGTGACAAATACTTCCGTTGAGCTCAATCCAAATTTCGATGTAATAACATTTTATTACCCACTTACCCAACGTAACAAGTTTAGTACCCCGGTGAGCCGAGCCTACTTCCTCATGAAATTGGGACTCATGGTTTCTACTATTTGGTGAGGCTAATTCTCAATTATTAATTTGTGAGAGGTCGTATCAATTTATTATCTATCACGTTTTAAGTGAACTAAAGCGGTGAACTACGATAATTATAATTTACACGGTCGATGACTCGATATGATATGCATGTGTTGTTATGGCGATTTGGCAATGCATGCAACATATTAAAAGAAATGCTAAGCAATAATAATAAATTCCTAATATGGCCTTCCTAAAAATAGAAAATCAAATAATCTATTACATATTCGGAAACCAACTCCTTTGGTCCCTTGAATCTTCAAGTGGCACGCCTCCCAAGAACACCGTCTTCGTCGGAACACCTTTCCGAATGGCACCGTCTTTGAAGGAACTCCATGATTACAAATAATAATAAAAATACAAACCTATTCCTATTATACATTTGTAATATAAAAAACTAGTAAAAATAAAAGTGATACGAGATCACATTAAATTACAACCGAATCAATATTCCCTTTCATTACGGGTAATATCGATTAAAACTAAGGCCATACTAAGATAAAATTACATAATTCAAAATTGTATAAATAAAAAGACATTCAACAATTGAAATATGCAGCATTATAATATGTGTCTATCATGCCAAATTATGTGCCAAATCGCCCTATTTAACTTATATTGAATATATAACCCGGTTTTATGGAAATGCGTGATACTAACTTCTTAAAATCACAAATCAATACTTAAAATCAATTTAAGCTCAAGTTAATTATCCTAACACTCTTAGGACTCAAAAATTAGTCATCACTCAATTTTTGACAATAATTCAACTTGATTTAATTTTATGCTCATTTTCGACCTTAAAATCATAACATTTATGAAATAAATCCAAATTAAATCACAATAATTTCAAAATTTGAATTTTAAATTTTTGAACATTCTGGAATATTTCCATGACACTCATAATATCAAAAATCATGGTTAAAATTTTCGAATTAATTTTGAGAAAATATAGTTGCAATTTATCGGTTTCATCTCATAAAACATCTAAAGTGTCCAAAACTTAATCCAATCAATTTTACAACTTTAAATCTGATAAGTGGGATATTTATGCAATTTAAAATATTTTTCTCATGCCATGTAATTCGTTTTAGCTATTTATGCTAAAATAGTCACTATTTATGCCATTTTTACTCTAAAAATTCATAAATCATGCAAAGTGAAATCATATCATCTCAAAATTTACATACACTGTGTAAATCATATATGTGACAACATATTAAAGTTTTATGGCCTGGTACGAAGTTTAACTATTTGTTACCATTTTACCTCTTTTAATCCATTTTTATCTCATAAAAATCATAAAACATGCAATATTAATCAAATTAATAAAAGATTTTACACACAACTTGTAAAATATGCATGTGAGGTCATATAAAATTTTCAAGGTCAGAGAGTCAGTTTAACCATTTTTAGTCATTTAACCTCCATTTATGCCATTTTTATCACATAAAAATCATAAATCATGAAATAATAATCACATTAATATAAAATTTTATATACAATACATAAAATATTCATGTGAGGTCATACTAAAAAATCACAGCCATTAGTGAAGGTTAACTTATTTTAGTGAATAAAAGTTCATTTTACTCATAAAAATGTAATTATTTCACTAAAAATCATACAAATGAGCAATAAATTACCATAAATCATAAAAATGACCTAAAACCATTTTAGGACCCGAATATATAACATTCATTATTATTTCGTGACTTACTCTTATAAATCAAAAAATTTTAGTTTTATATGTTAACATTTTAACTCGGAAAAATAATAACCGATTATGCATGCAACATCCTATGCTCTGATACCACTTGTTAGGTTCATATACCTATTATTAGACTCTTCTGATAGTGAAATAATTAACTTCTTAATTGGTGTTCTTTAGATCTAGTGCATGCATAAAAAAATAAGAGATTTATAAGAAAAACAATGTCCCTTACATTGTATATGGGTTCGAAATTATGGGCACAAATAAGGTCACCTTCCTTATTTGATCTTGAGCTTAAAAGGTTGGATGATCCTCCAAAATCCCAATGTAGATATTCTCCTCTTGATTGCACCCAAGATTAGCCCTTATCACTACTAAATAATATTTGCTAGATATTTATTTAGTAATCTACCTTAAAATTGATTAATAATACTCATATATTACACTAATAATATTAGTAATCTTTATGAACAATTTAGATTGCATCTTCTCATAATTTTAGAGAAAGATTAAAGAGTAGATATAATAATGCATGTATGAATGTTGAATGTGTAAGAGTGTAGAATGAAAGAGCCAAAAGTACTCTTAAAAGAGTAGTGTGGCCGGCTCATGTAAGGCCAAGGAAGGCATCTTCCTTTTTCTTTTTCTCTTATCAAAGTGTAGGTGGTGTAAGGCTAGTAGTGTAGGTTCTATTATTTATCATTTTATCACATAAATTATAATAATCACAACCCACTAACACTCCCTCCATTTCGGTCCAACACATAAAATGGACTACCATTTTATTTTGTCAATTTGTCATTTGTCACACAATATGTCACATGTATTAAGTTACATGTTATTAATTAATTTAATGCATATTTATAACATAAATATCATTTTAGAAATTAATTAAATTACATACAACAAATTGACTAGTGATACTTGATCACATAAATAAAATGGATCATATAATTATAATTCACAATATCTTGTAATTATAATTAACCATTCATTCTCATCTCTATTGTTTCACAAACAATAAACAATTTTAGTAATAAAATATTTCAATTACTAAAATAAATCTTATTTAATCCCATTACAATAAGATATCAATATTCTTTCTCACAAACGAATTGTTCAATTTTAAGGAATTGATTAACTTGTATCATCATACGATTAATCAACTTTACTGATAAGGGTATCATCCTTTAGGTGTGACCTTAAGGGATCAACTGACCACCACCGTCCTACGACGTAACGTCAAACTCTAGCAAGCCAATCGTTACCGATTAATGTTGATCAGTTGACTATTTAATTTATCATCCCTTTCGTATTCTTAATATGAGATTTGATTATGATATTTAAATCATGTGATCGCACTATTGTTGAGGACACATATTCCAACAAGAACTAGGTCTTTCATTAGGTATCATTAGGTATCCTTGTTAGGAGGTAATGGAGGCTTATATAGCTAGAGGAAGTTAGGTTTTCGTTGGTTTAGAGAATAGGAAAGTTCCACATTCGGTGTTTGGAAACTCTTATTTCTCTATCTTTTTTGGACGATTTCTCTATCCTTTCTGGCTGGCTATGGAAAGATAGAATATAGGGAAGATTGGTTACTTCATGGGAAAGGTGAGGGAAGGCGGTGGAGGAGCTTGGAGCTCAAAAAACGAGCTCCAAAAAGCTCGCAAAAACAGGGTATGGGGAAGGGCTAGGGGTTTGCTTAATTTGGGTTTATTGGGGCTTGGTTTATGGTTAGTGTTGTGTCCAGAATTATCCCGCCTGATCAGATGAACAAACAGGCGATCTCCAAAGCCAAGTCTGACTAGAAGACTCCCACTATAAAGCATCCAAACAGCTCAACAGGTACCAGCCAGGAGGGAAAGACAGGCAGGCATCATTTAAGCCAGGCCTGAAGGATTGTTTCTCGAAGCCACAAGATAAAACATAGCCTGAAGGCGTCAGGCAATATCTAAAGCTCATAAAGGAAGTTCCTATTTGCGCGGAAGACTTCTTCAAAAAAGTTCACAACTGTTTTGATATGGTCAACCTAGCGGAAATAGAGGCAGCCCATTTCCAGGTCAACAAAACTACTCCCGGGTAAATAGGGAACGTGGCCTATTTACCAGGAAACCTTAAACCACCTTTAGAGAACCGTTGCAAGGCCACTATAAAGAGGAAATAAGGAAAAAAGAGAAGGACACTTAACTACTTACTCAATAATTCATACTTTTACTCTCATACTTGTAATCAGAATACTATTGAGCATTATTATTGAGCTACCATATCTTATTCAAACGCTTTACATACACATTCCCTGCCAGGTTACCTAAAATCATAGTAATAATCCCTCCTGGCTTAGTGCCCGTGGTTTTTTCCCTTATTCCCAGGGTTTTTCCACGTATAAATCTTTGTGTTATTGTTTTCTATTCGTTTACTTATTCACTAATATTAGTCAGGCAATTACAGTTGAGTTAGATCACCCCATCAAATCTTCCCTGGCAGGACGATTTATCTTGTACATATTCCTGCTAAAATAATTGGCGCCCACCGTGGGGCATCTAGCTAAAAAATAATCAAAATCTAAAACCAAACAACACAAAAACAATAACACAAATGACTGGAGATAGCATTGAACAACAACTGGCAGCCGCCTAACAACAATTGTTGGAAATGGTCAGCTGAAATAGAAGATGGCTCAGGCTGAAGCTGAAGTTATGAAACTAAAGGAATCAGAATCCAGTCTGAAACAAAAGCTAGGAGACAAAGCCTCAGGCTCAAAATTGAAAATTCAGCCTGGCATGCCATTCTCTTTAATCATCAGGAACATAGATTTCTCCAACTTTAGTACTCCTACCCCATCGAAATCCAGAGCAGGAGAAAGTGATACAGACTCAGAATAAATCCCAAATGAAGAGGGTGTCCTAGATCAAACGAACACAACAATCATGATGGCCATGCTCCAGGAAATCAAGAAGCTCCATGAAAGATTTGAGAAAATCCCTAAAGTACCCACACCCATTGAAGAAGCAAATCCAGAGAGTTATGCTGACTCACCCTTCGTGTATGAGATAGCAAGGATAGATCTACCAAAGAAGTTTGTGGTTCCATCAATGAGAATTTATGATGGAACTACAGATCCACAAAATCATGTAGCCTACTACAAACAAAGAATGTTGGCAGCCTCTATGCCTAGTGAACTTCGACAAGTCTGCATGTGCAAGGGATTTGGAACAACCCTGAATGGGCCTGCCCTACAATGGTACATAAATATACCAAATCGAAGCATCAAGTCCTTTCCTGACCTGATAAACTCCTTCAACCACCAATTCGCCAGCAGCAGGGAACTTGAAAAGAGATCCAGTGATCTGTATAGGATCAAGCAAAAGCCTGGCGAATCAATCAGGGCATTCATGACAAGATTCAACAAAGAGAAAGTATCAATCCCCAGGTGTGATGTTGGAACAGCTGTGGAAGCTTTCAGGCAGGGACTGCCCTTGGACAGTGATTTCTATGTTGAGATGACTATGAAGCCTTGCCAAACCTTTGAAGATGTCCAGGCTCTGGCCCTTGGCTACATCCGGCTGGAGGAAGACAAAGGTTTTAAAGCTAATACCACTGACAACAACCCAGGTTATGACAGATCCAACAAGAAAAGTTCCAATCACAGAGGAAGCTGTTCCAAGCCATCCCCTTATACAAGGCCTGACAGATCAGAAGTCAACTATGCACAAAAACAACGAGGAAATTCCTATACTTATCCCCATATTCAAGAGTATAACTTCTCTGTTGACAATGCAGGGTTAATCAAAAGTCTTGACAATATGGAAGACATTGTCAAATGGCCAAAGAAGACATACAACCTCAACTCAAGGAAAGACACAACAAGATGGTATGAATTCCACAGGGACATAGGGCATACAACAGAAGAATGTCTGGTATTGCACAGACAAGTAGCTTACCTGCTAAAGAAAGGTTACCTAAAAGATCTGATGCCATAAAAAAGCAGGGAAGACAATGGAGCAAGAAAGGACCAGGAAAGACCACAATGAGACCTACCTCCAGCACCACCCAACTATGAGGTCAAATTCATCAATGGAGGATCTGAGATCTGTGCCCTGACCAGCTCTGCTACAAAGAAAATAGCCAGGGAGTCAAAAATGAAATCTCCCTTTAAACCTAGAAATTTACATCGGATTACTTTTGGTGATACTGACATGCAGGGAATCCCTGATCTACATCATGATGGCCTGGTCATTACCATGCAAATAGGAACTGCACGTGTCCTAAGAGTCTTAGTAGATAGGGGCAGCTCAGTCAACCTGATCATGCTTGACGTCCTGAAAGCTATGAAAATTGATGAAAGCCAGATCATAAAGAAATCAAATGTCCTGGTAGGATTCAGTGGAGAAACAAAGAACACTCTAGGAGAAATATACCTGCCGACATATGTGGAAGGAGTCTCCTATATGAAAGATTTGGAGTCCTGGATTGCATGTCATCCTACAATGCTATCATAGGCAGACCATGGATACACAATGTCAGAGCTATACCTTCCACTTACCACCAGTGTGTCAATATACCAACAGAGTGGGGAATAGCAACCATTAAAGGTGAACAAAAGTCTGCCCAGGAATGTTACACTGAATCATTAAAGCTTTCCAAGACAGGTAAGTCTCTCGCCTAGCAATTACAGTACCCTGTCAGGGAGCACTTATGTGGCAGAAACCAAAATGGAAACAGATCAAGTAATTTTAGACTCTGAGTATCCTGACAGGCATGTACTGGTAGGATCTGATGTCCCTGACAATATTAGACCAGAACTAGTAAGAATTCTTAAAAAAAAATCTTCATGTTTTGCCTGGTCCCACTTTGATATGACTGGTATACACGCCAATATTATTACCCATAAACTCAATGTTGACAAATCTTTTAAGCCTGTGCAACAGAAAAGAAGGAAGTTTGCCCCTGAACGCAATTCTATTATTAATGAAGAGGTAGACAAACTGCTAGATATGGGAATGATCAGAGAAGTCATGTACCCTGAATGGCTAGAAAACGTGGTCGTGGTACAAAAGAAAAATGGCAAGTGGAGAGTCTATGTAGACTACACGGACCTAAACAAAGCCTGCCCAAAAGATCCATTCCCACTTCCTCATATAGATGCAATGGTAGATGCCACAGCAGGGCATGAACTCTTGACATTTATGGATACCTCAAGTGGGTTCAACCAGATCAAGATGCACCCAGCTGACCAGGAAAATACTGCATTCATCACGAAAAGGGGCATATATTGTTACACAGCAATGCCCTTTGGCCTAAAGAATGCAGGGGCAACCTACCAACGCCTGGTCAACATGATATTCAAAGACCAAATAAGGGATACATTGGAAGTCTATATTGATGACGTGGTGGTAAAATAAAAATAGGCTGAAGATCATGTGAAAGATTTAGAAGTAGCCTTCAAGATCCTGGAAGAATTCAATATGAAGCTCAACCCTTCCAAATGCCACTTTGGAGTCTCTTCAGGCAAATTCCTTGGATACATGGTGACAAAGAGAGGGATTGAAGCCAGCCCAGAACAAATAATAGCTATCCTGGAATTAGAATCTCCCAAATTAGTCAAAGATATCCAAAGGTTAACAGGAAGAGTTGTAGCCCTGAACAGATTCATATCCAGATCATCAGAAAGATGCAGATCCTTCTATGACCTCCTCAGGAAGAATAAGTCATTAAAATGGTTGCCTGAACATGAAGCAGCCTTCGAGGACCTAAAAGTATACATGACTACTCCTCCATTGTTGGCCAAGCCAGACAAAGGAGAACCCCTGACGGTTTACTTATCTGTCACTGAAACGGCAGTAAGTGGAGTCCTAACCAAGGAAGTTGAAGGCCAACAACACCCTCTCTACTATGTAAGTAAAAGTCTCCTTGATGCAGAAACAAGGTATGGTCTACTTGAAAAATATGTACTTGCTTTAATTATATCCTGCACTAAACTTAGACCCTACTTTGAGAGTCACCCAATAACTGTCAGGACCAACCTGCCTATCAAATCTGTCTTGAGAAAACCTGAGCTCTTAGGCAGAATGGAAAAATAGTCAGTACAACTAAGTACTTATGATATAACCTTAGAACCTAGGACAACAATTAAATTTCAGGCATTAGCAGACTTTGTGGCTGAATTCAGTCCCAACCTAGAACCAGACTTCATAAAAGAGGTCAACCATCTAGACACCCGTAAATCAGGCCAGGAATGGACCTTACACGTAGATGGAGCAACAAACATGAGAGGAACTGGTCTAGGTTTAGTACTGAAATCACCACAGGGAGACCTAATTGCGCAGGCTATTAGTTGGGAGTTCAAAGCAACAAACAATGAAGCTGAATATGAAGCCCTGATAGCTGGACTCAAGGTATGTATAGAACTTGGTGTGACTAATCTCAAGGTAAAAACTGACTCCCTTTTAATTTCCAATCAAGTTAAACGAACATATGCTGCAAGGGATTCCAAAATGATTCTCTATTTAGACTACGTCAAAAACCTTTGCAAAAAGTTTAGTTCATTTGACATTGATCAAATACCAAGAGACTTGAACACTCAGGCTGATGCCCTGGCCAGCCTGGGATCAAATTTCAGCCCTCCTGTGTTTGATAAAATACCCATTGTTCAGCTGCTAGAACCAACCATTGAAAAACCTAACCAAACTTGTCCCATCAATGAGGTCACAAATTGTTGGACCAAACCATATTATGATTGGTTCTTACAGGGAACACTTCAAAAAGATAAGAATGAAGCAAGGGCTCTAAGGATCAAAGCTTCTACCTATACTATCATCAATAACATGTTGTTTAAAAAGTCACAGGCTGGGCCTTACCTGCGTTGCCTGGAACCTCATGAAGCTAAACAAGGCATAGAGGACATACACGATGGATACTGTGGAAATCACAAAGGTGGCAGAAGCCTGGCTAGCAAAGTTCTAGAGACAGGCTATTTTTGGCCAACCCTCAGAGCTGATTGCATAGCTTATAGCTCCAAATGCAAAGCCTGCCAGATCCATTCCCCTTTCATCCACCAACCATCAGAGCTACTACACTCCGTTTCAGCTCCCTGGCCGTTTATGAAATGGGGAATGGACATTGTAGGCAAGCTACCTCAAGCCCCTGGATAGAAAGTCTTCATGCTAACCAAGACCGACTATTTTTCAAAATGGATAGAAGCAAACTCATACAAGCAAGTCAAGGAGAAGGATGTCATATCATTCATCAAACACAACATCATATGTAGATATGGCATCCCTTCAGAAGTAATCTGTGACAATGGTACTCAGTTCGTGGGAAAAATGACAAAGGCTTTCTGTGCACAATGGAATATCAGCCTGGTAACCTCCACACCAGGCTACCCAAAAGCCAATGGTCAAGCAGTATCCAGCAACAAAGTGGTAATCAGTTGCCTGAAGAAAAAATTAAAAAGAAGGAAAGGCAGATGGGCTGAAGAACTCCCACTAGTCCTCTGGGCTGACAGGACCACACCTAAGACATCCACAGGCCAAACCCCATACTCCCTGGTCTATGGCTGTGAAGCAGTAATCCCAGCAGAAATCCATACATCAACCACCAGAAGCAGCCTGAATACCATAGAGGAAAACAGGCCACTATTACAAGACAGCCTGACCTTGACTGAAGAATTGAGAGACGCAGCCAAGATCAGGATAGCCTCCTACCAAAAAACAAAAGAGCTTTGCTACAATAAAAATGTGAACATCAGTGTGTTCAAAGAAGAAGACTTGGTCCTACGAAAAGTCTTCCCTAACACCAAGGATAAAAATGCTGGCAAGCTAGCTCCTACATGGGAAGGACCATACCTGATTGATTCAATATTAGGACAGGGAGCCTACAGACTACAAACCCTGGATGGAGAAATGATCCCCAGATTCTGGAACATTTCCCACCTAAAGCTATTCCATGTTTAAACCCAAATATCCTATGATACACATCAGGTAAAATCATTTACTTTATATCTTGCCTGACTAAAGTCTTACATGAAAAACCCCCGAATACAAGCATGTGACCTTAATATGCTACGTTGTTCTACTGCCTGCTACCCTACCTAAATACTTGCCTACCTAAATACTTGCCTACTTTATTTTTACGAACTCTATTATGTCTGCCTATCTTTCTTGCTATATTGAATCCTGAAAAATTGTTTTACGCCTTTTATTTTTTCCTTTTATTATACATTACACATAGGCTTAAACAATGTTCAGGATTGAGGGCCACTCCACCCTACCTAAACAGCATCCCAGAAATGCTTCACAAAAATTGGCACCTGCCTGCCTGACCCAAAAAACACATACAAAAACTGAGCCCAAACAAAAAAATTAAAAAGACAAGAATGACGGTGGAAAAGACCTGGCAACTTGTCTTTAAAGCCCTCCTGACAGGCCGAGGGACATAAGCCCTCCTGACTGGCAACCACCCCTCTTACTAAAAAGCCCTCCTGACAGGCAAAAAAGACAACGTTTCTTGAAAAGGATTGAGGGCCATAAGCCCTCCTGACAGGCATCTTTCTAACAAAACACTTCGAAATGCATTTTTTACAGGTACAAGTTATTCAAATCAGGCTATTCAAAGGAAACAGAAAAATATCTTCAAATTATACAAGGGCAAAAAAAACTGCCCAGGGAACATCCCTCCTGGGTAGGACAAAACATTCTCAAAAGATAATAAAATTGTTTGTCCAGGGAACATCCCCCCCTAGATGGGCCAAAATAAGAAATAACTACTCTAAAAACCAAAAATAACTAGCCTGCCTTGGAAGTAGTAGCAGACCTAATCCCTTCATCAACATGCTCCTCCTCATCTTCTTCCTCATGGTCATCTTCATCACCAACGTCGCCGCTCGTTTCCTTGGATGGAGGAGAGTCTGCCTCATCATCAGCATGCAATTTGCAAAGCTCTGGGTAAGTGGCATTAAGATCGGCCATTTCCTAGTCAAGATTCTAGAAAGCCCTGACTTTGATAGGCTCCTTTATAGCGTCCACACGACCCCTACCAAAGAAGTAAAGAGCAGCATCCTTGTATCTACGCTGCACCAGGTCCTTTTCAGCAGCCAACTCCTCATTTACTTTCAGTTGCTCCTGCATTGCCTGCTTCTCAGCCTTTAACTCCTCCTGAACCATGTCAAGCTTAGCCTGGAGAGATTTCAGGGCACTCTAAGCAGAACCCAGCTTTGATGTCTCCACCACCAACCGTGTCTTCCATGCCTCATTATCCTTTTTCAAAGACTCAATCTCCATTTTAGCCACTTCCAAATCTGTCTTCAAAGATGCAGCATCCTTCTTCAGGCATTGCATCTCCCAATCCAAGCTATCCTTAACACCATTTAGAGATTCCAGCTGGCAGGCACCCCTCAACATGTCGTTCACATTCTACAAATAAAAGACAACCAATCAGATAAACCAAAACAAAAAACATATAACCAAAACAAATTTGATAGGCATGCTCATTACCTCCTGCAACATAGCAACCAGGTTAGCAGCATAATCCCTGGTATGATACATGGTAGCCAGAGCACGAGCAGAAGAATCCTCAGCCTGGTACTTATAAAAAGGATCATCAACCAGAAAAGAATGAGCCTGGATCTGCTCCTTGGCAATTTGGACCTCATCAAGCCTGGCCCTGACTCCCCTAACCTCATCAACCCCCTCTAAAGACTCATCAGGCCTCTTCCTCTTTTCAGCACGACCAGACTCATCATCCATAACTTCCACAGGAGATACCAACTGAGCCTGTTGAACAGGTGCCTGAACCTTCAAAGCACTATCGCTCCCTATAGCTTCACTACTCCGGGATTTCTCCCCAGTAATTTGAGAAACGCCTGCCTTAACCAGGGATAATCCAAAGCTAGCAATCCTGGCAGAAGCTCTAATAGCTGCACGATGAGGCTCTATATCAACAATATAAACATAGGTCCAAGCAAAAACAACCCACAAAGCAAAGGTAATAAAACTTACTGCCTGATGAAGAAGCCCCTGAAGCTTTAGCACCCTTCATAGGTTTGATAGGTGCTCCATTTGGCTTTCTTGAAGCGAGGCATAGGTGCCTGCCCCAGACAGGCAGGCCATGTCCTCTCCTCTTCAGGCAGCGCTATGAAAGCAGCAATCCGGTGAGCCGATCCCTCAGCGTCAGGATCATTTGCCCAGTCAGCCACTACAAGGACAAAATCAAGTAAGTATATTTAAAAAAAAAAACCAAAATAAATCATCCCTAACCAAAATTTAGTACAGGAAGAAGAAATTACCTCCCTTAATAGCAGGATAACTAAGATAATCCAGATAAGGAGCAATTGAGTCATCCCTGATAAACATATAAGTTTGCGCCCCTCCCTTATTATCCCCTGAATCAAAGTTGGTGATCAAATGAGCCATTCTCGACCTAACTTGAAGATTAAAACAACCAGTAGAGTGACTCATCAAATAATAAAACATTTTTAAAATCTTCTAGAGTGATGACCAACTTATGTTTAGCATACATTTGATCAACTGAGTGAACGATCTTCCAAACCATGGGCATAAGTTGAAATGTAGGGACCCTGATAGCCCGGATAACCTTAGCCATGAACGAAGAAAGTGGAAGCTGACATCCTTCCTTGAACGCCAACTCAAAAATACAAAACCAGCCTGGACTACCCCAATTAGCCCTGACTGGACCACCTTCAGGGATCCAAACATCAGCTTCAGTAGGAAGAAGATCCCTGCCCTTTAAATAGTGTTCAAAGGTTGGCTTCAACTGATTAGCCTCAGGAAAAGAGGTAGACAAAGCCTTGACAGGGGCATAGGTGACTCCCCTGTGTGACATAGATTGAATTTCCGGAGGAGTGGTTATCTCCACAACTTCATCCTTAGGGATGATTTCAGGAACATCAACAACAACAGGAGTTTTCTCAACCTCAGCAGTAGCCTTGGATGCGGCCGTCTTTCTTCTCCCCCAGCCATTTTTTAGATTTAAAATTGAAGATTGATTTTTTTTAGAAGAAAACAAGAAATTGCAAAGAGAATTCTAGAGAAAGAAAGGAAAGATTGAAGAATGAGAATATGGAGGCAAAGACAAACGGAACAAGGTATTTATAGCCGCAAAAAAAACGGGCAAATGCAAGTGGACAAACCTAATCATGACTCTCCTAGGGTTTTGTGAATGTACCCTATTTATGGCAAACTAGCCGTTATAGAAATTGAAGCAAACACAAACTCTTTTCCGGTAAAATATCCCTATACTTTTCGCCTGACCTGAACTTTTTATCTCCTTATCCCTGGCCACATCCACTGGGAATAAGAAGATAAGGGGCAATTGTTGGGTCTAGAATTGTCCCGCCTAATCAGATGAACAAACAGACGATCTCCAAAGCGAAGCCTGGCTAGAAGACTCCCACTATATAGAATCCAAACAGCTCAACAGGTACCAGCCAGGAGGGAAAGACATGCCAGGCATCATTTAAGCAAGGCCTGAAGGATTGCTTCTCAAAGCCACAAGATAAAATATAGCCTGACGGTGTTAGGCAATATCTAAAGCTCATAAAGGAAGTTCCTATTTGCGGGGAAGACTTGTTCAACAAAGTTCACAACTGTTTTGATATGGTCATCCTAGCGGAAATAGAGGCAGCCCATTCCCAGTTTCCGTGTTCGACATGGAAAGGTATTTTGGATAATGGTTTGTATTTTGGATGATGGTGACTTGGTTTGCAACCCAAGTCACCCGTTTTTATCATTTATCCTTTATGTTCTAAAATTTCATCTTTGAATGCTTGCGTTTTGAAACATAAGATTGTTCACTTAAAGGTGATCTAATAGACAATTATAATGACGGGTTTCATTATATGTCCACATGCTTAAGGCATGTGTATGATCATTTATAAAGTGATTTTGAGTCTATGAACTCTCTTAAAGGAAAGTCTATCACCAAGAACAATTGGTCTACCTATGAGGTAGTTCTCCTTATAATTCAACATCATTAATTTGTGTCTCATATGCTATCTTTGAATGGTTAGTGAATTCTAAAGATAGAGTGGGAGAAAAATGAGGACACAACACACAAGGCAAGATTAAAATTGTGTACTTGTGTACATGAAGATCTACGCAAGAGAAAATGATTTGAATGAAGGTATATCTATTTATATAGTATGCCGAATAGATGAGATCTATGGTCTCAAGTTAATTCTATATGACTGAAGAGACCAAGTGTAGTTAACATAATAGTATATTCTCAAGATAACTACACGAGGAGACCAAAAGAAAGTTTTGGAAGAAAATGACTAATGTAAAGTCTCAACAAGTTTTTGACTGAGTTTATGTAACAATTTGACCAATAGTTTCAACCATGAGATTTACTTAAGAGCCTAAATGAATCAAAGTAACATACTAGTTATGATCAAGTTGCAAAATTGATATACCGATATCTTCAATGGTCAAAGTTTCAACCACGCAAATGTCATTGCTTAAACCTCCCTATGAAATGGTTAAACCTCCTTCCAAAAGGGTATTTGTGAAAGACGTATTCTAGATATTGTTTATACTTGAATAATGACATTGCTACACATCATTATGACATGAGTGTGTTGGAGATTTAAAATCTTTTCCGTAAGGTTAAGATGAGACCACTTCAAAATAGGTATTTTGAAAGGATATGATGAGAACATATATGGTTTTATCCTAGTAACTTGGCAAAGCAATTTTATATTTCAATTCTTGAATAAATTTCGATTGAGAAGTCAATTTCGAAATATGTTGAATTGAGTGGGAGTTAGGAAATCTCATGTGAAGACATGGAATTTAGTGGGAGTTATCATCTTTTGAATTTTTACGACTCATCACTCATTAAAGAATGACGAGCTAATACCTTCTTTCATAAAGAAGCAATTGAGTTTTCAATTCTGGATGAAAATGGACAATGATGAATCCAACTACATCGAGGGATGTTGGATTAGTATTAAGAGATACACATCGTGTCAACATACACATAAGTTATTCATATGAATGAAAATGGGATTACCATTAGCAGTCATGGTAGATCATTGAACCTAAGAACAGTTGATTTCATGATTATCAATAACTAATGTTTCCACCATTAGAATAATCATGTACATGTCCAATAATGAATCATATGCATAAGAGCATGATGAATGATTTGTGAGCCATAATAGAAACGTCATGAATTCTCGAGTAGAATCCGATGAGCGATTTCAGTGATTGACGGAATGTTCCATTGTGTGTTAAGAGGTTGCACATACTGTAGAAAATCCGAGCACAAATGAGGATTTATGAGAATCCCAAATCTTTCAAGCCTAGAAAGAGAAATGAGAAGTTTTGGAAAGATGCTTGGTTGAATAAGAGGTTATTCAAGATAATCTTTCCTAGTTAAGCTAGGACTTGTGAGAAGTACTAAGCTAATGATCTTGACAAATTGTTACAAGATTCTACAAAACATACACCTAGTGCATTGTGTGTGGATGAAATACTTGATCGGTACAAGTTATGTTATTCACCATAAATTCATTCGTTATGTGATAGTCGATAAGAAAGTTCTTTCAAGTTAAAGAACCAGAACCAAGGTCATGAACCTTGATGTGTACTTGGTAAGATTCATGCTATGAGAGAGAACATGAATGTGAAGGAGATTGCAAGTGTAAGAAGTTTGAACGCATGGACACATGGGATGTTAAACTTCTATTGCAATCAATAGGTATTTTCACTGACGATATACATCACAAGGTTGTAGTATGATATTGACTACCCGAGTGTGATGTCGACATTTGTCGTTTGAGTTATTATTAACTCACCTTGTACACTGTTATGTCCAAACGGGTTGAAGAGACAATTGAACCCCGTTAAAGTGAACATGGATTAACATTGTTTTTGCCCATAGTTACTTATATGAGGTGACGTCTCGAAGTAACTAGAGTGTGATGCGATTGATGGCAAGTTCAAGTGCCCTAGAGTCATGTGAGATGACTAGTCGATCACATAGGCAGACTGTTAGGAACTTTTTGTCGGGCCTAATGACCGCTTATAGAGTTCTGGCAAATTTATATAGCCTGGTTGTGGCGAGAGCTACTATAGTATTCAAATGAGTCGATTCTTTTGACTAAAGACTATTTGCCTAAGATGGCACAGTTTCGATTAACTTTGATTTGTGTTACTACGACCTTCGTAAATGGGGTCAAATGGGCATATTTTGGGTTATGATGGTCGTGGCTAGTCGAAGGGAATGAGTGTGATAGGAATTGTCCACCCCTAGTCAGGGTTATAACAATATCTCGGGGCCACTCGAGGAGTAATGAATCGAAATGCGTGGCCACGCTCGGAAGGTATCCGAGTGGATAAATCCGGTCAATCGCTTATTCTCCGGATCGAGGAAACCACTCTCGATATGATCACTTGCAAGTACGACCGAAAGACACCTTGCATTGAGTGGGAGATAGTAATAGGACAAGAGAATTGGTGACGCACACTTGTCGAGGACAAGTGGGAGATTGTTGGAATATGTGTCCTCCGACAATAATGCGATCACGACGTTGATCATGATGATCACATGTTTAAGTCTCATTAAAGTGAATACAATTGGGAAGTAATTTTGTTATCACAACCGGTCAACATATATCGGTAATGATTGGGTCGACTAGAGTTTGACATTACTGTCGTGTGACGGTGGTGATCAGTTGACCCCCTAGGTCATACCTAAAGGGCAATACTCTTAATTAGTTATTTAATTAATCGTATAATGTTACGAGTTAATTAAATTACTTGAAAATTGACGGACGATTTTGGAAGTAAAATTTACGTATCATATTGAAATGTGATTAAATGAGATACGGTCTGAGTAATTAAATTGTATAATTACTCGGATGAAATAAATTGTTTAATGTAACAATTAAATTTGAATGAATTGTTATAAATACAATCTGTTGTGATTTATAAATGGTAAAATATTTTGGCACAAGTAATTATGAAATTACTAAGTCGATTTTTGTATGTGACGTATTTTTATTAATACGTTGATTTTTAATATGTTAAAAATACATAACAAATATATGTGACATATGACATGTAACATATAGACAATTGACAAAAATAATATGGATTCCATATTACCAAATGGACCGAAATATAGGAAGAGGTTTAAGCTAATTAATTGTTTAATTAGTAGCTAAACATAATGATTGTTTTGCTTTAGTAGCCATGCAAGCCTATGGTGCATTGTGAAGACAAATAAGTCCATGCATTGGCTTCCCTTTCCCTCTCCTCTTACACGGTTTTGGGAAGAAAAATTCATCATTGTTTTTCTTATAATTTTACCTAATAATATACAAAATGTTGTAAGTTATTATTCATTCTATTCCATCATCAAAAATAGAGATTTCTAGTGAGATAAAAAGCTCTCTTCTCCTCCCTCAATAATACCGAAAATATTCAAGTGTTAAACAATATTTTTGGTTCAATTTTCTACCTTGATTAATATTATACTAGTATTTGTAATATTAATTGAATTAAGAGAAGCCTTGGGTATAAAGCTTGGGGAGAGATCTTATACTTAGATCTTGTTCATCCATAAAGGAAAAGCTCAAGAACAAGAGAGAAAGGTGATCTCTCTTGTGCCCAATATAACCGAAATCTTCAATGTAAGGACATGATTTCTCCTCTATTATATTATTGTTTGCATGCATAAAATCCGTTTTAATTTTATGACAAATTATTTAGACATATATGAGTATGTTAAGTATGTATATGAATCTACATTTCCTTCAATCGGTATCAGAGCCACGGTTGTTTGCATGCAAATTGGTTAAAAGTTTTTCCGAGTTATATGAATAACAAATAAAACTTGTAAAATTTGTGTTATTATGATATATCACGAAATTATTACATGCATGTTAATATTTCTGGTCCTAAAATGTTTTAGGATATTTTGGTTAATTTTTCGGATTTTTATTGTTCATAATTTACAATAATGGCATTTAAATGTGATTTTATGAGTAAAAATGTCATTTTTGGTCTAAAATTAGCTATACTTCGATTTTTCACTTGGTTTTTGGATATGTTGTTACATATATTATTTTGAGATAACCTGTAAATTTTCATAATTTTTGGACTTGTTATGCTCGAAAAATGAATTTTTCATTATTAAATTCGGATTTAGGTGAAAAATAGGTTAATATGAGTTAAATTTCGAATCTGGTTATAGAAAATTAATATGTTGTCACATGCAATTTTACAAGATGTGTGTAAAATAATTGGCTATAAAGAAGTCTTTTTGCATGATTTATGGATTTTTGAAGAAAAATAGCATAAATAGTGACATTATTAGTGGAAAATTAATAGAACATAATCTATGACTTAGGAAAAACGTCTAATGTTGCATTTTATTATATTTTTCAGATCTAAAATTGAAAAGTTAATGAAAATAATTTTTCCATTTTTTTATGATTATTTTATTATAAATCAATAAACCGCAACATTGTTTTTCCGGAAAAATTTCGAAATTTTTAACCTAAAGATTTTGAACATTATGAGTGTCATGGATTTTTCCAGAATGTTCATGAATATAAATTTTGAATTTTGAATTTATTTGGAATTTTTTGTGATTTATTTGAAGTTTAATGGCTTATTTTTGTAATTTTTGGTCCATTTATGAACAATTTTGTAAATAAAAGTTAATTATGGTCAAATTATTAGTGAAGACTATATTTTGAGTCCTAAGAGGTTAGGGTAATTAACTTATGCATAAATATGAGTTTATGTAATTTTTGTGATTATAAAACGTTGAAATCACGCAAATCCGTAAAAACCGAGTAATATATGATATTGGCTATTTAAAGGCGATTTAGCATAAAAATTGAGCATGTTCATACATATTATAATGCTGCATTTTCTTTATGATTGTCATAATTTTAATTTATGTAATTTTTGAATTATGTAATTTTTACTTAGTATGGCCCTAGATTTTAATTGGTATTTCCCGAAATGTATGGGAATATCGATTCGGTTGTAATTTTTATTGTGATCTCGTATCACCGTTTTGTAATTTAATAGATTTATTTTATTTTAGTTACAAATGTATAATAGGAAATTATGTAATTTATTATGTAATTTTATTCATTCCGGAGTTCCAAAAGACGGATTTCTTCAAGAATGGCGATACATAAAGACGGTGTTACCTCGAGATGCGTGCCACAACCGAAGTTCAAGGGACCAATGGAGTTGGTTTCCGAATTTGTAATAGTCAAATAGTTTTCTATTTTAGGAAGGACATACTAGGATTTTTTATCTTTATGCTTGCATTTTATTTTATGTCACATGCATCGCTAAATCACCATAACTAAAACATGCATCCTTATTTTATCGAGTTTATCGACCGTGTCAAATATAATTATCGTAGTTCACCGCTTTAGTTCACTTAAAACGTGATAGATAATAATTTGACATGACCTCTCGCTAAAACAATCAATTGAGACATAGCCTTACCAAATAGTAGAAACCATGAAAACCTATTTCGCGAGGGAGTGCACTCGGCCACACCGGGGTACAAACCTTGTTACGTAGGGGAAGTGGGTGATGAATGTTTATCCACCGAGTTCATGTTAATGAAGGGTATTTCGGCACACCGTGCCCTAAATTGATATGGGTTTGGATTATGGACACATTTATTCGAAATTTGGGTTGTACTCAACGAAAGTATTCACGACGATTTCCGGATGTGTTTCGGGCTAGAGATGAATATTAATGTAAACATCATCGACCAAGAGTTCTAAAAGTAGAATCGATTAAAAGGTTAATCCACCAAGTTATGTTAATAAGGGGTATTTCGGCACACCGTGCCCTAAGTTAATATGAATTTGGGTCTTGGAATCATTTATTCTAGTTGGGTAGAGGTCACTAGAAAAATGCATAAAACTTGTTTAAATCATACATTTTTACGAGTATTATTAAAACGACAATTGTTTTACTCCTTATATTTTGTTTTGTAGACCACTTCTTTTTCATAACAAATGGCAACACCAACTCCTAATGCTACACCACTCGCTAGTTCGTCTTGGCTCCGATCCTTTATGGATCGATGTAAACTTGAAAAGAATGGGTCAAATTTCAACGAATGGGATGCCCAACTCAAATTAGCCGCCGAAGGTGACGACAAGCTTCGTTACCTTACCGAGGCCTCTCCACCCGAACCCTCCACTAGGTCCACCGCGGCCACTAGGGAAGCATATGAGGCTTACCAAAAGGAGTCCGCCGCAATGAAAAATGTCTTAATATTTGCGATGGAGGCGGACCTCCAAAGGAGAGCCTTCAAAATGGGCAATGCAAATGAGATTTACTCCAAACTTGTGACCATGTTTTCACAAACTCCGCGGATCGTCCAATATGAGGCGGCCGCGGCATTCTTTGATCTCGACTTCAAAGAGGGCTAAAAGGTTAGCCCTCATGTGCTCAAACTCATGGAGCTTGTCGAGACCTTGAAAATTCAAAAGGTTGAAATCCCTAAAGAACTCATCGTAGATAGGATTCTACACTCCTTGTCCAAAGTCAAGGCATATGTGCAATTCCGGGTGAATTTCAACATGCAAGACAAGGATGTGTCTCTTGAGGAGTTGCACAAGTTACTTGTGCAAGCCGAGAGGGACATGGGGTTAAATGTGAACCCTCCCAAGGATGTACTTAACATAAGCGCAAAGAGTAAGGGGAAGTTCAAGAAGAGTGGAAAGAAGGGTAAAAAGCAAGCTCCCACATTCACCAAAGCTAAGTCTTGTGAAGCTAGCACCTCCAAAGTCAAGAAGGGTCCTCTTGATAAGTGCCATTATTGTAATGGCATGGGACATTGGAAAAGACATTGTTCCAAATACCTTGGTGATATCAAAGCTGGAAAGATCACTCCAGTAGGTAAATGACTAACCTTCTTTTATGTTTCTAAATTCAACTATGGTATTATGATGCAAAGTTGTGATAATGTATCTCCCTTTTTATTGTAAATAGGGCCTCCACCAAGCAAAGACAAGGGAAAAGAAAAACAAGCATGAGAAACCATGGAGAAGCTAAGGATAGCTTTTGTGGAGCTTTGTTTTTCATTGTCTTATTTTAAGTTATGTTTTGAATTTTTAGAACTTTAAGTTTCCGTGTTCGACATGGAAAGGTATTTTGGATAATGGTTTGTATTTTGGATGATGGTGACTTGGTTTGCAACCCAAGTCACCCGTTTTTATCATTTATCCTTTATGTTCTAAAATTTCATCTTTGAATGCTTGCGTTTTGAAACATAAGATTATTCACTTAAAGGTGATCTAATAGACAATTATAATGACGGGTTTCATTATATGTCCACATGCTTAAGGCATGTGTATGATCATTTATAAAGTGATTTTGAGTCTATGAACTCTCTTAAAGGAAAGTCTATCACCAAGAACAATTGGTCTACCTATGAGGTAGTTCTCCTTATAATTCAACATCATTAATTTGTGTCTCATATGCTATCTTTGAATGGTTAGTGTATTCTAAAGATAGAGTGGGAGAAAAATGAGGACACAACACACAAGACAAGATTAAAATTGTGTACTTGTGTACATGAAGATCTACGCAAGAGAAAATGATTTGAATGAAGGTATATCTATTTATATAGTATGCCGAATAGATGAGATCTATGGTCTCAAGTTAATTCTATATGACTAAAGAGACCAAGTGTAGTTAACATAATAGTATATTCTCAAGATAACTACACGAGGAGATCAAAAGAAAGTTTTGGAAGAAAATGACTAATGTAAAGTCTCAACAAGTTTTGGACTGAGTTTATGTAACAATTTGACCAATAGTTTCAACCATGAGATTTACTTAAGAGCCTAAATGAATCAAAGTAACATACTAGTTATGATCGAGTTACAAAATTGATATACCGATATCTTCAATGGCCAAAGTTTCAACCACGCAAATGTCATTGCTTAAACCTCCCTATGAAATGGTTAAACCTCCTTCCAAAAGGGTATTTGTGAAAGACGTATTCTAGATATTGTTTATACTTGAATAATGACATTGCTACACATCATTATGACATGAGTGTGTTGGAGATTTAAAATCTTTTCCGTAAGGTTAAGATGAGACCACTTCAAAATAGGTATTTTGAAAGGATATGATGAGAACATATATGGTTTTATCCTAGTAACTTGGCAAAGCAATTTTATATTTCAATTCTTGAATAAATTTCGATTGAGAAGTCAATTTCGAAATATGTTGAATTGAGTGGGAGTTAGGAAATCTCATGTGAAGACATGGAATTTAGTGGGAGTTATCATCTTTTGAATTTTTACGACTCATCACTCATTAAAGAATGACGAGCTAATACCTTCTTTCATAAAGAAGCAATTGAGTTTTCAATTCTGGATGAAAATGGACAATGATGAATCCAACTACATCGAGGGATGTTGGATTAGTATTAAGAGATACACATTGTGTCAACATACACATAAGTTATTCATATGAATGAAAATGGGATTACCATTAGCAGTCATGGTAGATCATTGAACCTAAGAACAGTTGATTTCATGATTATCAATAACTAATGTTTCCACCATTAGAATAATCATGTACATGTCCAATAATGAATCATATGCATAAGAGCATGATGAATGATTTGTGAGCCATAATAGAAACGTCATGAATTCTCGAGTAGAATCCGATGAGCGATTTCAGTGATTGACGGAATGTTCCATTGTGTGTTAAGAGGTTGCACATACTGTAGAAAATCCGAGCACAAATGAGGATTTATGAGAATCCCAAATCTTTCAAGCCTAGAAAGAGAAATGAGAAGTTTTGGAAAGATGCTTGGTTGAATCAGAGGTTATTTAAGATAATCTTTCCTAGTTAAGCTAGGACTTGTGAGAAGTACTAAGCTAATGATCTTGACAAATTGTTACAAGATTCTACAAAACATACACCTAGTGCATTGTGTGTGGATGAAATACTTGATCGGTACAAGTTATGTTATTCACCACAAATTCATTCGTTATGTGATAGTCGATAAGAAAATTCTTTCAAGTTAAAGAACCAGAACCAAGGTCATGAACCTTGATGTGTACTTGGTAAGATTCATGCTATGAGAGAGAACATGAATGTGAAGGAGATTGCAAGTGTAAGAAGTTTGAACGCATGGACACATGGGATGTTAAACTTCTATTGCAATCAATAGGTATTTTCACTGACGATATACATCACAAGGTTGTAGTATGATATTGACTACCCGAGTGTGATGTCGACATTTGTCGTTTGAGTTATTATTAACTCACCTTGTACACTGTTATGTCCAAACGGGTTGAAGAGACAATTGAACCCCGTTAAAGTGAACATGGATTAATATTGTTTTTGCCCATAGTTACTTATATGAGGTGACGTCTCAAAGTAACTAGAGTGTGATGCGATTGATGGCAAGTTCAAGTGCCCTAGAGTCATGTGAGATGACTAGTCGATCACATAGGCAGACTGTTAGGAACTTTTTGTCGGGCCTAATGACCGCTTATAGAGTTCTGGCAAATTTATATAGCCTGGTCGTGGCGAGAGCTACTATAGTATTCAAATGAGTCGATTCTTTTGACTAAAGACTATTCTCCTAAGATGGCACAGTTTCAGATTAACTTTGATTTGTGTTACTACGACCTTCGTAAATGGGATCAAATGGGCATATTTTGGGTATGATGGCTGTGGCTAGTCGAAGGGAATGAGTGCGATAGGAATTGTCCACCCCTAGTCAGGGTTATAACAATATCTCAGGGCCACTCGAGGAGTAATGAACTGGAAATGCGTGGCCACGCTCGGAAGGTATCCGAGTGGATAAATCCGGTCAATCGCTTATTCTCCGGATCGAGGAAACCACTCTCGATATGATCACTTGCAAGTACGACCGAAAGACACCTTGCATTGAGTGGGAGATAGTAATAGGACAAGAGAATTGGTGACGCACACTTGTCGAGGACAAGTGGGAGATTGTTGGAATATGTGTCCTCCGACAATAATGCGATCACGACTGTTGATCATGATGATCACATGTTTAAGTCTCATTAAAGTGAATACAATTGGGAAGTAATTTTGTTACTTAACTGGTCAACATATATCGGTAATGATTAGGTGACTAGAGTTTGACATTACTGTCGTGTGACGGTGGTGATCAGTTGACCCCCTAGGTCATACCTAAAGGGCAATACTCTTAATTAATTATTTAATTAATCGTATAATGTTACGAGTTAATTAAATTACTTGAAAATTGACGGACGATTTTGGAAGTAAAATTTACGTATCATATTGAAATGTGATTAAATGAGATACGGTCTGAGTAATTAAATTGTATAATTACTCGGATGAAATAAATTGTTTAATGTAACAATTAAATTTGAATGAATTGTTATAAATACAATCTGTTGTGATTTATAAATGGTAAAATATTTTGGCACAAGTAATTATGAAATTACTAAGTCGATTTTTGTATGTGACGTATTTTTATTAATACGTTGATTTTTAATATGTTAAAAATACATAACAAATATATGTGACATATGACATGTAACATATAGACAATTGACAAAAATAATATGGATTCCATATTACCAAATGGACCGAAATATAGAAAGAGGTTTAAGCTAATTAATTGTTTAATTAGTAGCTAAACATAATGATTGTTTTGCTTTAGTAGCCATGCAAGGCTATGGTGCATTGTGAAGACAAATAAGTCCATGCATTGGCTTCCCTTTCCCTCTCCTCTTACACGGTTTTGGGAAGAAAAATTCATCATTGTTTTTCTTATAATTTTACCTAATAATATACAAAATGTTGTAAGTTATTATTCATTCTATTCCATCATCAAAAATAGAGATTTCTAGTGAGATAAAAAGCTCTCTTCTCCTCCCTCAATAATACCGAAAATATTCAAGTGTTAAATAATATTTTTGGTTCAATTTTCTACCTTGATTAATATTATACTAGTATTTGTAATATTAATTGAATTAAGAGAAGCCTTGGGTATAAAGCTTGGGGAGAGATCTTATACTTAGATCTTGTTCATCCATAAAGGAAAAGCTCAAGAACAAGAGAGAAAGGTGATCTCTCTTGTGCCCAATATAACCGAAATCTTCAATGTAAGGACATGATTTCTCCTCTATTATATTATTGTTTGCATGCATAAAATCCGTTTTAATTTTATGACAAATTATTTAGACATATATGAGTATGTTAAGTATGTATATGAATCTACATTTCCTTCACATGTGGGCTAGGCTAGGTGAGTGAGTTAGGTGAGAATGAAGACGGTTTTGGAGGTGTTTGGTGCGGGTTTGGTTGCAGCCAAAATAGAGTAGGCCGTGGTGGAGATGGGCTGTTTGTGTCGTGTTTCGGGTGTGCTAAAGGAGGGGTATTGGGCAGCTTATGTTGGGGTTCGAACAAAGGAATGTGGGGGAAGTTAATGGGTCGGTATTTGACTCGATTCTCGTGCCAAAACTCGGCCTAAATCGTGCTTTAAAATCGCTCCTTAAAGCGCTTAAAAACGGGTTTAAAACATCGCTTTAAAAACTCGAAACTTCGAATTTAATAAAACGATAAATAAAAACCGTCACAATAACTCATCCTTTTATTTTTTAAACCAAAAATCAAAAGTCCAAATTAAAACTTTTAAAAACAATTTATAGCTATAAATCGTAACTAAAAGCTTGCAACTCGAATTAAATTCCAATCGAATGAAATAAATTACATTTATGTGAAAATCATCAAATCTTAAACAAATGAAATAAAAAACTTTTATGCCATAAATTTTAAAACAAAATGCAACGAAACAAATAACCATTTATTTCAAAACATCCAAAATGTCAATTTAAATAACCTTTTAAATTAACAGAAATCGTCGACGTAAAATTGCTTGACATCCATGTAACGAATACGTGTCACGAGCACGTCACTTGAGAATACATGTGTCCTATCATCATCGGGTGGCTTGCGGGATTTCTGTGAATTCCAATATCGATTGATACGGGTATCTATAGAGCCCTCACTTTGACTGAGGCTTGGACAGGGCAAAAGTCAAAGTATACCCCAATTCTATTGACGTGAGGATTCCGCGTGTCGTTTATAGTCCATTAGACTTACGTACATAAGCTCGCTAGCCATATGAAGAGATCATACTTGAAACACGGTTCTGGACGCCTAAACTTTTACGAAACTCTTTTAATTTCGAATGAAAGTTGGGCTGAGCTTAACCTTAGGCCCTTACGTATCCGTTTGTGACGGAATCAAACCCGCATCATAGTTCGACAAACATGGCCTCGGCCTCCGCAACTCTCGGCCCAAAACGGAGCTTTCCATAAGGAGGTTGCCGTTATACATTGGAGATATATCTCTCGTACTATCACTCAACGGAGTCACAGTAAAACATGTCGATGCCCAAACTTGAACAACATTACCTTTTCCAAATCGAATATCAAAATCAGCTGTAACCCTATCGGGGTAAATTTCCATTTGTGCTCCGCTGTGGAGCGATTCATCTGCATCTTTTGTAATCCGCCGTGGATCACCTTGCTTTGCAGAGAACTCTCTTGTTCAAAATGGTCTCTGAAGCAACAGCTTCAGAGCTCTAGTTGCAATGGGTTCTAAAGTCCCCGACTTTAGAGCCCCCAGTTGGAGCATATATGCATATATCATAACAAATCAATAATATGTAAATTCCCGAGACATTTCAAAACTTTGAAATCATGGATGGGCATTCGGCCCAAAACATAAACATTTGAAAAGAAAGGGATTAACCACCCGATCTTTGCATATCCTTTGAAATGGGTTAAATAACCCGCAAACACGGAGCTTCTTCGAAGTCCAACATTTCGAAAACATTTCTGAAAAATGTTTTTTTGAAATTTCACAATTTCACAATTTGGATTGGATGGGCAGACACGACTCGAGTTTTTGACCCGTAATCAAATCAAGGGTAGGGCATAGCCCGCTACCTACAAACAAAAAAGAAATAAAATCCGTAAGTGTGTACGAGTTTTAATTCAGACATCGACTCGTTGGGGGTAGAAATGTAAACTAACCATCCGTTCCAAAAAATATAGCCCACTGCGGAAACATTCGAATTCCGAAGCGAGAAGCAAAACTGCCAAAAATCGCCCCACATGGCCGCCCTTGGAGCCATGTAAAGCTTTCCTAAAGCCGATCCAACAGCTTTCCTTACTCTAATGTGGAGAACTTTTCTAATTTCAATTGGACCACCTCCCTTATTTTTCCTAAATAAGGGGATTAAGATTAAGAGAAAATCATATCTCTCAATTCTCTTTCTTTGCCAAAGCTTCTCCTCAAAATTCCCTCAAGTCATGAGTCCTCTATACGAAGCCATGAAGGCATGGGCCGAGCAATTCAAAAAGCTAGAAACGCAAGGCCTAATTGATGCTGGCATCCAACAAATTCTTCCACTTAAGCAAATCGTGTCCCAAATTGCATTTCTAGATGAGTGCCTCAAAACGTGGGATCCTACCCACTATGTCTTCGCATTTCCGGAAGGATAAATTTTTCCCCTTCCCGAAGAGTTTACCGTCCTAGGAGGATGGAGAATCACACAAGAGTCCGCAGTTCCTGATTTTCAGCAGAATTGGGGTAGAAAATACCGCGCATACATGGGCTTATCACGTGAAGAGGCCCGTAACATCATTGATGAAGAACGATTAAACTTACTCGTACTAGTGCATCGATTTCGAACCGCCTATAAACCCGCAATCCCAAACGTGTATCGCCGGCGCGCCTTCGGGCTCGTTTTGCTATATCTATACTGCTTCGAAGATTGAATGGAGGTTCCGTCCTGTCGCGCTGATGCTAGACTTCTTCAAATCGTAGGCGCGCAGGTATTCATTTCTTTTCTTTTTTGATTTTTCTCTTTTTCTCTTTTTTTTTTCTTTTTTTTTTTTCTTTTTTTTTTTGTTTTTTAGTTTTTTAGTTTTTTTGTTTTGTTTATTTTTTGCCACCGCCTTCTTTCTTTTCAGTGGGCTTTCATTCATTTTCCTTCACAAACCTATCTTTCGTTGCCAAGATTGGCTTTTCGAAAGACTCGGACTAATTAGACGACCATCAAATCTCGAGAAATATCATGTACAAGGATTCACATCTCCTTCACTATAATGCACATTGGGCCTAAGCGTGGATCAATGGCGTGAAGAACTGACTACGGGCGCCGGAGCTCATGTTCGTTGGGCTCTTCCTTGGCTCCAGCTGCCTTCAGTTACGGGCCAACCTGACATCAATAGGTTGCGGCATATCACTTTACTGAGCTTAGAGCGTTCCATCTACATTACCCAGATCGGGTACTTCGACAATTTGGCCGTCAACAGACAGTACCCGCCATCAAGGCCACCCGGGGCTACAGCTTCTCTGTTTCTCGCGCCAGATGCCAGTTTTGGCTACATGCTTGGCGCCGTCGGACTATTTGGCACATTCTCGAACCATTTTCTACTATCTGGGTTTTCCGTTCTTACTTGAAGTGGACTACTGAGACCTCAATTGAAGCTAGAGCGAAACTACGCAAGGACGATGCCATAGACTGAAAATATCACAATGAAAAGCTAAAGAACCAAGCACTCATTGATGGCTCGACCCCGATTTCATCGGAGCCTGAGTCTCCGACCGACGAGGGTTCTACGACAGAACCTATGGTTTCAAATGTATTGAAACGACTAGGCCGAAGGGTAAACACTGGTTTGACACTTGCAGACAGGCTTGGTCCTCGACCGAGCGTGAAAGACAGACTGGGCCCTCGGGAAGAAACATATGTTCCTCCCAAGAAAAGGGCCAAAGTGACGATGGGCGTGGCTTCATCTCTTCGAGACGGTTCGTGTGAACGTGACGACAAGGGCGAAGGGAAACTTTAGTTTTTGACTCATATTATTTGCTATTACTATTATCGTTATGCGTGCTTTCCTTTCTTAGAATGTGTATAATGGGCTTCGCCTAGAATTAGAATAAATGAATAAAACTTTATTATTTATTGAAATCCTCAGTTTCTGCATTCAAAAATTTCATTTTTGTGTTACAATGGTCCGGTTGTACTATTAACACAGAGTTGCCTACGTATCTGCTTTCACATAATCAAACCGGGTTTGTACTTCTTCCCTTTTTTAGAACGATTTTGCAGCGTTGACAACGGCCAACGACTTAAAACTTATTTTAAATACATATGAAATTCAAACATTAGTTCCTAACATTTGAGAATGAGGCCTCAAGGATAGTATTTATTTAGTTGGTCTAAGTTCGTCGGATTTGTGAAGTCATTTCCATCTAAATCTGTCAACCTAACAACAACTCTGTCAATATCTTCTTTACCAAATATGGGCCTACTCAACTTGGTTTGAACTTACCCCTTGGGTCAATTGGTAACAAAGCTCTGACTGACTTGAGAACTAAGTGTCCTTCGTTGATCCCTCGTGGTTTAACCTTCTTATTAAAAGTCCTATTTGGCTTGAACCCAATCCGCTTTCGGGACCTAGCTCTCGAGTAAGATTTGCAGGGATGGTATTTCCAATTCAACTGGTTGAACTGCTTCCATTCCATATATAAACCAAGTAATATGGGGTTTCCCCCATTGCTGTTCTGATCGAAGTCTTATACCCCCATAACGCGAAGGGTATCTTATCTGGCCACTCCTTATAGTTGTCAGACATCTTCCTCAAAATGACTAACTGTTTTATTAACAGCCTCTACCGCACCATTTGTATGTGGTCTGTATGGTGATGACTTGTGATGTTTAATTTTATACTTTTCAAGTATAACTGCAGTCTCAGCCTGAAAATGAGTTCCGTGATAACTGATGAACTCATGTGGTATTCCGTACCGACAACTGATGTCATTCTGAATGAACTGTGCTACTTGCTTCACTTTTACCACTTTGTAAGACTTAGCCTGTACCCCCTTCGTGAAATGGTCGATTGCAACAAGGATAAAACAGTGCCTTCCTATTCCAGACGGGTTTAATTTTCCAATGATGTTGATTCTCTAGGTTGAAAATGGCCAGGGTGACATCATGGTGTATAACATAGAGGGTGGTATGTGTCACACATTTGTGAATATCTAGAAATTGTGACAGTGTCTAACATACTTGCAACAATTTGTTTCCATCGTTGTCCAATAATAACCAAGACTCATGATCTTATGCACTAACATATGGGCATTCATGTGTGGCCACATTCACCGTCATGGACTTCTTCCATAACCTTTCCAGCTGTCGGTTTGTCGATGTATCGCAATAGAACACCTTAAGCTGTCTTTTTGTACAATTGCCCATCATCGGTCCTGATGAATTAAGCAGATAACATTTGCAAAGCGCGCTTCCCACGCGTGTCAAGGTCGGGATGATACTCTCCTATTTTCTTGCACTTCAAAATGGTTGCGTATATTGTGATGCTGTTATACAGGTTGAACTGTTTATTATGTGCCACTGCTACAGAATCTCATGAACATTTAATGTAGCAGTGCCCCTATACTGTGATGATGTTGTGCAGGTTGAGCATTATAATGCATATCATGCTTCCTGCTCAAAATACTTTGGCCTGGATTCAAGCCAAACCATGGTCTAAAGTGAAGAATAAAGTGACAAATGCTTGGAGACAGGCAGTGTACTATAATGTGTGGCTACAACGAAACAAGGTGAGACTAGAAGGGTCCCTCATGCACCCTCACAGGGTCTTAGAAGAAATCAAGGGCATTATGAAAATTCGATCACAGTTTTGGCTGAGCAATGTAAGCAATAGTCATGATAAGCAATGGAATTTTGAAACTCTTATATAACTTTCTAGGTTAAATCCTAGTGTGGAAAACGTACCAAATGTTGGTAGTATGTAATAGCTTATTTGATCTTTAATGAGAAGCTTACCTTTTACCGAAAAAAAAATGGTTGCGTACCAAGGTTCGGTTTTGCCTTCCTCGGCATCATCGATTGCGTTCACATAGGCAGGTGACGATCTTCGTTCGACACATATTGGCATACTTTCTATGTGATCGAGAATGTTGATCAAGGCAGCTAGCTTTGACAAAGCATATACAAACTGATTTTCCTCTCTCGGGAGGTGAACATATTAAATATCCTCGAAGTATTTCTCCAATTCGTCTATTCTGGTTTGATATAGGGCCAAACTTTGGCTCTTAATTTTCCATGACCATACACTTGATTGTTCACCAGGGATGAGTCTCCGTGCACTAATAACTTCTTCACACCTAAGTCAAGAGCACTGCGTAAACCTAGCAACCATGCTTCATATTCAGCGAAATTGTTCATGACGTTGAAATCTTGCTTGATGGACACAGGCACGTGTTCACTTGTTGGTGAGAAAAGAATAATTCCCACTCCATATCCCATGTAGTTTGATGCTCCATTGAAGTACAAATCCCATACATCATTCTCGACATGGACCACGTCTTCATTGGGAAATGACCAAGTGTCCACAGCTTCTGTTTCTTCGATTGGGTTGTCGGCGAGGAAATCGGCTAATGCCCTTCTTTTGATTACTTTCAACGGCACATACTTGAGATCGAACTCTGAAAATATAAGAGTCCATCTCGACATTCTTCCATTTAGCACTGGTTTTTCAAATAAGTACTTGATCGGATCCATCTTGGAGTAGACACTCACACTGTAACTGAGCATGTATTGTCTTAATTTCTTCGTTGCCCATACTAGGGCTAAACACGTCTTTTCAAGAGGTGTATACTTCACTTCATATTCAAGGAAATTTTTTACTGATGTAGTAAATGGCTGTTTCTTCTTTATCAATTGTTTCGGTAATATAGCCCCATCGCAGTATCTATAACGGTTAGATACAGTGATAACGGCAATTCGGCTACAGGTGGGCTTAAAACAGGTGGAGAAGACAACACATCCTTTATCTTATCGAATGTTGTTTGACACTGGTCATCCCATATAACTTGCTCTCTGACCTTCAGTTTCCTAAAGATCGGCTCGTAAATCACCGTCAACCTCGCGACGAAACGACATATGTATTGAACACTACCCAAGAAACCTCGAATTTCTTTCTCAGTCTTGGGATGGGGCATTTCCATAATGGCTTTTATCTTTGATGGGTCGACTTTGTTTCGAAGGTGGCTAACGATGTGGCCCAAAAGCTTGCCAGAGGTGACCCTGAAAGCACATTTCTGCGGATTCAATCTCATGTTATACTTTCGCAACCTTTCAAAGAATTTTCGTAGCGCCCCTAGATGGCCACTAGGTTCCTTTGACTTGACTATCATGTCATCGACATAAAATTCAACTTCCTTGTGCATCATATCATGTAGCAACGTCAATTTTGTTCTCTGGTATGTTGCCCCAAAATTTACCAAACCGAAAGGCATTACTATGTAGCAATAGGTTCCCCATTGCGATGTAAACGCTGTCTTGTGTATATCTTCCTCCGCCATTTTTATCTAATTGTAACTGGCATATCCATCCATGAAGGACAATAATGCATGATTCGCGGTATTGTCAACCAAGATATCAATGTGAGGTAACGGAAAGTCGTCCTTCGAACTAGCTTTATTCAAATCGCGAAAGTCCACGCACACGCGAACCTTACCATCCTTCTTCGGCAATGGTACTACATTGGCAACCTAATCTGAATACTCTGACACTTTAACAATCCCGGCTTTAAACTGTTCATCAATCTCTTCCTTGACCTTCAAGGACCATTCAGTACGCATTCTGGGTAGCTTCCGTTTTACTGGCTTAAACCCTGGCTTGATCGGAATTATCTGCTCTGCGATTTCCCTATCAATTCCTTGCATGTCTCTGTAAGAACATGCAAACACATCTTTAAATTCACCCAGAAGATCGACAAACCCCTGTTTCTCTGCGGGATCTAAGGTAGTTCCTATTTTATGTTTCCGTGGTTCTTCTAAGTTTCCAACATTAATGGTTTCGGTATCTTCGATTACCTAGCTTCTCTGGTCATATTCCTCTAACCCTTTAACCAACTGCGAAGGTGGTTTCACCTCCTCCTCTTCTTCAACCTGTTCATTTTCGGCCTCATTCTCAATGTCATTACTAAAACAATTATTTTTAAAAAATGAATTGCAATGTGAATAAAACAAGCCGTAAGCAAACTGTTTCATATTATTATTGATTTGGAATTGCGCAAAATGCGCCAACGTTTGAGCCAACCGATCAGAGGTCAGTGGCGGAACAACAAAAGTACCCGAGATAGGGCCCGAGATACCAGAACTAGGAGAGGGTACATCGAAAGGAAATATTGTGGAGGGGGTGGCTTCGACACCTGACTCCTTAGACTCAATCCTAGGAGTCTCATTAGACTCGGACTCTGACTCAAACTCAGACTCAGAATTATCATCTAGCACGAACATTTCTGCTTCTCCGGTTGTTAACTTAAAGAGCAACCCTCTGTTGTCGGTCCATATGATAGTTTTCCTCCACCCCGAGGTAGTCCTCTGAGCATATACATCGGTGATGAGGGTAGATGGACCGAATCGTTCATTCCTCGACTTCAGGATTTCATCCGGAACGTGTGGGACAACTGTACCTTTAGCGAGGTAGTTCCCGACTCGAATCTCGTTACTTAAACTTGTAATGTACTTCGGACAATCGATGAATTTCTCCCCCACAAAGAACCCATTAAGGCGGCATACTGACCGAATCAAGAAGGTCAAATCAACATTGTCTTCGACAAAAATCCCATTTACGTGTTCACCAAATGAGTTGGTGTGGACATGGGCCCACTTGCAATGCCCAGCTGATATGTGGACGTGGCAGCGGTCTTTTGAAAGCCACGCTTGGCGGCGTAAGAATGCTTTTGATCGGATCATTTTAGATCGGTCGGTTTCGCCTCGGCGAGGGTCTTGAAACGATGCAAGAGATGTTCGGAGTCGCCACCAAGCATTTGTGGGATGCTTGGAACCCGTTCGAATCCACTTTATACCTAACAAGAATAATCTTTGATTCCTTTTAAAAAAAAAATAAATGGATTTTTTTGGAATTCAACCAAGCCAAAAAGCGGTGTTTGACATAGGTAATAAAGATAAGAAGTCGTCCCTCTTTAGCATCCTATCTCTAGAATGACTCTCGTACGCCCTGGATAAGTTCATCCACTATCCAAAGTTTCTGAGTCAGAGGTGAAGGTATGTATTGGGAAGCCTTTTAATCGGACACCCAATCCCGCCCGTTGTAGCGGCCTCTACTGATCGATCTTGGTTAGTTAAATGCAAAAGTTGATAAAACGGGTTAATGCATGAATGCGCATCCACAAATTTGAACCTAACATGTGAGCTTTTTATGTCGGTTGTTTATCCAAATATCAAGTAATTGATGTCAAGTTGGATTTAATATTGATTTGCATGCAAGACTAAAATTAAACATCCATTTACCGAGTTAGAATTATGGTGCATAACGTGATCCATTTGTCTTAGAAAGGCGTTTTTCAAATACAATATAAAAGGGGCAGATTTGTCATCTGATCCGTCCTCTATTCGGGTTAACCGTAGTCGGGATCTTCCTAGACAAGTGCTGAAAAGGAAGCAGGGTCTGCATCAGGCAGCCTATTGAGGCGCAAGCCGTCAGGCGATACAAGCAGGCCCGTCCTGGTTTGAAAACTGGAAAATGGTTGGCCTGTTTAGGCGCTAGTCACCAGAGTGTCCATGGGACATCTTCTGACTGTTAAAATGTTTGTAAGATGGTTTGTAAAGAGGGTATTTGAACCCGTCTTTGTTTGAAAAGGTCGTTTAGACCGCTTTTGTGTTAATATGAGGAACGGGACTTGAATAATCATCATTGTTTTGACAATATTCGACGTCGGGTTCGGTTTTGCAAGCTCAACATGAATAGTTTTGAAAAATGATTATGAAGTAATTCTATTAAGTTCATTTGTTTGTAATTAGTCAATCTTTATCATCGTACTCGGGTTTAAACCGACATGGTATGTGGAACCAAGGATGACTTTGCATTTATGACTAATATGTTGTTTTTTGAAATGTAAATAAATAAAATAAAAGGTTTTAAAACACCCTTTAAAATGTAATTAACCAAATATTATCACCGAAAAACGGAGTAAACCGTCATGGTATGGGGAACCAAGGGTGAAAATGTTTTATGGTTAAAAAGATTCATCATAAAAATGATTTGAAATGGTAAAAACCTTATTGAAAAATGGAAAGAATGAACTCAGACACGTTTGAGTTATGACCAGGGCAACCCATTGAGGCACGAGGCACCTAGTGGTGTTTAGGGCCTTATGTTTTGGTCAAAACACGGTTTTGGCTCATTCTATTCGTATTTTGGACCATGTTGTGCAAGTTTTAGCATGTTATAGTCATACAATAGATAAAAGGACATGAAAGAAGAGGATTTTTACACCCTTATACTTACATGCTTGGCTTGAGACGAGAAATCTACGTAAGTGTAACAACTTGTTAGGTTGGAAAACTCGATTGAAAACCGTTTTAGAAATGTAAAGAGTGTTTTGTGAAGTTTAGTGATGGTGTAGTTGGTCGAGATGGTCGGTCAAGTGATTTAATGCACGATGACGGTACCAAAAAATGTGTATGGCTTGTATTTTCGATCGGTAGGTCGAAAATACGTGTCGGTTTGTGACTTAAGAAGTCGAGTCGAGAATTTTAAGGGAGAGATAAGGGGGTGGACACTTGCGTACCTTCAAATGGTGGCATTTGAGGGGTATTTATAGAGAAATGGGTGGTTGTGTGTGTTTTGAGCGACGTGGCCGCATGGGCTACTTGAAGAGGCGCGAGCCATTTCGCGGGTCTTCGAGCTGTCTTGTCACTATCACGCAATTGAAATCATGATTTTTTCTATCCTATGTTTTGGATGGCATGATTTGTACTTAACCATACAAGTATTTCGGGAATACATAACATGGAAGTTTTGAGAAGTTTGTTTTTTGTGTTTGACTCGATTTGACTCGTTGTTTGAGTCGGGATTTGAATTTTGAGTCAGTTTTTGATCCGGTGTCTGTTTTGACTCTAGTTAGTGTCAATGTGTCCCTGTCGTCGTGCATTAACCACTCCAGGTACTTTTGAAAAGTTTTGTTTTCGAAATAGTTTTGAGTTTTCCGCCGTATACTTATACAAAACTGTCGATTAAATGCTGCGATTCCTAAGCATGTTGTAGTCCGATAAACATCGGGTGTTTATTGGAGACTCGACAGATACTGGTTATCTATGGAGCCCCAAATTTGACTAAGGCTTGGACATGGCGAAAGTCAAAGTATAGCCCCCAGGTCAATCGAAGATTACAACCTGGAGACCAAAGCAACGTCGAGGCTGCTCGAAAGGGTTCGGGCTAAGGACCTGCCTCGGGAAGGGCGACGCCAAGGCAACTCGGGGATACGAGTCAAGTACCTGTAGTCGGGAATATTTTACAGTCTGTCGAATGTCCATGTGGGTCGTTTTAAGTCCGTTGGACTACGTACAAAGGCTCGCCAACAATTAGAAGGAGCCATACCTGAGGCATCTTCGGGGTATGTCCTTGAGTTGTTTCTCATTTGCGGGCAAAGGCTCGCCAGCCATGCTGCAGATATGATGGGGCTCGCCAGCCGCGTTGAGGTTACGTTGTGAGGCTCGCCAGCCATAAGAAGGAGTCATACCTGAGGCATCTTCAGGATATGTCCTTGAGTTGTTTCGTGTTTCCGGGCAAAGGCTCGCCAGCCATGCAACGGATATGATGAGGCTCGCCAGCCGCATTGAGGTTACGTTGTGAGGCTCGTTAGCCATGTTGAACGTGCGTTGTGAGGCTCGCCAGCCATGTTGAATGTGCGCTGTGAGTCTCGCCAGCCGTGTTGAAGGTGCGTTGTGAGGCTCGCTAGCCATGTTGGAGGTGCGTTATGAGGCTCGCCAGCCATGATGAATGTGCATTGTGAGGCTCGCCAGCCATGTTGAATGTGCGTTGTGGGGCTCGCTAGCCATGTTGAATGTGCGTTGTAGGGCTCTCCAGCCGTGTTGAATGTGCGTTGTGAGGCTCGCCAGCCGTGTTGAATGTGCGTTGTGAGGCTCACCAGCCATGTTGAATGTGCATTGTGTGGCTTGCCAGCCGTGTTGAATGTGCTTTGTGAGGCTCGCCAGCCGTGTTGAAGGTCGAATTATCGACCGTGGGAAATAGCCGTGTTGGACGGGCCTATTTCGAGAGGTCGTTAAGTTTAGCGGGCTCTGTGGGGAGGCCTCCGATATCCTGCTGGGGAATTTCGGTGTTCATATGGGATGTTTGTAGTGCCGGAAAGAGATGGGCTTGTGAGCCTGGCTCCTGTGGACGGCGGTGATTTCGAATCTCGAAGAGAGGTAGCGGTTTTTATTGCCGTTTGTTGGAAGTTTGTAGAAAAGTGTAGATGTGTATTCTGCTATTTGATGTGTGTTTGGGGACAACGGTTTTGATTCCGTCTTCCCGTGATTTGAAATTTGTGAGGAGTAGTGAATTTCACTATCCTCTTTGAAGGTGTAACCATTTTAATGCCGTTTGTTTGAGATTTGAAAATAGCGAATTTGAATTTCATTATTTGTTTATGTGATTTGCAAATGTCGTTGAAAATTTTGTGAAAATAGCGAATTTGAATTTCACTATTTATTTTTGTTTGAAAATGACGATTTTTAATGTCGTCGTTGAAAATTTGAAATTTGTGGAAATAGAGAATTTGATTTCCACTATTTTTTATTTGTTTGAGAAAATGACGGTTTTTAATTCCGTCGTTTCAAATTTGTGAAAATAGCAAATTTGAATTTCACTATTTTGTTTTTGTGATTTGAAAAATGACGGTTTTTACTTCCGTCGTTCTTGAAAATTGTGGAAATGGTGTGGGAATTGGGCCAAAGCCCAGAATTCCGCTGAATAAGCAGGGAACACCTCAAAGAGGTGCGAGCCTTCCTGCGAGGCAAGGGGCTTCCGCTTTTTTCTGTAAAAATAAGCGAGAAGGCTTTGCTCTTCATTTCCTTCGTCTTCTTCGTCACAAACCCGATTTCGACCAAAAAATCACCATTTTTTATCTCTTCCTTTGCTTGCTTCCGTACTACAAACATCATGTCATCTCATGGTATGTCAATCCTCTTGAATCCATTTGAATTTGTTTGTCTTTTTGTTAATCTAATTAGGGCGAAACCCTAACCCTTTGAAAATCAATTAGGACGTTTTTGTTTAGCCCATTTTTGAGTGAAGTTGATAATTGCATTAGGTTAGAAACCTGTTTAGGAGTATAGGGGTGCTTTTAGTTTGCATTTTGGTCCCCGTTACCGCTCCCTAGGCTCGAAAAACGTAAATGAGACGGAAAGTCGTCTTATTTCACATTGCCGTGTTTGTTTGCTTGAGTTGTGTGCCCCACTAGGTTCCCTAAATCCATCCTAATCCCATTCCTTGAATTGATAGACTGATTGCAACCAATGAGGCGTTGACAGCTGCTTTGAAGTCGAAAACTTCTACTATGGATCTTGCTAAGATGAGTGCTGCCATTGCTCGTCATAATCCGATGAAGTATGATGGACTAGGGGAACCGTCCTTATTGGGAGATTGGTGCAGGGAGTTTGACAACCTTTTTGAACTCTTGAACTGCCCTGAGGAGATACAAGTGGATTAGGCTGCACACTACTTGAAAGGGAAGGCCGGACTGTGGTGGAAGCGTATTAAGGGAAACATCAGAGAGGCTTGGAAGGAAAATGATGAACCTTATGTCACCTGGAGAGGCTTTAAGGACATGATGAGATCTGTGTTTGTACCTGAGCACGTTTGAAGTAGGATGAGGACAGAGTTTGATACATTTACGATGACGGAAGAGATGACGATAGAAGACTACCTTAATAGATTCATGGAGAAAGCTGAGTATGTGTCAGACTTGAACTACGGTGAAGAACTGTTGGCATTAAGATTTGAGAAGGGGTTGACCATACACATCAAGAAGAGGCTCTCAGCTGGGGAGCCAAGCACTGTGGAGGAAGTATACCAAAGAGCGGGACCTGCTGAAAGAATTGCTGATATGGTAAAGGAGGAAAAGAAAGACAAGGGAGAAATGAGAAAGGCAGAGACTACGAGTGAAGGAGCTGGAGGAATTAAGAAGCATAATTATAATTGGTTCCGAAAATATTCTACAGGAGGAGCCGTGAGTGGTGGCGGGTTTGGCCGCAGTGTAGGGACGAGTGGGGCGAGTGAACAGAGCAAGCCACAATGCTACGGATTTGGTAGATTTAATCATAAGATCGTTGAATGTAGAACTACTGCTAGAATGAGTCGTGTGAACGGCGGATTTGGTGGAGGAAATTCAAATGGGTACCGGACACCAGCACCTAGCTATGGAAGCAACCGTTTTAATGGGTCTTGGAATCATCAAAGCACTTCAATAACAACAACTTTCATAATCGCTTCAACAATAATCAAGGCAATGAAAACGGGTCGTACCAGAGAGAAAATAATCAAACTAGCATCGTGAAGCCAGGGGCGATGTCAGCGTCGACCGTGCAGGGTGGAGGCAAGTCCAGTAGTAAATTGTTCATGATAGGTAAGGAGGCTGGTAAGGGAGATGCACATGTCGTTTCGGGTACTTTTCTAACCAATTCTAAACCATCTTATGTTTTATTTGATTCGGGAGAAACCCACTCATTTATATCAAGTGACCATGTTAAAGTGTTGGAATTAGTTGACCCAGTAATAATAAAAGACAAAGTAGAAATACCTTCTGGGGAGTCAGTACCATGCACCAAAGTATATAAAAATATAAATATTCTTATCGGGGAGGTCTTATTTTCAATGGACTTAATAGAATTTCCTTTGGGTAGTTTTGAAATTATTTTGGGGATGGATTGGTTGAGTAAAAATAGAGCCTTTATTGACTGTCACCAAAAGAAAGTGTCCTTGGAAGGGACCCAAGAGATTAAGGGTGTCTTATAAGGGATTTGTGGTAAAATCGAAGGTGAGACTTACATCAACAATTACCCTGAAGTCGTGTTTGAGTAAGGGAGGAGAATTAATCTTGTGTCATGTGAGGGGCCTGCGTGTGGAGGGGAAAGGCGCAGGGGAGATTCTCGTGGTGAGTGATTTTCAGGATATGTTTCCAGATGAGATTCCAGGTTTACCACCAAAGAGAGATGTAGATTTTAATATCGAATTGAAACCTGGGGCGGGACCTATTTCTAAAGCACCGTACAGAATGGGGCCTAATTAGTTGGAGGAGTTGAAAAAGAAGTTAGAAGAGTTGTTAGATAAGGGTTATGTGGGGCAAAGTGTACAACTCTGGGGCGCACCACTTTTATTTGTTAAGAAGAAAGATGGGAGGATGAGGTTGTGTATAGATTACAGGGAGTTTAATAATGTGACGTTAAAGAATAGGTACCCATTGCCTCGAATTGATGATTTATTTGATCAACTGAGTGGAGCGGGAGTTTTCTCTAAGATCGACTTGAGATCTGGGTACGATCAGCTGAGAGTTAAGGAAGAGGATATTCATAAGATTGCCTTTAGGACGAGGTATGGACATTATGAATTTGTGTTTATGCCTTTTGGATTGACCAATACACCTGCCGTATTAATGGATTTGATGAATAGAGTATTTAGTCCCTACTGCAGTGTAATACCCTAGGGCAGTTACTATTCCCAGGTAGAACGGGCTGACTTGGCTGATTATTTGGATTTTTAAACTGGTGACTGGGTATAATTATGACCTCAAGCTCCACGGCAAGGAACAAGATACTTAAGATAATAATTTAACAAATTTAAGACTCAAATCCACAGTAAGGCACATGATTAAAACTCAAACTTGAAAACAACACAACTGAATGAATCCACAGCAGGGCATAGGATTGACTCAATTATGCCAATAGACTTTGTTAACAGGCCTGGACGCAAACTACATCAATGCACAAGTTTGAAAGTTGAGAAATTTCTCAAGGTTTAAATTACATTCATCAAAAGCCTGCCCAATTCAATAGAAGCATAGTCCTTATATAGGCCAGCTTTAGGTTACAGTTCTGAGTACGGTTGATCCAAGGGCTACAAATCCATCTAGGTAACATACAATATAAAATAAATATATTACAAAGGGGAGTCAACTTAAAGCAAGGTGAAATCAAAGGTGAAACAGGTGAATGTCAGTTTCCTTTGTCTTGTTTTGGTGCAGGCTTCTTGTTCAGATGTAGGTCTGTGGTGGTGTTCTTTTTAGAGTTTCAAAAACTCTAATTGTCTTTGTTGTTTAGCAAAAAGGTCGTGCATTCTTCGAGCTCCTCACTTTAGCCTTTGTCTGAACAGTTAAGGAAAGGTAATAGTGACATTGATAGTGACATTCCTCCTACTTCTCATCTGCCCTTTTCTTGTTATTTGGCTGCTAGTACTGAACTAACTAAGCTGGATTAACCCTGGATTTTAGCCTCTTGGAGTTTAGTTGAGGGTTCTATCAGCTGGCCAAGGAGGCAGCTGGTAGCTGGACCTTGTCATCCTCCTGAAAGCCTGGTCATTGCCGGAGTTGGAACTTGGTTGGCCCTGCCCTGAGCTTGCACTAGTATCAGCTGAGCCTTGTATGTAAGCTCCTGACGCATCCTCCCCTGGTTGAAAAGAGCTTTATCTCAAGCCTGGTTCCTCTTCACCCTCTGACTCTTCATAGTATGGGCTCAGATCCCCAATATTGAACGTTCCATGCACTCCATAGAAATGTTGTCAGGATCGGGATTCTACTTTGGATCGATGGGGAGGGTAGGATGGAATTGGTAGAATCGGATCGTAGAATCGCAAGATTCTACAAACTCACGAAATATAATTTTTTATTTGGTAAAAAAATATAATTGAAAATCAAAACACTTATTTATTAATATTTATTCATAAAATATTAGTAATTAATGATTTTAGTATCATTGTATGAACAACTTACGTGAAATTTGGGTTTTACGGTGTCGTTATATAAAATTATATATTAATTATTTTGTATGGAATCGGATCGTAGGATCGTAAAATTGTAGGATAGTATTATGATTCCATCTCTAGAAATTTTCAAATTAATAGGATCGTAAGATTCTACAACTATGATAGAATCGTAGGATCCAGGATTGGTGAAGCATTTTTGGATCGTAAAATCGTAGAATCGTCGAATCGAATCGCGATTCTGACAACAATGCTCTATAGTCACCAGGAAGGTCAATCTTGTAAGCATTCGGACCAACCTTCTCAATGACCTCAAATGGACCATCAGCTCTTGGCATTAGCTTGCTCTTCCTCTTGACTGGGAACCTTTCCTTTCTGAGGTGGATCCATACTAAGTCCCCTGGCACAAATTCCTTCTTCCTTGTGACCCTGGCCTTTTTCTGGTAGGATTCATTAGCCTTCTCAATCTGCCTCCTAACTGCAGCATGCAGTTTCACCATCTGTTCTGCCAGCTTCTTTGCATTATAGCTCATTTCTCCCTTGGGCACACTTGACAGTTTTAAATGAATTAAAGGATTGACCCCATAGACCACTTCAAATGGACTGTGACCAGTTGTAGAGGCTGGTGCCTTGTTGAAGGCAAATTCAGCCTGAGGTAGCTTCAAATCTCAATCTTTCAGGGTCTTCTTAACAATGCACGTCAGAATCTTCCCCAATCTTTTGTTTGTGACCTCAGTCTAGCCATCTGTTTGAGGGTGGTGAGAGGTACTGAACAGCAACCTGGTGTTTAGTAGCCTCAATTAGGGCATAGTACGGATCGGGTATTTGATCCAAAGTGCTAGTTCGGATCCGATATCCATATTAGAAAGCCTGAAGTTAGATATCCAATATCCAAACCAAATATCTCGGATATCCAATGTTCAGGTATCCAAAATAATCGGATCAGATGCGGATATCCATCGGATATCCATACTTTTGAATTTACTCTAAAATTAAGTTTGAAACACGATTATATTCATAGTTTTACATGATGTTTTTCTTTCGTATTCTTATTCCAATGTTCTCGCTATAAAATTTAACTACCACCTAGATATTTCTCTAATATTTTAAACATTAATTAAGTTGTTGTACGAAATAAAATTTTATTTTCTCGAAATTATACTAGAAAACTATAGTTTCGGATCAGATCGGATATCCAAATGTTTTATTTCTAATATCCATATCCAAACCAAAACCAAATATTTCGGATCAGATATCCAAACTGTTGGGCCCAGAATTACCCTGCCTCGTCCGACATAAGTCAGTCGACGTCCAAAGCCAAACCTGAACCAAAGTCATCTAAAACAAGATAATTGGGACACCTGATCAGACATCAACCAGGAGGGAAAGACAGGACAAGCATCTAATAAGCCTGGCCTGAGGAGATACCACGTCAGGCATAAAGGCAGCATAATCAAAGCAAGTCAGGCAACAATGGAAGCACGCTCAGGCAATAGGAAAAGAGTCCCTATAAACAAGGAAGACCCATTCAACACTCAAACAAGAACATAGAAGAGTTGACCAAGCAAGGCAAACGACTGGAATATAGCAGAAGTCAAATAACTACTTCAGAGTAAATAGGGCACGAGTCCTATTTACAAAGAAACCCTAAAACTAAGCTGAAAGAAACGTTGGCAGACTATTATAAATATAAGAAAAGAAGGAAAGAGGAAGACACATTAACACAGCTACTTACCCACATTCTATTCATATACTTGTATTCAACAAAAGATCTTAACATTATTACTAGACAACCTTGTTAATTATCTTGCCTGACAAACATATTCCCTGTCAGGCTATCCAAACTCTTAGTGATAATCCCTCCTGGCTTGGTGCCCGTGGTTTTTTCCCTTATTCCCATGGTTTTTCCACGTATAAATCTTTGTGTCACGTTTATTCATTTATTTCTTTATTTGTCCGAGTTTATTGCCTAGGCTATTCAAATTGAGTTAGATAACCCTACAAAATCTTCCCTGGCAGGACATTTTCTTTATGTAAATTCCTGCTAAAACATTTGGCGCCCACCATGGGGCATCTAGCTCAAAAATAATCAAAACCTAAAACCAAACAAACACAAAAAAAATTCCAAAAAAATGACTGGAGATAGCATTGAACAACAACTGGCCGCCGCCCAGCAACAATTCTTGGAAATGGAACAACTAAAACAAAAAATAGGCCAGGCTGAAGCTGAAGTTATGAAACTAAAGGAATCAGAATCTAGTCTGAAACAAAGGCTAGGATACAAAGCCTCAGGCTCAAAATTAAAAATACAGCATGGCACACCATTCTCTTAAATCATCAAGAACATTGATTTCTGCAACTTTGGTACTCCAACTCCATCAAAATCAAGAGCAGGAGAAGGTGATACAGACTCAGAAGAAATCCCAAATGAAGAGGCTGTACCAGATCAAACCAGCGCAACAATAATGATGGCCATGCTCTAGGAAATCCAAAAACTCCATGAGAAATAAGAAAAAATCCCTGGAGTACCCACACCCATTGAAGAAGCAAATCTAGAGAGTTATGCTAACTTACCCTTCGTGGATGAGATAGCAAGGATAGATCTACCAAAAAAGTTTGTGGTTCCATCAATGAGAATCTATGATGGAACTATAGACACACAAAATCATGTAGCCTACTACAAACAAAGAATGTTGGCAGCCTCCACACCTAGTGAACTACGACAAGTTTGCATGTGCAAGGGATTTGGAACAACTCAGAATGGGTCTGCCCTACAATGGTACATAAATATACCAAATGAAAGCATCAAGTCCATTCCTGACCTGATAAACTCCTTCAACCACCATATCGCCAGAAGCAGGGAACTTGAAAAGAGATCTAGTGATCTGTACAGGATCAAGCAAAAGCCTGGCGAATCAATCAGAGCATTCATGACCAGATTCAATAAAGAAAAATTATCAATTCCCAGGTGTGACGTTGGAACAGCTGTGGAAGCTTTCAGGTAGGGGCTACCACTGGATAGTGATTTCTATGATGAAATGACCATGAAGCCTTGCCAGACCTTTGAAGATGTCCAGGCATTGGCCCTTGGCTACATCCGGCTGGAAGAGGATAAAAGTTTCAAAGAAGATACCACTGACAACAACCCAGGATATGACAGGTCAAACAAGAAAAGTTGCAATCACAGAGGAAGCAGTTCCAAGCCATCCCCTTATACCAGGCGTGACATATCAGAAGTCAACTATGCACATGAACAACGAGGTAACTCCTATTCTTATCCCCCTATTCAAGAATATAACTTCTCTGTTGACACTGCAGGTTTAATCAAAAGACTCGACAACATGGGAGACATTGTCAAGTGGCCAAAGAGGACAGATAACCTTAACTCAAGGAAAGACACAACAAGGTGGTGTGAATTCTACATGGACATAGGACACACAACTGAAGAATGTCTCGGACTACGCAGGCAAGTGGCTTACCTGTTAAAGAGAGGCTACCTAAAAGATCTGATGCCATCAAAGAGCAGGGAAGACAATAGAGCAAGGAAGGACCAGGAGAAACCACAACATGACCTGCCTTTAGCACCACCCATCTATGAGGTCAAATTCATTAACGGAGGATCTAAAATCTGTGGCCTGACCAGCTCTGTCGCAAAGAAAATAGCCAGGGAGTCAAAAATAAAATCTCCTTTTAAACCCAAAAATTTACCTCAAATTACTTTTGATGATACTGACATGTAGGGAATCCCTAATGTACACCATGATAGCCTCGTCATTACCATGCATGTAACACCCCGCGCTTTCCTTATATTTTTAAATAAACTTTTAAGCGATTTTTATTAAATAATTATTATTTAAAGCTTATTTTCATAAAATATAGCCGTAGCCGTGTAACGGTAATAATAGTGTAGATTTTAATAATATTATTCTCCGACTCGAGTTATAGTAGACTTGGGACGAAAATTCTAGTGGATACCGACTCATTTTGAGTTATTGGGCTTAACTTGACTCATGGGCCTTTTCCCCCTCTTTTCTCTACACAAAACCTCAACTAAACCCTCACAACTTCATCTCCCTCACTTGTAATTTCTGAAATTTCCCAACAACCACCCCACTATTGTTGAACCTTCCCTTACTAACCCTAAAACCACCATATCTCACTCAATTCTTCACCAATCTCGTTCCTTTTCGCGCCATTCTTTTCCTTTTCTCATTTCCTTTCTTCCTAAGTAAGAAAGTTGTCATCTTTCTCTCTATTTCGAAATTATCATCTTTCAAGGATGTGAATTCTTGACTTAATATCTTTATTTTTGTGTTTAGGGGAGAACTTGGACAACCCGGAGGAGGATAGCTACATCATTGACGAGTCTTTAGAAGATTGAAGTGCAAAAAAGGTAACGGTGATGGGTTACTCGACTTTTATGTTAGAATTGTGTGGTTTTATGTAGTTATAATCTCATATGTATGTTAAAAGTTGTATCTTTCATGTTTGGTTCTAATTTGGATGTTGAATATCATGCTTGTTAGCAACTCTCACATGTTTGGATGAAAATCCCATGCTACATCTCTTGAATTCGAAATTACCCATTCACATGCTCAAATATGTGTTTTTTTCCGAGTTAGAATCATGCTAGGATACGTAAACAATTGATGGGAAACAATTTTTGTTGGTTTCAAATGGTTTGGAAGTGTTTTGCATTGAACCCGTGTGTTTGTAGTCCCAGTAGGGTGATGGCGGCGGTCCCATCTTGACCTACTGGGAGATTCCTCGTAAGTTTTGGACATATTTTAGTAAGCTCAGTAGTCCCAGTAGGGTGACCGGCGGCCGGTCTCTTGACAGGCGGGCTGGGAGTACACGGAGGATTTTAGGTGATTTTGAGTTTTGGGCGTATTCCCAGCCGGGTGACCGGCAGCCGGGTGACCGGCTGGGAGTACACCAAGGTTTTATGTGTTTTTGAAATTTGGTCAGTAGTCCCAGTAGGGTGATCGGCGGCCGGTCTCTTGACCGGCTGGGAGTGCACTTGTAAGTTTTATTAAATTTCGATTTTGGCTTGTTGTCCCAAATGCCCGGTGGCCCTGGCCACCGGTACACCACCCTACTGGGAGCCCCCTGTTTGCTCCATTTCACTTGTGACTTCTAATAATGATTGATTTATGCATGTATCTTTTTCCCTATCGATAATTGGTTACCTTGAGACTTATTCATGTTATGATATTGCAAAATCATGGACATCCCGTTTTGACCCATGTGTGACGATTTACATTGCATGACGACTTGACAATACCTTATTAGCCTTTTCGGACCTTTGGATACGAGTGCGTACCATGTTTCCGGATTAGGATACCCTTCCGCCTTTCTTCGGACCTTTGGATACGAGTGCGTGCCATGTTTCCGATTAGAGGTTACTCGACCTTTGGATACGAGTGCGTGCCATGTTTCGAGTCTTGGATACGATTTGGTATCGTTTGTCGAATCGGGTGTCGTCCATCCCGAGAGTCTGGATCCAGGTTTAGACTAGGACCGTATTATGATCGTCGTCCTACCAAGAGGTTGGAGTCTAGGTTGTCCGTCTTGTCCGTCTGTTCTTTGTAATTGTCTTACATTTGAGTCGAGTTGGTGTGTGACAGTTGGACCTAATAATTCTTCTCTCGTTTGTGCTTTACCATTCCTATTTTCTTGTGCCCACTAATCATGATGTTCTTATTACCGTAAGTATTTATTCTCATGCTTGTTTATTTAATTAAATTCCTAATTACTTGTATTTTGACATTTTGTGGCTGGGAGAACCCTGAGTTACTCCCCACTGACTGTGGCTTTCATATTTATTATGAATGACAGGTTTGTGATGAAGCTCAAGTGGGGAAGACCGTGTGAGCTAGCGAGTTCTTACCTCGGACCTTATTTAGTTATCATTTAATAGACTCACCTACTTTTGAACTATGTTAATTCGTGGGATATCTTTTCCCCAATAAATAGACTTGTGTTGTAAACTTAAACTTAACTATCTAGACTTGTTTATCGTATTGGTGATACCTCGCGTTGGACTTCATTAGAAGTCTTAAAAGTTTTAAAAATCTCGTGTTTCCGCCACGATTTACTAGTCACATTTAGTTACCTCAACGAGGGGTGTCACAGTTGGTATCAGAGCATGAATTGCTCCCGACGCACACACGTGTACCCCAACTTAAATTTCTTACTTGACCTTGAATAATGAATGAGAGATGGGTAGAATTAAGGACCTAAGTTGGTAGCCTTTTTGTGTATGTTTTGTGATAAGTTCTAACTTGTTTGCTCTTGTGCAAAGAAGATGGTACGATCAACCAATGTGGAAAATGCTATCATGCAAGCCCTCACTCAAGTACTTGCTAATCAACAAAATGCTCAACCCGCTCCCCCTACACAAGAAGCCAACCGTCAAGGAAGTTATGCTTGGATTGCAAGTCAACTAGCAAGGAACAAGGCTAAGACCTATGGTGGTGAAGTGGATCCCGTTGCTCTCTCGGAATGGTTTCGTGATATGGAGAAGAACTTCTCTCTCTTTGATGCCCGAGAGGAGGACAAGGTGAGGTTAGCCTCTCACTTTCTTGTGAAGGAAGCCGATAGGTGGTGGACTTTGACCGGTCCTACCGCTACTCAAGACCCCAACTTTGATTGGAACCGCTTCAAGTCACTTGTGGAGACTCGCTTCTACCCTAAGGAGCTCAAGCAACAAAGATTGAAGGAATTCATGGAATTCAAGCAAGGGAAGCTATCCATTCAAGCCTACACCGACAAGTTTAATGAACTTGCTCATTATGCCTCCAAGTTCGTGAAAGATGAAGAGGATCGTGTCTACTTCTACAAGAACAAGTTGAATCCTAAGGTGGAAAGCATGGTGAGAAGAAGCTCAACTACCTTTGTGGAAGTCTATGATGATGCTATTTGGGCCGAAAGCTCTTTGAAGGCTATTGAAGAAGATTCCAAAACCCACTCCTCTTCTCATTCTTATCGTTCTAACTTTCATGGCAAGAGACCATTTGTGCCTTCTACTCCAAACTATGCCAACAAGAGGAGGTTTGTACCAAGGATACAAGACCATGGAGGACAAGAACCAAGAGATCAAGAACCAAGAGGACAAGTTCACACCTCAACTAATAGGCTTGGGAAAGATCGTAAGTGCTACCATTGTAGACAAGCCCCACACCCCGGAGTTGGATGCTATGGCAAGCCCTTGACTTGCTTTCATTGTAAGAAGCCCGGACACCGTATGGCCGATTGCCCCGAGAAGAAGGATGCTCCTACTCCAAATGCTAAGCCAAGAGGAACTATCTTTGTCATGAGTCGAGCCGAAGCCGCCGCTCATCCCGATATCATTACGGGTATGTTCTCAATTGTTTATCAACCTTGCCTCATTTTATTTGATACCGGCGCATCTTTATCTTTTATATCTTCCAAATTCTCCGAAAAGCTAGCCATTGAACCAATTCATAGTGAGGAAACTTCTATATCCTTACCTTCCGGAGAGATGTTCTCTTGTTCCCTCACTTTCTCCGACATTCCTATCTCTATTTCGGGAACCTTATTCCCCGCTAACCTACTTCGTTTTCCCCTTGAGGAATTCGATGTAATTTTGGGTATGGATTGGTTGTCAAAGTATGATGTAAGATTCGAGTGTAGAGACCAAAAGATTCGCCTCAAGAGTCCGTTAGGCACTCGTGTGTCCTATAGAGGAGTCCGTTCCCAAGAAGGTGTGAAATTGATTTCCGCTTTGAAGTTGATGAGCATGAGGAGGAAAGGTTACCAAATATTTCTTTGTGTGGTGACTTCGACCTCCCCTCCCTTACCGAAGATCGAAGAAGTGCCCGTGGTTTGTGAGTTCGCCGATGTCTTTCCCGAAGAATTGCCCGGGATTCCTCCCGAGCGTGATGTTGAGTTTTCTATCGACCTTGTACCCGGAACCGGTCCGATTGCTAAAGCCCCGTACCGTATGGCGCCAACCGAATTGAAGGAGTTGAGAAAGCAACTTGATGAGATGATTGAGAAAGGATTCATTAGACCTAGTGCCTCGCCTTGGGGTGCTCCCGTTCTCTTTGTGAAGAAGAAAGATGGATCCATGAGACTTTGCATTGACTACCGTGAGCTTAACCGTGTTACCATCAAGAACAAGTATCCTCTACCAAGGATTGAAGATTTGTTTGATCAACTCAAAGGTGCTTCTACTTTTTCCAAGATTGATTTGAGATCCGGTTATCACCAAATTCCCGTTCGTGAGTCCGATATCCCTAAGACCGCCTTTAGCACGAGATATGGACATTTCGAGTTTAAGGTGATGCCCTTTGGTTTAACCAATGCCCCTTCTATCTTCATGGACCAAATGAACCGGACTTTTAGTGAGTTCTTAGACAAGTGTGTTGTGGTCTTCATTGAAGATATCCTCATCTTTTCCAAGTCCGAAGAAGAGCATGCCGATCACCTCCGTATCATTTTGGGAATCCTCCGTCGTCAAAAGTGGTTTGCCAAATTCTCCAAATGTGAATTTTGGTTGTCTAAGGTGTCTTTCCTAGGCCATGTGATATCTAAGGATGGTGTCATGGTAGACCCTTCGAAGATTGAAGCCGTGATCGAGTGGAAGAGTCCAACCGATGTTGGTGAAATCCGTAGTTTCTTGGGTTTGGCGGGTTACTACCGTCGCTTTGTGAAAGATTTTTCCAAGCTTGCTAGACCAATGACTCAACTTTTGAAGAAAGAGACCAAGTTTGTGTGGACCGAAGCTTGTGAAGATGCATTCCAAGAGTTGAAGAAGAGGTTGACTACCGCTCCCGTGTTGACCTTGCCCGAGGATGGCGTTGACTTTGATGTGTTTTGTGATGCTTCTAAGATGGGTTTGGGTTGTGTTCTCATGCAAAATAGAAGAGTTGTTGCCTATGCTTCGCGACAATTGAGAGTTCATGAGGTGAACTATCCCACTCATGATTTGGAATTAGCCGCTATTGTTCATGCCTTGAAGATGTGGAGACACTACCTCATTGGAGTCCATTGCCGTATCTACACCGATCATAAGAGTTTGAAGTATATCTTCACCCAAAAGGATTTGAATATGAGACAACGACGATGGTTGGAATTGGTGAATGATTACGACATGGAGTTGTTGTATCATGAAGGTAAGGCAAATGTGGTTGCCGATACCCTTAGTAGGAAGTCTACTCATCCCTTGAGTGCTATCCGTGTGCTCCCCGATGACCTTTGTGCCGAGTTTCGTAAGTTAGGTTTGCAACTTGTGGAGAGTGGTTTTGATTATCTTGGTGCTATAGTTGCCGAACCCGTTCTTCACCGTGAGATTCTAGATAGCCTTGTGGACGACGCTACATTTAAAAGTTTTCAAGCCAAGCTTCTTGAAGGGAAAGCAAAGGATTGTGAGATTGATGCTAGAGGTTACCTCCGTTACCGAGGACGCATGTATGTGCCCGATGCCGTTTACTTGAGGAAGAGAGTTCTAGATGAAGCTCATCTATCCCCTTATTCGATTCACCCCGGAGGAGACAAGATGTATAAAGATTTGAAGTTTCAGTTTTGGTGGCCTAACATGAAGAATGACATTGTGTCATACGTTGGAAAGTGTCTTACTTGTCAACAAGTGAAGATTGAGCATAAGAGACCCGGTGGTTTCCTACAACCTTTGGTTGTTCCTTTATGGAAGTGGGAGTCCATTTCCATGGATTTCGTGATGGCTTTGCCTAAGACCATTGGTGGAAAGGATGCCGTATGGGTTGTTGTGGATAGGTTGACCAAGTGTGCTAGGTTCATCCCTATCAAAGAGACTTGGAGTTTAGACCGTCTTGCTAGTGCTTATGTTGAAGAGATCGTTCGTTACCATGGTGTTCCTAAGGAGATCGTTTCGGATCGTGACCCGAGGTTTTGTTCAAGATTTTGGAAAGCTTTGCAAGATGCTATGGGTAGCAAGTTGTTGATGAGTACCGCTTTTCATGCCGCTACCGATGGACAATCCGAGAGGAAGATTCAAACTCTAGAAGACTTGTTGCGTGCTTGTGCCCTTGATTTTCATTCTAGTTGGGAGAAGAGCTTACCTTTGGTGGAATTTTCTTACAACAATAGTTATCATGCTTCTATCAAGATGGCCCCTTATGAAGCCCTTTATGGAAGGAAATGCCGTAGTCCAATTTGTTGGGACCAAGCAAGTGATGTTCGTGATCTAGGACCCGACAAGTTAGCCGAGACAATTGATCAAGTGAAGCTCATCCGTGAAAGAATGAAAGCCGCCCAAGATCGTCAAAAATCCTATGCCGATGTTCGCCGTCGACCCTTGGAATTTGAAGTTGGAGATAAAGTGTTCTTGAAGGTGTCCCCGATGAAGGGAGTAAAGAGATTTGGAGTCAAAGGGAAGTTGAGTCCGAAGTACATTGGACCGTATGATGTGATAAAAAGGATTGGTGCCGTGGCTTATAAGTTGGACTTGCCCCCGAGTTTGGGTAAAGTTCATGATGTCTTTCATGTTTCTCAACTTAGGAAATACATTAGCGACCCTAGTCATGTGTTGCAAAATGAGATTCCCGAGCTTGAGCCTAGTCTTTCTTTCGAGGAGAGACCGATTCGTATCTTGGATAAGAAGGAGAAGAAGCTAAGAAGCAAAGTGGTGCCCTTGGTGAAGGTTTTGTGGAAGTGTGGTGATGTAGAAGAAGAGACTTGGGAGCCGGAGGCTTCCATGCGTGCCAAGTACCCTAGTTTGTTTTCTTAAGGTAATATCTTTTCGTTTCAAGTTTCGAGGGCGAAACTTTTTAAAAGGTGGGATGATTGTAACACCCCGCGCTTTCCTTATATTTTTAAATAAAGTTTTAAGCGATTTTTATTAAATAATTATTATTTAAAGCTTATTTTCATAAAATATAGCCGTAGCCGTGTAACGGTAATAATAGTGTAGATTTTAATAATATTATTCTCCGACTCGAGTTATAGTAGACTTGGGACGAAAATTCTAGTGGATACCGACTCATTTTGAGTTATTGGGCTTAACTTGACTCATGGGCCTTTTTCCCCTCTTTTCTCTACACAAAACCTCAACTAAACCCTCACAACTTCATCTCCCTCACTTGTAATTTCTGAAATTTCCCAACAACCACCCCACCATTGTTGAACCTTCCCTTACTAACCCTAAAACCACCATATCTCACTCAATTCTTCACCAATCTCGTTCCTTTTCGCGCCATTCTTTTCCTTTTCTCATTTCCTTTCTTCCTAAGTAAGAAAGTTGTCATCTTTCTCTCTATTTCGAAATTATCATCTTTCAAGGATGTGAATTCTTGACTTAATATCTTTATTTTTGTGTTTAGGGGAGAACTTGGACAACCCGGAGGAGGATAGCTACATCATTGACGAGTCTTTAGAAGATTGAAGTGCAAAAAAGGTAACGGTGATGGGTTACTCGACTTTTATGTTAGAATTGTGTGGTTTTATGTAGTTATAATCTCATATGTATGTTAAAAGTTGTATCTTTCATGTTTGGTGCTAATTTGGATGTTGAATATCATGCTTGTTAGCAACTCTCACATGTTTGGATGAAAATCCCATGCTACATCTCTTGAATTCGAAATTACCCATTCACATGCTCAAATATGTGTTTTTTTCCGAGTTAGAATCATGCTAGGATACGTAAACAATTGATGGGAAACAATTTTTGTTGGTTTCAAATGGTTTGGAAGTGTTTTGCATTGAACCCGTGTGTTTGTAGTCCCAGCCGGGTGACCGGCGGCCGGTCTACTGACCGGCTGGGAGATTCCTGTAAGTTTTGGACATATTTTAGTAAGCTCAGTAGTCCCAGTAGGGTGACGTGCGGCCGGTCTCTTGACCGGGGGGAGTACACCGAGGATTTTAGGTGATTTTGAGTTTTGGGCGTATTCCCACCGGGTGACCGACGGCCAAGGGTGACCTACCGGGAGTACATCAAGGTTTTATGTGTTTTTGAAATTTGGTCAGTAGTCCCAGTAGGGTGATCCGGCGGCGGTCTCTTGACCGACCGGCTGGGAGTGCACTGTTGTAAGTTTTATTAAATTTCGATTTTGGCTTGTTGTCCCACCCGGTGGCTGGCGGCGGCAGACACCACCCGGTGGGGGAGCCCCCCGTTTGCTCCATTTCACTTGTGACTTCTAATAATGATTGATTTATGCATGTATCTTTTTCCCTATCGATAATTGGTTACCTTGAGACTTATTCATGTTATGATATTGCAAAATCATGGACATCCCCTTTTGACCCATGTGTGACGATTTACATTGCATGACGACTTGACAATACCTTATTAGCCTTTTCGGACCTTTGGATACGAGTGCGTACCATGTTTCCGGATTAGGATACCCTTCCGCCTTTCTTCGGACCTTTGGATACGAGTGCGTGCCATGTTTCCGATTAGAGGTTACTCGACCTTTGGATACGAGTGCGTGCCATGTTTCGAGTCTTGGATACGATTTGGTATCGTTTGTCGAATCGGGTGTCGTCCATCCCGAGAGTCTGGATCCAGGTTTAGACTAGGACCGTATTATGATCGTCGTCCTACCAAGAGGTTGGAGTCTAGGTTGTCCGTCTTGTCCGTCTGTTCTTTGTAATTGTCTTACATTTGAGTCGAGTTGGTGTGTGACAGTTGGACCTAATAATTCTTCTCTCGTTAGTGCTTTACCATTCCTATTTTCTTGTGCCCACTAATCATGATGTTCTTATTACCGTAAGTATTTATTCTCATGCTTGTTTATTTAATTAAATTCCTAATTACTTGTATTTTGACATTTTGTGGCTGGGAGAACCCTGAGTTACTCCCCACTGACTGTGGCTTTCATATTTATTATGAATGACAGGTTTGTGATGAAGCTCAAGTGGGGAAGACCGTGTGAGCTAGCGAGTTCTTACCTCGGACCTTATTTAGTTATCATTTAATAGACTCACCTACTTTTGAACTATGTTAATTCGTGGGATATCTTTTCCCCAATAAATAGACTTGTGTTGTAAACTTAAACTTAACTATCTAGACTTGTTTATCGTATTGGTGATACCTTGCGTTGGACTTCATTAGAAGTCTTAAAAGTTTTAAAAATCTCGTGTTTCCGCCACGATTTACTAGTCACATTTAGTTACCTCAACGAGGGGTGTCACAATGCAGATAGGAACTGCACATGTCCTAAGAATTTTAGTAGATGGGGGCAGCTCGGTGAAGGAAAAGTAGATCTATATACTTGACATATTCATATATGTTTTATTTTAATTTGTCATAAAATTAATTAAATGATCTTATGCATGCAAACTAATGAACAATATAAAGAAAGAATCTTCATCTTACATTGGGATATTGGTTAATATGGGCACTAGAGAGATCTCCTTTCTCTCTTGTTCTTGTGCTTTCCTTAGTGGAAGAACTAAGATCCAAGTATAGGATCTCTCCCAAAGATTTATACCCAAAGCTCACTCTTAATTAAAATTAATATTATAAATACTAGTACAATATTAATCTTGTAGAAAATTGACCCAAAATAATTTGGTTTTTAACTGCCAAAATCGGTTAGGAGAAGAGAAGAGGAAGGTGAAATATTTTTATCTCTCTAAAAATATTTTTGTGAATGAATAATGAATAATACAACAACTTAATGTTATGTATTGATAATGAATAATATAAGGCAAAAACCATTTGTTTTTCCTTGAGGAAAAACCGGACAAGAGGAGGGGAGGGGAGCCAATGCATGCTCTTATTTGTCTTCACAATGAACAATAGGTATGCATGGCTAGATTAGTAGGTAATCATCATGCCCTCCACTAATATAATCAACATAATATTAGCTTAATCTTCCTCTAATTTTCGGCACATATAGATAATATGGATTCTATATTATTTTTGTCAATTTGTCAATATGTCACATGTCATATAAAATTGCTATGTATTTTTAACATATTAAAAATCAATGTATTAATAAAAATACGTCATATACAAAAAACGACTTTAGTAATTCGCAATTACTTGTACCAAAATATTTTACCAATTATAAATCACAATAAATTGTATTTATAATAATTCATTCAATTTCAATTGTTTCTTTAAACAATAATTTCATCTGAGTAATGATACAATTCGATTACTCAGACCGTATCTCATTTAATCATATTATAATGAAATACGTAAATATTACTTCCAAAATCGTCCGTCAATTTTAAATAAATTAATTGACCCGTAACGTTATACGGTCAATTAATTAATCAATTAAGAGTGTTGCCCTATTGGTATGACCTAGGGGATCAACTGATCACCACCGTCGCACGACAGTAATGTCAAACTCTAGTCAGCCAATCATTACCGATATGTGTGGATCAGTTGACAGTAAAATATACTTCCCAATTGTATTCTTTAAAATGAGACTTAAACATGTGATCATCATGATCAACAGTTGTGATCGCATTATTGTCGGAGGACACATATTCCAACAATCTCTCACTTGTCCTCGACAAGTGTGCGTCACCAATTCTCTTGTCCTATTACTATCTCCCACTCAATTCAAGGTGTCTTTCAGGTCGTACTTGCAAGTGATCATATCGAGAGTGGTTTCCTCGATCTGGAGAATAACTGATTGACCGGATTTTTCCACCATGGATACATTCCGAGTGTGGCCACGCATTTCCAGTTCATTACTCCTCGAGTAGCCCTGAGATATTTTTATAACCCTGACTAGGGGTGGACAATTCCTATCGCACTCATTTCCTTCAACTAGCCACAACCATCATAACCCAAAATATGCCCATTTGACCCCATTTACGAAGGTCGTAGTAACACAAATCAAAGTTAATCTGAAACTGTGCCATCTTAGGCGAATAGTCTTTAGTCAAAAGAATCGACTCATTAGAATACTATAGCAGCTTTTGCCACGACCAGGCTATATAAATTTGCCAGAACTCTATAAGCGGTCATTAGGCCCGACAAAATGTTCCTAACAGTCTGCCTATGTGATCGACTAGTCATCTCATATGACTCTATGGCACTTGAACTTGCCATCAATCACATCACACTCTAGTCACTTCGAGACGTCACCTCATGTAAATAACTATGGGCAAATACAATGTTAATCCACGTTCACTTTAACGGGGTTCAATTGTCTCCACAACCCGTTTGGATGTAACAATGTATAAGGTGAGTTAATAATAACTCAAACGACAAATATCGACATCACACTCGGGTAGTCAATACCATATTACAACCTTGTGATGCATATCGTAAGTGTAAACACTTATTGATTGCAATAGAAATTTAACATGCCATGTGTCCATGTGTTCAAACTTCTTAATCGTATTGTCCTTTATATTCATGTTATCACTCATAGCATGAACCTTACCAAGTACACATAAAGGCTCCCGACCTTGGTTTTGGTTCTTTATCTTGAAAGAACTTCCTTGTCGATTATCACATAACGAACGAATTTGTGGTGAATGATATAACTTGTACTGATCAAGTACTCCATCCACACATAATGCACTAGGTATATGTTTTGTAGAATCTTGCAACAATTGTCAAGATGATTAGCCTAGGACTTCTCACAAGTCCTAGCATATTAGGAAAGATTAGTTTTGAGCATCTTCTTGTTCAACTAAGTATCTTTCCAAACTTCTTATTTTCCCTTTTAGCTTGAAAGGCTTAGGATTCTCATAAATCCTTACATGTGCTCGAATTTTCTATAATATGTGCAACCTCTTGACACACAATAGAGCATTCCATCAAACACCGAAATCGCTCATCGGATTCTACTCGAGAATTCATGACGTTTCTCTTATGGCTTACCAATGAATCATCATGCTCTTATGCATATGATTCACCATTGGACATGTGCATGATTATTCTAATGGCGGAAACATTAGTAACTTTTAATCATGTCATCAACTATATTTAGGTTCAAGGAACGACCATGACTGCTAATGGCAATTCCATTTCATTTAGATGAATAACCTATGTTTCTCGTTGATTCGATGTGTATCTCTTAATACTTATCCAACATCTCTTGATGTAATTGGATTCATCATAGTCCATTTTCATCCAGAATTGAAAACTCAAATCTTCCTCTGTGAAGGAAGGTATTAGCTCGTCATTCTTCAATGAGTGATGAGTTTAAACTTTTATCAGATGATTACTCCCACTAAATTCCATGTCTTTACATGATAATTTCTAACTCCCACTGGATTCCACATGTTTCGAAATTTACTTCTTAATTGAAACATTTCAACAATTGGAATATAAATTGCATTGTCAAGTTATGAAGATAAAACCATATATGTTCCCATCATATCCATTCAAAATACTCATTTTGAAGTGGTCTTTATCTTAACCTTATTAAAAGAGATTTTAATCTCTAACTCACACATGTCATAATGATGTGTAGCAAATGTCATTATTCAATTATAAATAATATCTAGAACACGTCCTTCGAAATATCCTTTTCAGAAGGAGGTTTAACCAATTCATTTTCATAATGAGGTTAAGTAATGACATCTGCGTGGTTAAAACTTGGCTATTGAAGATATCGGTAAATCAATCCTTGCAACTCGTTTATAACTAGTATGTTATTTTGATTCATTTAGGCTCTTAAGTAAATCTCAAGGTTGAAACTGTTGGTCAAAATTTTCATAAACTTAGTCAAAACTCTTGTTAAGACTTTACATTAGTCATTTTGTTCCAAAACTTTCTTTTGGTCTCCTCGTGTAGTTATCTTGAGAATATGCTCTTATTATGATAACTTCACTTGGTCTCTTTAGTCATATAGAACTTACTTGAGACCATAGATCTCATCTATTGGGTATACTATATAAATAGATATACCTTCATTTAAATCATTCTCTCCTGCGTAGATCTCATTTACACAATCTTATCTTGGTGTGAGTTGTGTCCTCATTTTTCTCCCACTCTATCTTTAGAATAAATACACTAGAGATTCAAAGATAGCATATGAGACACAAAAAATGATATTGAAGTTATAAGGAGAACTATCTCATAGATTGACTAATAGTTTTAGATTTCGTATGTGTACTTGGTGATTGACATACCTTTAAGAGAGTTCGTAGACTCAAGGTCACTTTTATGAATGATCATACACAAGCTTTAAGCATGTGGACATATAATGAATCCCGTCATTATATTTGTCTATTAGATCACTTTAAGTTAATAATCATATGTTTCTAAGAGCAAGCATTTAAATACGGATTTTAGAACAAAAGGATAAAATGATAAAACGGGTGACTTGGGTTGCAAACCAAGTCACCATTATCCAAAATACAACAAATTATCCAAAATACCTTTCCATGTCGAACACGGAAACTTAAGGTTCTAAAAATCCAAAACATAATTTAAAATAAGACAATAAAAAAGCAAAGCTCCATGAAAGCTATTCCTAGCTCCTTGATGGTTTCTTAACCTTGCTTTTCTTTTCCTTTGTCTTTGCTTGGTGGAGGCCCTATTTACAATAAAAAGGGAGATACATTATCACAACTTTGTATCACAATACCATAGTTGAATTAGAAACATAAAAGAAAGGATAGTCATTTATCTACTGGAGTAATCTTTCCAGCCTTAATATCACCAAGGTATTTGAAACAATTTCTTTTCCAATGTCCCATACCCTTACAATAATGGCATTTATCAAGAGGACCCTTCTTGATTTTTGATGTGCTAGCATCATTAGCCTTAGCTTTGGTGAAAGTGGGAGCTTGCTTCTTACCCTTCCTCCCATTCTTCTTGAACTTCCCCTTACTCTTAGTGCTTCTGTTAAGCACATCCTTTGGAGGGTTCACATTTAACCCCATGTCCCTCTCGGCTTGCACAAGTAACTTGTGCAATTCTTCAAGAGACACATCCTTGTCTTGCATGTTAAAAATCACCCGGAATTGAACATACGCTTTGACTTTGGACAAGGAGTGTAGAATCCTATCTAAAATGAGTTCTTTGGGGATTTCAACCTTTTGAATCTTCAAGGTCTCGACAAGCTCCATAAGTTTAAGCACATGAGGGCTAACCTTTTGGCCCTCTTTGAAGTCGAGATCAAAGAATGCCGCGGCCGCCTCATATTGGACGATCCGCGGAGTTTGTGAAAAAATTGTCACAAGCTTGGAGTAAATCTCATTAGCGTTGCCCATTTTAAAGGCTCTCATTTGGAGATCCGCCTCCATCGCAAATATCAAGACATTTTTCGTTGCGGCGGACTCCTTTTGGTAAGCCTCATATGCTTCCCTAGTGGCGGCGGTCGACCTAGTAGTAGGTTCGGGTGGAGAGGCCTCGGTAAGGTAACGAAGCTTGTCGTCACCTTGGGCGGCTAATTTGAGTTGGGCATCCCAATCGGAGAAATTTGACCCATTCTTTTCAAGTTTACATCGATCCATGAAGGATCGGAGCCATGATGAATTAGCGAGAGGCGTGGCATTAGGGGTTGGTGTTGCCATTTGTTATGAGAAAAAGAAGTGGTCTACAAAACAAAATAGAAAGAGTAAAACAAATGTCGTTTTAATAATAATACTCGTAAAAATTTATAATTTAAACAAGTTTTATGCATTTTTCTAGTGACCTCTACCCAACTAGATAAATGATTCCAAGACCCAAATTCATATCAATTTAGGCACGGGATAGCCGATGGAACCCTTATTAATATAACTCGGTGGATTAACGTTTAATCATTTCTACTTTTAGAACTCTTGGTCGATAAAATTACTCTAATGTTTATCTATAGCCCGGAACACATGCGACTACGGTCACGAATACTTCCGTTGAGGTCAATCCAAATTTCGAATAAATGTGTCCATGATCCAAATTCACATTAATTTGGGCACGGGATGACCGATGAAACCCTCATCAACACGAATTCGGTGGATAGACATTCATCACCCACTTCCCCTATGTAACAAGGTTTGTACCCCGGGATGGCCGAGTGCACTCCCTCGCGAAATAGGTTTTCATGGTTTCTACTATTTGTTAAGGCTATGTCTCAATTAGTTGTTTTAGCGAGAGGTCATGTCAATTTATTATCTATCAAGTTTTAAGTGAACTAAAGCGGTGAACTACGATAATTGTAATTGACACGGTCGATGAACTCGATTAAATGATGATGCATGTTTTAGTTATGACGATTTAGCGATGCATGTGACATATAAATAAAATGCAAAACATAAAAATAAATCCTAGCATGGCCTTCCTAAAATAGAAAAACTATTTAACTATTACATATTCGGAAACCAACTCCATTGGTCCCTTGAACTTCGGTTGTGGCACGCATCTCGAGGTAACACCGTCTTTATGTATCGCCATCTTGAAGAAATCCGTCTTTGGGAACTCCGAGATAAATAAAATTACATAACAAATTACATAATTTTCTATTATACATTTGTAACTAAAGTAAAATAAATCTATTAAATTTCAAAACGGTAATACGAGATCACAATAAAATTACAACCGAATCGATATTCTCATACATTTCGGGAAATACCAATTAAAACTAAGGCCATACTAAGTAAAAATTACATAATTCAAAAAATTACATAAATTAAATTATGACAATCATAAAGAAAATGCAGCATTATAATATGTATGAACATGCCTAATTTTATGCTAAATCGCCTTTAAATAGCCAATATCGTATATTACTCGGTTTTTACGGATTTGCGTGATTTCAACATTTTATAATCACAAAAATTACATAAATTCATATTTATGCATAAGTTAATTACCCTAACCTCTTAGGACTCAATTTAGTCTTCACTAATTATTTGACCATAATTAACTCATATTTCTAAAAATTGTTCATTAAGGGACCAAAAATTATAGAAATAAGCTATAAACATCAAATAAATCACAAAATTTCAAATAAATTTGAAATTTGAAATTTAAACTCATGAACATTCTGGAAAAATACCATGACACTCATAATGTTCAAAAACTTAGGTCAAAAATATCGAAATTTTTCCGGAAAAACAATGTTGCGGTTTATCGGTTTTTAACAAAATAATCATAAAAACATGAGAAAAATTATATTCACCAATTTTTCAATTTTAGATCTGAAAAAGATAATAAAATGCAACATTGGACGTTTTTCCTTAGTCATGGAGTATGTTTTATTAATTTTTCACTAATTAAGTCACTATTCATGCCATTTTTTTTCAAATATCCATAAATCATGCAAAAAGACTTCACTATAGCCCATTATTTTACCCACATCTTGTAAAATTGCATGTGATAACATACTAAATTTCTATGACCAGATTCGAATTTTATCTCATATTAACCTATTTTTCACCTAAAATCAATTTTAATAATGAAAAATACATTTTTGGAGCATAAGAAGTCCAAAAATTATGAAAATTTACAGGTCATCTCAAAATAATATATGTGATAACATATCCAAAAATCACTGGAAAATTCGAAGTTTAGCTAATTTTAGTCCGAAAATGACATTTTATTCATAAAATCATATTTTTAATGTCATTATAATGTAATATGAACAATAAAAATCCATAAAATAACCAAAATATCCTAAAAACATTTTAGGACCAGAAATTTTAACATGCATAAATTAATTTTGTGATATATCATAATAACACAAATTATACAAGTTTTATATGTTATTCTTATAACACGGAAAAACTTTTAACCGATTTGCATGCAAACAACCATAGCTCTGATACCAATTGAAGGAAAAGTAGATCTATATACTTGACATATTCATATATGTTTTATTTTAATTTGTCATAAAATTAATTAAATGATCTTATGCATGCAAACTAATGAACAATATAAAGAAAGAATCTTCATCTTACATTGGAATATTGGTTAATATGGGCACAAGAGAGATCTCCTTTCTCTCTTGTTCTTGTGCTTTCCTTAGTGGAAGAACTAAGATCCAAGTATAGGATCTCTCCCAAGGATTTATACCCAAAGCTCACTCTTAATTTAAATTAATATTATAAATACTAGTACAATATTAATCTTGTAGAAAATTGACCCAAAATAATTTGGTTTTTTACTCCCAAAACCGGTTAGGAGAAGAGAAGAGGAAGGTGAAATATTTTTCTCTCTCTAAAAATATTTTGGTGAATGAATAATGAATAATACAACAACTTAATGTTATGTATTGATAATGAATAATATAAGGCAAAAACCATTTGTTTTTCCTTGAGGAAAAACCGGACAAGAGGAGGGGAGGGGAGCCAATGCATGCTCTTATTTGTCTTCACAATGAACAATAGGTATGCATGGCTAGATTAGTAGGTAGTCATCATGCCCTCCACTAATATAATCAACATAATATTAGCTTAATCTTCCTCTAATTTTTGGCACCTATAGATAATATAGATTCCATATTATTTTTGTCAATTTGTCAATATGTCACATGTCATATAAAATTGCTATGTATTTTTAACATATTAAAAATCAACGTATTAATAAAAATACGTCATATACAAAAAACGACTTTAGTAATTCGCAATTACTTGTACCAAAATATTTTACCAATTATAAATCACAATAAATTGTATTTATAATAATTCATTCAATTTCAATTGTTTCTTTAAACAATAATTTCATCTGAGTAATGATACAATTCGATTACTCAGACCGTATCTCATTTAATCATTTATAATGAAATACGTAAATATTACTTCCAAAATTGTCCGTCAATTTTAAATAAATTATTTGACCTGTAACGTTATACGGTCAATTAATTAATCAATTAAGAGTGTTGCCCTATAGGTATGACCTAGGGGATCAACTGATCACCACCGTCGCACGACAGTAATGTCAAACTCTAGTCAGCCAATCATTACCGATATGTGTGGATCAGTTGACAGTAAAATATACTTCCCAATTGTATTCTTTAAAATGAGACTTAAACATGTGATCATCATGATCAACAGTTGTGATCGCATTATTGTCGGAGGACACATATTCCAACACTCGGTCAACCTGATCATGCTTGACGTCCTGAAAGCAATGAAGATTGATGAAAGCCAGATCATAAAGAAATCAAATGTCCTGGTAGGATTCAGTGGTGAAACAAAGAACACTCTAGGAGAAATCTACCTGCCAACATACATGGAAGAAGTCTCCTCATATGAGATATTTGGAGTCCCAGATTGCTTGTCATCCTACAATTCTATCCTAGGCAGACCATGGATCCACAACGTCAGAGCTATCCCTTCCACTTACCACCAATATGTCAAGATACCAACAGAGTGGGGAATAACAACCATTAAAGGTGAACAAAAGTCTGCCCAGGAATTTTATACTGAATCATTAAAGTCTTCCAAGGCAGGTAAGTCTCTCGCCTAGCAATTACAGTACCCTATCAGGAGCACTTCTGTGGCAGAAACCAAAATGGAGATAGATCAAGTAATTTTAGACCCTGAGTATCCTGACAGGCATGTACTGGTAGGATCTGATGTCCCTGACAATATCAGACCAGAACTAGTAAGTTTTGTTAAAGGTAAATTTTCATGTTTTGCCTGGTCCCACTTTGATATGACTGGTATAGACGCCAATATTATTACCCATAAACTCAATATTGACAAATCATTTAAGCCTGTGCAACAGAACAGAAGAAAATTTGCCCCTGAACGCAACTCTATTATTAATGAAGAAGTTGACAAACTGCTACATATGGGAATGATCAGAGAAGTCATGTACCCTGAATGGCTAGCAAACGTGGTTGTGGTACAAAAGAAAAATGGCAAGTGGAGAGTTTGTGTAGACTACACTGACCTAAACAAAGCCTGCCCAAAAGACCCATTCCCACTTCCTCATATAAATGCAATGGTAGATGCCACAGCAGGGCATGAACTCTTAAGATTTATGTATGCCTCAAGTGCTTTCAATCAGATCAAGATGCACCCAGCTGACCAGGAAAACACTGCATTCATCACGGAAAGGGGCATATATTGTTACACAGCAATGCCCTTTGTCCTGAAAAATGCAGGAGCAACCTACCAACGCCTAGTCAACATGATGTTCAAAGATCAAATAGGTGATACAATGGAGGTCTATATTGATGACATGGTGGTTTAATAAAAAAAGGTTGAAGATCATGTAAAAGATTTAGAAGTAGCCTTCAAGATCCTGGAAGAATTCAATATGAAGCTCAACCCTTCCAAATGCCACTTTGGAGTCTCCTCAGGCAAATTCCTTGGATACATGGTGAAAAAAAGAGGGATTGAAGCCAGCCTAGAACAGATAAAAGCCATCCTGGAATTGGAATCTCCCAAATTAGTTAAAGATATCCAAAGGTTAAGAGGAAGAGTTGCAGCCCTGAACAGATTCATATCCAAATCATCAGAAAGATGCAGATCCTTCTATGACCTCCTCAGGAAGAACAAATCATTCAAATGGTTGCCTGAACACGAAGCAGCCTTCCAGGACTTAAAAACATACCTGACTACTCCTCCACTGTTGGCTAAGCCAAACAAAGGAGAACCCCTGACGGTTTACTTATCTGTCACTGAAACATCAGTAAGTGGAGTCCTAACCAAGGAGGTTGAATGCCAAGAACACCCTGTCTACTATGTAAGTAAAAGTCTTCTGGATGCAGAAATAAGGTATGGACTACTTGAAAAATATGTACTTGCTTTAATTATATCCTATACTAAACTTAGACCTTACTTTGAGAGTCACCCAATAATTATAAGGACCAACCTGCCCATCAAATCTGTCCTGAGAAAACCTGAGCTTTCAGGCAGAATGGCAAAATGGTCAGTACAACTAAGTACTTATGACATAACCTTTGAACCTAGGACAACAATTAAATCTCAGGCATTGGCAGACTTTGTGGCTGAATTTAGTCCCAACCTAGAACCAGACCTCATAAAAGAGGTCAACCATCTAGACACCCGTAAATCAGGCCAGGAATGGACCTTACACATAGATGGAGCAACAAATATGAGAGGAACTGGCCTAGGATTAGTACTAAAATTACCACAGGGAGACCTAATTGCTCAGGCTATTAGTTGTGAGTTCAAAGCAACAAAAAATGAAGCTGAATATGAAGCCCTGATAGCTGGACTCAAGGTATGTATAGAACTTGGTGTAAAAAATCTCAAGGTAAAAACTGACTCCCTTTTAATTTTCAATCAAGTCAAGGGAACATATGCTGCAAAGGATTCCAAAATGATTCTCTATCTAGACTACGTCAATAACCTTTGCAAAAAATTTAGTTCATTTGACATTGATCAAATACCAAGAGACTTGAATACTCAGGCTGATGCCCTAGCCAGCCTGGGATCAAATTTCAGCCCTACTGTGTTTGATAAAATACCCATTGTTCACCTGCTAGAACAAACCATTGAAAAACCTGACCAAACTTGTCCCATCAATGAGGACACAAATTCTTGGACCAAACCATACTATGATTGGTTCTTACAGGGAACACTTCCTAAAGATAAGAATGAAGCAAGGGCCCTTAGGATGAAAGCTTCCACCTATACTATTATCAATAATATGTTGTCCAAAAAGTCTCAGGCTGGACCTTACCTGCGTTGCCTGGAACCTCATGAAGCTAGACAAGTTATAGAGGACATACACGATGGATACTGTGGAAATCACAAAGGTGGTAGAAGCCTGGCTAGCAAAGTTCTAAGGATAGGCTACTTCTGGCCAACCCTCAAAGCTGATTGCATAGCTTACAGCTCCAAATGCGAAGCCTGTCAAATTTATTCTCCTTTCATCCACCAACCATCAGAGCTACTGCACTCCATCTCAGCCTCCTGGCCATTTATAAAATGGGGAATGGACATTGTAAGCAAGCTACCTCAAGCCCCTTGACAGAAAGTCTTTATGCTAGCCATGACCGACTATTTTTCAAAATGGATAGAGGCACACTCATACAGGCAAGTCAAGGAGAAGGATGTAATATCATTCATCAAACACAACATCATATGTACATATGGTATCCCTTCAGAAATAGTCTGTGACAATGGTACTCAGTTCGTAGGAAAAAGGACAATGGCTTTCTGTGCACAATGGAATATCAGCCTGGTAACCTCCACGCCAGGCTACCCAAAAGCCAATGGTTAAGCAGAATCCAGCAACAAAGTAGTAATCAGTTGCCTAAAGAAAAAACTAAAAAGAAGAAAAGGCAGATGGGCTGAAGAACTCCCCTTAGTCCTCTGGGCTGACAGAACTACACCTAAGACATCCATAGGCCAAACTCCCTACTCCCTGGTCTATGGCTGTGAAGCAGTAATCCCAGCAGAAATATATGTACCAACCACCAGAAGTAGCCTGAATACCATAGATGAGAACATGCCATTATTGCAAGACAGCCTGACCTTGACTGAAGAATTGAGAGACGCAGCTAAAATCAGGATAGCCTTCTACCAGCAAACAGTAGCCAGAAGCTACAACAAAAATGTGAACATCACGGTGTTCAAAGAAAAAGATCTAGTCCTACGAAAAGTTTTCCCTAATACTAAAGACAGAAATGCCGGAAAACTAGCCCCCACATGGGAAGGACCTTACCTGATTGACTCAATAGTAGGGCAGGGAGCTTACTGGCTACAAACGCTGGACGGAGAAATGATCCCCAGATCTTGGAACATTTCCCACCTAAAGCTATTTCACATATAAACGTCTTATGATCCAGATCAGGTAAAACAACTAACTTCATCTCTTGCCTCGTTAGGATTTCAGATGGAAAACCCCTGAACAAAATCATGTGACCTGAACATGCTATGCTTGTATGCTAATTGCCATTTTTCCTGAATATCTACCTGTTTTATTTAAATAAAAACCCTACTATGTCTGCCTATTATGTCCTTGCTATGTAAAAATCCTAAAAACTTGTTTTACGCCTTTTTTCCATAATTTATGTATTACACACAGGCTAAAACAAATGTTTAGGATTGAGGGCCACTCCATCAAACCTGAACAGCATCTCAGAAATGCTTCACAAAATTTGGCACCTGCCTGCGTGACCCAAAAAACACATTCAAAAAACTGAGCTCAGTACAAAAAATAAAAAGACAATTATGATGGTGGAAAAGACCAGACCACTTGTCTTTAAGCCCTCTTGACAGGCTGGGGGCCATAAGCCCTCCTGACTGGCAACCACCTCTCTTACCCAAAAAAGCCATCCTGACAGGCAGAAAGCCATGATTTCCTAAAAAAGGATTGAGGACCATATGTCCTCATGACAAGCATTTTCTATGAAAATATTTTGAACTACATTACTACAGGTACCAAACCAAGATATTCAAAGGAAAACGCCTTCAAATTGCATCAAAATAAAGGAAACATATCCAAAATTGCCCAGGGAACATCCCTCTTGGGTAGAACACAAACACTAGCAATATCTAAAAATTGTTTGTCCATGGAACATCCCCCCCCCCCTGGATGGGCCAAAACAAAAACAACTACCCTAAAAACCAAAGTCAACTAGCCTGCCTTGGAAGCAGTAGCAGAGCTAATTCCTTCATCAACGGGCTCATCTTCATCCTCACCATCCTTGATACGTGCCTAATGTATAGTCTTTTTTGCCTAATTCAGCACGTATTTCTATGCATTTCTATACTGTTTTTATAGTATTTTGCCCCGAATTGGCTACTTTGGTGTATTTTGTCCTTTTTGTAGGAATGATCGCGGAAGTAGCGGAACCATACTCCTTTTCGTCCTTTTTGCATGCATTTAGAGGAGACGGGATTGTCCCAGAGTGAGATGTTGCACTTGGAAGTGTCGTTGCACGCATTACGAGGCATTTGGGTGAAGACGTGAGCTGAATTGAAGACCCAAGTGGTCTATCGAGCTGTTTGGTGGTCGATCGAGTGGATCCTAGGCTCCCTGAGGCTCGATCGAGCTATTCCTTACTCGATCGAGTAAGATGCACATGATCAAGTCCTCGATCGAGTACCCTGCTGGTCGATCGAGGGACTTCTGCTGAGATGTTGGTCGATCGAGTGGTTTAATCCACTCGATCGAGAGGTCTTCGACATTATGGGCTTTAATCAGTCCGTGTTTTATTTATTTCCGCATAAACACTTTGTGGTTTGGCTATTTAACCTATGATTTACTAGGTTATTAGTCATTCTTTTATCATCTCTTTTATTATCTAAGTTTCCACAGTAGAATTTTCCTACGTTACTCTTGCTCCTTCAACCGTTACTTTTATTTTGGGATTTTTCACTTGGACTCGGTTGTTCTTTACGCCGGAATCGCTTAGATCGTAATCTTCTCCCTTCTCTTAATAAATTAACCTTCTTGTTGCATTAATTTCTTGTTTATGTTATCGTTCTTTCTTGCCCTAATTTCTATTATTGATTTTTATTATTATTTCATTATGATAACTGCTGGGAAATTGTTTGTTGCTAGTTTTATTAAGAATATGAGTAGCTAAACCCCTTCATGTTGGGATTAGGGAATCTGCGGTAGAATAATGACGACGTAGTGAATGAATTAGATGAACTGATAAGAGACTCTGTCACTATAGCAATATAACTGTAATTCTCGACCTAGTTGAGTGCACGCTTCTATGTCACCCATTAATCTGGCTACAATTAATCCTGGATCGAAAGATTGGACTAAATAGGCCTGCTATAAACAGTAGACTACCCTAATGAGGACGAAAGTTAAGTTAGTGGTATTTTAGGGTGGGAAGTGGACCGAAAGGACCTTCTAATATCCGTTTCGCATTAGTTCGTCTGAGTCATTTACTGCTAAGTTGTTGAACTACCGTAGTGAACCGAATTCCCGACATGTCCCCCTTTTATTGATAGGTTTAATTCACTTTACTGCTCTCTGCTTTATTTCTCTTCCTTTCAACTCCGTAGTTTTGAACCAAAAATTTAATCAACACCAATTGTTACCATAGGATTAGAAATAAATAGCTGTAGTTGCATTACCTCCCTGTGGATTCGATACTCGACTGCCTCTACTACATTTAGTTGAGACCGTTAGGTTTTATTTTTGACAGGTACGCGACAGACGTGTCAAATTTTGGCGCCGTTGCCGGGGAGGCAATTGTTCAATTTACTAGCTGTTTTATTTTTAATTCTTCTTTTAGTTTAAGGAACATCGTTCCTTAGACTATTCTTATATCTTGTCTGTAGTTTCTTCTTATGCGCAGGTCGCAAGATGGGCCACTACTACCTTTTGATCCCGAGATTGAGAGATCTCTGCACGTAAAAAGGAGACTATTTCAAGAACAACAGGCAGAGGAAGAGCCTAGTTCTCGTGGTAGCTTTTACGAGAACGAGCTTTTCAAGACAATCCACCGTCTTCTCCGGTTTCCGTTCATCACTTGAATCTATTACTTTCCCAGATTTTCCCGAAATGGCCGAGGAAGCAACCATTGCTAGTCACTCCGAGCCCACGGCCGACAACCTCTATAAAGGGTTCGAATCTGCCGGAGATGCTAGGAAGTTCGAGCCCAAGCCCGCATACATCAATATGGTCGAGAAAAATCGGTTCGGGAGCTGCAATCAAGATGCAGGCTCAAGATATATGGAGACCTTCATTGATTACTGCTGCTCCATACCCCCACCTACCGGCGTGACAGCTGATCAGATAAAAGAAACCATGTTCATCTTCTCACTCCGCGATGCTGCAAGGGAGTGGTATAGGGATTTGGACCGAGCTGCTCACGGCATAACAGATTGGAATTCGCTAGCATTGGCGTTTTATAAGAAGTACTTCTCTGCTTTGAGAACCATCGCCATTAGAGCTCAGATAACAAGTTTCAAACAAGGGCCTGACGAGAACTTCCACGAGGCATGGCTTCGATTTAAGAAACTGGTGCGGACCATACCGCACCACGGTTTCGAAAAGTATAGCTTGTGTAACCATTTTTACAATGGTCTATATGATGATCAGAGGGCTATCTTAGATGCAGCAGCCAATGGTCGATTTGCTGACAACTTGGGAGCGACCAAGGGATGGAAGATTATAGATGATTTAGCCACTCACAGGGCTGAATATGGAAATTCAAGAGGAAACCAAAGGAGAGCCACTGAATCCTCTTCAGTAGCCGCATTAGAAGCCCTTACCGCGAGGTTCGACAAGTATGAACTAGGGGGAGCTCTCAAGGGAGGGATGTACCAGGTTAATGCTATGACAGACGGTCCTTTCGTCTGTACGAGGTGTGGGGTAGATGGACATGTTTCTGATTATTGTCCTAGTCCTTATGAGCAATGTGCTGCCTTCCAACATTACAGGCAAAACAACACTCATTACGAGCCGAATATCCACCCCAATTTGAGGTGGAGTAACCAGAACGTACTCAACCCCACCGCTCCTCCGAATCAGCAGCAGCAGCCGTATATTCCACCCCATAAGACTCAACAAGGCTATCAGAAGCCTCCGTCTTTTAACCCTCCTAACCACGGTTCATCTTCAAGTGGGGTGAGTGAAATGGGCGAGTTAAAGTCTATGATGCAAGCCATTACAAAGCAGCTTCATGCGAGTGATCAACAAAGAAGCACAAGTGATCAACAGAGAGACGCGTCCATAAAGGCACTTGAGACTCAAGTTGCCCAACTCGCCGCGAATCAATCCTCGAGGAAGCCGGGTCATTTACCGACTCAAAATGAGAAGAACCCGAATGAGACGGTACATTTGATAGAATTGAGAAGCGGTCTTTCTTATGAGGGACCGGAAGTACAGAAATCAGACCCGAGGAAGTCATGTCGCGATGATGAACAATGTTCGTTAAGAGAAAAGGACTCACGACACAGAGTTACTCGATCGACTGAAGTCTGATGCTCGATCGAGTGGAAATGGTGAAGAATCTGGTCGATCGAGTAGAGTTCCTGCTCGATCGAGTGAAGCAGAAGATGAGGTTGGTCGATCGAGTGGTAAGTTTGCTCGATCGACTGACGCTGATGAAGAAACTGCTCGATCGAGTGAGCACAGTGCTCGATCGAGTGATATTGATGATGGGAAGCTTATTCGAGAGCCTGCTAGTGCTCGTTTAAGCGAGGAATTATCAGAAAGGCCTCGTTCGAGAGGTAAGAAGCGTCCAAAGGATACTGAACTTGCTCCGGAAGACACTTTGGAAGCGAGAAACAAGGGACTCGAGATTCCAATTACGGTTCCCTTCCCGAGGCGGCTGCAGAATACCAAGATTAATCAACAGTTTGGCAAATTTGTTGAGCTTTTGAAGAGTTTGGAAGTTTCTGTGCCGTTCACTGAATTGCTGACCAAGGTACCCTCTTATTTAAAATTTATGAAAGAAATTTTAGCACGTAAGAGGACTATAAATGATAATGAGACCGTAGCTTTGACTCGAGGTGGGGTCACCCTATTCCAAAATAAGCTACCTCCTAAGCAATCGGACCGGGTAGTTTTTCGATCCCTTGTCACATCGGTATGCAATTGATTGATAATGCGCTATGCGATTTAGGCGCTAGCGTAAGTGTTTTACCTTTGTCTCTAGCTAAGAGACTTGGTGTGACAAAGCCGAGTTGCACCAACATGACTCGTCCGGATGGCCGACCATAGTTTATCACGGCCACTAGGTGTAGCGGAAGACGTACCTGTTCGGATCGGGAAGTTCTTTATTCCCGTCGATTTTGTCGTCTTAGATATCCCGAAGATGTGCACACCCCTATCATTTTAGGGAGTCCATTTTTGTCCACGCCCCGTGCGGTAATAGACGTCGGGGAAAGACTTTGACCTTTCGGGTAGGGGACGAGGAGCCGACTTTCCATCGGTCCAAGTTCCGGAGGGCTCCCATGCAAGCTCAACCTTGCAATGCCCTCTCTTCTATTGACCCTATTATTGACACTCCAGGATGAAAATTTGGAGAATATTGTCATTATTAACCCTCCGCCTCATCTTGAGAGCAAAAAGGAGGAAAATTCGTCATTTTCCTTCTGCAGTGCGATGAAGGCAAGAAGGGAGTTGTCAAGGGACAGGGTGCAACCATTATCAATCAAACTGGAGCCAAGGATGCCAAAGAAGGTGACAGAGGGGCGAGAACGAAGACAGTTCGAACCTACATAGATTGGAACTATGTTCCTCCTCCTCTTGCAAACAGTAATTCAAGCTCATGGAAATCAAAGAGGACGGTCGATCGCTCAAGTGACGTCCTCCATCGAAGCCCACGAAGGGGCTACGAAAGTGATGGGAATTAAACGAGGAAATGCCCCGTGTAACAACTTGTAATAGATATTTGTTTGAATTTCTTTTGAATTTCTTTATTACGTTTTTAATTAGGACAATTAGTTACACAATCCTTTAGCTTAGACTGAGACTATAGACTGTGTTTTCTGCGTATTTGGTATTTTGGGATGTGTTTGGTTATGTTTTACGCAGGTTTGGGGAAGATTCACGCAATTCGAGGAAGAAGGGACGAAATTCAAAGAGTCTACAAGAGGAAGCCCTCGATCGAGTACTTTTTGTACTCGATCGAGTGGACGTTGGTTCGATCGAACTTTCTGGTTACTCGATCGAGAAAGGCCAAGAGGAACAGGTCGATCGAGAGGTTTCTTACTCGATCGAGCAAAGGGGACAGCAAAAGTCCTCGATCGAGTGATTAAAATCACTCGATCGAGTGAAATGAACAGTGGACGGGAGTTTTCTATACTTAACTCCTTATTTCAGTTTTCATTTCTATTTTATCCCTAATTTCTTCTAACCCCTTCCTAATTGCGATTTCCATCTCCCCCAAATCCCCATTTCTTGCCCAAAAATTATCAAATCCATCACTACATTCTATTGCTAGCTAATTAATCTTCAATAGCCCCTTATTTTCCCCCTCTTTTGTGCTCGTTTTCGCGGTTTTTAAAGGGGATTAGGGTTTGCGGTTTTCCAATCAAAAATCCGCCTTCATTGCTTGTTTAATTGAAGTTTAGTTGCTTATTGTAGGTTAATCATCATCAAGTAAGTGTTCCTTTCATACTCTTTGCATTTTCTCTTCACTTAAATCGAATTTATTGAGGTGATTTGAATTAGGGTTCGAAAATCCATGTCTAGTCGATTTTGTTTCGACTTAACTGTGTTGATATGCCCTTAATTAGCTTGTTGATGATCTTTTCGCAATTCCTCGCTGTTTTTACATGTTTAATTCGAATTTTGCGCGATTTCCGCGATTAGGGTTCCTGTAAGTCGAAATATGTCGACCGTCGACAGTCTTTTCTTTGCCTTGCTTGCTTAACTTCAGTCCATGCTTACTTATTGCTGTTGTTAACTGCTGTTACCTTCCCCTATCGCCCTTACATGCTGTATTTCGAAGTCTTGAGGAATTGTTGGGCTTTGCTTGCTGTACGTCGATCTTTTCGACTAATAGGGCCATTCTTTTTGCTGTCACATGCTGGTTAACGCTTCATTTTAGCCACGGTTAGCAGCCATCTTCTCTTATCATGCCCTTTGATACTTTGCGGGATGGATACCGTTCTGCGCCTCTGCGAGTTCATCCTCCAGTCCATCTGTGACCGAGCCGGTGGTCCCTGCTTTGTTGCCACTAGCTCCGCCTTGGTCACCACCGCAGCACCGTTCTACTTGTCTCACTGCGAGGGACGGTTCTACGCCGCAGCCCAGCTCGGTAGGGAGCTCGATTCGGGTTACACCGGCCACTACTCCTACCAGGCCTTTTTCCCTGCTGGACTGCGGATTCACCCCCGTTTCCCGCAGCCTGGTATGCTGCCACCGAGGCCACATCAGCAGGCTAGCCAGTTTGCCATCACCTCCACCCTTCCGAGGTCAGCCATTACGGAGAGGGCGCTCTCACACCTTTACCGAAGATGCCCACGTCGTTTCACTTGAGGCTCACCGGAAACGGTTAGTCGCTTTACTTCGTTGCCCTCTCTCCCCCACCCGTTTCCTTGCGCTGACTGACCTAGAGACCTTAGGCATTTATGAGGAGGTCTGTAGTTTGTTGAACGGGACGGGTATGTCGGGTCTGATTACCATGCATGAGGCTACTATTCGTACCTCTACTTATGAGTTTTTTAGCTCCTATTCTTTTGACACCGACTCTTACGCTGCTGACCACTCCAGTTCCTGCATTCACTTTCGACTCCGCAATGAGTCGCACCACTGGACTTTGGCCAGGTTTGGGCAGGTTTTAGGCCTAGTTAGTGACGGTCCCACCGCCTCACCTCGAGACCTCCTTCAGCCACTTTGGGCTGCTCTTTCTCACACCCCCTTCCACGCACGGAAGGGAGCTCACGTTCACTTACCTGCCCCCCGTTACTACTTGCGTCTGATAGGAGAGACCATCTTTGGGCGACCTGAGCCCAATAACATGACCAACACTGAGCTAGCGATTCTCGCGGGGTACCTCAACATTGACCACGGTACCCCGTTTGTTCTAAACATTGCCTATCTGGTAGCTCAGCATTGGAATGGAATTGGGACTCGGGTCAAGACCGTTGTTGTCTACGACGGGCTAGTTACTAGGATCGCCCGCCACCTTTACCCCACTGAGCCCGGACTCACTGCACCTGATGAGATGGCTCACCTTGACCTGGATGCCATGGCTGACTTCGCCTGGTTTCCAAAGGCGAAGGGGAGCGCGAGGACGTGGAAGATCTGTGGTTCCACGTCTGTTACCTTACCGTGCTCTACCCTTCCCCCACTCGTACCGCTCCCGTCTGCTGCTGAGGGAGCGAGGCCACCTCCACCTACCTACCACCTTACCTTCACCCCTCCTTCTTCTTCTAGGAAGAGGAAGCGGGAGGCCGGAGCATCTTCTAGCTCTCAGGCTCAGACTCAGGCCCAGGCTGGATCGACCCCCACGCCTCAGCCAACACCCACTCAGACTCATACTCTCCCTCCACTTGACCCTCCTTCTGGTTCGGCTTTGCCGGCCAATTTTGTTTGCCCTCCTGTTTTAGGGGCGCCCGAGGTCATGGACCAAGGGCGTCGTGATCCCCTGCTTTTGGATATGTGCAGGTACATTACTGAGATGCGGCGGGATATGGCTTTGGCCGTATTCCCGATCTACGAGTACCATATCCGAGCCGGCCGACCGATTCCAGAGGGGTGGCCGCATCCCTCCTTCTACCGATACCCAGCGGACGGGTACCCTCCACTTCCTTCTGACACGGAGGAGGAGGAGGAGGAGACAGCGATAGCACGAGAGGTGCGGTTGCGGGGCGAGCAGCGGCACAAATGAGCCGCGAGAGAGGAGGAGAGGGATCCCCCGTTTACACCGACTGCGGTGGAGGATGGAGATGACGACTAGAGGTCCCCCCTTGTTTGTTGCTGGTTTGGGGAGACCGTTTTGTTGAGTCGGAGTACCTGGGAGACGGCGGTGCCGACGACGAGTAGCTCTTGGTCTACTCACTTCCCCGGTTTTTACGGCTGGTTTGGGGAAGTTCGTGTTTTGTATGTTTTCTTACTCTTTTTATTTCGTCTCCTTTATTTTTCTTTTATTGGTTGTATACTCCCATTCCCCTTTTTTCTGCTGGTGTATGCTGGAGGACAACGAAGGCGTTGTCCGTTTTGGTTTGGGGAGGGTATTGCATCCTTTTGAGTCTGCATCTGCATTTGTTTTGCATTCACGTTTAATTTTTTTTCAGTTTGCATTTGTTGTTTATTTTCAAAAAAATCAAAAATCCAAAAAAATTAGAAAATGTCAAAATTCAAAAAATTTCACGTTTATTTTTGCATTTAGGTTGAGTCGGAACGGTAGATTCCCGTGATGAAATTGCACTATAACTTGTCAATTCACTTGAGCCTTGCACTTTATTGATGGTTTTCAGCTCTGTCATACGCATAATCTACGAATTTCTGTTCAAATAATAGCTGACTGTCTAGACTTGACCTGATAAATTGGCAAACTACTTAAAAATTCTGAGTTTTTAGAGCCATAACTGGTGCCATTCATGACCAGTTCATTAGGAATTTTGAGAGTAGTACTCCTTGCATAGCATGTTCATCTCATTTGCACATTTATGACATTCAATTTCTCGTCAAATGCACATATTCGGGTTTGTGGTTGGTGTCACATGCAGGGAGGGTCTTGCAAATTCCCCTTTCTTTACATCTTTCACCCATTTAGCTCCACTTTAGCCAAAACTTGCCTTTTTGACCCATTAGCTACATTCCAAACTAAGCCTGCCTAGTCAAGCTAGTTAGTTTGTCCTTTTGTGGTATATTTTTCCGTTGCAGTTTGGTCAGTATTTCCCGTTTGGAGTTGGTCTCTGTAGTAAGGAAGGAGGAAAGAAAAAAAAAAGTATTGAAAAAGAAAAAAAAGAGAAACGTGAAAGGAAAAAAAAAAGGAAATGAAAAAAAATGAAAAACAGAAAAAAAGAGAGCTGGAACGAAAAGGAAAAGAAAGAGAAAAAAAAATTGTGAAAAAGTTGTACCCTCTTGTCAGAGTTGAGAAGAGGTTTGAGGATGTACAATTGAAAAAGGTTGTTTGTTCCAGTTAGTATCTTCAGACGGTGTTTAAAAAAGGGAACTCTGTGACCGTCTAACTCCTCCGCTCTTATTCTATATTTTTGAGGAGATTGTGCTTTGAGTCTAGTGAGTTTTGTGCCAAGTGAAGGGCACCTGTGTTTAGTCTTTCAGTCAGTTGAGATCCGGATGGTTTACCATGGTCCTGTTAGGAACTAGCTTGACGCTTTTACCTCCACATTTCCATAACTTGTTTTGCCGTTCTCGCCTGAACCTCACTTTTCCCAAACTATTTGTAAGCCCTCGGCTGTGACGGACATTATTGGTTGGAATGTGTGCATTAGTACTTGAATTGTCTTTCATTTTTGTTGCATGCATGCTATGTAGGTCGAAGTTAGGTGAGTGACTGTCTCTTCTCCTCTCTTCTACATATTACATTTGCCCTTTGCTTCATGAGAGAAGAGTGACCACGTGAGAGTCCAGTTTTGTTGGTCTTGCAAGGTCGATAGGTCAGCTTTATTTCTGAACAGCTTATAATTCGTTTGCGTATTGACTACTTAGCTTTAACTGTTGATTTCTGTTGCATTAAATCGGTTCAAGTAGACATGTTAAGCTAGCTCTGAGTTATCATTTCCGTTCCATTAGTTTAGTTTTGAGTTTACTCGAGGGCGAGTAAAGGTTTGGTTTGGGGAGATTTGATACGTGCCTAATGTATAGTCTTTTTGGCCTAATTCAGCACGTATTTCTATGCATTTCTATACTGTTTTTATAGTATTTTGCCCCGAATTGGCTACTTTGGTGTATTTTGTCCTTTTTGTAGGAATGATCGCGGAAGTAGCGGAACCATACTCCTTTTCGTCCTTTTTGCATGCATTTAGAGGAGACGGGATTGTCCCAGAGTGAGATGTTGCACTTGGAAGTGTCGTTGCACGCATTACGAGGCATTTGGATGAAGACGTGAGCTGAATTGAAGACCCAAGTGGTCTATCAAGCTGTTTGGTGGTCGATCGAGTGGTTCCTAGGCTCCCTGAGGCTCGATCGAGCTATTCCTTACTCGATCGAGTAAGATGCACATGATCAAGTCCTCGATCGAGTACCCTGCTGGTCGATCGAGGGACACTTCGCCGAGATGTTGGTCGATCGAGTGTTTTAATCCACTCGATCGAGAGGTCTTCGACATTATGGGCTTTAATCAGTCCGTGTTTTATTGATTTCCGCATAAACACTTTGTGGTTTGGCTATTTAACCTATGATTTACTAGGTTATTAGTCATTCTTTTATCATCTCTTTTATTATCTAAGTTTCCACAGTAGAATTTTCCTACGTTACTCTTGCTCCTTCAACCGTTACTTTTATTTTGGGATTTTTCACTTGGACTCGGTTGTTCTTTACGCCGGAATCGCTTAGATCGTAATCTTCTCCCTTCTCTTAATAAATTAACCTTCTTGTTGCATTAATTTCTTGTTTATGTTATCGTTCTTTCTTGCCCTAATTTCTATTATTGATTTTTATTATTATTTCATTATGATAACTGCTGGGAAATTGTTTGTTGCTAGTTTTATTAAGAATATGAGTAGCTAAACCCCTTCATGTTGGGATTAGGGAATCTGCGGTAGAATAATGACGACGTAGTGAATGAATTAGATGAACTGATAAGAGACTCTGTCACTATAGCAATATAACTGTAATTCTCGACCTAGTTGAGTGCACGCTTCTATGTCACCCATTAATCTGGCTACAATTAATCCTGGATCGAAAGATTGGACTAAATAGGCCTGCTATAAACAGTAGACTACCCTAATGACGACGAAAGTTAAGTTAGTGGTATTTTAGGGTGGGAAGTGGACCGAAAGGACCTTCTAATATCCGTTTCGCATTAGTTCGTCTGAGTCATTTACTGCTAAGTTGTTGAACTACCGTAGTGAACCGAATTCCCGACATGTCCCCCTTTTATTGATAGTTTTAATTCACTTTACTGCTCTCTGCTTTATTTCTCTTCCTTTCAACTCCGTAGTTTAGAACCAAAAATTTAATCAGCACCAATTGTTACCATAGGATTAGAAATAGATAGCTGTAGTTGCATTACCTCCCTGTGGATTCGATACTCGACTGCCTCTACTACATTTAGTTGAGACCGTTAGGTTTTATTTTTGACAGGTACGCGACAGACGTGTCAATCCTCCTCATCACCAGCTTCCCCGCTCTTTGCCTTGGATCGAGGAGAATCTACCTCGTCATCAGCATGCAATTTGCATAGGTCAGGGTAAGTGGCATTGAGATCAGCCATCTCCTAATCAGGATTCTAGTAAGGCTTGCCTTCAATGGGCTCCTTCATAGCATCTACACGACCCTTACCAAAGAAGTATAAGGCAGCATCCTTATATCTACCTTGCACCATGTCCCTCTCAGCAGCCAACTCCTCATTCACCTTCAGTTGATCCTGCATAGCCTGCTTCTCAGCCAGCAACTCTTCCAGAACAGCATCAAGCTTGGTCTGGAGAGATTTCAGAGCATCCTGAGCAGAACCCAACTTTGATGTTTCCACCATTAACCGTGCCTTCCCTGCCTCATTATCTTTCTTCAAAGACTCATTCTCCGTTTTAGCCACTTCCAAATATGTTTTCAAAGATGCAACGTCCTTCTTCAGGCATTGCACCTCCATTCCAAAGTATCCTTAACACCATTTGCGGATTCCAGCTGGCAGGCACCCCTTAACATGTCATTCACATTCAACAAAAAGACCACCAATCAGGCAAAACAAAACAAAAAACACACTACCAAAACAAAACTGAGGAAAACAGAATCATCTCCTCATGTATAGTAACTAGATTAGCAACAAAATCCCTGAAACGGTACATAGCAGCCAAAGGACGGGTAGAAGAGTCCTCAGCCTGGTACTTATAGAAAGGATCATCAACTAGGAAAGAATGGGCCTGGATCTGTTCCTTGGCAAATTGGACGTCATCAAGGCTGGCCCTGACTCCCCTAACCTCATCAACCCTCTCTGAAGTCTAGTCAGGCCTCTTCCTCTTTTCAGCACGGCCAAGCTCATCAACCACAACCTTTAGAGGATACACCAACTGAGTTTGCTGGGCAGGCGCTTAGACTGCAACGTGCTATCACTCCCTGGCATAGGTGCTTGCCCCAGACAGACAGGCCACACCCTCTCCTCATCAGGCAGGGCCATAAAAGCAGCAATCCGGTCAGCCAATCCTTCAGCATCGAGGTTATTAACCCAATCAGCCACTACAAAGAGGAATCAAGTAAGCCTATTTTCAAAAATCAAACAAATTATCTCTAACCAAAATTGGATGCACGAAAAAGAAATTACCTCCCTCAACGACATGATAGCTGAGATAATCCAGGTCAGGGGCAATAAAGTCAGCCCTGATGAACATATAGGTCTGAGCCCATCCTTTATCATCGCCTGAATCAAAGTTGGTGATTAAATGAGCCATCTTTGACCTGACTCGAAGATTGAAACGCCCAGTAGAATTACTCTATAGATGATAGAACGTTTTTAAAATCATAAAGAGTGATGACCAGTTTGTGCTTGGTACATAGTTGTTTAACAGAATGAACAATTTTCCAAACCATTGGCATAAGTTGGAAAGGATGAACACTGACGGCCCTGAGAACTTCGGCCATAAGTGGAGAAAATGGAAGCTGACGGCCCCCTTTGAATGCCCACTCAAAAATACATAACCAACCAGGACTACACCAATTAGCCCTGACCGGTCCACTTTCAGGAATCCAAACTTCAGCCTCAGCAGGGAGAAGACCTCGGCCCTTTAAATAATTCTCAAAAGCAGGCTTCAATTGATTAGCCTCAGGAAAGGAGGCAGACAAAGCCTTCACAGGGCATAAGTAACTCCCCTGTGTGTCATGGACAAAATTTCTGGAGGGGCAGGAACCTCCATAACCTCATCTTCTGGGATGATTTCTGGAACATCAACAACCGCATGAACCTTTTCAACCTCAGCAGCAGCCTTGGATGCGGCCGTTTTCCTTCTTCCTCCAGCCATTTTTCAGGGTTAAAATTGAAGATTGATTTTTTAGAAGACAAAATTTGCAAAGAGAATTATAGCGAAAGAAAGAAGAATTCGGAGAATGGAAATGTGAGAGCAAAAGTGAACGCAACAAAGTATTTATAGCCGCAAAAATAAAGGGGCAATGCAAGTGGGCAAATCTAATCATGACTCTCCTAGGGTTTGATGAACCTACCTCATTTATGGAAACTGGCCGTTATAGAAGTTGAAGCAAAAACTCTTTCCGGTAAAAAATCTTATACACCTTTTTGCATGTCCCGAATTTTTATCTCTTTATTCCTGGCCAGATCCATCGAGAGTAAGAAGATAAGGAGCAATTGTTTGGCCCAGAATTACCTTGCCTCGTCAGACATAAGTCAGCGATGCCCAAAGCCAAACCTGAACCAAAGTCATCTAAAACAAGACAATTGGGACACCTGATCAGGCATCAACCAGGAGGGAAAGACAGGACGGACATCTAATAGGCCTAGCCTGAGGAGATACCACGTTAGGCATAAAGGCAGCATAATCAAAGCAAGTCAGGCAACAATGGAAGCACGCTCAAGCAATAGGAAAAGAGTCCCTATAAACAAGGAAGACCCATTCAACACTTAAAAAAGAACATAGAAGAGTTGACCAAGCAAGGCAAACGGTTGGAATATGCAGAAGTCAAATAACTACTTCCGAGTAAATAGGGCACGAGTCCTATTTACCAGGAAACCCTAAAACTAAGCTGAAGGAACTATTGGCAAGCTATTATAAATAGAAGAAAAGAAGGAAAGAGGAAGACACATTAACACAGCTACTTACCCACATTCTATTCATATACTTGTATTCAACAAAAGATCTTAACATTATTACTAGACGGCCTTGTTAATTATCTTGCCTGACAAACATATTCCCTGTTAGTGAAAGATCATAGATCCATATTGGACTCTCTAATAAAAATTAAATTATCTCATAATTTATCATTTTGATGATTTATGTAACATGCGTGCAAATATAAAAGCATAAAAATGAAAGTTTAAGGAAAAACAATTTCCTTACATTGATTTTATGGTAATTTGGGCACAATCAAGATCTCGTACCTTGATTGTTCTTGAGCTTATAATATAAGGATGATCCTCCTAACAAATATTCAAATAGAAGATTTCCTTCAAGATGCACCCAAGAACTTAACCCAAAACTAACAAGTATTTTACTAGAAACTTGTTAAAATTATACCCTTGATATTATTTATAATATTACTAACATTTCTTAGTAATAAAAATGATTACTAACTTCTTAGTAAAGATGTATATTATTTTAGAGAGAGGAAGACCAAATAAAGATATCACATGCAAAATGTACAAGTGAACACTAGAAAAATGAACAACAATTTGGTCTATAAAGAGGGGGAAAACCGGTGGAGTGTAGGTGAGGTGGAGTGTTCAACAATTTTTTAATCTTACATCACATGCAAAATCACTATAAGATAACTTATGGTAGTATATAAAGTAAGGTGAAATGATTATGTTCCTAATCATCCACTACTCTATTTTACACGGTCCACTTGCCCATTTACGGGTCCATATTGGTTCTTATATTTGTCGCACAAATACGTGTAATTTTATTTTAAACATCGTTTCATGTTTAAATACTTCCATAATTAATTCGTTCAAATCACTCCGTAAATATACGTGTACCACTACACATATTATTTACGTACTAATATTAATCACATTAATCAATTAGTACAATTTTAGTGAATTAACAATTAATTAACTAAAACCCGTCTCCCAAATTTTATTATTCAATTATCGCATAATTAAATAATAACTGTCGTGCCTCGAGTTCGCAAGTCGAAATCTCTCTAAAAATAATCGACTAACCTCTTAGTCTATAAATCAAGGGACTAAATAAATTGTATCTCATACAATTAATTAGTTGTCAATTGGGGTTCGTTCCTTTAGGTGTGACCAAAAGGGGGTCAGTTGATCACCGCCGTCTCCCGACAATAACGTCAAACTCTAGTCAGCCAACCGTTATCGATTTACGTTAATCAACTGACGAGGATCAAATAATTAAATATCTGATGATATTCCATAAATGAGATTTATTATGTAAACGCACTATTGTGGAGGACACTAACTCCAACAATCTCCCACTTGTCCGACACAAGGTGTCCGCTACCAATTCTCTTGTCCGTTTTAATCTCCCACTCAATGCAAGGTGTCTTTCAGGTCGCACTTGCACATGAACCTATTGCGAGTGGTTTTATCGATCGGGAGTGTGACTACCTGACCGGAAAAATCTATCACAGATTATTTCCGAGCGTGGCCACGCATTTGTAGTCATTAAATACTCGTGTCATCAATCGACTTACAATCAAGTCACTCCGAGACGTCACCTCATTAAGTGACTAGGGATAAAATACAATGTTCATCTTATTCACTTGAATATTGTTCAACATTGTCTCCACAACTTATTCAGATAAACAAGGTATTTAAAATTTAGTCACACTAAACAAAAGATTCATAAAAGAAAGAATGCAAAAACAATGAATGTGATTATCATATATATAATAAGAGATACACTATCCAATTATTACATATCCATAATCTAAAGAAAATCTGGTACTCGTCTCAATCCCATAGCGACGACATGACCATCATGCTTAGCCTTTGATAAAGGCTTGGTTAAAGGATCAGCAATATTATCATCTGTCCCAACCTTACAAATGTCAATTTCTTTCCTTTCCACATAATCTCTAATTACATGATATTTCCTTTCAATGTGTCTAGATTTGTTACTAAACTTCGGCTCTTTGGCTTGAAAAATAGCTCCACTGTTATCACAATATAGAGTGATAGGATCTTCGGCGAAATGGACTACTCCTAGTCCCTCCATGAATTGCCTAATCCAAACAGCTTCCTTCGCAGCCTCAGACGCTGCAAGGTACTCAGCCTCTGTTGTAGAATCCGCAGTAACGCTTTGCTTGAAGCTCTTCCAGCAAACAACTCCTCCATTTAGCATAAACACATAGCCGGATTGGGATTTCATGTCATCCTGGTCGGTTTGGAAACTTGCGTCCATGTAACCTCTTACACGCAACTCAGTTTCTCCTCCAAACACTAAGAACGAATCCTTAGTCCTTCTCAAGTACTTAAGGATGTTCTTTACGGCTATCCAGTTACTCTCACAAGGCTTGGCTTGATAACGACTTGTCATGCTCAAGGCATACGCAACGTCGGGACGAGTGCAAATTATAGCATACATGATAGACCCGACAACGGAAGCATAAGGGACGGTCTTCATGTGTTCAATTTCCATAGGGGTGGAGGGAGACTGTGACTTGCTCAAAGTAATCCCTTGGCCCATAGGTAGAAATCCTCTCTTGGAGTCTTTCATATTGAACTTGTCAAGAAGTTTGTCAATATAAGCCTCTTGACTCAATGCTAGTATCCTCTTGGACCTATCCCTATAGATCCGGATACCCAAGATTCGTTGTGCCTCTCCCAAGTCCTTCATTTGAAAGTGTTTCCCTAGCCACTCCTTAACAGAAGTGAGCGATGGAATATCATTCCCAATGAGCAATATACATCCACATATAGGACAAGGAATGCAACTTTACTCCCACTAAACTTCATGTATAAACACGGTTCTTCCACACTTCTAGTGAAACCGTATTGTTTAATAACATGTTCAAAGCGATGATTCCAACTCCTAGATGCTTGCTTAAGACCATAGATGGACTTCTTGAGCTTACACACCTTCTTAGGGTTAGATGTATCCATAAAACCTTCAGGTTGTATCATGTACACCTCTTCTTCTAGAATCCCATTCAAGAAGGCGGTTTTGACATCCATTTGCCAAATCTCATAATCATGAAATGCGGCAACCGCTAAGATTATCCTAATGGACCTAAGCATAGCGACTGGAGCGAAGGTTTCGTCATAGTGTAAACCATGAACTTGGGTGAAACCTTTTGCCACCAATCTAGCTTTGTAAACATCCACATGTTTATCCACGCCGAGCATAATTTTATATATCCATTTACACTAAAGGGGTCGCACTCCCTCAGATAAATCCACCAAGTCCCATACTTGGTTCTCGTACATGGAATCCATTTCGGACCGCATGGCTTCTAGCCAAAGCGAGGAGTCGGGACTAGACATGGTCGATTTGTAGGTAGTCGGTTCATCACTTTCCAAAAGTAACAAAACACCATCCTCTTCGATGTTACCAAGGTAGCGATCAGGTGGATTAGAAATCCTACCTGACTTTCTAGGAACAATTACCGTTTCAGAGAAAGAGGGAATGCTATCCTCCACGTTCTCCTCTACCTCATTCTCGGTTTGTGGCTCTCGAACTTCTTCAAGTTCAAATTTTCTCCCACTCTGTCTCCTAGAAATAAACTCCTTTTTTAGGAAGACAGCATCACGAGCCACAAACACTTTGTTCTCGTATTTATTGTAGAAGTAATAGCCACGTGTTTCCCTTGGATATCCTACAAAAAGACATTTGTCAGACCTGGGTGCAAGCTTATTGTCAGACTTGATCTTAACGTACGCTTCGCAACCCCAAATACGCCTGAATGACAAATGAGGGACTTTCCCTGTCCATATCTCATATGGAGTCTTATCGGCCGTGATACGTGCATTTTATATAGTCTTTTTAGCCTATTTTATGCACGTATTTCTATGCTTTTACCGTAGTTTATTGCTACGAAATGCCCCGAATATGCTACTTTGGGTTATTATGTCTTATTTGCAGGTATGGATCCGAAAGTAGTGAAATCAAGCTATTTACCGTCTGTTTAGCATGCATTTGAAGGAAGAGTAGATTTGGAGCGGGATATATTGCTGTCTTGGGATGCGTGAAGGTGTTTTGGGCGCTAAAAGGACGAGTCAAAGTCAACTAACGAGAATTATAAGCTGCTGAAGTCAAGATCCACCTGATCGAGTAGTTTCCCACTCGATCGAGTGGTTTTAGGTTGAATAATCAGTCGATCGAGTTGTGTTCTTAGTCGATCGACCAGTTCCTTTATAGCCTTACTCGATCGAGCACTATTCTAGGTCGATCGAGCTGTTTCTGAGTCAAGTTCACTCGATCGAGTGATTTAAGTGGTCGATCGAGTGGATATTGCTGACGGGCTGGGCTTTTTAGTTATATTCCGTCATTAGGTTTAACTTTACTCCTAATTTCTTATAAATAGGAGTAAGGGTGGTCATTTGTAACGATCGAGAATCCAATAATCCAGAATCCAATAATCCAAGGATCACCATACGTTACTTTTCTTCTTATACACTGTTACTTTTATGCTTGCTCAAATTCCGGAACATTAATTCTGTAACTTATTTCTTCCCTTTTATTTTTCCTTTTTCTTTTATTGCTTTTATTGTTTCTCTTTTAGTTGCCATGTCTTATGTTATTAGATTAGCAATTGCTAGTGTAGTACCCCGAGCCATGTGTAGCTAATTCCCCCTAGTATGTTAGGATTAGGGAAGCCGTGGTAGCGATGTTTTAATTGTATTAAATAGATTAGCCCTGCGATAAGAATTGTATTAGGCAATTTAATTGTTATCAGTCGAATGAATGCATGCAGGAGACCAATAATTTTAGTTAACCCCGACCTAGATCGAAAGATTGGAAGGGAAGGCTTGCTTAATTACAATAGGGTATTGCGGTGTGGGCGAAAGTTAAGTCGTTTTACACTCTAGGGCGGTTTAAGGACCGAAAGGTGACGACCATAGCTCTTCTTATCAATAGTCTAATCGTCTTAATATTCCCGATAGTATAAGATCGATAGCTGCCACGGTGGACCGACTCTAGCATACTCCCTTTTCTCTTCTTTGTTAATTTCTCTTTTCATTTCCCTCGCTTTAGTCTTTAGTTCACAATCAATTCAACCCCCATCGTGACATTAGACAGATAAATAGACAAATAGATAGTACACCGCCTCCCTGTGGAGATCGACCCTACTTGCCGCTGACTTCGTTAGCGATAATCTAGGTATTTTATTTTTGGTGTAGAAACGACCGCATCAAATTTTGGCGCCGTTCTTGCCGGGGAGGTTATGCATCCATATCTGTGTCTGCATATTGTTTTTATTGCATTTCTATTATCACGTTTAATTTCAGTATGCATTGTTGTTTATTTTCATAAAAATTCAAAAAAATCCCATAAAAATTGAAAAATTGTTAAAATTCAAAATATTCACGTTTATTTTAGCATGTAGGTTGAGTCGAACGGTAGATTTCAATGATGAAATTGCACTTTGCATTTGTCTTTTTGCTTAAGCCTTGCATTGAATCGTTATATCTTAGCTTTGTCTTTTGCATAATCTACGAGTTAATGTTAAATTTAGCTGAACGAATAGACTTGACTGAAATTTTGGCAACCTACTTATAATTTCTAAGATTTAGAGCCTTATAAACTGGTGTCATTTGTGACCGGTTTCATGTAGGATTGTGAGTAGTTACTCCTTGCATAACATGTTCATCAATTTGCACATATATGAAATTCAATTGCTTTTTACCGTCATACATTCGGGTTAGTGGTTGGTGTCACATGCAGGGAGGTGCTTAAATTTCCCTTTCTCTCATTTTTACCCATAAACTCCACATTAGCCAAATTTGCCGCTGACCCTTTAGCTACATCCAAATTTAGCTTGCCTTGTCAAGCTAGTTTAGATTGTTGTTTTGCGGTATATATTTCATTGTATCAAATATTGGCTTGTATCTATTGATTCGGAGTTGGTAATTTATGAAAAAAAGAAATGAAAAAGAAAATAAGACGTGAAATTGAAAAAAAAAAGGTTGAGAAAAGACACGAAAAAATAGAAAAAGAAAGGAAAAAGATTTCGAAAAAAAAAGAAATGTTGATTGGTTGACGGTTTCTGCTCCTATGTTCTATCTTATATCATTTGAGGAGTATGTTCAGTTTGGTTTGGTGAGATTTTAGGCCAAATGAAGGGCATGTGCTTTATTCTATAATTGAGTTGGAAATGGATATGTCTCATATGGTTCTGTTTAGGTACTAGCTTGATCACCTATACCTCCACATTCCCATAATTGTTTTGCCTTTTCTTACCCATTGCCTCACTTTACCATATTTTTGTAAGCCCTCGGCTGTGACAGGACCTTATTTGGTTGGAATGTATGTTTGTAGTTAGAATTGTCTATCATATTAGTTGCATGCATGTTTATGTGGGTCGTAGTCTAGGTGAGCGACTATTCTTCTTTCTCTCTTACATATATATATGCTTACCCTTTTCTTCATGAGAGAAAGAGTGACCCGTGAGAGTCCATCATTAACGGTCTTGCAAGGTCGACGGTTCAGCTTTATTTATAAACATCCTATAACTCGTTTGCATTTGACTGTCTTGCTATAAGTGTTAGTTTGCTTGCATTAAATTGGCTTAAGTGGGCATTTGTAGCTAGCTCTGAGTTATTTTTCCGTTCCATTAGCGTATAGTTTTGAGTTTTCTCGAGGACGAGTAAAGGTTTGGTTTGGGGAGATTTGATACGTGCATTTTATATAGTCTTTTTAGCCTATTTTATGCACGTATTTCTATGCTTTTACCGTAGTTTATTGCTACGAAATGCCTCGAATATGCTACTTTGGGTTATTATGTCTTATTTGCAGGTATGGATCCGAAAGTAGTGAAATCAAGCTATTTACCGTCTGTTTAGCATGCATTTGAAGGAAGAGTAGATTTGGAGCGGAATATATTGCTGTCTTGGGATGCGTGAAGGTGTTTTGGGCGCTAAAAGGACGAGTCAAAGTCAACTAACGAGAGTTATAAGCTGCTGAAGTCAAGATCCACCTGATCGAGTAGTTTCCCACTCGATCGAGTGGTTTTAGGTTGAATAATCAGTCGATCGAGTTGTGTTCTTAGTCGATCGACCAGTTCCTTTATAGCCTTACTCGATCGAGCACTATTCTAGGTCGATCGAGCTGCTTCTCGAAGTCAAGTTCACTCGATCGAGTGATTTAAGTGGTCGATCGAGTGGATATTGCTGACGGGCTGGGCTTTTTAGTTATATTCCGTCATTAGGTTTAACTTTACTCCTAATTTCTTATAAATAGGAGTAAGGGTGGTCATTTGTAACGATCGAGAATCCAATAATCCAGAATCCAATAATCCAAGGATCACCATACGTTACTTTTCTTCTTATACACTGTTACTTTTAAGCTTGCTCAAATTCCGGAACATTAATTCAGTAACTTATTTCTTCCCTTTTATTCTTCCTTTTTCTTTTATTGCTTTTATTGTTTCTCTTTTAGTTGCCATGTCTTATGTTATTAGATTAGCAATTGCTAGTGTAGTACCCCGAGCCATGTGTAGCTAATTCCTCCTAGTATGTTAGGATTAGGGAAGCCGTGGTAGCGATGTTTTAATTGTATTAAATAGATTAGCCCTACGATAAGAATTGTATTAGGCAATTTAATTGTTATCAGTCGAATGAATGCATGCAGGAGACCAATAATTTTAGTTAACCCCGACCTAGATCGAAAGATTGGAAGGGAAGGCTTGCTTAATTACAATAGGGTATTGCAGTGTGGGCGAAAGTTAAGCTGTTTACACTCTAGGGCGGTTTAAGGACCGAAAGGTGACGACCATAGCTCTTCTTATCAATAGTCTAATCGTCTTAATATTCCTGATAGTATAAGATCTGATAGCTGCCACGGTGGACCGACTCCTAGCATACTCCCTTTTCTCTTGCTGTTAATTTCTCTTTTCATTTCCCTCGCTTTAGTCTTTAGTTCACAATCAATTCAACCCCCATCGTGACATTAGACAGATAAATAGACAAATAGATAGTACACCGCCTCCCTGTGGAGATCAACCCTACTTGCCGCTGACTTCGTTAGCAGTAATCTAGGTATTTTATTTTTGGTGTAGAAACGACCGCATCAAATTTTGGCGCCGTTGCCGGGGAGGTTATGCATCCATATCTGTGTCTGCATATTGTTTTTATTGCATTTCTATTATCACGTTTAATTTCAGTATGCATTGTTGTTTATTTTCATAAAAATTCAAAAAAATCCCATAAAAATTGAAAAATTGTTAAAATTCAAAATATTCACGTTTATTTTAGCATGTAGGTTGAGTCGGAACGGTAGATTTCAATGATGAAATTGCACTGCATTTGTCTTTTTGCTTAAGCCTTGCATTGAACTGTTATATCTTAGCTTTGTCTTTTGCATAATCTACGAGTTAATGTTAAATTTAGCTGAACATATAGACTTGACCTGAAATTTTGGCAACCTACTTATAATTTCTAAGATTTAGAGCCTTATAAACTGGTGTCATTTGTGACCGGTTTCATGTAGGATTGTGAGTAGTTACTCCTTGCATAACATGTTCATCAATTTGCACATATATGAAATTTAATTGCTTTTTACCGTCATACATTCGGGTTAGTGGTTGGTGTCACATGCAGGGAGGTGCTTAAATTTCCCTTTCTCTCATTTTTACCCATAAACTCCACATTAGCCAAATTTGCCAGTTGACCCTTTAGCTACATCCAAATTTAGCCTGCCTTGTCAAGCTAGTTTAGATTGTTGTTTTGCGGTATATATTTCATTGTATCAAATATTGGCTTGTATCTATTGATTCAGAGTTGGTAATTTATGAAAAAAAGAAATGAAAAAGAAAATAAGACGTGAAATTGAAAAAAAAAAGGTTGAGAAAAGACACGAAAAAATAGAAAAAGAAAGGAAAAAGATTTCGAAAAAAAAAGAAATGTTGATTGGTTGACGGTTTCTGCTCCTATGTTCTATCTTATATCATTTGAGGAGTATGTTCAGTTTGGTTTGGTGAGATTTTAGGCCAAATGAAGGGCATGTGCTTTATTCTATAATTGAGTTGGAAATGGATATGTCTCATATGGTTCTGTTTAGGTACTAGCTTGATCACCTATACCTCCACATTCCCATAATTGTTTTGCCTTTTCTTACCCATTGCCTCACTTTACCATATTTTTGTAAGCCCTCGGCTGTGACAGGACCTTGTTTGGTTGGAATGTATGTTTGTAGTTAGAATTGTCTATCATATTAGTTGCATGCATGTTTATGTGGGTCGTAGTCTAGGTGAGCGACTATTCTTCTTTCTCTCTTACATATATATATGCTTACCCTTTGCTTCATGAGAGAAAGAGTGACCCGTGAGAGTCCATCATTAACGGTCTTGCAAGGTCGACGGTTCAGCTTTATTTATAAACATCCTATAACTCGTTTGCATTTGACTGTCTTGCTATAAGTGTTAGTTTGCTTGCATTAAATTGGCTTAAGTGGGCATTTGTAGCTAGCTCTGAGTTATTTTTCCGTTCCATTAGCGTATAGTTTTGAGTTTACTCGAGGACGAGTAAAGGTTTGGTTTGGGGAGATTTGATACGTGCATTTTATATAGTCTTTTTAGCCTATTTTATGCACGTATTTCTATGCTTTTACCGTAGTTTATTGCTACGAAATGCCCCGAATATGCTACTTTGGGTTATTATGTCTTATTTGCAGGTATGGATCCGAAAGTAGTGAAATCAAGCTATTTACCGTCTGTTTAGCATGCATTTGAAGGAAGAGTAGATTTGGAGCGGGATATATTGCTGTCTTGGGATGCGTGAAGGTGTTTTGGGCGCTAAAAGGACGAGTCAAAGTCAACTAACGAGAATTATAAGCTGCTGAAGTCAAGATCCACCTGATCGAGTAGTTTCCCACTCGATCGAGTGGTTTTAGGTTGAATAATCAGTCGATCGAGTTGTGTTCTTAGTCGATCGACCAGTTCCTTTATAGCCTTACTCGATCGAGCACTATTCTAGGTCGATCGAGCTGTTTCTGAGTCAAGTTCACTCGATCGAGTGATTTAAGTGGTCGATCGAGTGGATATTGCTGACGGGCTGGGCTTTTTAGTTATATTCCGTCATTAGGTTTAACTTTACTCCTAATTTCTTATAAATAGGAGTAAGGGTGGTCATTTGTAACGATCGAGAATCCAATAATCCAGAATCCAATAATCCAAGGATCACCATACGTTACTTTTCTTCTTATACACTGTTACTTTTATGCTTGCTCAAATTCCGGAACATTAATTCAGTAACTTATTTCTTCCCTTTTATTCTTCCTTTTTCTTTTATTGCTTTTATTGTTTCTCTTTTAGTTGCCATGTCTTATGTTATTAGATTAGCAATTGCTAGTGTAGTACCCCGAGCCATGTGTAGCTAATTCCCCCTAGTATGTTAGGATTAGGGAAGCCGTGGTAGCGATGTTTTAATTGTATTAAATAGATTAGCCCTGCGATAAGAATTGTATTAGGCAATTTAATTGTTATCAGTCGAATGAATGCATGCAGGAGACCAATAATTTTAGTTAACCCCGACCTAGATCAAAAGATTGGAAGGGAAGGCTTGCTTAATTACAATAGGGTATTGCAGTGTGGGCGAAAGTTAAGCTGTTTACACTCTAGGGCGGTTTAAGGACCGAAAGGTGACGACCATAGCTCTTCTTATCAATAGTCTAATCGTCTTAATATTCCTGATAGTATAAGATCTGATAGCTGCCACGGTGGACCGACTCCTAGCATACTCCCTTTTCTCTTGCTGTTAATTTCTCTTTTCATTTCCCTCGCTTTAGTCTTTAGTTCACAATCAATTCAACCCCCATCGTGACATTAGACAGTTAAATAGACAAATAGATAGTACACCGCCTCCCTGTGGAGATCGACCCTACTTGCCGCTGACTTCGTTAGCAGTAATCTAGGTATTTTATTTTTGGTGTAGAAACGACCGCATCAGGCCGCTTTAGTCGGGCTTCGATTTAGTGAAAATACTGCAGATAAGAGGGCAAAACCCCAAAATGAACTAGGAAGCTCAGTTAGACTCATCATAGACCGAACCATATCTAGTAAAGTTCGGTTTCTCCTTTCGGCCACACCATTTAATTGCATTGTGCCAGGAGGAGTCCATTGTGATACTATACCACAATCTTTTAGGTGTGAATCAAATTCAATATTTAAATACTCACCACCACGGTCGGACCGTAGGGTCTTAATCTTTTTATCCAATTGGTTCTGTACTTCATTTTGGAACTCTTTGAACTTGTCAAAGGCTGCACTCTTGTTCTTCATTAAGTAGACATACCCATATCTACTTAAGTCATCAGTAAAAGTAATGAAGTAGTGAAAACCTCCTCTAGCGGTGATGGTTAATGGTCCACACACATCCGTATGTATGAGAGCCAAAACCTCTCTAGCTCGTGTCCCTTTTCCCGCAAAAGGTGCACGAGTCATCTTGCCTAGAAGGCAAGACTCGCATGTACCATAAGATTTGAAACCAAAAGATTTGAGCACTTTTGATGAAGCAAGTCTCTTAATGCGTCTTTCGTTTATGTGGCCTAAACGACAATGCCAAAGGTAGGATTCGTTTGGATCACCCGTTTTGAGCTTTTTAGTTTTCACATGATAAACATCATTAACATCATTTAAAACATAAATGCCTCCAATTGAAATGGCCTTGCCATAAACCACGTCATTAAAACAAAAAGTACAACACTTGTCCTTAATCATAAAACAAAAGCCTTCCGCGTCTAACGCGGAAATGGAGATGATGTTCTTGGTTAAAGTTGGTACAAAATAACACTTATTTAAATACAACTCTAGACCACTAGCTAAAGTGAGCACATAGGTCCCCACGGAAACGGCGGCTACTCTAGCTCCATTGCCCATGCAGAGATCCACATCACCTTTTTCTAGTGCTTGCACGTCCCTAAAACCCTGCAAATGATTACAAAGGTGAGAGCCACATCCGGCATCAAGTACCCAAGTGGAAGTACAAGCATAATTAACGTCTATCACATAGAGAGAGGAAATCATACCAATAGGCGTCACACGCCCTTCCTTGAGATCCTCCAAGTATTTGGGACAACTTCTCCTATAATGCCCTTTCCCATTACAATGGAAACATTCGGCCTCGGAGAGTTTGACACTTTTTGCCTTGGGATTGCCGTTCTCAACGGCCTTCCCCTTTCCCTTGTCATGTTTCTTTGACGATTTCTTGAATTGGGACTTTTCCTTCCCTTTTCCTTTCTTAACTCCAAGGGACATGTTCTTTAACTTCATGGTTAAAACATCTCCTTTTTAACTCCCACTAGCTTCCATATCCCTCTCTGCTTGGGTGAGGAGTGCATGAATTTCATGATAACTCTTATCCGTGTCATTCATGTTGTAGTTTACTCTAAAGTGGGCAAACTTAGTGGGAAGTGAGTGGAGGATACGATCCACCACAAGAGTCTTAGGAATCTTACACCCTAGATGCTCTAGGATGTCAATATATTCGACCATTTTGAGTACATGGGGACCAACCTTTTGGCCCCTCTCAAGCATAGCTTCAAAGAAGAGTGCCGCCGCATCGTATTGACGGACTTTAGGTGTTTGTGAAAACATAGTTATCATACGAGTGAATATCTCGTACGCATTTAAAGAAATGCATGATTGCTTGAGCTTTGGGGACATTGACCATATCAACACATTCTTGATATCATTTGACATCCTCACATGGTCATCATAGGCGGTCCGCACCGCCGATGAAGCCCTTGGACCGGGCTCGATAGGAGGAGCATCGGTCAAGTAAGTGAGCACATTTGATGTTGGATTCCCATTCAAGAAAGTTACTACCGTCATATTTTAAGATACATTTGTCCATTACGGACCTTAGCCATGAATCTTTGCCTAGTGAAGTAGTCGATGGAGTTGATGAAGTTGCCATTGCGAATTAAAATGCTACAACAAAAAGTAAAAATTAACATCCATTGTTTTAAAAAATTTACTTGTGAAAACATGTTTAACAAGTTTTAGCATTTATATAATGATCGCCCACTAAATTATATAAATGATTCCAATACCCAAATATTAAACAAAATGAGCATCGCTTGGGCGAAACATCCCATAATTGTGTAAATTCGGTAAGTCACGTTGACTAATTCTACCTCTAGAACTCTTGGTCGACGAATTTCCTTAAATCTATCTACTAGCCCCGGAACACAAGACCGTTTTATATCCCGTTGAGTCCAACCAATTTTAGCGTGTGATAACCGTTTACCACCCTACTTACCCAAGGTAAAAAGAGAACACCCCGCTTGGGCGAGCGTGGATCTAATGAACAAGAGATTCATAGGTGTTACTAATTGGTAAGGCTAATCTCAATTTTAGTTATGTGAGAGATCTTGTCAATTTAGTCATAAATTCCTTATAAGTGAATTAATTCGGTGAATGTAAATGACGTGAATTGACAACCGCGAAAATAAAATGCATGTGAATGGCGATTTTGGCATGCGCGAAAATAAAACAAGCAATCAAGTAAGCATATGAAAAATCCTAGTATGGCCACCTAGTTAATAAAAACTACTCTATTACATTTCGAAAACCAACTCCTTGGTCCCTTGCCTCTTCATTCCATAAGTGGCTCCTTCTTGTGGGATTTGGAACACCTTCCAAAAATAGACACCGTCTCGATGTAATCCGTCTTTTGGAAACGCCGGTAAGAATAACTATTACAATTTAAATTACATAGCTATTCCTATTATACATTAATTAATAAAATAAATAAAACTATTAATTAATTACAAATTGACGATACGAGATCGTATTTAATTACAAACAAATCGATATTCCCATTCATTTCGGGTAATAACGATTAAAATAAACTAGGTCATACTAGGTACAACAAGATAAATAATTTAAATAAATGACAATCATTCATTCAACTTAAATAAATATGCTTAAAATGCTGTAAAATGATGCCAAAATCGCCCTATCTATCAATCGTTGGTATCCATCTCGGTTTTTTTTTGTGGATTTAATCGATTTTTAACATGTAAAAATCAGTAATTAACTCTTAAATCTCATTTAAGTCCAAACTAATTGTCCAAACTGTTTTGAACCTCAAAATTAGTCCTCACTAATTTTATGATGAATAATTAGTTTGATTTGGTGATATTTTGCTAATTTAATCGGTAAAATCATAATATTTAAGTAAAAATCCAAAATAATTGAAAAATTACCCAAAAAATTGAAACAAAAATTATGAATATTCTAGAACACTCCCAAGAACACCAAAATGTTAGAAAAATTGCCCCAAAAATCCGTATAAAATTTATGAAGAAAAAGATCGATATTTATCTGGTTTTAACCACTAAAACCAATAAACATCAAAACAAGGTGAAAATACATTTTAAAATTCTCTTTTAACATTTAAATAATATTTTCAAATGTACATAAATTTATCATGGGCAGAATCAATTGTTTCGAAATTATGATTAAATTATTTCACTTTTATCGACTTTTATCTCATAAAATCAATAAACATGCAAAAAATTCGAACCAACCTTCAACCTTTTGCATACAATCAGTAGAAAACATGCATGAAATACCATAAACATTACATGGATCGAATCAACTTTTATATTTTTAGTCAATTTTTAACTAAAATACGGCATTTTGACTCGGTTTTCTACCAAAAATCATTAAAAATAGCAAAATAACTTCATAAATCACCAACCTAAACCACAAATCTTTTAAGATCATTAGGTATGCATGCCCCAAAAAGTTCGTGCTAAAACCTCTTCTAACACAATTTTTTGAGTTTTTATAAATTATCTCATAATTCATTAATATGCTTAAAATCAACATGCAAATTACAAGCCTAAGCTCTGATACCACTTGAAAGATCATAGATCCATATTAGACTCTCTAATAAAATTAAATTATCCCATAATTTATCATTTTGATGATCTATGTAACATGCACGCAAATATAAAAGCATAAAAATGAATGTTTAAGGAAAAACAATTTCCTTACATTGATTTTATGGTAATTTGGGCACAATCAAGATCTCCTACCTTGGTTGTTTTTGAGCTTATAATATAAGGATGATCCTCCTAACAAATCTTCAAAGAGAAGATCTCTTTCAAGATGCACCCAAGAACTTAACCCAAAACTAACAAGTATTTTACTAGAAACTTGTTAAAATTATACCCTTGATATTATTTGTAATATTATTAACATTTCTAAGTAATAAAAATGATTACTAACTTCTTAGTTAAGATGTATATTATTTTAGAGAGAGGAAGACCAAATAAAGATATCACATGCAAAATGTACACTAGAAAAATGAACAACAATTTGGTCTATAAAGAGGGGGAAAACCGGTGGAGTGTAGGTGAGGTGGAGTGTTCAAATTGTCTTATACTTTTTAATCTTACATCACATGCAAAATCACTATAAGATAACTTATGGTAGCATATAAAGTACGGTGAAATGATTATGTTCCTAATCATCCACTACTCTATTTTACACGGTCCACTTGCCCATTTACGGGTCCATATTGGTTCTTATATTTGTCGCACAAATACGTGTAATTTTATTTTAAACATCGTTTCATGTTTAAATACTTCCATAATTAATTCGTCCAAATCACTCCGTAAATATACGTGTACCACTACACATATAATTTACGTACTAATATTAATCACATTAATCAATTAGTACAATTTTAGTGAATTAACAATTAATTAACTAAAACCTATCTCCTAAAATTTATTATTCAATTATCGCATAATTAAATAATAACTGTCGTGCCTCGAGTTCGCAACTCGAAATCTCTCTAAAAATAATCGACTAACCTCTTAGTCTATAAATTAAGGGACTAAATAAATTGTATCACATACAATTAATTAGTTGTCAATTGGGGTTCGTTCCTTTAGGTGTGACCGAAAGGGGTCAGTTGATCACCGCCGTCTCACGACAATAACGTCAAACTCTAGTCAGGCAACCGTTATCGATTTACGTTAATCACTGACGAGGATCAAATAATTAAATATCTGATGATATTCCATAAATGAGATTTATTATGTAAACGCACTATTGTGGAGGACACTAACTCCAACATTTAGGCTATCCAAACTCTTAATGATAATCCCTCCTGGCTTAGTACCCGCGGTTTTTTCCCTTATTCCCAGAGTTTTTCCACGTATAAATCTTTGTGTCACGTTTATTCATTTATTTCATTATTTGTCCGGTTTTATTGGTCAGGCTATTCAAATTGAGTTAGATAACCCTGCAAAATCTTCCCTGGCAGGACATTTTCTTTATGTAAATTCCTACTAAAACACAAACTAAACATAACTTTCGGATCAGATATCCAAAAATTCGGATCGGATTCAGATCGAATATCTGATCAGTTTGGATAATCGGATTTTTTGCTCGGCCCTAGCCTCCATAAGGTTTTCCAGAAGTAGCTCATAAACTTCACATCCCTGTCAGATACAATGGTTTTAGGAACACCATGTAGCCTGACTATCTCCTTCAGGTAGATTTCAGAAATACTTGCAGCATCCTCAGTCTTCTTGCAAGCTATGAAATGAGACATCTTACTGAACGTGTCAACAACCACCATTATACAGTCATTGCCCCTCTGGGTCCTGGGCAGTGCCAACATGAAATCCATGCTAACATCCTCCCAAGGCCTGTTAGGCACTGGCAAGGTGGTGTAAGGATGAGCCCGGAAAGAACTTTTGGCCAGTTGACACACAAAACATCTTCGCAGGCCAATCTGGACATCCCCCATCATTTTGGGCCAATAAAACTGGTCCTGCAATATTTTCAATGTCTTCTGGACCCCAAAGTGTCCTCCCAGTCCACTAGAGTGGACTTCCCTGATCAGCAGGTCCCTGTAGGAGCCTCTTGGAACACACATCTTATTCCCATAGAACAAGAACCCTTTCTACAACATGAATTTAGTTCCTTGAACCCTGGTTCCCTCAGTTTGAATTTGCCAGTCATCATAGAAGTCATGGTCATCTTTGTAAAGTTCCTTCATGAATTCAAAACCAAGCACCCTTTGTTTCTTGAATGTCAGTAGGGAATGCCTCCTTGACAGGGCATCAGCAACAATGTTTTGCCTGCCTTCTTTATACTTGCTTGAAAAGGTGAAGGACTGTAGAAAATCAACCCACTTAGCATGTCTGTGGTTTAATTTCTGCTGGCCACTGATATACTTCAAGGCTTCATGATCTGAGTGCAGCATAAATGGTTTAGGCTTGAGATAGTGGTTCCAATGCATGAGAGCCCTAACAAGAGCATAGAACTCCTTGTCATAAGTGGAGTAGCTCATCTTGGCCCCACTCAGCTTCTCACTGAAATATGCCACAAGTTTCTTCTCCTGAATGAGAGCGGCTCCTATACCCACACCACTGGCATTATATTCAACTTCGAACATGCAGTTGAAATCAGGTAACCTGAGGATAGGTGCTTCACACAACAGCCTGTTGATGTTTCTGAAGGCCTGCTGGGCACTCTCAGTCCACTTAAACTCTCCTTTCTTCATGCATTCAGTGATGGGAGCACTAATGGACTTGAAATTCTTGATGGATCTCCTGTAAAAGGAAGCAAGGCCATGGAAACCCCTTACTTTAGTAATGTTTTGAAGAAATGGCCAAGACTTAACTGCCTCAATCTTGTCTTGGTCCACGGAGATCCCTCTCCCAGAGATTATATATCCCAAGAATTTCAACCCAGTTGTCAGGAATGTACACTTCTCTAGTTTACCAAACAGCTTGCTGTTCCTTAGGATTTTGAACACAGAGTCAAGGTGACTCAGATGTTCATCTTCACTCTTGCTGTAGATCAGGATATCATCAAAGTACACCATACCAAACCTGCCCAAGCAGGGCTTCAACACTTCAGTCATCAGCCTCTTGAATGTGCTAGGTGCATTGGACAATCCGAATGGCATTACAAGCCACTTAGACAACCCTTGTTTTGTTTTGAATGCAGTTTTCCATTCATCTCCCTCCCTGATCCTTACTTGATGTTAACCCTGCCCGAGATCAATCTTGGAAAAGACCCTGGCACCACTCAACTCATCAAGCATGTCATCTAGCCTGGGAATTGGAAACTTGTATTTAAAAGTTATATTGCTGATAGCTCTGCTGTCTATGCACATCCTCCATGTGCCGTCTTTCTTGGGTACCAACAAGACTGGCACAGCACAAGGGCTTAATGATTCCCTCACAACTCCCTTAGCCAACAACTCATGAATTTGTCTTTTCAATTCTCTAGTAGCATCAGGATCACACTTGTATGCAGGTCTGTTAGGGAGTACAGATCCTGGCACAAGGTCAATCTGGTGCTCAATGCCTCTCAAGGGTGGCAATCCACTTGGTAGCTCAGTAGGAAACACGTCTTGGTACTGCTAAATCAATGGTCTAACCCCATCAGGAACCTGAAGTTCCTCCTTGTATGCAATCTCCTTTGAGAGCAAGATAAGAACATGCTGCTCTTGCTGTAATTCTTTAATCATCTATGCTTTAGACTGGACTAAAACCACATTGAGTCCATCAATCACACTGGGACTCCCATAGTTCTTTTGGTTAGGAGGTAGAGGAGTCAGGGTTATCTTCCTGCAACCCTGCCTGAATGAATAGGTGTTGCTCCTCCCTTGATGAACTGACTTCTTATCAAATTCCCATGTCCTACCTAAGAGTAGGTGACAGGCATCCATAGGAACCACATCATACAGAATCTCATCCTTCTAAACATTCCTAATTGAAAAGGGGACCAGGCATTACTTGTCAACCCTAACCTCAACTCCTTTGCTCAACCACCTGAGCTTGTAAGGTTGTGGGTGCTCCTGAGTGCTGAGATTCAGTTTCTCAATCAAGGTGACAGATGCCACAGTAGTACAGCTTCCTCCATCAATGATCAGGTTACATACTCTACCCTAAATGGTGCACCCGCTTCTGAAAATCAGGAACTTTTGGTCCTCTTCTAATGGTGCCTGTTGAGAGTGCATCACTCTCCAAAGGACAAGACTGTGGCATGTATTAGGGTGAGCCAAGATCACATCCTGACTAGGTCCTTCCTTATCAGCAATCTCTTCTCCACTAAGATCCTCCTGTTTAGTCTCAAATATCCCATCTCTTTCCCACTCTTCCACTTCCATGGCTGTCATAGTCCTCTTAGAAGGACAATCCTTCCTGAAATGATCAAAACCCTGACACTGGAAACACTTGATCTTGTTCTCAGTTGGGGTTGGGTTAGGCTTTGGGTTCAGGACTCCTTTTCATTTATCAGGTGTGGGTGGGGTTGCAGGCTTAGGTGTCTCACTAATCCTAACACCAATTTAAGGGCTCAACATAGGTCTGGTAGCAGGTTTAGGTACTGTGGGTTTAGTCTTCCCCATCTTTTCAACTCTCAATGACAAGTTGACAACATCATCATAAGACCATAGATGTTGCATCATAACCTTGCTAGCAATACCCTTATCTAAGCCTTCCAAGAACCTATTAATCGTTTGCTCAGGTTTCTCACTAATCTCACATTGTAAGGTCAATTGCTTAAACTCCCTCAGGTAGACTTCAATGGGTCTCTCATCTTGTATAAGTTTGGACAGTTTAATAAAGAGGTCCTGAGTATAATCTTTGGTGACAAATTTACCCAGCATTTTTTTCTTAAGCTTAGACCAAGGCCTAAGTGGTTCCTTCCCTTCCCTAATCCTTTGGTGTTTTATATTATCATACCATAGAGAAGCATAACCTTTTAATTTCAAGACAACAACTTTAAAGGCTTTGACATCAGTGTAACCTTTATACTCAAAGATTTTCTCAATATCCCTAATCCATTCTAATAAATCATCAGGATTTAGGCTACCAGAAAATTCAGGGATTTCTACCTTTAGATGCTTGTCTGTGTGCTTAGGAACCTCTTTCTGTGTCATGTTTCTTTCTTTAGAATCTGACTCATACTCATTGTCCTCTCCCTGCTCCCACAAAGAAGCCTCTGCCTCTTCCTCTTTGTCTAGCAGGTGGTTGTCTTCTTGGATCATGGTTTGGAAACCTCTCCATAACTGTGTGGACAACATTGAGTAGTGTCTCCACATTTCCTGCAAGAGTTTCTATCCTGGTTTCAATACCAGTAAGTCTCTCTTCACTCATGGTTGTTTTTGTGTTTTTGTTGTAGGTAGGGATAATGAATTCACACTTCTCTTAACAAAAGACTAACACAAAGGTGGAATGGTGTTATAACCTGGCTCTGGTTACCAAATTTACAGTGTAATACCCTAGGGCAGTTACTATTCCCAGGTAGAATAGGCTGACTTGGCTGATTTTTTGGATTTTTAGACTGGTGGTTGGGTATAATTATGACCTCAAGCTCCACAGCAAAGCACAAGATACTTAAGATAATAATTTAACAAATATAAGACTCAAATCCACAGCAGGGCACATGATTCACTCAATTATGCCAATAAACTTTGTTCAACTTACTACAGCAAGGCACAAGTTAGTTAACAAGCCTGGACTCACACTACAGCAATGCACAAAATTGAAAGTTGAGATATTTCTCAAGGTTTAAATTTCATTCATCAAAAGTCTGCTCAGTTCAGTAGAAGCCTGGTCCTTATATAAGCCAGCTTTAGGTTATAGTTCTGAGTAAATTTGATCCAAGGGCTACAAATCCATCTAGGAAACATACAATACAAAATAAATATATTACAAAGGGGAGTCAACTTAAAGCAAGGTGAAATCAGAGGTGAAATAGATGAATGTCAGTCCCCTTTGTCTTGTTCTGGTCTAGGCTTCTTGTTCTGATGCAGGTCTATGGTGGTGTTCTTTGTAGAGTTTCAAAAACTCTAATTGTCTTTGTTGTTTAGCAAAAAGGTCCAGCATTCTTCGAGCTCCTCACTTTAGCCTTTGTCTGAACAGTTAAGGAAAGGTGATAGTGACATTGATAGTGACATTCCTCCTACTTTTCATCTGCCATCTTCTTGTTATTTGGCTGCTAGTATTGAACTAACTAAGCTGGATTAACCCTGGATTTCAGCCTCCTGCAGTTTAGTTAAGGGTTCTATCAGCTGGCCAAGTAGGCAGCTGGTAGCTAGACCTTGTCATCCTCTTGAAAGCCTGATCATTGCCCGAGTTGGAACTTGCTTGGCCCTGCCCTGAGCTTGGACTAGTATCAGCTGAGCCTTGTATTTCAGCTCCTGTTGCACCTACCTTAATCAGTTTGTTGTCGTCTTTATTGATGATATTTAGGTGTATTCTAAGAACAAAGAGGAGCATGAGAAATATTTGATAATTGTGTTGTAGATCTTAAGGGAGAATAACTTGTATGCTAAGTTGACTAAATGTGAGTTTTTGTTGGATAAGGTAGCATTCTTGGGGCATGTGGCGTCGAAGGAGGGAGTGTATGTTGATCCAGGTAAAATAGAGGTGGTGTCTAACTGGGAGAGGCCGAAAAACATGGCCGACATAAGGAGTTTTCTGGGACTAGCTGGTTACTACAGGAGATTTGTAAACGATTTTTCTAAGGTAGCTAAGCCTTTGACAACTTTGATGAGAAAGGAGAACAGGTTTAGGTGGGGTGAGAGTTGTGAGACAGCTTTTCTAACCTTAAAGGAACGCTTGACCACAGCTTCTATCTTAACTTTACCTGAAAGGAGTGAGAATTTTGAAGTATACACTGATGCTTCGAAGAATGGGTCAGGATGTGTGCTAATGCAAAGGGTCAAGGTGATAGCTTATGCTTCAAGGCAGTTGAAACCATATGAAGAAAATTATTCGACGCATAACTTGGAGCTGGGGGAGGTCATTTTTGCTCTAAAATTGTGAAGGCATTATTTGTATGGGGCTACTTTCAAGGTATTTTCTGATCATAAAAGTCTTAAGTATATTTATAGTCAGAAGGAAATTAATATGAGGCAGAGGAGATGGATAGAGTTGACTGGAGATTATGATATGGAGATAGTTTATCATGTAGGGAAGGCTAATGTGGTGGCAGATGCTTTATGTAGAAAGTCTATTCATACCTTATGCTCAGCTATGTCGCGCACGTGAAGTTGCAAGGTGAGATAGAGAAAATGGGAATTTATGTGAGAAGAAAAGGGGATTCAGTTGGGGATTTAACTATTGAGCCACTGTTGTATGCCAAAATTAGAGAAAAACAAAAAGGAGACCCGAGGGTGGAGATGTAATATCCCAAATATTTTAACGTTGTATTTAAATAATTTATTACACTCTTTATTTTAAAGGAAATAATAATAATAATAATAATAATAATAATAATAATAATAATAATAATAATAATAATAATAATAATAATAATAATAATAATAATAATAATAATAATAATAACAATAATAATAATAATAATAATAATAATAATAATAATAATAATAATAATAATAATAATAATAATAATAATAATAATAATAATAATAATAATAATAATAATAATAATAATAATAATAATAATAATAATAATAATAATAATAATAATAATAATAATAATAATAATAATAATAATAATAATAATAATAATAATAATAATAATAATAATAATAATAATAATAATAATAATAATAATAATAATAATAATAATAATAATAATAATAATAATAATAATAATAATAATAATAATAATAATAATAATAATAATAATAATAATAATAATAATAATAATAATAATAATAATAATAATAATAATAATAATAATAATAATAATAATAATAATAATAATAATAATAATAATAATAATAATAATAATAATAATAGAAAAAGAATCTTCAAATCTATTTACCAATTTAAATAGGTTTATTTTGTATTCATGCGTTAGTCTTTTGACCCTCTTTTCAGCCGCCCTAGCTAAATCCATCTCTTCTTAATCCACAATTTGCATTATATTCCTACCCTTTGTCTGCCATATACTTTGCAACATGCTATGTCATGATCATCATCGCCATTCAATATCCATATAATGATCTCGGACCATTTGTTCTCTCTGCAAATCCCCTGCATGTAAATATTATCACCTTATTATTTTAATAGCATCGTGTATGGCGCTCGTATTGCTCCGTGTCTAATTTGTTGGTCCTTGCAGCAATTTTAACTCAAATTTAAGGTAACACGATTCTACCGATCCTAATACTTTTACTATTGTTCGTGGTTGTGTGTGTATGTGCAATTATTTGTTATTGGATGATAGTAGTGATTAATTGTTGTGGTATAATATTATGCGTATTAGTAATTCTATGTTTCTAGCCTTAATTTTATTATCTTGTGAGACGGGTTTACGATTACTGTCTTAAATAGCTCGAGAGTTTGACTTAATTGATAAAGGATAATTTGTGGGAATGTTTATTAACGTACGCCAGGGTGGTTGTTGTTGAGCCAAAGTGGCCTTAATTAATGTGTGGACTTGACCAACGATGGAGATTAGTTTATTGTGATGGATAATTGGTTTTGCTATGGTTAAGGATGTTGAGGACGAGATTGATGGATTTTTATATTGTGTTTAAGTTGTCATTTTCTTTGACATTGACTTGTGGGTGAATAGCTTAGAGTTATTTTCTAAGTGTTGAGCAGTTCCGTTAATGGAATATTTGACAATCGGTATTAAAATTGAGACGGAAATTGGTTACTAGTATTGAGCTATGAGTTATGGGGCCTTTGAGCCGAGTTATGTTTACGGTCCAGTGTGACTATGGTTATTGAGTTAATTGAGTTTGAAATCGATATTGAGATGGAAGTATTGTTTCGCGGTTTTTATACGCCTACCACTCACCCCTTGTCTTTGTCTTAGGGTCGATTTATGAGAATACGATACATGGTTACATTGGATTGTTATATTAAGAGATAAAGTAATGAGTGAGACGGAGTAATGAGATGAAACTTGGTTAACTATTGGAATAAGAGAGTGTGGTATATAATGGAAATAGAAAGGAGTTTGTCTGATTGGTTGTCGGGGAGTGTTTTTATTATTCTCTCTGTTTATTTTTATTTTTACTTGTGTCTGTTTCCACGCCATGACCAAAAACTATTCTGCTTATATTGAGGTATTATCTGTTACTCAGCTTTTCGGCTGACGTGTTTTCTCCCTTCGGGGCTACTCGTCATGGGGGTAGTTCATTTCTGTCTTCTGATTTTTCTTTTCAGGTGACTTCCGTTGCTGTTCAAAAGGATTTGTTTTCAAGTCAAGTTTTTATTAGTTATAAAACTTTTATTTCATTTTCTATCTTGTATATTTTATTTTAAACATTTGTAATAAGAGACTTTGTATATTAATTATAATATCTCTCGTATTTCTACGAGTTTTATATGTAAAAGTTAGTTTTAATTTAGCCGAAAATCAGGGGTGTTACAATTGGTATCAGAGCGGGTTCTTTCTTGGTTATGTGTTGAGATCGTCACATCTTAGCACCGCTTTTTAACTTTTTAAACTCTTCTTACATTTTGAGGTTTCATTTATTTTAAAATTTAAGTTCGAGGACGAACTTTATTTTTAAGGAGGGTGGAATGTAATACCACTGGTATTTTTAACTTTGTTTTAATTTTCTAAGCTCGAACTTCGAGACGAAGTTCATTTTATTGGGGTAATATTGTAATATCCCAAATATTTTAACGTTCTATTTAAATAATTTATTACACTCTTTATTTTAAAGGAAATAATAATAATAATAATAATAATAATAATAATAATAATAATAATAATAATAATAATAATAATAATAATAATAGAAAAAGAATCTTCAAATCTATTTACCAATTTAAATAGGTTTAGCCCTTATTTTGTATTCATGCGTTAGTCTTTTGACCCTCTTTTCAAATAGCCTAGCTAAATCCATCTCTTCTTAATCCACAATTTGCATTATATTCCTACCCTTTGTCTGCCATATACTTTGCAACATGCTATGTCATGATCATCATCGCCATTCAATATCCATATAATGATCTCGGACCATTTGTTCTCTCTGCAAATCCCTGTACGAATATTATGACCTTATTATTTTAATAGCATCGTGTATGGCGCTCGTATTGCTCCGTGTCTAATTTGTTGGTCCTTGCAGCAATTTTAACTCAAATTTAAGGTAACACGATTCTACCGATCCTAATACTTTTACTATTGTTCGTGGTTGTGTGTGTATGTGCAATTATTTGTTATTGGATGATAGTAGTGATTAATTGTTGTGGTATAATATTATGCGTATTAGTAATTCTATGTTTCTAGCCTTAATTTTATTATCTTGTGAGACGGGTTTACGATTACTGTCTTAAATAGCTCGAGAGTTTGACTTAATTGATAAAGGATAATTTGTGGGAATGTTTATTAACGTACGCCAGGGTGGTTGTTGTTGAGCCAAAGTGGCCTTAATTAATGTGTGGACTTGACCAACGATGGAGATTAGTTTATTGTGATGGATAATTGGTTTTGCTATGGTTAAGGATGTTGAGGACGAGATTGATGGATTTTTATATTGTGTTTAAGTTGTCATTTTCTTTGACATTGACTTGTGGGTGAATAGCTTAGAGTTATTTTCTAAGTGTTGAGCAGTTCCGTTAATGGAATATTTGACAATCGGTATTAAAATTGAGACGGAAATTGGTTACTAGTATTGAGCTATGAGTTATGGGGCCTTTGAGCCGAGTTATGTTTACGGTCCAGTGTGACTATGGTTATTGAGTTAATTGAGTTTGAAATCGATATTGAGATGGAAGTATTGTTTCACGGTTTTTATACGCCAGTTCACTCACCCCTTGTCTTTGTCTTAGGGTCGACGATGAGAATACGATACATGGTTACATTGGATTGTTATATTAAGAGATAGAGTAATGAGTGAGATGGAGTAATGAGATGAAACTTGGTTAACTATTGGAATAAGAGAGTGTGGTATATAATGGAAATAGAAAGGAGTTTGTCTGATTGGTTGTCGGGGAGTGTTTTTATTATTCTCTCTGTTTATTTTTATTTTTACTTGTGTCTGTTTCCACGCCATGACCAAAAACTATTCTGCTTATATTGAGGTATTATCTGTTACTCAGCTTTTCGGCTGACGTGTTTTCTCCCTTCGGGGCTACTCGTCATGGGGGTAGTTCATTTCTGTCTTCTGATTTTTCTTTTCAGGTGACTTCCGTTGCTGTTCAAAAGGATTTGTTTTCAAGTCAAGTTTTTATTAGTTATAAAAGTTTTATTTCATTTTCTATCTTGTATATTTTATTTTAAACATTTGTAATAAGAGACTTTGTATATTAATTATAATATCTCTGTATTTCGGCGAGTTTTATATGTAAAAGTTAGTTTTAATTTAGCCGAAAATCAGGGGTGTTACAATTGGTATCAGAGCGGGTTCTTTCTTGGTTATGTGTTGAGATCGTCACATCTTAGCACCGCTTTTTAACTTTTTAAACTCTTCTTACATTTTGAGGTTTCATTTATTTTAAAATTTAAGTTCGAGGACGAACTTTATTTTTAAGGAGGGTGGAATGTAATACCACTGGAATTTTTAACTTTGTTTTAATTTTCTAAGCTCGAACTTCGAGACGAAGTTCATTTTATTGGGGTAATATTGTAATATCCCAAATATTTTAACGTTCTATTTAAATAATTTATTACACTCTTTATTTTAAAGGAAATAATAATCATAATAATAATAATGATAATAATAATAATAATAATAATAGAAAAAGAATCTTCAAATCTATTTACCAATTTAAATAGGTTTAGCCCTTATTTTGTATTCATGCGTTAGTCTTTTGACCCTCTTTTCAGCCGCCCTAGCTAAATCCATCTCTTCTTAATCCACAATTTGCATTATATTCCTACCCTTTGTCTGCCATATACTTTGCAACATGCTATGTCATGATCATCATCGCCATTCAATATCCATATAATGATCTCGGACCATTTGTTCTCTCTGCAAATCCCTGTACGAATATTATCACCTTATTATTTTAATAGCATCGTGTATGGCGCTCGTATTGCTCCGTGTCTAATTTGTTGGTCCTTGCAGCAATTTTAACTCAAATTTAAGGTAACACGATTCTACCGATCCTAATACTTTTACTATTGTTCGTGGTTGTGTGTGTATGTGCAATTATTTGTTATTGGATGATAGTAGTGATTAATTGTTGTGGTATAATATTATGCGTATTAGTAATTCTATGTTTCTAGCCTTAATTTTATTATCTTGTGAGACGGGTTTACGATTACTGTCTTAAATAGCTCGAGAGTTTGACTTAATTGATAAAGGATAATTTGTGGGAATTGTTGGGTTTGTGTTTGGTTGCAAGGTACGTGGTGAACAGAGACATAATTGAGTTTGGTTATGTAATATTAGGGTAAGCTATACTTTACGGATTGATTAGTTTACCATGTGATTGACAATGGTAGTAATGTTTATTAACGTACGCCAGGGTGGTTGTTGTTGAGCCAAAGTGGCCTTAATTAATGTGTGGACTTGACCAACGATGGAGATTAGTTTATTGTGATGGATAATTGGTTTTGCTATGGTTAAGGATGTTGAGGACGAGATTGATGGATTTTTATATTGTGTTTAAGTTGTCATTTTCTTTGACATTGACTTGTGGGTGAATAGCTTAGAGTTATTTTCTAAGTGTTGAGCGATTCCGTTAATGGAATATTTGACAATATCGGTATTAAAATTGAGACGGAAATTGGTTACTAGTATTGAGCTATGAGTTATGGGGCCTTTGAGCCGAGTTATGTTTACGGTCCAGTGTGACTATGGTTATTGAGATAATTGAGTTTGAAATCGATATTGAGATGGAAGTATTGTTTCGCGGTTTTTATACGCCAATTCACTCACCCCTTGTCTTTGTCTTAGGGTCGACGATGAGAATACGATACATGGTTACATTGGATTGTTATATTAAGAGATAGAGTAATGAGTGAGACGGAGTAATGGGATGAAACTTGGTTAACTATTGGAATAAGAGAGTGTGGTATATAATGGAAATAGAAAGGGGTTTGTCTGATTGGTTGTCGGGGAGTGTTTTTATTATTCTCTCTGTTTATTTTTATTTTTACTTGTGTCTGTTTCCACGCCATGACAAAAAACTATTCTGCTTATATTGAGGTATTATCTGTTACTCAGCTTTTCGGCTGACGTGTTTTCTCCCTTCGGGGCTACTCGTCATGGGGGTAGTTCATTTCTGTCTTCTGATTTTTCTTTTCAGGTGACTTCCGTTGCTGTTCAAAAGGATTTGTTTTCAAGTCAAGTTTTTATTAGTTATAAAAGTTTTATTTCATTTTCTATCTTGTATATTTTATTTTAAACATTTGTAATAAGAGACTTTGTATATTAATTATAATATCTCTGTATTTTGGCGAGTTTTATATGTAAAAGTTAGTTTTAATTTAGCCGAAAATCAGGAGTGTTACAATTGGTATCAGAGCGGGTTCTTTCTTGGTTATGTGTTGAGATCGTCACATCTTAGCACCGCTTTTTAACTTTTTAAACTCTTCTTACATTTTGAGGTTTCATTTATTTTAAAATTTAAGTTCGAGGACGAACTTTATTTTTAAGGAGGGTGAAATGTAATACCACTGGAATTTTTAACTTTGTTTTAATTTTCTAAGCTCGAACTTCGAGACGAAGTTCATTTTAATGGGGTAATATTGTAATATCCCAAATATTTTAACGTTCTATTTAAATAATTTATTACACTCTTTATTTTAAAGGAAATAATAATAATAATAATAATAATAATAATAATAATAATAATAATAATAATAATAATAATAATAATAATAATAGAAAAAGAATCTTTAAATCTATTTACCAATTTAAATAGGTTTAGCCCTTATTTTGTATTCATGCGTTAGTCTTTTGACCCTCTTTTCAGCCGCCCTAGCTAAATCCATCTCTTCTTAATCCACAATTTGCATTATATTCCTACCCTTTGTCTGCCATATACTTTGCAACATGCTATGTCATGATCATCATCGCCATTCAATATCCATATAATGATCTCGGACCATTTGTTCTCTCTGCAAATCCCTGTACGAATATTATCACCTTATTATTTTAATAGCATCGTGTATGGCGCTCGTATTGCTCTGTGTCTAATTTGTTGGTCCTTGCAGCAATTTTAACTCAAATTTAAGGTAACACGATTCTACCGATCCTAATACTTTTACTATTGTTCGTGGTTGTGTGTGTATGTGCAATTATTTGTTATTGGATGATAGTAGTGATTAATTGTTGTGGTATAATATTATGCGTATTAGTAATTCTATGTTTCTAGCCTTAATTTTATTATCTTGTGAGACGGGTTTACGATTACTGTCTTAAATAGCTCGAGAGTTTGACTTAATTGATAAAGGATAATTTGTGGGAATTGTTGGGTTTGTGTTTGGTTGCAAGGTACGTGGTGAACAGAGACATAATTGAGTTTGGTTATGTAATATTAGGGTAAGCTATACTTTACGGATTGATTAGTTTACCATGTGATTGACAATGGTAGTAATGTTTATTAACGTACGCCAGGGTGGTTGTTGTTGAGCCAAAGTGGCCTTAATTAATGTGTGGACTTGACCAACGATGGAGATTAGTTTATTGTGATGGATAATTGGTTTTGCTATGGTTAAGGATGTTGAGGACGAGATTGATGGATTTTTATATTGTGTTTAAGTTGTCATTTTCTTTGACATTGACTTGTGGGTGAATAGCTTAGAGTTATTTTCTAAGTGTTGAGCAGTTCCGTTAATGGAATATTTGACAATATCGGTATTAAAATTGAGACGGAAATTGGTTACTAGTATTGAGCTATGAGTTATGGGGCCTTTGAGCCGAGTTATGTTTACGGTCCAGTGTGACTATGGTTATTGAGTTAATTGAGTTTGAAATCGATATTGAGATGGAAGTATTGTTTCGCGGTTTTTATACGCCAATTCACTCACCCCTTGTCTTTGTCTTAGGGTCGACGATGAGAATACGATACATGGTTACATTGGATTGTTATATTAAGAGATAGAGTAATGAGTGAGACGGAGTAATGGGATGAAACTTGGTTAACTATTGGAATAAGAGAGTGTGGTATATAATGGAAATAGAAAGGGGTTTGTCTGATTGGTTGTCGGGGAGTGTTTTTATTATTCTCTCTGTTTATTTTTATTTTTACTTGTGTCTGTTTCCACGCCATGACAAAAAACTATTCTCGCTTATATTGAGGTATTATCTCGTTACTCACTTTTCTACCGACGTGTTTTCTCCTTCGGGGCTACTCGTCATGGGGGTAGTTCATTTCTGTCTTCTGATTTTTCTTTTCAGGTGACTTCCGTTGCTGTTCAAAAGGATTTGTTTTCAAGTCAAGTTTTTATTAGTTATAAAAGTTTTATTTCATTTTCTATCTTGTATATTTTATTTTAAACATTTGTAATAAGAGACTTTGTATATTAATTATAATATCTCTGTATTTTGGCGAGTTTTATATGTAAAAGTTAGTTTTAATTTAGCCGAAAATCAGGAGTGTTACAATTGGTATCAGAGCGGGTTCTTTCTTGGTTATGTGTTGAGATCGTCACATCTTAGCACCGCTTTTTAACTTTTTAAACTCTTCTTACATTTTGAGGTTTCATTTATTTTAAAATTTAAGTTCGAGGACGAACTTTATTTTTAAGGAGGGTGAAATGTAATACCACTGGAATTTTTAACTTTGTTTTAATTTTCTAAGCTCGAACTTCGAGACGAAGTTCATTTTAATGGGGTAATATTGTAATATCCCAAATATTTTAACGTTCTATTTAAATAATTTATTACACTCTTTATTTTAAAGGAAATAATAAAAATAATAATAATAATAATAATAATAATAATAATAATAATAATAATAATAATAGAAAAAGAATCTTTAAATCTATTTACCAATTTAAATAGGTTTAGCCCTTATTTTGTATTCATGCGTTAGTCTTTTGACCCTCTTTTCACCGCCTAGCTAAATCCATCTCTTCTTAATCCACAATTTGCATTATATTCCTACCCTTTGTCTGCCATATACTTTGCAACATGCTATGTCATGATCATCATCGCCATTCAATATCCATATAATGATCTCGGACCATTTGTTCTCTCTGCAAATCCCTGTACGAATATTATCACCTTATTATTTTAATAGCATCGTGTATGGCGCTCGTATTGCTCTGTGTCTAATTTGTTGGTCCTTGCAGCAATTTTAACTCAAATTTAAGGTAACACGATTCTACCGATCCTAATACTTTTACTATTGTTCGTGGTTGTGTGTGTATGTGCAATTATTTGTTATTGGATGATAGTAGTGATTAATTGTTGTGGTATAATATTATGCGTATTAGTAATTCTATGTTTCTAGCCTTAATTTTATTATCTTGTGAGACGGGTTTACGATTACTGTCTTAAATAGCTCGAGAGTTTGACTTAATTGATAAAGGATAATTTGTGGGAATTGTTGGGTTTGTGTTTGGTTGCAAGGTACGTGGTGAACAGAGACATAATTGAGTTTGGTTATGTAATATTAGGGTAAGCTATACTTTACGGATTGATTAGTTTACCATGTGATTGACAATGGTAGTAATGTTTATTAACGTACGCCAGGGTGGTTGTTGTTGAGCCAAAGTGGCCTTAATTAATGTGTGGACTTGACCAACGATGGAGATTAGTTTATTGTGATGGATAATTGGTTTTGCTATGGTTAAGGATGTTGAGGACGAGATTGATGGATTTTTATATTGTGTTTAAGTTGTCATTTTCTTTGACATTGACTTGTGGGTGAATAGCTTAGAGTTATTTTCTAAGTGGTGAGCAGTTCCGTTAATGGAATATTTGACAATATCGGTATTAAAATTGAGACGGAAATTGGTTACTAGTATTGAGCTATGAGTTATGGGGCCTTTGAGCCGAGTTATGTTTACGGTCCAGTGTGACTATGGTTATTGAGTTAATTGAGTTTGAAATCGATATTGAGATGGAAGTATTGTTTCGCGGTTTTTATACGCTAATTCACTCACCCCTTGTCTTTGTCTTAGGGTCGACGATGAGAATACGATACATGGTTACATTGGATTGTTATATTAAGAGATAGAGTAATGAGTGAGACGGAGTAATGGGATGAAACTTGGTTAACTATTGGAATAAGAGAGTGTGGTATATAATGGAAATAGAAAGGAGTTTGTCTGATTGGTTGTCGGGGAGTGTTTTTATTATTCTCTCTGTTTATTTTTATTTTTACTTGTGTCTGTTTCCACGCCATGACCAAAAACTATTCTGCTTATATTGAGGTATTATCTGTTACTCAGCTTTTCGGCTGACGTGTTTTCTCCCTTCGGGGCTACTCGTCATGGGGGTAGTTCATTTCTGTCTTCTGATTTTTCTTTTCAGGTGACTTCCGTTGCTGTTCAAAAGGATTTGTTTTCAAGTCAAGTTTTTATTAGTTATAAAAGTTTTATTTCATTTTCTATCTTGTATATTTTATTTTAAACATTTGTAATAAGAGAGTTTGTATATTAATTATAATATCTCTGTATTTTGGCGAGTTTTATATGTAAAAGTTAGTTTTAATTTTGCCGAAAATCAGGAGTGTTACAATTGGTATCAGAGCGGGTTCTTTCTTGGTTATGTGTTGAGATCGTCACATCTTAGCACCGCTTTTTAACTTTTTAAACTCTTCTTACATTTTGAGGTTTCATTTATTTTAAAATTTAAGTTCGAGGACGAACTTTATTTTTAAGGAGGGTGAAATGTAATACCACTGGAATTTTTAACTTTGTTTTAATTTTCTAAGCTCGAACTTCGAGACGAAGTTCATTTTAATGGGGTAATATTGTAATATCCCAAATATTTTAACGTTCTATTTAAATAATTTATTACACTCTTTATTTTAAAGGAAATAATAATAATAATAATAATAATAATAATAATAATAATAATAGAAAAAGAATCTTTAAATCTATTTACCAATTTAAATAGGTTTAGCCCTTATTTTGTATTCATGCGTTAGTCTTTTGACCCTCTTTTCAAATTAGCCTAGCTAAATCCATCTCTTCTTAATCCACAATTTGCATTATATTCCTACCCTTTGTCTGCCATATACTTTGCAACATGCTATGTCATGATCATCATCGCCATTCAATATCCATATAATGATCTCGGACCATTTGTTCTCTCTGCAAATCCCTGTACGAATATTATCACCTTATTATTTTAATAACATCGTGTATGGCGCTCGTATTGCTCTGTGTCTAATTTGTTGGTCCTTGCAGCAATTTTAACTCAAATTTAAGGTAACACGATTCTACCGATCCTAATACTTTTACTATTGTTCGTGGTTGTGTGTGTATGTGCAATTATTTGTTATTGTATGATAGTAGTGATTAATTGTTGTGGTATAATATTATGCGTATTAGTAATTCTATGTTTCTAGCCTTAATTTTATTATCTTGTGAGACGGGTTTACGATTACTGTCTTAAATAGCTCGAGAGTTTGACTTAATTGATAAAGGATAATTTGTGGGAATTGTTGGGTTTGTGTTTGGTTGCAAGGTACGTGGTGAACAGAGACATAATTGAGTTTGGTTATGTAATATTAGGGTAAGCTATACTTTACGGATTGATTAGTTTACCATGTGATTGACAATGGTAGTAATGTTTATTAACGTACGCCAGGGTGGTTGTTGTTGAGCCAAAGTGGCCTTAATTAATGTGTGGACTTGACCAACGATGGAGATTAGTTTATTGTGATGGATAATTGGTTTTGCTATGGTTAAGGATGTTGAGGACGAGATTGATGGATTTTTATATTGTGTTTAAGTTGTCATTTTCGTTGACATTGACTTGTGGGTGAATAGCTTAGAGTTATTTTCTAAGTGTTGAGCAGTTCCGTTAATGGAATATTTGACAATATCGGTATTAAAATTGAGACGGAAATTGGTTACTAGTATTGAGCTATGAGTTATGGGGCCTTTGAGCCGAGTTATGTTTACGGTCCAGTGTGACTATGGTTATTGAGTTAATTGAGTTTGAAATCGATATTGAGATGGAAGTATTGTTTCGCGGTTTTTATACGCCAGTTCACTCACCCCTTGTCTTTGTCTTAGGGTCGACGATGAGAATACGATACATGGTTACATTGGATTGTTATATTAAGAGATAGAGTAATGAGTGAGACGGAGTAATGAGATGAAACTTGGTTAACTATTGGAATAAGAGAGTGTGGTATGTAATGGAAATAGAAAGGAGTTTGTCTGATTGGTTGTCGGGGAGTGTTTTTATTATTCTCTCCGTTTATTTTTATTTTTACTTGTGTCTGTTTCCACGCCATGACCAAAAACTATTCTGCTTATATTGAGGTATTATCTGTTACTCAGCTTTCCGGCTAACGTGTTTTCTCCCTTCGGGGCTACTCGTCATGGGGGTAGTTCATTTCTGTCTTCTGATTTTTCTTTTCAGGTGACTTCCGTTGCTGTTCAAAAGGATTTGTTTTCAAGTCAAGTTTTTATTAGTTATAAATGTTTTATTTCATTTTCTATCTTGTATATTTTATTTTAAACATTTGTAATAAGAGACTTTGTATATTAATTATAATATCTCTGTATTTCGGCGAGTTTTATATGTAAAAGTTAGTTTTAATTTAGCCGAAAATCAGGGGTGTTACAATTGGTATCAGAGCGGGTTCTTTCTTGGTTATGTGTTGAGATCGTCACATCTTAGCACCGCTTTTTAACTTTTTAAACTCTTCTTACATTTTGAGGTTTCATATATTTTAAAATTTAAGTTCGAGGACGAACTTTATTTTTAAGGAGGGTGGAATGTAATACCACTGGAATTTTTAACTTTGTTTTAATTTTCTAAGCTCGAACTTCGGGACGAAGTTCATGAAGGAAAAGAAGATCTATATACTCAACATATTCATATATGTTTTAATTTAATTGTCATAAAATTAAAAGGTGGATCTTATGCATGCAAACTAATAAACAATATAAAGAAGAAACCATCATCTTACATTGTGATTTTCGGATTTATGGGCACAAGTGAGTTCACCTACTCACTTGTTCTTGAGCTTTCCTTATGGATGAACAAGATTCAAGTATAGAATCCCTCCCAAAAGCATATACCCAAGGAAACTCATAATTAACCAATATTATTTAGATGTAGTAATAATATTAGTTTTACAATAAAATTGACACAAAATAAATTGTATTTTGGCTCTTGAATGATTCGGTCAAGAGGGAGTATATGAGATTTTATTTCTCTAGAAAAATCACATATTGTAGAGATTATGCATTTTCTTACACTAGAAAATTATATTGTGAAAGGAATGAATAATAATGTGTAAGAGAAAAACACTTCTCTCTTTTCTTGTGGAATGGCCGAAAAAAATGGCCTTGGGTAGCATGCCCAATGCCTTTCATTTTTGCTCTTCTCAAAAGGTAGGTGTGCATGGCTACTACTTAGATATGATAATTGTGTTTTCCACTCAAGATAAAAACACAATACATATCTTACACTCCCTCCTCATTTTCGGTTTTAAGCATAAAATGGAGAATCCATTTTATTTTGTCATTTGTCAAATTTGTCACATGTAACATGTTACATGACATGTCACAATGTTATGTATTTTTAACATATTAAAAATCAACATACTCATAAAATATGTCATTTACAAAATCGACTAGTAATTCGTAATTACTTGTACCAAAAATGTTTCCAAATTATAAACTACAACACTCTGTATTTATAATAATTTATTCATTCCGTTTCAATTGTTTGTGTAAACAATAATTTCATCTAAGTAATAAAATAATTCGATTACTTAGACCGTGTCTCATTTAATCATATTTACAATAAGATACGTAAATTATACTCACAAAATCATCCGTCAATTTTAAGCAATTTAATTAACTCGTATCGGTATACGATCAATTAAATAATCAATTAAGAGTATTTCCCTATAGGTATGACCTAAGGGGATCAACTGATCACCACCATCGCACGACAGTAATGTCAAACTCTAGTCAGCCAATCATTACCGATATGTGTGGACCAGTTGATTGTAAAATATTACATCCCACATGTATTCTTAAAATGAGATTTAATAATGATATTTAAATCATGTGATCGTACTATTGTTGACGACACATTTCCCAACAATCTCCCACTTGTCCTCGACAAGTGTGCGTCACCAATTCTCTTGTCCTATTACTATCTCCCACTCAATGCAAGGTGTCTTTCAGGTCGTACTTGCAAGTGATCATATCGAGAGTGGTTTCCTCGATCTGGAGAATAACTGATTGACCGGATTTATCTATCATAGATACCTTCCGAGCGTGGCCACGCATTTCCAGTTCATTACTCCTCGAGTGGCCCTGAGATATTGTTTTAACCCTGACAAAGGGATGGACAATTCCTATCGCACTCATTCCCTTCGACTAGCCACAACCATCATAACCCAAAATATGCCCATTTGACCCCATTTACGAAGGTCGTAGTAACACAAATCAAAGTTAATCTGAAACTGTGCCATCTTAGGTGAATAGTCTTTAGTCAAAAGAATCGACTCATTAGAATACTATAGTAGCTCTCGCCACGACCAGGCTATATAAATTGCCAGAACTCTATAAGCGGTCATAAGGCCCGACAAAGTGTTCCTAACAGTCTGCCTATGTGATCGACTAGTCATCTCACATGACTCTATGACACTTGAACTTGCCATCAATCGCATCACACTCTAGTCACTTCGAGACGTCACCTCATACAAGCGACTATGGGCTAATACTATGTTAATCCGGGTTCACTTTAACGGGGTTCAACGTTGTCTCTACAACCCGTTTGGATGTAACAAAGTATAATAAAAGAGTTTTAAAATAAAACTCGAACGACAAATGCGATTATCACACATGAATAGTCAATGCCTGATTACTATTTCATGTTCTATAATCTAATTTGATCTTGTACGTAGTTGTTCATTTCAATTTAATTTAATTGAAATGACATGACTCATCATGTTTAGCCTTTGAGAAGGCTTTGGTTAGTAGGTTTTATCAATTTCTTGTACCTTGCTCAACCTTACTACATACTCGTTTTCCTCTGTAATGTATACATTTGCATCACAAAACTTTCTGAGTACGTGTCGAGATCCAATCAAGACATAGGTCCTCTAGCCTAAGAATAGCTCCCACTGTTTTCACAGTGTGCGGCACTCATCCTCTTACACATCTCATGATTGCAAGTGTACTCAATTTCCGTTATAAATATCTCTCATTGTTCTTTATTACCTAGAACGATTCTAGAAAATCTACTTCTTAATTAACATAGCCACAATGGTATCTTAACCATCTTAATGTGTTTTGATTATGGTTTTGTCGGAAACCATGCGCAATCTCAATTGTCAATTGTCACTTGTGTAACACCCTTACACAAAATTGTATCATAAACACTTTGCTTTACTTCCTTAATGCTTCTGCAAGCACTTAAGGGTAATCTTTATAGCTTACTTGGTAAAGATTACTTAAATTCGATTTTTGAAAACAATTCATCATACTCAAAGCATATGAAGTGTTATACATCATTTCTTTTTAATTGATTCGGCAGCGGAAGCAAATGAAATCAATCAAATATGTTCAATTTAATTGAACTAGTCATGAATCTTATCAACATAAGACTTCTTACTGACGCTAATATCATGTGGATTTATCTTCATAAATCCGGATATTCAAGATGTATTATAATACTCCAAAAGTCTTAAATCATTCTCAATGATCAATATGTCATCCACATATCGGACTAATTAAAAATTCCGTAACTCCCACTAAACTCCATGTATAAACACAACTTCTCGACTTATCGAGAAATGTTTTATCACATGATCAAAATGTTGATTCCAACTCATTGATGTCCTACTTAATATCCTCTCTTAAGTTTCGCATTATCTTAGGATTGCAAGAATCTATAAAACTTATGACATGTATTGAATACATTCCTTCTATTGAAGAAGTGGGTTTTAGATTCACTTGCTGTATGCATATCCTCATAATGAAACACAATCCCTAAGATGATCCAAATAGACTTAATCATTTCAATTAGTGCAAAACCCTTTGCAATCAATCTTGCTTTGAAATATCTCTTTATTAGTGCAAAACCCTTTGTCACTAATCAAGCCCTTATGTTTCGGATTTTCATGGCTCTAAGCCTTGTATTGAGTTGTGACTTAAACACTCTTATGTAAGTCATATGATCATTACTTTCTAGAAGTAATCAACTTGAATCAAACAATTTCTTTTGTAAGTTATAAGCTCTTTACTTTCTTAAAAGTAGCATGAATTCATCATTTTTAACAAGTGACGAATTTAACCTCCTAGGTTTTGAAGAAACAATGTATAATGTCTTACACAAAACGTCTCATGTAGCCAAGAAAGACCAGTTTCTTGCGACATAACATTCTCTGTGGCATTCTTTGTGGCTCTTGAATAATTTCTCCCACTCTGTCTTCTAAAAATAAACTTGTATTTTAGAAAGACAGCTTCACGAGCCGCAAACCCGTCGTACTCGTGATAATTGAAGAGGGAAAAATGAGCCTTTGTTTCTTGTGAAAACTTACAAACATGGTACCCTTACCATTTCATATCTCATATGATTCGATTTAGTGGAAAAATAATTTAGACAAAATGATAAAATTCCCAAAAGGATCAAGTAACTCAAAGTAACTTGATCGAAGTCCAAACCTTATCGAATAGCGTTTGAATTCTTATCCAATCACACATTATTTCATAATGCGTGCTAAGAGAGATTAACTTGTGATATTAGATCACATTTCCATTAGCTTACATCAAAGTCTTCACTTTGATAATTCCATCACGACTAAATCGTGATTTCTTTAACTCTTTAAACTTCTTTAAGATTTTTCTATTTACCTTATTAAGTTTCACATTAGGGTCAACTTTGGAGTAAAACTCTTAGGACTTGATTTTTGGACATATAAGACTCGAAAACAAGAACTAACTTGGACAGAATTAGACTCAACAAAGGACTCGATTTGGACACTTAGATGGATTGTTTTAAGGACCAACAAGCTATATAAGGACACATTTAGAAGCTAATAAACGATTCAACCAAAGCAAGGCACGAAACAGCCTGTTTTGGACGAATATAAGATCCTAAATAGCTTGATAACTTTGAAAGAAAGCAATGGAAATAAGATTGTAACTTAAATGCTTATGAACTAAACATTCAAATAACAATTCCCACAATAACTTAAGGCAACAAAACAGAAACTTTGGGACTGTTTTGACACAAAACAATAACAAGACTCGGGATATGACTTGAGAAGATCACAAAGCAATCTCAAGACTCGGGATGTTGTTCAAGATCACAAAGCAAGAACTAATCCCCTTATGCACTTGGTCAGATCACAAAGCAAACCAAGATACACGACCCCAAACACTAAGTAATGGAGTTGTTCTAGCACTAAGCAAAGAACTAATCAAGGGTTTTGAGAAACATCATAAAACTCATAATTTTCATTAACTCCAATCTGATTTTCTCATATGTCTAACTTGGTTTATATAGACAAAGGCTTACAATCTTGACCCTTGATTACAAGTTACATCTAAGGGCCACAAAATGAGCAGCTAAAAGGACATAAAAACAGCAGCCTAGGCCTCATACAATGCTGAAATTGAAAATGACATAAAGCAAAGAAATGATAAAGTAAACTAATAGTCCAATCTTCCTTGTTTGTAGCTCAACTTCTTATTTATGATTATATGGACTGATTGGAGGCTTGTGGAACCGTGTATGACTCCTATTCAGCTCCAAAAAAGTCTCTTGAGCTTTGTTGGATCAAAAGAGGAAAGATTGATAGCGACATTTAGCTCATTGTTCAAAACCGGGTCCCCTTGTACCTTTGCTTTAGTTCTTCAAATAATTTCTGAATGGTAACCCTTGGAGATAAAAGATCCTACACAAAAACATCCTAAACTCACCAAAGATGTGAAATAGGGCGGTTGGAGGCATGACTTCTTAGACGGAATTTAAGTTGGACCTCGATTGTTGGTGACGGTTCAAAACCGGGTTTGGAGAGCATCTTAGGAAATCAGACGCATTTTGGAAGAGGCATATCTCTTAGCTCAGGACGAATATCAGGGCCCATGATAGCTCATTTGAAAGCTAAGGGAGCTAACTTTCACCTCCAAAAAGAATCAACCTTAGACGTTGATTAAATCTCGAGTTATTGAACTTTTAGTGCACGTAGGTCATGGGCTGTCCAGAAATGCGCAGTCTGTTTGCATTAGCCATATCTCAAGCTATGGACCTGATATGGAGGTGATTCAAAATCCATCGTTTTTCTAAGATCCCAAGCTTTTCAAATGACATAAAAATCATTGTATTTGCATGAGTAAAACTTGAGATATAGAGCTTGGAAGTTAGGCTTGATGTAATGACACTTCAAAAAGCGATGAAATGCATTCAATTGTGAACTGTTCCTTGGACTGTTTCTTTTGGCTTAAAAATGAATCACAATGCAACAAATTTTGTTGCAAACTCCCTTTCTTCAAAAGAATTTGCCCTCAAATTCTTGACATTGTCATCTTCAACCTCTTCACAATAAGACCATACACACCTCAAGAGATGGATTATCATGACTTCCTCCCGGATCGTAGACTAGAATTGTGTATGGCAAGAGAGGTGTTGTTACTCTCTTGTCACCAAAGTTCTTGCACAAATCAGGCTCTAAGGACGTTTGAGGTTGCTCCTTACTCGGTTGGCATGCTCCCAAGATGTAGCTTTTGAAACAAGAACCATGGCTGATGTAGGAGGTCGGATTTGGTACACTCGAGTATGGAACAACCCAAGACTCTCCTCTTGCTTTACCCTTGCTTGAATCCGAACAAGTTCCACCATTGAACATGACCATGGACTGTCCAAACTCCATGGTTTGAAGGCTAAGTAGTCCTTGGTTAACAATCACTTCTCTAGGCCCCAAATCAGTAGCTTGGTCATTATTGATGGCTCCATGGGTAAGGGTATGGCTACTCTCCTCCTCACTAGTAGGCTCATTTAATGAGTTGAAGGGGGTTTTTGTTTCAAGACATGGGTTCTCAAAGATAGCACTACATGAGCTATTCATTTTAGCATAAGTGCTCATGACCTTTGGCTCAAGGGACTTAGACTTAGGACAAGCAATGTTTAAGCATGGCATGACAATTCCTTGGTCTAAACTCTCCTCTATCCCAACTGTTTTGGTTACCCCTAAACATTCCCTTTTAGCTAAAGCCTTATGGTTTTCAGGCCTTGCTAAGCTCTTCTCCACACACAAAGCCAACTCAAGCAATTCACCATATGAATGCATCATTTCTAATTTAATCCTCCTAGCAATTTCAGATTTCAAGCCATTGTAAAATTTGATTCCCTTTAGAAAAGAACTTACTTCATTGTCACACACAAAGTATAATTCCTCAAATAATCTAGCATACTCATGAACACTCAAGGAATTTTGTTTAAGGGTCTTAAGTTCAGCCAACAAATTATCCATGGTAGAAGAAGGTAGAAACTTTAATCTCATGTTCCTTTCAAGTTTAAACCAAGAACATATTCTACCCTTCCCTTCCATCCTCCTTAAAAATGTAAGAGTATTATACCACAACAAAGCAACACCCTTTAAAGAAGACACAACCAGTTTACACTTCTCTTTATCAGAAAAACACTTGTTCTCGAAATAGCATTCAACATCAAACAACCAAGACACAAATGCTCTACTGTTTTCACCATTAAAGGAAGGAAGTAATGGTGTGTTACCTTTACTTCTAAGGGTAGGAGAGGAATTAGAACACTCATAGGGCAGGAGGTGTTCTCCTTGGTACAAATCAGGAGGTTTTGGTTCCCTTGGAACCCCATGGGTACTTGTTGCACTCCTTGTATGCACATCACCGTCATACCCTTTTGTTAGAGCTTGCAACTTCACCATAGCTGCTTCTAATGACTTGGAAATGGAACCAAGATCACAAGGCTTCATCTTTGAGCATGGAACATAGGATACAACACCAATAGCTACTGATTTTCCCATGAAAAATCAGAATCACAACAACTTAAGTAAAACTGATTTTCAAGAAACAAACCAAAGCTTTGAAAACCTCTCTTCACTCATTGGGTTGTTTTTGTAGTTTTAGATGTAGTTAGGAAAGATGAACACTCAACCAAAGCTCTGATAACCAATTTGGAGTAAAACTCTTAGGACTTGATTTTTGGACATATAAGACTCGAAAACAAGAACTAACTTGGACAGAATTAGACTCAACAAAGGACTCGATTTGGACACTTAGATGGATTGTGTTAAGGACCAACAAGCTATATAAGGACACATTTAGAAGCTAATAAACGATTTAACCAAAGCAAGGCACGAAACAGCCTGTTTTGGACGAATATAAGATCCTAAATAGCTTGATAACTTTGAAAGAAAGCAATGGAAATAAGATTGTAACTTAAATGCTTATGAACTAAACATTCAAATAACAATTCCCACAATAACTTAAGGCAACAAAACAGAAACTTTGGGACTGTTTTGACACAAAACAATAACAAGACTCGGGATATGACTTGAGAAGATCACAAAGCAATCTCAAGACTCGGGATGTTGTTCAAGATCACAAAGCAAGAACTAATCCCCTTATGCACTTGGTCATATCACAAAGCAAACCAAGATACACGACCCCAAACACTAAGTAATGGAGTTGTTCTAGCACTAAGCAAAGAACTAATCAAGGGTTTTGAGAAACCTCATAAAACTCATAATTTTCATTAACTCCAATCTGATTTTCTCATATGTCTAACTTGGTTTATATAGACCAAGGCTTACAATCTTGACCCTTGATTACAAGTTACATCTAAGGGCCACAAAATGAGCAGCTAAAAGGACATAAAAACAGCAGCCTAGGCCTCTTACAATGCTGAAATTGAAAATGACATAAAGCAAAGAAATGATAAAGTAAACTAATAGTCCAATCTTCCTTGTTTGTAGCTCAACTTCTTATTTATGATTATATGGACTGATTGGAGGCTTGTGGAACCGTGTATGACTCCTATTCAGCTCCCAAAAAGTCTCTTGAGCTTTGTTGGATGAAAAGAGGAAAGATTGATAGCGACATTTAGCTTATTGTTCAAAATCGGGTCCCCTTGTACCTTTGCTTTAGTTCTTCAAATAATTTCTGAATGGTAACCCTTGGAGATAAAAGATCCTACACAAAAACATCCTAAACTCACCAAAGATGTGAAATATGGCGGTTGGAGGCATGACTTCTTAGACGGAATTGAAGTTGGACCTCGATTGTTGGTGACGGTTCAAAACCGGGTTTGGAGAGCATCTTAGGAAATCAGACGCATTTCGGAAGAGGCATATCTCTTAGCTCAGGACGAATATCAGGGCCCATGATAGCTCATTTGAAAGCTAAGGGAGCTAACTTTCACCTCCAAAAAGAATCAACCTTAGACGTTGAGTAAATCTCGAGTTATTGAACTTTTAGTGCACGTAGGTCATGGGCTGTTTAGAAATGCGCAGTCTGTTTGCATCAGCCATATCTTAAGCTATAGACCTGATATGGAGGTGATTCAAAATCCATCGTTTTTCTAAGATCACAAGCTTTCTAATGACATAAGAATCATTGTATTTGCATGAGCAAAACTTGAGATATAGAGCTTGGAAGTTAGGCTTGATGTAATGACACTTCAAAAAGCGATGAAATGCATTCAATTGTGAACTGTTCCTTGGACTGTTTCTTTTGGCTTAAAAATGAATCACAATGCAACAAATTTTGTTGCAAACTTAAATCGTTGGTAAAATAGAATGATCAACCTATTATGGATCATTGATTTATAACCCCGATCTCCTTTTCAACCAAAAGGCACGAGATATCTTGCTTTGAATACAAGATACGCATATACCATTAACAAGCTAATGGTTTCAAGAGTACTCATTAACTCTTTGCGTTCATCAATCCAAAATTTTAAGGTTTAATCTTGGGTTACCAATTTGAGTCTTGCATCATCTTCATGATATATCATTCTAGTTTGGTTTAGAATATAATCACCTTGATAAAGGGCTAGCCATACATCAAATCGTGGTGTATAGGGTCACAAAAGCGAAACCTCTTTTGTATCTTAACAAGTTTGTATTCTTATTTAGAGTTTATGTACTTAATAGTCACAATTAAGTACAACTCCCAATCCAAAAACTAGATTTAGTACACAATGACTCTATCTCTTGACATTATTGTTGCTAGTCGTCATATTCTAATCATCCTATGTATCAAGTACAATGATGAAAACCTCCATTGGTTTCTAATATTGACGAAGTAGTACTAGAAAAATTTTATGTTTAATCAAATAAAAAATTAAAGAAGAAGGTTCAATTAGATGTCCCACAACTAACTTGTTGATACTTCAATAATTTGGGGTAGTTTCCTTTCTCGTGTCCAACATTTAAGACAATGGAAACTTATCGGTCGGGATTGATAGGTTTAGTATCGTCATTCTCAACAACTTTACCTTTAACATTACCTTGTATCAATTCCATTCTAATCTTACTTCTTGAACCTCGTCCTCATCTTAACGGTTTAAGAGAATGCTCCCACTCATTTCAATGAGTCTTTGCTTTGAGAAGCAAAATTGAATTCATGAAGATTACTCTTCATTTGTTCGTTTTAGTCTTTAAACTTTCATTGAAGTGGTTGCGTTATTTTGGTCAATTACGAATTCTTGACAAAACTAATTACCAAAACAATTTATCCCTTCAAGGTACTTAATTCATTTAAGTACATGAAAAACAATCCATTGTAAGTAGATGTGTTAGTCTAGAATCAAAAAAACCTGTTTGATAATGAATAACTTTAATCTATACTCTTTACAAAAGATCCTTAGCAATAGTTCGTTTGAGGTTTTAGAAGCAAATTCAAATTTTGTCTTTAGTTACGATGTTTTAATGGAGATTTGTATCAAAATCGAAATGATATCGTATATGAATTGTGGTAAAGAAATAGAACAATATAAAAACGGAATAGTGTAAAACATAACATTTATCGTTTTATTCATACTTGAAAAACAAGTATAGCATTTACATAGTGACCTCTACCCAACTATGATAAATGATTCCAAGACCCAAATTCATATTGACTTAGGCACGGTGGGGCCAATACATCCTTTATCAACATAACTCGGTGGATTAACGTTTAATCGATTCTACTTTTAGAACTCTTGGTCGATAATATTACATTAACAATTATCTTTAGCCCAAACCACATCCGACAAGGGCACGGTGGGGCCGATACATCCCTTATCAAAAACGTTTGTTGAGTTCAATCCAAATTTCGAATAAATGTGTCCATGATCCAAACCCACATTAACTTGGGCACGGTGTGGCCGATACATCCCTTATCAACATGAATTCGGTGGATAGACATTTATCACCCACTTCCCCTACGTAACAAGGTTTGTACCCCGGTGGGGCCGAGCGCACTCCCTCGCGAAATAGGTTTTCACGGTTTCTACTATTTGGTAAGGCTATGTCTCAATTAATTGTTTTAGCGAGAGGTCATGTCAATTTATTATCTATCACGTTTTAAATGAACTAAAGCGGTAAACTACGATAATTTTAATTGACACGGTCGATAAACTCGATAAAAGAAGATGCATGTTTTAGTTATGGCGATTTAGCGATGCATGCGACATAAAATAAAATGCAAGCATAAAAATAAATAAATAAATCCTAGTATGGCGTTTCCTAAAATAGAAAAACTATTTAACTATTACATATTCGGAAACCAACTCCATTGGTCCCTTGAACTTCGGTTGTGACAAGCATCTTAAGGTAACACCGTCTTTATTTATCGCCATTCTTGAAGAAATCCGTCTTTGGGAACTCCGGAATGAATAAAATTACATAATAAATTACATAATTTCCTATTATACATTTGTAACTAAAATAAAATAAATCTATTAAATTACAAAACGGTGATACGAGATCACAATAAAATTACAACCGAATCGATATTTCCATACATTTCGGGAAAAACCAATTAAAATCTAAGGCCATACTAAGTGAAATTACATAATTCAAAAATTACATAAATTAAAATTATGACAATCATAAAGAAAATGCAGCATTATAATATGTATGAACATGCCCAATTTTATGCTAAATCGCCTTTAATTAGCCAATATCGTATATTACTCGGTTTTTACGGATTTGCATGATTTCAACATTTTATAATCACAAAAATTACAAAAATTCATATTTATGCATAAGTTAATTACCCTAACCTCTTAGGACTCAAAATTTAGTCTTCACTAATTATTTGACCATAATTAACTCATATTTATAAAATTGTTCATTAATGGACTAAAAATATGGAAAAAAATATATTCATTAACTTTTCAATTTTAGATCTGAAAAAGATAATAAAATGCAACATATATCGTTTTTCCTTAGTCATAGATTATGTTTTTATTAATTTTTCACTAATAATGTCACTATTTATGCTATTTTTCTTCAAAAATCCATAAAACGTGCAAAAAGACTTCACTATAGCCCATTATTTTACACATATCTTGTAAAATTGCATGTGACAACATACTAAATTTCTATGACCAGATTCGAAATTTATCTCATATTAACCTATTTTTCACCTAAATCCGAATTTAATAATGAAGAATCCATTTTTCGAGCATAACAAGTCCAAAATTTATGAAAATTTACAGGTTATCTCAAAATAATATATGTGACAACATATCCAAAAATGACGGGAAAATTCGAAGTATAGCTAATTTTAGACCGAAAATGACATTTTTTCTCATAAAATCACATTTAAATGCCATTATTGTATAATATGAACAATAAAAATCCGTAACTTTAACCAAAATATCCTAAAACATTTAGGACCAGAAATTTTAACATGCATGAATTAATTTCGTGATATATCATAATAACACAAATTTTACAAGTTTTATATGTTAATCTTGATAACTCGGAAAAACTTTTAACCGATTTGCATGCAAACAACCATGGCTCTGATACCGATTGAAGGAAAAGAAGATCTATATACTCAACATATTCATATTTGTTTTAATTTAATTGTCATAAAATTAAATGGTGGATCTTATGCATGCAAACTAATAAACAATATAAAGAAGAAACCATCATCTTACATTGTGATTTTCGGATTTATGGGCACAAGTGAGTTCACCTACTCACTTGTTCTTGAGCTTTCCTTATGGATGAACAAGATTCAAGTATAGAATCCCTCCCAAAAGCATATACCCAAGGAAACTCATAATTAACCAATATTATTTAGATCTAGTAATAATATTAGTTTTACTATAAAATTGACATAAAATAAATTGTATTTTGGCTCTTGAATGATTCGGTCAAGAGGGAGTATATGAGATTTTATTTCTCTAGAAAAATCACATATTGTAGAGATTATGCATTTTCTTACACTAGAAAATTATATTGTGAAAGGAATGAATAATAATGTGTAAGAGAAAAACTCTTCTCTCTTTTCTTGTGGAATGGCCGAAAAAAATGGCCTTGGGTAGCATTCCCAATGCCTTTCATTTTTGCTCTTCTCAAAAGGTAGGTGTGCATGGCTACTACTTAGATATGATAATTGTGTTTTCCACTCAAGATAAAAACACAATACATATCTTACACTCCCTCCTCATTTTCGGTTTTAAGCATAAAATGGAGAATCCATTTTATTTTGTCATTTGTCAAATTTGTCACATGTAACATGTTACATGACATGTCACAATGTAATGTATTTTTAACATATTAAAAATCAACATACTCATAAAATATGTCATTTACAAAATCGACTAGTAATTCGTAATTACTTGTACCAAAAATGTTTCCAAATCATAAACTACAACATTCTGTATTTATAATAATTTATTCATTCCGTTTCAATTGTTTCTGTAAATAATAATTTCATCTAAGTAATAAAATAATTCGATTACTTAGACCGTGTCTCATTTAATCATTACAATAAGATACATAAATTATACTCACAAAATCATCCGTCAATTTTAAGCAATTTAATTAACTCGTATCGGTATACGATCAATTAAATAATCAATTAAGAGTATTTCCCTATAGGTATGACCTAAGGGGATCAACTGATCACCACCGTCGCACGACAGTAAAGTCAAACTCTAGTCAGCCAATCATTACCGATATGTGTGGACCAGTTGAGTGTAAAATATTACATCCCACATGTATTCTTAAAATGAGATTTAATAATGATATTTAAATCATGTGATCGCACTATTGTTGAGGACACATTTCCCAACAGTTCATTTTAAGGGGGTAATATTGTAATTTCCCAAATATTTTAACGTTCTATTTAAATAATTTATTACACTCTTTATTTTGAACGGGAGGACTTACCGTAGTGTGCTGGGGTATCGGCTGGGTGTTCCGTTATTCGCGGTATCTAGGCCCTGTCCGGCTTGCTCTCGGGTTTTTGCTGAGGATGTTTTTGGGGACCACGCTGTTTCTTGTACTGGTACTGTGGGCGTTAAACATCGGCATAACCTTGTCCGGGACACTCTTTTCGACATCTGCTATAGATTTGGTATTCTCATGGGGAAGGAGGTTGATATCGGTTTGGTTGATGGGCATGGTGGCTCTCTTCGTCCTGCGGATTTATTGCTTTATTCTTGGGACGGGGGCGTGATGTGTGCGTCGACTGACGGGTTCTTCACCTTTGACTCGGGGGGTTGGCGATTTTGTGCCGGGCCGGGTTGTCACCGATCTTTGCTCAAATAAAGTGTGCTAAGTATGGGGATTTGTGCGCGGTAGCGGGTTATGGTTTCCTACCTTTCTCTTTCTCTTCACTTGGGAGCTGGGTTCGGATCTTTGTTGCCTTGCTCAAGCGGATCCAGAAATTCTCGGTATCTCAGGATGCGGGGGCTCGGGTGGCCGCTTACATTTTTACTAGACTTAGCTTTGCTATTGCTAAGGGTGTGGGAGCCCAGATTGTCTCTCGGGTCCCTACCAATTTCATGTAAACTTTTATTTTTATTTTAATGAAAGCTGCGCGCATCCCTTTTCTTTTTTAAAAAAAATAAAAAATAAAAAAATAATAATCATAATGGCTGTGTTGAATGTTTTTTTCCCTTTTCTTTGCACTTTGTATGGAAGTTTTATCCACGCTTCTTAGAAAACTCCCTCATTTTTCTGGGTTCTCCTATCACCCAAAGTGTGTAAAAATTAATCTTACACACCTTATTTTTGCGGATGATTTGTTGGTCTTTACTCGAGGTGACCTCCCTTCTGTTCAGGCTATTGATAAGTGCCTAGCCCTTTTTGCTGCCTATTCTGGGTTGCGGGTAAATCCTATGAAATCAAACCTTTACTTCGGAGGAGTTTCTCCTCATGTGAAAGCTCTTATTCTTTCTACTACGGGATATGTTGAGGGTGAACTGCTTGTCCGATACTTAGGTATCCCATTGTTCAGTGCTAGGCTGACCCAAAAAATGTTTTTGCCCATGTTGGATAAGATTCGATGCTATATAACTCATTGGGCTAACAATCAACTGAGCTATGCCGGTAAGATTGCTCTCATTTATTCTGTGATTTTTGGCATTCAAAATTTTTGGGGAGCTAGTGTGCTTTTACCTAAGGGAGTTGTTAAACAAATTAACAAGATATGTAAGGACTTTCTTTGGGGGATTGGTGAAGGACACAGAAGAATGGTGTTTAAAAAATGGGGGAGTTTCTGTCGGCCAATGCAGAAGGGTGGAGTTAATATAAAGGAAATTCTCAGCTGGAATAAATGTCTAATGATGGATTGGATTCGCAAACTTGAACTTGACTCCTCTACCATATAGGTTCGATGGATCAAGGTGTATGTTCTTAAAGGGGTTAGTATATGGGATTTCAAACTTACTGCAGCTTATTCCTGGGGGTGGAGCAGTATAATTACTTGTCGAGATCTTCTCCTCTAGCTCAGAGGTAATTCAGGAGCTGCAAAAACTTTCCTCAGGCTACCTGACTTCAAGCAGCAAGTGTACGACTTAATTAGAGAGAAAGGCGCTCCTTTTTCTATGCATCATACTTTGGCTGACTCATTCACGTATCCCAAGCATTATGCGATTAGTCTTCTTGCTTTGCAGAATAAACTCGCTACTATAGATAATCTGTGCACTAGAGGGATTATCATGGTAAACAGGTGTGTATTATGTGAATGCCATGTAGAGAGCTGTGCGCACTTGTTCTTCGCCTGTCCTTTTTTTTCGTGATCTGGTCTCATATCTCCCAGTGGCTACGTATTGGGTTTAACTACAACCTGAGTGGTATTACTCGTTGGTTCAGACGCTGTAACAGAGATGCTGCACCTTACTCAGTTCTATGTATCTCATTTGGCAGGAGAGAAACAGAAGAACGTTTGCAGGCAAAGCTTCCTCGGCAACCGCTATCATTTGGAAAGTTAAATACTTGGTGTTGCTTCGTTCTACTAGTTAATTTCGGTTGGTTTGTTGTTTGAGTTTAGTGGGTTAAGGTGGCTACTCTGGCCTTCCATGTAGATGCTCAGGATCTTGTACTACAAAATTCCGATTATTTAATATTATGATCCTAACAATCTGCAATAAAAAAAAAAAAAAATAATAATAATAAGGATTATAATAATAAGGATTATTTGATAGAAATAATCCAAACTATTGACCATCTTCTTATAATAATCCGAACTTTAATTTAAGTCAAAACAAACCAGCCTATTACTCTCCTTTTCTTATATTACACTTATGTCATTTTTAACCTGTAAAATCAGGTAAACCAACAGGTGAACCACAATTTTTTTTTTTTTTTCATTTTAGTTTATAAGCCTACTTCTTCTTCCTCCATTAACTCTGTTGTCACCAAACATCACCACCACCACACCACGGCTGCACCACCCTCAACCCAACCCACCACCACGCCATAATTACCACATCACCAGATTGCCGCACACTGATATTACCATCCCGCCACAACTGAACTATACCCAAAGCAATGATTACAAGATCCAAGAGCAAACCCATCCCGAAAATTCGAAGAAAACACAGTACATCTGCACCGCTACCTCAGAACATCACCACTACACCATCCCACCCCACCAAACCATCTAGATGGCACCACCATCACCACACTCTCCATCTCCTATTCTCAATTTATCACCTAGGCATCACCGTCACCATTTTCGCACCATCGCGTTTTCCTCACTCGTGTTGTCCTGTGTGACAAAAGACCCCAAAAAATTTCTTGAATCTTCTTTTTCTCGTAATTAAAAGCCTAAATAAATATGTAAATTGCCCTATCATCGACAATCACAAATACTGATTATTAGAGTGCTTGTTTATCTTCAATCTCCATAAAATATCAATCTCAGTTCCAATCTCGATCAGATTAAAATTCATGTACCTAATACCAGTACCTAGATACATAGGAGGACGTCATTTATTTCTCCGTTCTTTGATCAAATCCATGCTTACTTTACCAAAACTGAAATCACCAGTACCTTCAAAGCTTCAATTAATACTTTTCTAGTAACTCTTTCACCTTCAAAACTGATTTTTGGTTATTGAAAGGGTATTGATTTCATTTTAGATTTCTTTTGTTAATTGTGACCGGACAAACGGGTAACAGGTTACCGAGTCTATTATGAGAAGATCAAGTTAATAGTATGATTTATTTTGAGATAAAACGAAGTTGGGATTAATATAAGAAGACCACCTATAGTTTGGATTATTCTTGTCAATTAACCATAATAATAATAATAATGATGATGATGATGATGATGATGATGATGATGATGATGATGATGATGATGATGGAAATATTAAAGTAATAATGGGTAATTTCCTACTTTCCTTATACAACCTATTCTACCACCATAAATAGAGGGAGTGGCTATATAGTAAACCCTATTTACTCATAAACTCACAAAAGAGAAAGACAAGGAGATCTAGAAAAAAGAAGGGAATTAGTTTTATTAACGCCTCAAGGTATGACCGTTACATAATTTAATATATATTTTATAACTATTAATTCTCATGTAAACTTCACGTAATTTGCCATGTTAGACCAATGTATGATATAACCCAGCCGTGACATTGACCGTGGACCACCAGGGGTGTGACCGGACCTCCGTTAGACCACCAATGACCGGCGGGAAGGGTGATTTAGTCGTTAGTTTTAGGGTGTTGATTCACTCGGTTTTTCGCGGGTTTTGAACTCTAACCAAGACATGAATAACCTAGGTGATCGGAGCCATTTGGTGTTCACAATTAAGCATATGTGGTCGTTGGTCAATGGTCGATACAAAACACAATTTATACTTCACAAACAACTCTACAATTAGTAAAGAGGCAAGTAAAGGTCGGATCCCAAGGGACGGGTATTGAAATGAAGATTCTATTGTAACTAGTGGTGTCTAGGGGTGTCACAAATTGGGTTGATGTAGAAGGTCACTAAACTAAAATAGCAATGAAAATAAACTAACAAGGTAAATGAAATAAGGGTGTAAACAATTGATTAAAAGCACTAAGGTGTCATGGGTTCATAGGGGAATCATGGGATATGATCATACAAACATGTTCTCAAATTATAAGCAAGCAATTATTGTTGTGATGGATTGAGTTGGGTTATATCTTACAATCCTAGGAAAGTTTGGGTCCCGGAGCCGAATCTCTTGGATTGTACAACACCTACAAGTCGACTTAATCTTCCCTACTTAACACATGCATGGTCTAACAAGACTCGAGTTGGGTTATGTCTTACGAGTCAAGTTGAAAGGATAGAAGATGATAGTAAATGCAAGGATTCATAGGCTTAGCATTTCATCAAATATAACATGTGCATGTATTAAGATCAAAACAAGCAAGCAAATAAAATATGAAAGCATATTAATTTAAGCATGAATCATTCCCCATGTTGGTTTCCCCTAATCACCCATTAAACCCTAGCTAAGAGACTACTCACTCATTATCATATTGATCATGCTAGAAAGGTTGTCAATCATACTAACATAATGAAACATGATGAATAAATGAAGGTAATTAGCAATAATTAAAAAGGGATTAAGAGATTATACCTACTAATGATTCCAATAATAAAGCAAGAATAATAGAAGAACTTGATGATTGATGGAAGGTTGTCAATCTCCCAATAAACCCAATAATCTTCTAATTACCAAAATAAATGAAGAACTAGAGAGAGATTAAAGAACTAAAACTTGGATTAAAACTTGATTAATAGTTGATTACAATATTGAAGAGAGATTTGATTGATACTAACTACTCTAATTATTGATAAGAAGAACATGCTCCTCTAATTAGACTAATGGGGTATTTATAGTGAAAATTAGGGAGGATGCATTAGGGTTAACTAAGGGCTAAACTAGTAATTACACTTTTTAAGTTGAGCAAGGAGCCTCCGGGATTGTCCGAGAGAAGGGCTTCTCCATTTCGTAGCTTGAAGAACGAAACTATGCTGTGCTGTGATCCGTGCGGCTGGGAGTCGGGACGGCCGGATCTGGGTGGACGATCCGAGCGGATCGAGGAACAAGACGCTCGGACTGGGCATGGGGAATCCGAGCGGATTCCTGGTGAGGACGCTCGGACTGGTGAGGACGGACGGATTCTCTACAATCCGTTCGGATTGTAGTTCAACAGCTTTCCTTCTTCTTTTTCTTCCCTTTTCTTCATGGATTCCTTGGGGATTTCCTTGGGGACTCAAGGATCCTTTTCTCAACAATGCTCTTCTACTATGCTATGTACAAAGGCCTTCTAGTCTTGTCTCTCCTTGATGCTTGGTCATTGAATATGATCAATTTAGCCTTGTTTTGCCATGAAAATGCAAGATTCTTACTCCTCTCCTACCAAGGGATCAAAATCTCAAAGAATATGCAAAACAAAGAAATAAAGATAAGAAATGACCCAAATAGGCACTAAAAAGCATAGAAACAATGGTAATTCGGGGGCTAAATATGCGCCAATTATGGTCGCATCAAATATCCCCAAACCGAACCTTTGCTCGTCCCGAGTAAAGAGGTGACAAAGACTAGGACCAATACTAAACTAACCTAATAATAATAGCCGATATGAGACAATTAGCGGGTCTCACTCCGCCCCTTCAACTCACAACAAGACAACCATGAGGTAGGATGCCTTCTTGCAAGGCAAGGTGGGTCTTGCCAAAATGGCGACACATCCAAACATTAAGCACGCAAAATCAAGTAATGGATGCATCTACAAAAGAATAGCCACTTTCCTCATCTAAGTGGCGGAAATTATCTACAAGGGAAGCAATTCAAGGGTACACAATCCTTCATAGATGCAATTTGTTCAAACTACTGAGCCTAGAAGGATACCAATAAATCACCTCCAAAAGGTGTCAAGCTAGGGTACCTTTGTCCTCAATCGTTAAATGCTTTTGTCAAGAGTAGACTCCCTATGGTGTTAGAAACACTGGAGGATCGCGGAATTCCCCCTCTTGCCTAGACAAGAAGAAGGGTCGTCCCCTCTCTACCATGCACAAAAATGGATACGATGGATAAAGGGATCGATAGATATTTGAGTTTCACTTTGGGAGTTTGCTTTTGTTTTTGTTTTTCCCCCCAATTTCTTGTGGCATTTGACATTTGAGAACACTTTCTTTGCCATTTCTTTTTGATTTTTGGCTTTTCAATACTTGACAATTTTTTTTTGCATTTCTTTTTGAACATTTTCAAAGTCACCCCAATTAGTAACGAGGGTGCCTTGTATTTGAAGCTTTAGGAGTTCTATTTTTGCTCCTCTTTTCATTTGATGCATTTTTGCAAACTTTCTTTCACTTTTTCATTTCATTGAACTCAAATAGATTTCTTTTTGTGCCCATTCCCTTTGATGACAAAAATGTGGTAGAACATGGATGAATGATAGAAGTATGCATGGTTTCAAGGGTCACCTTGGAATAAACGGTAGCCAAGGAGTTATCACACCACAAGGTACTATTGACTAGGCCTTAATCCATGGGTCAAAGGATACTAGCATGACACATCCTAGGGTGTTTTACAAATATTCTAACAAGCAAAGTCTTAAGAACAAAAAGCATCTACTAGGGCCTATATACACTTGTCAAGCTTCCCAAGTAGACGGTTTCGCAAAATTTTTCTAACATGCAAACTACATGCCATGATGCAACTAACATATACACATCCTAATGCAAATGATTCTACCAACTAACATGCCAAATAAACTAGATGCAATCCTAAATTCACATTGTTTTACCGCATCAATCAAAATAAAGCCACATAGTCATTAACATAAAGAGGAAAAAGGAGATTGGAAAGATCATACCATGCGGTCTTCAATATCCTCATGTCTCGGATGTGGCGTAGTCAATCAAAGTGAACAAGGATGAACGAACACAATATATACAAGACAATATATACAAGGGAAATGAACTTGTTTTTGGTTTTTTCAATTTTTAAATTTTTAAATTTTTGAATTTTTTTCAATTTTTATGGTTTTTGAATAAAAGCTAAGTGTTAGAATTCCCATCCCCACACTAATATGGGCATTGTCCTCAATGGCCAAAATGATGGAAATTATGCAAGGATGATGCATGATTTTCTATACTAAATGCAATTCTACTAAAATATACTACATGATGCATGATTTTTGTTATGACGGAGAGGATAATTTAAATTACCTCCCGTTGCGTATGCATTAACTTCCCCAAACCAAGTAAGACACTATTGCTAATGTCAAAGCATGGGGGAGTTCATGCACATGCTATGCTATGCATGAGACTAGATTGTCATTTTGGATTTTACAAAAGTGGGAACAATAAAGAACACCTCAAAGGAACCGAGGTGGGAGTCCTTTGATGTTGCTAGGACTTAAACCAACAATGATCAAAATGAAATAGAATACAAAGAGATATAGACAAACCGTGGGAGAGTAGGAATCTCCAAGGCTAGTCTTCCATCATGCTACTATCGTCATCACTTCCCTCATGAGAAGTGGTCACATTGCCACTTTCCTTGGCACTTTCTTCTTTGCTTTCCTCATCACCATCTTCCTCATCATTATCTTCACCATCTCTTTCTTCATCTCCACTTGCTTCTTCCTCAATGTTATCATCAAATTCCTCATCATTTCCAACAACCCCGTTGCCTTCCACCGCGTCCCTAGATGCACCCGGAAATAAGGCTTCTCTATCCGCCCAACTAGGCAAAGGACAAGATGGATCAAGGAGTCCTTGCCTAGCTAGATGTAGGAGGGGAGGATATTGAGCCAAATAAGCATTCTTCCGATCTTCATAAGCTTGCTTGTGCATGGCTTGCATTAGAAGAGTGACATAATCTTTTCCAATTTCAACTCCTTGCGGTTTGAACTCTTCATAATCATAGGGGTAAGGTGGTATAAAAATGGAAGAGGAGGGAGTTTCATGATCACCCTTTTGTTGTTGAATGATGTACTCGGCTTCCGTGGATAGGGGGAGTAAATAGTTGGTCCGGTGGACACTAAGACGGCAAATCTTTGCGGGTAGAGTGAATGATCGAGCCTCACTTGTAAGCCACCCATACTTGGTATCAAGGGGATTGTGAGCAACCCACTTAAACTTGTTAATCAAGGTGGACATATCAATAAGATGGCCACCATCCTTAGCCTTGTACTTGCTATCCTTATTGACATTAGGATCAAAGTGCTTGGCTAGGACCGTGACAAGGCCGCCATTAACGATTACGGTTTGACCCTTCTTCCCACTATCTACATGGAGCCATCTATCAACCAATAGCCTCAAAGAATTGTAAGGCTTGGTGTGAATTCTTCCAATATTCAAAGTTGATTCAAGGAGGATAAAATCGAGTCCCGTAAAATGATTGGTGTCTTTCCTAGCAATTATGGTATTTCCCACAACCTTGTGCCATATTCTTATGCCCGGATGATGGACCAAAAGAGCACGACAAGCTTTAAAATCTTCAAATTTCCTCCCGGAGATTGCCTCCCAAAGAGGCTCGGGATCATACTTCCCATATTGCTTATAGAATTTATGTTCATCGCTAAGACCCAATATTTTACCCAATTCCGGAAAGGTAATGCGTCTACTAGTGTTAGCTAGACGGAACTCAATATTTTCCCTATTCTCAACTTTTGTCACTTTTAAAGAACTTAAGAATTCCAAGACAAGGGAGGGGTATGTTACTTCCTTCATTTCAAACAATTTCTTTAAACCCATGGCATTGAAAAAGACTCTTGTTTGTTCAAGAATACCCAACTTCTCTAAAGCATCTTGACATATGAATTTGGTGGATTGAATTTGTTTCATGGCAAACTTGACAAATGTATTTCTATGAGAATCGGAAATGAATGTTACCTCCGGGTAATGCAAGAGTTGATTAATTACCGGAGTAGAGGGTGATGCTTCCATAGAAATTTGTTGAGGTGGTTGCACTTCCAAGCTTGGTGTTGATACCACCATTGTCAAAGCTTTCTTCATTTGTAGAGCTTTTTGCCTTTGAGAAAGAGTTGTAGTCTTTGGTGCCTTTGCTTTTGCTTTTGTTGCTCCCTTTGTTCTTGCCATTTGGTGAGCTAACCAAGAAAAAGATCAAAAATCTTCAATTTGTAGAATGCCCAAATTGATTTTGAAGGTGAAAGGCTTTGCCTTTATGAGAACAAAAATCAATTCAAAGGTGAAGATTTTGTGCTTGGTTTTGATTGTTAATGAAGATGGAGTGGTTGATTTGTTATTTGAAAGATGGTTTGATTTGATTTTGGTGAGTTTTGTTGAGGGTTTTTGTTTTTGAGATGGAGAGGATGAGGGTTTTGATGTTATGGGTAGTGTTTATGAGTGAATGAATGAATGAATGAAGGTGGGGTGGGTATTTAAAGAACTCGACATTTTCGAATTGCAGGGACAATCCGTGCGGATTAGGCGCAATCCGCTCGGATTCTTCAGCTTCAAATTTTCAAAAATCCCGCCTAGAGACGGGCGGATTCTGGAGAATCCGCTCGGATTCTTTTTGGGTGAGACGGGCGGATTTCGCACAGGACGGACGGATTCTTATCCAGAGATTTTTTCTTTGTTTTTCTTCAGCTGCAAGACGGGCGGATTGGTCACAAGACGGACGGATTCTGAGAGACGGGCGTCTTTCCAGAAATCCGCTCGGATTCTTCAACAGACAAGAATTTGCAGTTTTCAGCCCAGCCCAAGACGGGCGTCTTCTCAGCAGGACGCTTGGATCCACTGCAGACGGGCGGATTCTCAGGAATCCGCTCGGATTGGTCCTTGTGTACACGGATTCAGTTCCATCCGTGCACCAACGCATTCCCTTATCATTCTTTCTTTCAAATCTTGTGTTCTTCATTGCGGGGGCACTACTAAGGCATGAATAGCCTAGGCAATTGCCATCCCCGCACTAAGGTAAAGCACTACACATCAATTAAAATCATTAGTCCCTCCCTCACTTCTCTCTTTTCATGACAATTATGTTGATCAAAGTAAATAAAATCCAAAAATGACAAAAATGCAATACAAAAATTAAAGTGTAAGTTAGGGAGTTAGAAGTATTTACAAGTGGTGGTTTAGGGAGGACTCCACCAAACTCTCATTCTTGATGAGATGTCAAGGGGGCATGTTCAAGGTGTTGTTGATGTTGCTCAACACCTCGAAGAAGTAATTAAAAGCTTGTTCATTGTTGTGGTAGAGGTCCTCAATAGACCGTGGCCCTTGTTGTTGATCATGATCGATGGCATGCCCAATGTAGGGATTAAAGATCCCTTCAAATTCGTCGTCCCAAAGACCACAAACTTCATGGAGTTGATCATTGAAAATCTCTTGCTTGGATGGAGACAACTCTCCCAATTTCTTTTCTTGGCCAATGAGGCCATCTTCTTCTTCCTTGGTTGATTTTGATGAGCTTTGCAAGCTCTCCTTTTCACAACTCACTTGCTCTTTGAATGGAGCATCTTCAACTTTCTTCTTCCATTGGAGTTCCGATTTCTTCTTTTCATCTTTTCGGCTATAATGATCAATCATGAAACATGGCTCATGCAAACGAGGAGCTCTCATGGTCTTGTCAAGATTAAAAGTTATGCTTTCATCTCCCACTTCTAGAGTGAGCTCCCCATGTTTCACATCAATTACCGCACCCGCGGTGTGTAGGAAAGGTCTTCCTAAGATGATTGGAATGTTGGAATCTTCCTCCATATCAACAATGACAAAGTCCACCGGGATGAAAAACTTCCCAATTCGCACGGGGACATCTTCCCATATCCCTAGCGGTGTCTTCGTCGATCTATCGGCCATTTGAAGAGTGATGTTGGTACATTTAAGCTCTCCCATTCCCAACCTTTTACTTACCGAGTACGGCATGACACTCACACTAGCCCCTAGATCACATAAGGCTTTGTGGATCGTTGTGTCGCCGATGGTACACGGTATTGAGAAGCTTCCCGGATCCTTTAACTTTGGAGGTGAACTCCCTTGAAGAATTGCACTACTCACCTTAGTGAAGGCGATAGTCTCAAGTTTCCGGATTGACTTCTTCTTTGTGAGGATATCTTTCATGTACTTTGCATAGGCCGGAACGTGATTGATTAATTCCGTGAAAGGAATTGAGACTTCTAAGTTCTTCACAATTTCCATGAACTTTCCAAGTTGATCATCAAATTTGGGCTTGGCTTGACGACTTGGAAAAGGAAGTCTAATCACAATGGGCTCCTTTTCTTTGGTTTTGTCTTCATTTTTCTTTGAACTTTCTTCTTTTGATGATTCCCCTTCTTTGGGACCTTCCACCACAACTTCATTCTCACTAGCTCTCACAACTTCATCCTCAACTTACTTTTTCGGTGCTTCATATCTTGTACCACTTCTCAAGTGAATGGCACTAACCGTTTCATGTCTAGGGGGATTACCTTGAGGTGGTAATTGCCCCTTTTGTCTTGATGAGCTTGAAGATGCTAGTTGGGTCAATTGTGTTTCCAACATCTTGGTGTGAGCTAGAATGTTGTTGATGGTGGTATCCTTTGCTTGGCTATCCTTTTGCATTTGGGTGAAGAATTCTTGTTGATTTTTTTGCATTTGAATGACCGCTTTTTGGACATCAAAACTTTGGTCATTGTGGTGATTGTATGGATTTTGGTTTTGGTAGCCTTGGTTTTGATTGAAAAAGGGTCTTTGATTTTGATTTCTCATGGGTGGTGGAGTGTATGTAGTTTGAGGGTTTTGGACATTTTGGCTCTTGTATGAGAGATTTGGGTGGAACTTGGTGTTTTCATTGTAAAAATTTGAATAAGGGGTGCCACTTTTGTAAGCTTGGAAAGCATTGACTTGTTCGGTTGTTCCCCTACATTCACTTGAGTCATGACCCAAGGTTCCACAATTCTCACATATCCCGCTTGGGATTGATGAGGATGCCGTCATGGCATTGACATGATGCTTTGATGATTTTGAGCTTTCCTCAAGTCTAGCCATAGCTTGTTCAAACTTCAAGTTGATTGTGTCAATGTGAGCACTAAGTTGAGCACCCAATTGAGTCACGGTGTCTACTTCATACTTTCCTCCTCTAGTAGCCTTGCGAGGCCTACTATATTGCGAATTATGGACCGCCATTTCCTCAATCTTGTTCCATGTTTGATTGTCATCAACTTCGGTGAACATTCCATTTGATCCCATATTGAGAATGTTCCTTGAATCTTCATATAAACCATTCCAAAATTGTTGTACTAAAAACCATTCGCTAAGTCCATGGTGAGGACATGAGCGACAAATACCTTTGAACCGCTCCCAAGCTTCATACAAAGACTCTTCATCCCTTTGCTTAAAACCCGTAATTTGAGCTCTTAGCATATTGGTCTTCTCCAGTGGGTAGAATTTTTTGTAGAAAGCTAGAGCTAGCTTCTTCCAAGAATCTATTCCAAGGGTGGTCTTATCAAGGCCCTTCAACCATTGCTTTGCGGTGCCGATTAACGAAAAAGGAAATAAGACCCATCTTATTTGGTCTTGAGTCACGCCCGTTTGAGAGATAGCTTCACAATAATCACAAAATGTTTCCATATGAGAATGAGGGTCCTCACTAGGCATTTCCCCGAATTGGCTCCTCTCAACTAGTTGAATGAAGGCGGACTTGGCAATAAAGTTTCCGGTAAGATGTTGTGGGGTAGGAGTACCATTTGGTAGATCCTCCTCGGTGGGTATAGAGTGTGACGAGAATTTAGGCATTGTAGGTGGATTTTGTGTGGTATTGTTTAATGGGTTCTCTTCTCCTTCTATTGCGAAAGGATTGACAAACTCACTAGTGGGTTGAACAACTTCACCAACACCTCCCAAATTCCTCCTAACAAGTCTCCTATTATTCGTCAAGGTTCTTTCGATTTCACGGTCAAAAGGTAACAAATCTCCTTGTAACCTTCTAGACATGCAAAATATCAAACAACTAGAAAACAATTAGAACAAACCTTGAGGAGTTTTACTTCCCCAAGGTGAAAAAGACACAACTAAAAACAATAAAAGAAATCTTAAATCAATTAAACACCGTCCCCAAGACGGCGCCATTTTTGATCGGAGCCATTTGGTGTTCACAATTAAGCATATGTGGTCGTTGGTCAATGGTCGATACAAAACACAATTTATACTTCACAAACAACTCTACAATTAGTAAAGAGGCAAGTAAAGGTCGGATCCCAAGGGACGGGTATTGAAATGAAGATTCTATTGTAACTAGTGGTGTCTAGGGGTGTCACAAATTGGGTTGATGTAGAAGGTCACTAAACTAAAATAACAATGAAAATAAACTAACAAGGTAAATGAAATAAGGGTGTAAACAATTGATTAAAAGCACTAGGGTGTCATGGGTTCATAGGGGAATCATGGGATATGATCATACAAACATGTTCTCAAATTATAAGCAAGCAATTATTGTTGTGATGGATTGAGTTGGGTTATATCTTACAATCCTAGGAAAGTTTGGGTCCCGGAGCCGAATCTCTTGGATTGTACAACACCTACAAGTCGACTTAATCTTCCCTACTTAACACATGCATGGTCTAACAAGACTCGAGTTGGGTTATGTCTTACGAGTCAAGTTGAAAGGATAGCAGATGATAGTAAATGCAAGGATTCATAGGCTTAGCATTTCATCAAATATAACATGTGCATGTATTAAGATCAAAACAAGCAAGCAAATAAAATATGAAAGCATATTAATTTAAGCATGAATCATTCCCCATGTTGGTTTCCCCTAATCACCCATTAAACCCTAGCTAAGAGACTACTCACTCATTATCATATTGATCATGCTAGAAAGGTTGTCAATCATACTAACATAATGAAACATGATGAATAAATGAAGGTAATTAGCAATAATTAAAAAGGGATTAAGAGATTATACCTACTAATGATTCCAATAATAAAGCAAGAATAATAGAAGAACTTGATGATTGATGGAAGGTTGTCAATCTCCCAATAAACCCAATAATCTTCTAATTACCCAAAATAAATGAAGAACTAGAGAGAGATTAAAGAACTAAAACTTGGATTAAAACTTGATTAATAGTTGATTACAATATTGAAGAGAGATTTGATTGATACTAACTACTCTAATTATTGATAAGAAGAACATGCTCCTCTAATTAGACTAATGGGGTATTTATAGTGAAAATTAGGGAGGATGCATTAGGGTTAACTAAGGGCTAAACTAGTAATTACACTTTTTAAGTTGAGCAAGGAGCCTCCGGGATTGTCCGAGAGAAGGGCTTCTCCATTTCGTAGCTTGAAGAACGAAACTATGCTGTGCTGTGATCCGTGCGGCTGGGAGTCGGGACGGCCGGATCTGGGTGGACGATCCGAGCGGATCGAGGAACAAGACGCTCGGACTGGGCATGGGGAATCCGAGCGGATTCCTGGTGAGGACGCTCGGACTGGTGAGGACGGACGGATTCCCTACAATCCGTTCGGATTGTAGTTCAAAGACTTTCCTTCTTCTTTTTCTTCCCTTTTCTTCATGGATTCCTTGGGGATTTCCTTGGGGACTCAAGGATCCTTTTCTCAACAATGCTCTTCTACTATGCTATGTACAAAGGCCTTCTAGTCTTGTCTCTCCTTGATGCTTGGTCATTGAATATGATCAATTTAGCCTTGTTTTGCCATGAAAATGCAAGATTCTTACTCCTCTCCTACCAAGGGATCAAAATCTCAAAGAATATGCAAAACAAAGAACTAAAGATAAGAAATGACCCAAATAGGCACTAAAAAGCATAGAAACAATGGTAATTCGGGGGCTAAATATGCGCCAATTATGGTCGCATCACTAGGCTTGGTTAGGATGGCACCTGGGCCTGCGTCGACCACCGTGGGTGGTCAGGGGCGGTTAAAGGCGGTGGCTTTGGCAGTGGTTAGCCGGAATTACAAGGGAATGTGTGGTTGATGTTTACGCGATAGAATCTGGTTTATACCCTTTTATCATGACTGTTTTTAGACCGGACCTGGGTGGTTGGCTAGGGGGTTGTTAGTCGACCATAGTGGTCGCTCTAGGGTGGTCGAAGGTTACAATTGCTGCGGGCGTTGCCGGAGTTTCGCGAAAACAGGGGGGTTTGTTGGTGTTGTGTTGTGACCATCTTAAGACCGTTACTGTGACCGCCATGTTACATCGACGGGGTTTTGGACACCACCATTGGAACCACCGTGGGTCAAAGGTGACTGGGGTGGTGGGCAGTGGTGGTGTGGGGCTTCGTGGTGGCCGTGGATGGGTGTTGTACACGGGTGGTGTTGGGTTGTAGTTATTGTTGTTTGGGCAGCTGTATTTGTGGTGTTGATGTGGGTGGTTTGTGGTGCTGAGTACGGTGGAGTCTAGGCTCTTGGCGGTGTCGGGTGTGGGCATAATACACGGATTTTGGGGGTGTAATATGACAAGTTCAAACCGTGAGGTGTATAGGTGTGTTTATGTGTATAATATGAGTTGACATGGGATTATGGGTATTGTTGTGTTTAATTATTTAAGACGGGTTTTACATAATAATTTATTTGAGCACATAATTAAAATAATTAATTTATAACTAATTGAATTATTTAAATAAAGTAAATAATTAGTAATTGTAAATATTATTATAATTGCTAGGTGACGGACTTGTGGAACGGGTTTATTGAATAATACTTTTAGTAGATTGCATTAATTGGATTGCACTTTGGGAGTATTTGCTGAAAAGGTAGGATAACGATTCTACTGGACTTATTATTTATGCATCTTGTCATTTAATTGGATGTTGTGTGATGCGGTCGTTTCTACACCAAAAATAAAATACCTAGATTACTACTAACAGAAGTCAGCGGTAAGTAGGGTCGATCTCCACAGGGAGGCTAAGTTGCTATCTATCTGTTTAACTCCGTCTGTCAGGGTGTCACAGAAATGGGGGTTTTGAATTGATTTAACTAACTAGAGACTAAAGCGAGGGAAATAAATAAGAGAAATTAACAGCAAGAGAGAAGGGAGTATGCTAGGAGTCGGTCCACCGTGGCAGCTATCAGATCTTATACTATCGGGAATACTGAGGTGATTAAACTATTGATAAGAAGAGCTATGGTCGTCACCTTTCGGTCCTTAAACCGCCCTAGAGCGTAAACAGCTTAAATTTCGCCCTCACTGCAGTACCCTATTGTAATTAAGCAAGCCTTCCCTTCCAATCTTTCGATCTAGGTCGGGGTTCACTAGATTTATGGTCTCCTGCATGCATTCATTCGACCGGATAACAATTAAATTGCCTAATACAATTCCTATCGCAAGTCTAACCTATTCAAGTCAGTTAAAACATCGCTACCACGGCTTCCCTAATCCTAACATACTACGGGGAATTTAGCTAGACATGGAATTAATAAGAACAATAAATAAAGAGGGAGAGGGAATAATAACCATTAAATAAAAAGAGAGAAAGGAAGAAAGAATTACTGAATTAAAGAGATCCGGAAATGAACAGGAATAAAAGTAACAGTGTATAAAGAAAGGGAGAAGAGCAACGTGATCCTTGGATGCTTACAAATGACATCCTGACTCCTATTTATAAGAAAATAGGAGTATAAATAAAACCTAATGACGGAATTAGAGCTAAAAGCCCAGCCCGTCAGCATAGCCACTCGATCGACTAACTAAATCACTCGATCGAGTGAACTTGACTCGAAAACAACTCGATCGACCTAGAATAGTGCTCGATCGAGTAAGGCTATAAAGGAACTGGTCGATCGACTAAGCAAACAACTCGATCGACTGATTATTGCACCTAGAACCACTCGATCGAGTGGTAAACTACTCGATCAAGTGGATATTGACTTCAGCAGCTTAGAATTCTCGTTAGTTTGACTTTGACTTGTCCTTTTAGCTCCCGAAACACCTTCACGCATCCCAAGACAGCAATATTTCCCGCTCCAAATTATCTCTTCCTCCAAATGCATGCTAAACGGACGGTAATTGGCTTGAATTCACTACTTTTGGATTCATTCCTGCAATTAAGACAAAATACACCAAAGTAGCATGTTCGGGGCATTTCGTAGCATAAAACCACGATAAAAGCATAGAAATACGTGCATAAAATAGGCTAAAAAGACTATATAAAATGCACGTATCAAATCTCCCCAAACCAAACCTTTACTCGTCCCCGAGTAAACTAAAATGCAACTAAAGGAACGGAAAAAGATAACTCAGAGCCAACTACAAATGCCCACTTAAGCCAATTTAATGCAAGCAAACTAACACTTAAAGCAAGACAGTCAAATGCAAACGAGTTATAAGATGTTTATAAAAGTAGCTGAACCGTCGACCTTGCATGACCTTAAACAATGGACTCTCACGGGTCACTCTTCTCTCATAAAGCAAAGGGTGAACATATATATGTATAAGAGAGAAAGAAAAATAGTCGCTCACCTAAACTACGACCCACATAACATGCATGCAACTAATATGATAGACAATTCTAGCTACCGTACACACATTCCAACCAAACGAGGTCCTGTCACAGCCGAGGTCTTACAAAAATATGGTAAAGTGAGGCAATGGGTAAGAAAAGGCAAAACATGTTATGGGAATGTGGAGGTATAGGTGATCAAGCTAGTACCTAAACAAAACCATATATCAACATCCGATTCTTAAGCAATTATGGGATTAAGCACATGCCCTTCATTTGGCATAAAATCTCACCAAACCAAACTAGAAACACTCCTCATATGATGTAGAATAGAACATAGGAGTGAAACTGTCTCATCAAACATCAGTCTTTTTTCGAATTTTCTTTTTTTTTTTTTTTTTTTTTTTTCTTTTCTTTATTTTTCGGTTTCTCTTTCTTCTTCTTTTTTCTCAACTTTCTTTCAACTCTCTTTTTTCGATTCTTTTTTTTTCATTTTTCATCACGTTTTTTTTTTCTTTTTTCATCATCCTCTCTTTCTTCATAGATTACCAACTCCGATTCAATAGAATATGCGCCAATATTTGATACAATGAAATATATACCGCAAAACAACAATCTAAACTAGCTTGACAAGGCAGGCTAAATTTGGATGTAGCTAAAGGGTCAACTGGCAAATTTGGCTAATGTGGAGTTAAATGGGTAAAAATGAAAGAAAGGGAATGTAAGCACCTCCCTGCATGTGACACCAACCACTAACCCGAATGTATGACGACAAAAAGCAATTGAATTTCATATACGTGCAAATTAATGTACATGTTATGCAAGGAGTATACTACTCACAATCCTACATGAAACCGGTCACAAATGACACCAGTTTATACGGCTCTAAATCTTAGAAATTATAAGTAGGTTGCCAAAATTTCAGGTCAAGTCTATTCGTTCAGCTAAATTTTAACATTAACTCGTAGATATGCGAAAGACAAAGCTAAAAGATAACAGTTTAATGCAAGGCTTAAGCAGAAAGACAAATGCAGTGCAATTTCATCATGGAAATCTACCGTTCCGACTCAACCTATATGCAAAAATAAACGTGAAATTTTTGAATTTTTTTTTTTTTTGACAATTTTTCAAATTTTTATTGAATTTTTTTGAATTTTAACACAAATAAATAACAATGCAAACAGAAAATTAAACGTGATAACTGAAATGCAGATAAAACAATATGCAGACACAGATATGGATGCATAACCTCCCCAAACCAAACCGTACAATGCCCCCATTGTACCAAAACATGGAAAGGAAATGCAAACTGAAGGAGAAAGAGAGTAAAAGCGGAAAAACTCACAAAATGCGCGAATAAGGGGACCTCCCCAAACCGACCATGAACATGGGAGGTTGCTAAGGGCCCGGAAAACCGTCTCAGGAAGCTAATCCAAATCAAAAACACTCGATATCCGTCCAACAGTGGTCGATCGAGTGAGTGGGCATCCAAGAACAGCTCGATCGAAAAGAAACTAGGTCGATCGAGTGGTTTCTTACTTTGCAGGTACTCGATCGAGTAGATATTTGCTCGATCGAGAGGATTTGGCAGCACAAGTGCTCGATCGAGTACAAAAAGTACTCGATCGAGTGATCCTCAGTGTATTCCTGCAAAATGCAATGAAAAACAGCCCGCAAACTAACAAGACAAGCATACTGAGACAGTCTATGGTATAAAAACCATTTATTACAACTGAAATAGAATAAAAATGCAAAATAAAATCGCCGGGTTGCCTCCCGGGTAGCGCTAGCTTCAATCAGTCCCAAATTCGACCTTCTTTTTCTTCGAGCCTCTCTAATTAAATACAATCAAAACAGCTCAAAGCGCGACAACTTTGAATCAAATAGGCTGCGCATGTGCTACACAACAAGATAAGTAGCACCAAAGTGGAATAGCAAAATAGGAAATAAAAATGTTTAACTTTTTAAGCCGAACAAATTTCCTATGAGCGCTCCTAAATTTATCCACAAAATAAAGGAGCGCGGGAGCAATTGTCAATATATAAGGGTCCCGATTCAGATTAGCAAACTTGAAATGATAAGGACGGTGAAAATTCGTTAAATTATGCGTCCACATATGAGAGGGTGTAGCATTAAAAGAAGGAGCACAAATTAAACGAGGCAATATACTTTTAAAACAAACAATAATGAAATTATCGCTTACTACCTCGGGTTGGTCGCTCTCAACGACGGAGTCACTGACAAAGGAATGGATTACCTCATCCGTGCTAGGAGCAATTACCGTCTCAGCTGCTTCTTCATCAACCTCCTCAGTGGAATCCATCCCGTAAATCGCAGCTTCAAGTGTATCCGACTCGGCTGTGAATAAGGGAGGTTCACCGTAACCTTCATCATCGTCAAACTCGTCGTCCAATATGAACCCAAGTGACGAATTTAAGCTCCCAATGGCCAACTCAGTCGATCGAGCAGAGTAATCACTCGATCGACCACTTTCCTCCCGCATCTCACTCGATCGAGTAATAAAATCACTCGATCGAGCACTTCCCTCATGCATGTCACCCGATCGATAAGAAATATTACTCGATCGAGGACTTTCTTCCTGTACAGCGCTGATATCCTTGCATACACTCTGGAAATACGATAGAAAGTCGTCATCCGAAATATAGAAATCATTTTCAGCATTGGGCAACGCGGGTTCTTCATGGGAAAAACCGCTCTTGGTCAAGCACACCTCTTTTGGTTGCCGAGCGACCAACCCAGCTGTTAACTGAGCAATTTCAGACTGCAACTCAGCAATTTCAGTGACTTGAGCACCCATATGTCTACCAAATTCCAGAACTAAGGATCTCAGCTCCGCGATTTTTTTTTTTTCTGTATATCACGAGGATCTTGTTGCGGTGGCCATTGATGGGGTGGATGTGGCGGCACAACTACGGCTGCATTGTGCTCAGCAGGACCACATCCCCAAGACTTCTTCCTTTCCCAACTAGCAGGTGGCTCAGCTTGCGCTTCAAACTGAGCAATTAGTCGGGAGACAGATGTCATCTTGGCAAGAGGGATCGAAGGTACTCAAGCCTTCCCCTCGATAATCTCTCTCGTGCTTTGTCTAATAAACCCGTAGGCCTATCAAAACAAAGACTAAAGAAAAAGATAATAACACCTCAAGGTACTTAGTCTTCCCTTGAGGCGAAAGGACAAACAAAATAAAACAGATAAAAAGCGTCGCCTCCCAAGAACGGCGCCAAAATTTGATGCGGTCGTTTCTACACCAAAAATAAAATACCTAGATTACTACTAACAGAAGTCAGCGGTAAGTAGGGTCGATCTCCACAGGGAGGCTAAGTTGCTATCTATCTGTTTAACTCCGTCTGTCAGGGTGTCACAGAAATGGGGGTTTTGAATTGATTTAACTAACTAAAGACTAAAGCGAGGGAAATAAATAAGAGAAATTAACAAAGAAGAGAGAAGGGAGTATGCTAAGAGTCGGTCCACCGTGGCAGCTATCAGATCTTATACTATCGGGAATACTGAGGTGATTAAACTATTGATAAGAAGAGCTATGGTCGTCACCTTTCGGTCCTTAAACCGCCCTAGAGCGTAAACAGCTTAAATTTCGCCCTCACTGCAGTACCCTATTGTAATTAAGCAAGCCTTCCCTTCCAATCTTTCGATCTAGGTCGGGGTTAACTAGATTTATGGTCTCCTGCATGCATTCATTCGACCGGATAACAATTAAATTGCCTAATACAATTCCTATCGCAAGTCTAACCTATTCAAGTCAGTTAAAACATCGCTACCACGGCTTCCCTAATCCTAACATACTACGGGGAATTTAGCTAGACATGGAATTAATAAGAACAATAAATAAAGAGGGAGAGGGAATAATAACCATTAAATAAAAAGAGAGAAAGGAAGAAAGAATTACTGAATTAAAGAGATCCGGAAATGAACAGGAATAAAAGTAACAGTGTATAGAGAAAGGGAGAAGAGCAACGTGATCCTTGGATGCTTACAAATGACATCCTGACTCCTATTTATAAGAAAATAGGAGTATAAATAAAACCTAATGACGGAATTAGAGCTAAAAGCCCAGCCCGTCAGCATAGCCACTCGATCGACTAACTGAATCACTCGATCGAGTGAACTTGACTCGAAAACAACTCGATCGACCAAGAATAGTGCTCGATCGAGTAAGGCTATAAAGGAACTGGTCGATCGACTAAGCAAACAACTCGATCGACTGATTATTGCACCTAGAACCACTCGATCGAGTGGTAAACTACTCGATCAAGTGGATATTGACTTCAGCAGCTTAGAATTCTCGTTAGTTTGACTTTGACTTGTCCTTTTAGCTCCCGAAACACCTTCACGCATCCCAAGACAGCAATATTTCCCGCTCCAAATTATCTCTTCCTCCAAATGCATGCTAAACGGACGGTAATTGGCTTGAATTCACTACTTTTGGATTCATTCCTGCAATTAAGACAAAATACACCAAAATAGCATGTTCGGGGCATTTCGTAGCATAAAACCACGATAAAAGCATAGAAATACGTGCATAAAATAGGCTAAAAAGACTATATAAAATGCACGTATCATTGTGTTTATTGAATTGAATTGTTTTGGATTATTGGATTATTGCAAGTCTTGCATATTGTGATTGAAAGCGGTTGTATTGGTTCTTCCTAAGACGGTGTGGTAGGTAGTCGTTGTTGTTGCTACTGTTGGTTTGATAATGGGATATTAGGTTTAGCTTCGCCGACATCATGGTAAGAGCCTTCAGGTGATGTGATATAAACTTATTGGCTAAGGTAGACATCATGGTAAGAGCTTTGGGTGATGTATTATAAACTTACTGGAAGACAACGTTTAATACCTACGTGGTGGTGTAAGGCGTCAGGCTGGTTCTACAGACCTGTCTCTGGTGTGTCTACCCTACTGGAGGTTGAGGGTTGAATTTGTTAGGTTCATATACCTATTATTAGACTCTTCTAATAGTGAACTAATTAACATTTTAATATGAGTTCTTTAGATCTAGTGCATGCATAACTAAATAAGAAATAAAATGAGAAAACAATGGTCCTTACATTGTTGATGGTTCGAAAATTTGGGCACAAATAAGGATACCTTCCGTATTTATTCTTGAGCTCAAATATTATGGATCATCCTCCTAAATCCCAAATATAGATATCCTCCTTTGATTGCACCCAAAACATGTCCCTTAAAATAATATACTAATTAACTAGATTAGTGTATTATAAAACCTTAAATAGATTCTAATATTATCTCTATTACTACACTAGTAATCTAATGTTTATGATAATATTAGATCAACAATTTAAAATATTCTAAAACTAGTTTTAGAGAGAAGTGGGAGAGAAAAATGATAAGATGAATGAAGAGCAAAATGCATGAATGAAATTAGAGAACAATTTTCTCTAATAAGGAAAGGGGTGCCGGTTTGGAGAGGTGAAGAAGGCCAATGCATGGCCTTCACCTTTTTTTTTTCTCTTCTCCAAAATATAGATGTGTAAGGCTAGTATAGAATAGGTATGATTATGTCCATTTTATCACATAAAATAAATCATCCACTAACTCCTTCCACCCTCCAATTTTCGGTCCATATGTAAAATGGACTTCCATTTTATTTTGTCAATTTGTCACTTGTCACACAATATGTCACATGTAGCATGTAACATGTTATTAATTAATTTAATGCATATTGATCAAATAAATATCATTATATACATTAATTAGATTAAATAAAATAAATTGTCTAGTGATTCTTGATCACATAAATAAAATGGGCCATATATTTATAAATCACAATATATTGTAATTATAATTAGAGAAAATTGTTGATTACAGCCTTTTAAAAATCACTTTTTGAAAATTACAGCCTTATATAATTTTTTTTGAAAATTACATCCAAAATATTACTTTTCTTCTAAAATTGCACCAACTTGAGGTTTTTTGGTGATTTTTGATGATGTTTTTATGATGTATCCTTTATTATTTGAGAGCCTACTTACCCAGATTTCTTTTCTCAATTATTTCAAAAACAATAATCAATTTTAGTAATAAAATCTTTTAATTACTAAAATAAATCTTATTTAATCAAAATAAAATAAGATAAAAATATTCTCACTCACAAATGAATTGTTCAAATTTAAGGAATTGATTAACTTGCATCGACATACAATTAATTAACTTGTCTATTAAGAGAATTGTCCTATAGGTGTGACCTTAAGGGATCAACTGATCATCACCGTCAAACGACAGTAATGTTAAACTCTAGTTAGCCAATCATTACTGATTAAAGTTGATCAGTTGACTATATAAAGTATCATCCCTTACGTATTCTTATTCTGAGATTTAATTACGATTTTAAATCATGTGATCGCACTATTGTTGAGGACACATACTCCAACAATCTCCCACTTGTTCGAGACAAGTGTGCGTCTCCAATTCTCTTGTCCTATTACAATCTCCCACTCAATGCAAGGTGTCTTGCAGGTCGTACTTGCATTTGATCGTATCTTGAGTGGTTTCCTCGATCTGGAGAGTAACTGTCTAACCAGAATTATTTACCGTAGATACCTTCCGAGCGTGGCCACGCATTTTCAGTTCACTCCTCCTCGAGTGGCCCTAAGATTTTAAAAAACCCTGACAAGGGGGTGGACAATTCCTATCGCACTATTCCCTTCGTATAACCGCAGTTCATCATGACCCAAAATACACTCATTTGACTTCAGTTACGACAGTCGTAGAGTATAAATCAAAAACAATCAGAAACTTGTGCCAACTTGGGCGAATAGTCTCTAGTCAAAAGAATTGACTCATAAGAATAATATAGTAGCTCTCGCCACGACCAAGCTTTATGAATTTCTAGAACTCTATAAGCGGTCACTGCCCGACAGAGTGTCTCATACGGTCTGTCTATGTGATCGACTAGTCATCCCATATGACCCTATGACACTTGAACTTGCCATCAATCGCATCACACTCTAGTCACTTCGAGACGTCACCTCCTATAGGTAACCAGGGGCACATACTATATGTCAATTCAGTTCACTTCAATGGGTTTCAATATTGTCTCAACAACCCATTTGGATATAACAAAGTAATGAATGAGTTTAAAGAAACTCAAACGATAAATGTGATTATCATATATGAATTGTCAATACCTTATTAATACTTTATATCTTATAATCTGTAGTGTATATTTTACACTAGTTAAATTGCAATAAAAGCTTGGTGAGTAGATATACTATGTATCTATTCTTTCAACTTTATAAATTGCTAGTTCCTTCTATTCAATGTCATTTCTAATGACATGAATTTATCTAAGTGGATGTCTAGTCTTCTGACTAGACTTGGGCTCTTGAACTTGGAAGATACTCCCACTGTTATCATATAACTTGTGATAAAGTTTTTGGTAGAGGGATATACTCTTACTCCCTATGTTGACCATCTTATCACAATGTATTTGGGTTCTATTTGTAGAACTTGCAATGGTTGAAACTAAGACATTTCTCTAGTCTCTTACTCCGAAGTCAATAAAATTAGCCTAGTATTTCGACAAATCCTTATAGGTTGGAAACTAGAGTTTTTACAACCCTTCAACACACAACTTAGTATATCATCCAAACACAAGAACGAATCCTCAATTCTCCTCAAAAATTTTAAAGGATGTTCTTTAAGGCTTTCAAACGGCCTTTATTTGAATTAACCTGTTATTGACTTATTATGCTCCAAGCATATGATTCATCACGCCATGTGCATATAATGGCTACATGATCGTTCTAATGGCGGAAACATTAGCAATCGATTTTATGTGATCAACAACTTATTTAGGTTCAGTGAATGATTATGACTCTATCATAGTAATTTCACTTTCATCAATATGAATAACCTAGTCAACCTTGTTGATGTTAAACAGATAAAGGATCTTATCAATATAGGATATTTATCTTAGTGCCAATCTAAAATTCCCTATTTCATAATAGATTTGGAATTTTGGATTGCTATATGTGATCTTTCATTGAGAATGGAAGACCAAAACACTCCCTTATAGATGGTAGTGTTTCCATGTCATCCTCAATGAGTGATATGACATCAATATGGAAGACAATCTCTCCCACTGAGTTTTATGTCTAAACTCAGCAATTTTGACTCCCACTCAAATCCATGCATACTCATGGTCTCATGACAACTCGAGTGAGACCATTTTCTCATCACATGATTGAAAAGATCATTGCAGTCTTAAGTGTTAATTAAAACCTTGTGCTTATGTCACACACACACCCCTTTCTAAATACCTATTTAGAAATTGGTTTTATCATCTAACTTGATCATACACACTATGAGGTGTAGCAGCAATAACATGGATCTTAGCATAGTTACATGTTAACTTAACTTGGTAGACATCTCTTATGTCTGTCTATGCAACAAAATCGATTTAGGACTACTCGCAATTAATCGTTCAATAGGTCATAATTCCATTACTTTCGAAAAGTAACATATTAACAATAAGACATGTATACTTTACTCCCACTCTATCTTAATAGACTATAGTTCTATTACTTTCAAAAAGTAACAGATTAACTATAAGACATGTTTATGACGATCTACTCCCACTCTATCTCTTAGAAATACTTCTATCTTCTTAAGATATAGCTTTGTGAGTTACAAATATATGTGGTGAAGTAATACTCGTTCGTCTCGACTTACGTGTTAGCTCATAAATAGGCCAGCTCTATTATGGCAGCTTGATTCATGTAATAAGCGAATCTGATCCATGTCATTTGTTAAATAGACTTGCTATTTTAGGTATCTCCAGGTGGAACTTTGGTTTAAAATAATGTGTCCGTTGTGGATCGCAAATCCCCAAAAGTGAGTTCGACAGCTCAATCCGACTCATATCTATGTAATATACTATCTTGAGGTCTTAAGCCCTCCCATAGCTCGTATGGAATCTTATAAATGGTGCAGCCAATTGGTTTATAAAATTTTCCCTTTTTAGAGTTCAAATAACTCCTTTTGACTTTATAATCATTCTTTCTTATATCAAATAAGATGTGACTTTAAGTCAAAAAAGCATAAGTGAGAACAAATATTAATTACAATGATCCCATCGTTGTAATTCTTTTAAGATTAAATTAAGTCAACATAATTTACGTTTTGATATGAAAGATGTATAATAACAAGTTTTAGAACGAAAATTTCCATAAACCGAGTGACTTGGGTTGCAAACCAAGCCACTAAAATTCAAATACAACTTCTTGTTCTTGAAAAACAAAAGGAAATAAACTAATTTCCATGTCCAACTAGGAAATTAAAAGAGTTCTAAAACAACAATTCAAAATTCAACAATAAAACGAAGACTATTAATATAAAGGCCAAGCTTCCATAGGTCTTCTACTATGGGCGGCTACTCTAGCTTCCCTTGAAGAGCCACCGTAGGCTTTCTTGTCTTTGCCTTTGTCTTTGCTCGGATGCCTTTAAAAAACAAGTTAAAAGGGGTAAGAATCACAACTTGTATCCAAATACCAAAGTTGAGGTTTAAATCAAAACATAAATGATAGGAAGAATTTTATTTGTTTATTACCTACTGGAATAATATTTCCAGCTTTGATATCTCTAAGATACTTTGGGCAATTCCTCTTCCAATGTCCTATGCCATTACAATAATGGCATTTGTCTTCGGAAGTAGCACCCTTTTTAGAAGAGCTTTTCACAAGTGCTTTTCCTTTTCCCTAGAAGGGAGTGGGTTTCTTGCTCTTACTAGAACTCCTCTTAAATTTCCCTTTGCTTTTGTTGTTAATGGTAAGCACATCCTTGGTTGAACTAACATTAAGACCCTTATCTCTCTCGGCTTGCACAGGCAATTTGTGCAATTCATGGACAGAAGTCTTCATATTTTGCATATTGTAGTTTCACTACGCCAAATCTGACAATCAATAAGGAGCGTATCACAACGGTCTAATGCATTTAATAACGACACTTAGATTACCGTTTTCAAAATATTGGCGGAAACCTAGACCACGCTAATAAGAATAACGGTTTCCGTCGAGAACCGTTCTAATTATAATGTGACAACGGTTGTTTAACAAACCGTTATCAAAAACGTTTAAAGATTTCCAAAAGCTCATTATAAATTCGCTCTTATCAACGGTTGTTAGATAACCGTTACCAGTTTAAGAAAACGACATTTCGAAAACCGTTACTAAATTAGCACCAGCACCGGTTTGTGGTACCCATTGTTATGTTATAGATACGCGTTTCTTGTAACCGTTACCAGTTTAAGAACTTTAATAAATATTCAGTTTGACCAATAATATTCAATTTGACCAAAAAAATTCTATAAATATGTCTTCATAATGTTTTAGGTCAAAATCTAAATTATCAAACATTTACTCTTTAATTTCTCTCTTAAAAAATATGGTTGGTGTATCGAAGCTACAATCACATCATCGTTATGCACAGCCTTTTACTTGCATTCTCCATAATCTCCCGGTTCGTTATGATGGGAATGGAAAGGGTTTAAACCCTAATTTTTGGTGGTTGACACAAATGCTTTATGACTCTGGGTTCACTGCGGTTAAAAAAGTGTACCCTGTGTCTACGAACAAGCAAGGTTTTGTAGGCTTTGCTTTTATCGACTTTGACGAAGCCAACTGCCATGATAGTTTTCGTCAGGCAAGAACATTAGGGGCTTGATTTGTGGAGAAAGATGCGGGGAAAGAGGACTTTTATTCGGATGCTAAACAAAAGGGCCCTTATCTATGGATTGCGACCCATGTTGATTTTCGTCTACTGACACATTACAGGAGGCAGCACATTCCTGCAACCGTGCCTATGTCATGGGAGAAAGAGGCCATTCCACCCGCTGATGATGAAGAGTCGATTTACGACTTGATCTATGCCGAAATTGGGCATGAAGATTATCCTAATTCTTCATCAGATTCTAATTAAGTCTTTAATTAATTATTATCTGATATTATGAGTTGTATTTTGATTATGGTGGTTATTTGAATAAAACTTTAATTATTTATATTATTTTTTACTACGTTTTAATCAAGTCCTTACACTCAAATTCAATCCACCAAATAAAATATTATAATGACTAACTTTCTACTTATAATAATAAAAAAGAATGAAAATGGCATAATAAAATAATAAGAATTGGAACCGTTATGTCAATAATAAGACAAAATGATAACGGTTCTTTGTTAAGCCGTTATCATATTACATATATCAACAACGGTAATTTTAAAGCCGTTGTTATATTACAACAATTAACAACGGTGTTTCTTAAAACCGTTGTAAAAATAGATCCATTGTGAAAACTGAAAAGTTTGTGATTTTAGTTTACCAACTAGCGTATATATAGAGAGTTTATTTTTTTAGGGTGTTATTTATAATGAAAAACTAATTACAGAAGTCATCTTTGCCGTGGTCGCCGTCATTAATCTTTATAGCATTAAAAAGGTAATCTCATTTTCATAGCTACTGGCTTATATATGGGTCGTACTTGGATGATTGATGGTGAAATTGGTGATCCCATTTATAATGATGGAATTGCTGAATTTTACAATTTCGTTAGTGAAAATTTTCATCTCCACTCATCAATCCCCTGCCCTTGTAATAGATGTGGTAATATTAGGGTTTTGCCTATCCCAGATGTCAAAATACACTTAGAAAAGAATAGTTTCAGTAGAGATTATAGGCGTTGGATTTTTCATGGAGAATTAGAGGATGAGGATGGGGAATCTGATGTAGAGGTAAATAATCATACACCTAAAGTTGCTGGTTTAGATATAGGGGATGGGGCCTATGATGTGTGTGTAAACAATCGTTCACCTACACCTGAAGTTGTTTTAGGTGAGAAGTTTGCTGAAGATGATGGATTCGATGATTTTGAAGCTACCGGTGATGGGGAAATAAATGCTGATGATTTAATTGAGAAGTTGAGTCAATCTAAAATGCCTTTATTTACTGATTGTAAGAAGTATACCAAATTGTCCGCGCTGGTAAAGTTATATAACTTGAAAGGGGCAAATGGGTGGAGTGATAAGAGTTTTACGGATCTTCTAGCTTTGCTATGTGACATGCTTCCTGACGGTAATGTTCTTCCGAGTCGGCGAATGAGCATTACAAGCAATTTAGTGACTGGTTTAAGGATACTATTTACGATGATGATAACCCAATTGGTGATAGCTCAACCAGCCTACGACATCTCGCTTTCGGTCCTGATGCTCGTGCAACTTTTTATAGCGGGTATGCGATCAATGGGTACACTTTCTACACCCGCATTCAAGATGAGGCGAGCACAATGCAAAACAGTGTAGTTTGCGTAGATTCTCAGGCTATATACTTTGCTAGTTCAAAGGATAAAAATTCTATTTTGGGTACAATGCAATATTATGGAGTTATTGAAGAGATATTGGTTTTAGACTACATGGATTTTGAGATACCTCTATTTCAGTGCAAGTGGGTTAACAACAACAATGGTGTTTGAAAGGATGATTTAGGATTCACATTAGTAAATTTTGACAAGGTTGGAAACAAAGACGATCCTTTTATTTTAGCGTCACAAGCAAAACAAGTTTTTTATGTTACCGATCCTATGGATATGAAGTGGTCAGTTATTCTATCTTGCCATTGCCGAATTCCAGATGATGAAGACGTCGAATATGAAGGACTTGATCAAAGTGCTATAACGCAATTTGGTAATGATGTTGAAAATGTTAACATTCTAAACATATATACACGGGATAATCATGATGAAGGTATTTGGGTTAATGAAGAGACTAGCGAATCCAAAAAACGTTTCCGGCAGCCGTGAAAATATCAGCAATCCAATCGAGTTATCTTACGGCATGTGTAATTATTGTCTTGCTGTTATATATATCAAACTGCTGTTGTAAACTTTTTCTGATTTTGCACCGGGCGGGTTAGGGAAAAATCGTATAAAAAAAATGATGCTTTATCTATATGAAAATGATGCTTTATTTCTTGGCGGTAAAATAAAACAAAATGAAATATAAATTAAAACGGATATACCCAAACCGTTGTTCTGGACGTGTACAGTTATAACGGTTGAGGCCGTTGTTATGTATATAAAAATGTTGCTTTATTTCATGGCGGGAAAATCAAACAAAATGAAAATATTTCAGTCAACGCTTATTTCTAACCCGTTGTAGATAGTACTAGTCAATTATGGTTTCAAACAAAACCGTAGTCTGTTTGGAAACAAAATATAACGGTTTTTCTTATACCGTGTTTATTACTTTCCAATAAACAAGGTCTTGCAAGTGATATATTATTCACACATATATACTCTAAGCTTCCCCTCCCCACATAATATTCTCAAACATTGAGCTTCCCCTCTACCACCAGCCTACCCCATCGCCATCGCAGTCATCGTCATCGTCGCCATTGCCGCCGCCAGATCAATCTGGTTCTCCTCTTTAAAGAAGTAATAAACCCTCCTCTCTAGAGATTTGTTTATTATTAGAAGTATGCATTGTTATTATTTGTTTATTAATTTTTGCTTTAGATATGGTCCAAAAGCGCAAAAGAAATGATGGAAATGCGTCAGGCGAAGACTCAGGTGATGAGCATAATTTGCAACACACTGCGGGTCGAATGCGCCACAGGGTTTCCCTAGAAGTAATAAATTCAAAGATTCCTAATCCTTTACAATGGGATAAAGATACGGGGCTGCCATATGGTGAGTATGCCGCGTATTTTGCGAGTTGGATTGGTTGTTGTGTAAGACAATATATGCCTCTCGATACGCCGCGTATCTGTGAACTGAGTCAAATACGGAACACCATGCTAATAAACAGAATAAACGTATGTGTATACAATAATAAATGTTTCAGCTGAAATTAAGTTACTACTTGATATGTGTATTAGCCGAAACACTTGTACCAACTATGCTCATCATATATGCAGTTAGCTTACGTTGTCCCCGAAATGTATCATAAGTACCTAAAAAAAAAGACAGGGGAAGCCCTCAGATCTTGGAAGTTAAAGATGGCTGAGAACCACTTGTTCAACAAGGAAACCCGGGAGATGAACAAGAACCCACCAAAAAAGAAGTATCCGTATGTCTGTCAGAACCATTGGGATAGCTATATCGCTTATAGGCAGTCTGACAAGTTTAAGGTAACTTAATAATAATAATAATAATAAGTAAAGAAGTATAATTAGTTTAGTGTTTGGTCATGCTTACATTTCTTGATACAATTTATTTGATGAAGGCTATGAGTGAGAGGAACAAGGCGAACATTTACAAGAAAAAGACCGACCTTTACGGCTCCCGAGGTGGTTATAGATTGATTAAGAAGAAACTTGTAAGTACATAATTCTTATAGTATTATACTATTAGGTGTTATAGTCGTATGTTATATATGTTCATCGTAATCATACATATTTTGAGAGGATATAAATATGATGAATGAATTGTAGGCAAAGCTTGGAAAATTCAGTCGTCACGACGCTTGGGTGGAAGGTCACACTCCTAAGAATGGAAAGACGGAAACTGAATATGATAAGGACATCAAAGAGAAAATTGTAAGTTTGAATAAATATGTCACTCCTACCACTGGTAGTCGGAGTTATATTATTGTGTGTTGCTTAATGGTTTTATGTGTATGTAGAGGATCTGTGAGAAGGAGGCAGAGGAAGGAAAATGGAAGCCTGAAGGACGTTATGATATTCTTGTTAGGGCAATCGGCAAAGCAGAGCATCCAGGTCGTGTGAGAGGGGTAGGAACGCATGTTGGTATCACTAAGTATTTTGGGAAAACTACTCGACGTGGTGATGCTTCCAAGAAGGTAATCTATAAATACTGTATTTGAACCAACGTAATTAATTTACAACTATATATGCTGACATTAATTTCTACTACACAGCTATATAAAATAGCCAGGTTGATGATGAGAATATTGGAAACTGGAGAAAAGCCATCAGAAAAGGAGTTGGATATGGTTCAAGAAGTCATAAAGGAAGCAGAGGAGGAGGAGGAGGAGGAGGAGGAGGAGGAGGAGGAGGAGGAGGAGGAGGAGGAGGAGGAGGAGGAGCAGGAGGAGGAGGAGGAGGAGGAGCAGGAGCAGGAGCAGGAGCAGGAGGAGGAGGAGGTGGGGGAGGAGGAGGAGGAGGAGGAGGAGGAGGAGGAGTAGGAGGAGAAGAAGAATGAGGAGGAGGAGGAGGAGGAGGAGGAGGAGGAGAAGGAGAAGGAGAAGGAGGAGGAGGAGAAGGAGAAGGAGGAGGAGGCGTAGGAAAAAGAGGTAATAATATTTGTCTTAGATACAGTGTGTTATATGATTTGGAAAATCAGTACGTGTTATATGGACAAGTGTTAATGTACAGAAGGAAGCCGAGGATGACATGACAAGGGAGAAGGAAATGGGAAAGGAGACTGAAGTGGGAGCCGAGGATCGATATCAGGCAGTTGAAGAGGAAGAGGATGCCAGGAAGGTCGTGACACAGGATGAAGTAGAGGTAGTTGATGATCTGATGTTCTTCTCAACACCGAAAAAGGTAATAGTTGCTAGTTCATAATTATTCATATCATACACGTTTTTTACTTAGAAAATTTATTAAAGGTAGTGAATGTATGTGTACTAATTGATTAAAGCTGACGTGAAGGGCGATTGCAAGGTGGCTTGTCGTCTGTCCTATTTACAGGGGAAACAGAAAGTTGTTGTTGCCAGCGGATACGTGTTCAATTACGACCGGCTTCAGCAACTTAAGGTTCATGGTATACTCCTTCATCACAATTGCAGGAAAGTGGAAGTGTCCCAATTATATAAAGACGAGTATGGGAAAGTACAAGTACCATTTCCTACTGAAGGGGGCACTTATTTGAAAGAAGCCCTAAGCTCTTATGTGCAATGGCCTGACAAACTCATCAATGTTATCATCCCCGAGGTACCTATATGCAGACGTTAATCTTTACTGAGGGGGTCACTTGTTCTTTAAATATATTAGGGTACGAATATTAACATATCGTAAGTACATTAATCTTTACATTTGCAGAACTTAAGCAAAGCCATGATGGCAGCTAAAGAAATTACTACTACGTTAACGAAAGTTGTTGAAGGTAAGCCTGCTTATGATTCTTATTATGAATCGTGTGAATATAAGAAAAAGATGAAAACTGCTTCGTTGAAGGCTTTGCACAACCTGGCTGTAAAGAGGTCATCTACAGGTGATGTAGTCATGATTAACATTGAAAAGGAAGTTATGGGCGCAGCTAATATAGCCATACTAGACCCGAAGCAACTGATGGAATTTGTCGACCTTGACAATTTAGATGTTGTTCACATTTTGATTTGGATGAAGTAAATTTTATTAATATAACTATTAAGTCATTTCCATTTACGAATAATGATGTTTGTTAAAATTATCAATTACAATAACAATCTTCGTTCCATGTGGCGTAATAGGTACCTCAATAATCAGATCGCTTAGTGGAAGGTCCCTAGTCACACCTACGGATTCTTGAGTCCTAAGGCGTTCTCTATTAACAGAATTTCATACGAAGAACAAATCAATAGTATCGCTCGTCGGTTGATGCCGTCCAAAAAACTATGGCTTGCCCCCTACAATGAGAATATGTATGTATAGTATGTGATTATTGTAATGAATCATGGTTCTATAAATTTATTATTAACATGCTTAAATGCGTGTAAATGGACTAACAGTTCAATGTCTCAAAATGAATTGGAAGCATTGGGTGCTACTGGCAATCCAAGTGGAAACAAAAACAATGTACTGGATTGACTCTCGCGAAGGCAAACCCTCTGACACTTGTGTAAGGATGATAACTGAGTAAGTTTACAACCTTCAATAATGTCATTTGTTATTGTATGACTTGAGCCATATATATACAAATAATAATGGCATGTGTGTATATTTATGAATTAGTGTTTTTGAAGCAAAAAAAAGATTATGTCCATTTGGGAAATATGAAAGCAACACTGATCTCAATTTTATCACGCCGATAGTAAGTGTATTCTTAGTAATTACTCGTACCATTTAATTAATGTTTATGCGAGAGGTTGATTATCTAATTCAGCTGATTTGTGTGTGATTTATATAATAGTCTCCTAAAGCACCAGACGACAAACAATGCGCCTTTTACGTTTGTCACTCCATGTGGAAGGTTATCGACGGAAAACTTTCTACCATTCCGATACGGGTTAGTGTGATTTAAAAACTATTTCAGATGTAAATTGAGTTCAATTCTGTATACTTCCATGTATTATATCTATTTTGATTATATATATTTTAAATTGTAGTTTCCACTAATACTCAACAAAGCCCCAGAATATTCGCCAAAGGACATCAATCGGATGAGAAATATGTGGGCCAGTTATGTTGTTTCATTAGCGGAGTCTCAATAGTTTGCTCATGCTTTATGTACGTGTATGTGTGTGTATATATATAGAGCCATTATGTATTGGCTTCGTTTGTTTTTTTGAGGAAGTTGTATTTTGGCTTTTGATCATCCTGTTTGTACTTTTTTGAAACTGGGTTTAATTGATCACGGGGTGTAATATTTTGATGCAGGATTGAATTTTTGCAGTGCACAACTGCTGGAATGCTATTTTCAGCAGCAGCAGAAAAATACCATTCCAGCAACTCCTACAAACGCTGCTGAAAAAATAGCATTTCAGCAGTTGCTAGAACAAGCTAAATTCTATAAAAAAAAAAGAAAAAAAATTTAAAAACGAAAACGGTTAAAAACAACCCGTTGCAAACAATTATTTGACAACGGTTTTATTTTGATAAATAACCGTTGACATCTTTTCCCTCCTCATTCAAACCGCCAAAAATATAACATAACGAACGATAACCATTGTCAACTTCAAAATGTTAACAACGGTTTATTTAAGAAGAACCGTTGTCAAAGTTTCATCAATTGATAAATATAACAACGGTTTATCACGCAATAAAACCGTTGTTAAATATTGACATTTAATTAAATAAGATAACGAAATGAACAGTTATCATAGATAATATTTAACAACGGTTTTGGAACCACTAAACCGTTGTCGATAGTAAACTAGGACAACGGGTTTGAAACCGTTATTAATATTTAATAACGATTTCTTAAAAGTATACCCGTTGCCATAAACATAATTAACAACAGTTTTATAACGGTTCTTGAGTAGTGATAACGGTATTATAGATCCGTTATTGATGTTATATAACGGTCATACAACCGTGGTATATATTTAACAACAGTCGTTGCAATAACGGTTCCATGTTTCTATTTAATAACGGTAATTGCATTATTTGACCGTTATTGGATGTCTTATTTGGCGTAGTGTTTACCCTAAACTGCACATATGCCCTGACTTTGTTCAAGGAATGTAGAATTCGGTCTATAACGAGTTGTTCGGGAATATTGACCCCTTAGATCTTAAGAGTCTAAACAAGCTCGATCAATTTGAGCACATGAGGGCTAACCTTTTGGCCCTCTTTGATGTTAATTTCGAAAAATGCGGAGGCCGCCTCATATTGGATTATCCTAGGAGCTTGCGAAAACATGGTCACAAGCTTGGTGTAGATCTCATAGGCCGTACTCTTATTGATAGCACTCCTTTGGAGATCGGGCTCCATAGAGAAAATAAAGACATTCTTGATAGCGTCAGACTCTTTTAGGTAGGCCTCATAGGCTTCCCTTGCGGCAGAGGTTGACCTAGTAGTAGGTGTGGTGGGAGCGGCTTCGGTAAGGTAACAAAGCTTGTCCCCACCTTCCGCGGCCAAACGTAGATGCGCATCCCAATCGGCGAAGTTAGAACCATTCTTTTCAAGTTTACATCGATCCATAAAGGATCGGAGCCAAGAAGCATTGGGGAGTGGTGGAGCGTTTGCGCTAGTTGATGCGGATGAAATTGGAGTCGACATTGCAAACTAATCAAATTGACTACAAAATAGAAAATGAAGGAATAATAAACATTTACCGTCTTAAAACTTGTAAATATTTTAAACAAGTTTAACATTTATATAGTGACCTCTACCCAACTATAATAAATGATTCCGAGATCCATATTTATACAAATATGGGTACGGAGAAACCGATACATCCCATATTTCATACAAATTTGGTGAATTAACTCTTTAATTGATTCTACTTTAGAACTCTCGGTCGATGTTTTTCATAAAACCCATCTCTAGCCTCAGAACACAAGACTAGTCATAATATCCCGTTTGAGACCAACCAAATTTCGCGTGTAATAACGTTTTATTACCCCACTTACCCAATGATAAATGAAGGCACCTCGGGAAAACCGAACCTACCCCAAATGTTACGGGGATTTATGGGTCCTACTATTTGGTAAGGCTAAGTCTCAATCTTTTAAAAGTAAAGGTCTTGTCAATTTATTATCTAGCAATTTTAAGTGAACTAAAAGTCGAAATCTCGATAATTATATTTGACACGGTCGATGACTTGATATGATATGCATGTGTTATTATGGCGATTTGGCAATGCATGCAACATATTAAAAGAAATGCAAAGCAAATAATAAATTTCTAGTATGACCTTCCTAAAATAGAATATCAAATAATCTATTACAAATTCGAAAACCAACTCCTTTGGTCCCTTGAATCTTCAAGTGGCACGCCTCCCTAGAACACCGTCTTCGTCGGAACGCTTTTGCGAATGGCACCGTCTTGAAGAAACTCCGGAATTACAAATAATAATAAAAATATAAAGCTATTCCTATTTTACATTTGTAAAATGAAATACTAATAAAAATAAAAGTGATACGAGATCACATTAAATTACAACCGAATCAATATCCCATTACGTTACGGGTAATATCGATTAAAATTTGAGGCCATACTAAGATAAAATTACATAATTCAAAATTATATAAATAAAATATGACATTCAACAATGAAATATGCAGCATTATAATATTTATTTATCATGCCAAATTATGTGCCAAATCACCCTATTTAACTTATATCGATTATATAACCCGGTTTTATGGAAATTCATGATTTTAATTTATTACAATCGCTAAATAATACTAAAATCTAATTTTAGTCCAAGTTAATTATCCTAACACTCTTAGGACTCAAAAATTAGCCATTACTCAATTTTTGACAATAATTCAACTTGATGTAATTTCATGCTCATTTTGACCTTAAAATCATAACTATTATGAAATAAATCCAAATTTAATTTCAATAATTCCAAAATTTGAATTTTAAATATTTGAACATTCTGGAATATATCCATGACACTCATAATGTCAAAAATCATGGTTAAAATTTTTGAATTTATTTCGAGAAAATATAGTTGCAATTTATCGGTTTTATCAAATAAAACATCTAGACTATACAAAAATTAATCTAATCAATTTTACAACGTTAGATCTGATAAGTGGGATATAAATGAAACCTAAAATATTTTCTCATGCCATGTAATTTGTTTTATCTATTTATGCTAAAATAGTCACTATTTATGTTATTTTTCCTCTAAAATTCATAAATCATGCAAAATAAATCAAGTTTATCTCAAATTTTACACACAGTGAGTAAACTATGCATGTGATAACATATTAAAATTTCATGGCTTGTTTCAATGTTTAAATATATTTAACCATTTTACCTTCATTTAATCCATTTTTATCTCATAAAAATTATAAATCATGCAAAATAAATCAAATTTATACGAAATTTTACATACAATAACTAAAATATTCATGTGAGGTCATATAAAAATTTCAAAGTCAGAGACTATGTTTTACTATTTTTAGCATTTTAAATACCATTTTAATCATAAAAATGTAATAAAATTACTAAAAATTATTAAAATGAGCAATAAAATAACATAAACCATAAAAATGACCTAAATACATTTTAGGACCAGAATATACAACATGCATTATGATTCGTGACTTTATCTAATAAATCACAAATTTTTAGTTTTAATTAAGTTACTGATAACTCGAAAAAACTATAAATCGATTATGCATGCAACATCCTATGCTTTGATACCAATTGTTAGGTTCATATACCTACGTGGTGGTGTAAGGCTTCGGGCTGGTTCTATAGACCTGTCTCTGGTGTGTCTACCCTACTGGAGGTTGAGGGCTGAATTTGTTTGGTTCATATACCTATTATTAGACTCTTCTAATAGTGAACTAATTAACATTTTAATATGAGTTCTTTAGATCTAGTGCATGCATAACTAAATAAGAAATAAAATGAGAAAACAATCGTCCTTACATTGTTGATGGTTCGAAAATTTGGGCACAAATAAGGACACCTTCTTTATTTGTTCGTAAGCTTAAATATTATAGATGATCCTCCTAAATCCCAAATATAGAGATCCTCCTTTGATTGAATCCAAAAAAAGTCCCTTAAAATAATATACTAATTAACTAGATTAGTGTATTATGAAACCTTAAATAGATTCTAATATTATCTCTATTACTACACTAGTAATCTAATGTTTATGATAATATTAGATGAACAATTAGAGAACAATTTTCTCTAATAAGGAAGGGGTGCCGGTTTGGAGAGGAAAAGAAGGCCAATGCATGTCCTTCACCTTTTCTTTTTCTCTTCTCCAAAATATAGATGTGTAAGGCTAGTATAGAATAGGTATGATTATGTCCATTTTATCACATAAAATAAATCATCCACTAACTCCTTCCACCCTCCAATTTTCGGTCCATATGTAAAGTGGACTTCCATTTTATTTTGTCACTTGTCATACAATATGTCACATGTAGCATGTAACATGTTATTAATTAATTTAATGCATATTTATCAAATAAATATCATTATATACATTAATTAAATTACATATAACAAATTGTCTAGTGATTCTTGATCACATAAATAAAATGGGTCATATAAATTATAAGTCACAACATATTGTAATTATAATTAACCATTCATTCTTATCTCAATTGTTTCATAAACAATAATCAATTTAGTAAAAAAATCTTTTAATTACTAAAATAAATCTTATTTAATCAAATTACAATAAGATATAACTATTCTCACTCACAAATGAATTGTTCAAATTTAAGGAATTGATTAAGTTGCATCGACATACAATTAATCAACTTGTCTATTAAGGGAATTGTCTTATAGGTGTGACCTTAAGGGATCAACTGATCATCACCGTCAAACGACAGTAATGTTAAACTCTAGTTAGCCAATCATTACTGATTAATGTTGATCAGTTGACTATATAAAGAATCATCCCTTACGTATTCTTATTCTGAGATTTAATTACGATTTTAAATCATGTGACCGCACTATTGTTGAGGATACATACTCCAACAGAATTGTGACTCAACGGGAGGTTGAGGGCTGAATTATGAGAACTGTTGTAACACCCCCATCTACCAAGGAGTCTTAGCAAGACCTTCCCTGGCAGATAAGGGCATTACCATCTCGGTTGCCCGAGGAATAGTAAGTATCAAATGTCGATAAAAGAGCAAATATGTTACAAGTTATTAACAAAATAAGAAAAATACAACTCTTGACATCTAACGACTACGTGGTACTATCTCTGCCATGACTCGTGGTAGACTCGTCCCTCCAAGCACCCAACTAGGATCCATGTATCAACCTGCTAAGACCGACTACTCACTATAATGGATCACGGCAGACACAACACAAGATAAAAACACAAACAACACCATACAAGGTCAGTAACTGAAGGAACACACAAACTAAATACAGCAACATACACCCCACACCTCTTCCGATAACCAATACTCCACTGACTACCCGAAGGACCAGTCCTGCCGGATTACCAATCGCAACCAGTAATCCTCGCCGCCAGTCGAGGACCGCATCCGTACCCACGCAATCCCCGATCATCAATTCCAAGCGAAAACCCAAGTTCCTTAATGTGCACATCCCCTCCTGTGGCGAGTTCCACAGAGGGCAAATGAAGGGTGTGAAGCCACTCCCGTAAGTGACTCTACTCAGCCGAGGACGCGCCTCGCAAACCACAGACAACCATACAACAACCAAATACAACCAATCCACACTACCAATCACATTACCAAATACAATCAGACACTACCAACGACATAATAAACAACCAACAATACTGAGTAGGAAAACTTACCTCTAGCAATCCGCAGCAATACCGCATATGACCATAAGATAACAAGCAACCATAACAACCACCTATACATACAGTATGACAATCTATTCTTATTACCATAACCACAAACAGAGCTAAGGAAGACGATGATGATGATGACAACATACCTATAATAGCATTCCGGCGACAAGACCGCTACCCGACTTATGCTTCCCATCCCCATGGTGTCTTAACCATTAAAGGCCCCAAAAGGATGAATATGGGTGAAAGGGGAGAGATATGACGGCAGTTAGGTTTAGGAGAAAATGAAACGAAATGATTTTGGTTTCACGATTCCACGATTTATATTTTATCGCTGAACTCAAGTTACTCGATCGAGTATGTAACTTACTCGATCGAGTGTCCTCTACTCGATCGAGTGACTGAGCTACTTGATCGAGTAGCCTCCGCTAGATCGAGCACCCTAAACTCCAAAGGTTACTATGTCGCAAGACTAAACTCGTAAGGCTACCAAAGGTCTAGACATATGTCTAAGGTCAGTCAACGACAGTCAACGGGTCCCTAAAAGGACGGGTATTACAGTCTTGCCCTCTTAAAAAGAACTTCGTCCCGAAGTTCAACTCATCATTCCCAAAACTCAAGGTGTAACGTGAACTAAGGTAACTGACAACAACTCATCCCGACACGAACCGACACAACCATTCCCATATATCACCTATCTGTTTACGCCAAACTACTCATCATCATCATCTACCTCAGCAAACATGCCATCCGATACGACCTCCTACTGAGTCATCAAGCATGCACTACACATGAAAGGACATACCATCGCCACTCCAACCTCTACCTTACTAACCGAATTTTAACACTGCACGATTCCATACACCGTACACATCATACTCATCTGGCACAACTATTCCATTTACTCCTTCAACAATTTATCATCAAAAAATTAATTACTAATCACCAAGTATAGTAAATGATCAGTCATTTATACAATAAAATGGAGTGCAATAATATGGTAAATTTTACCAACAATCCACTCTAAATTTAATCCACTCAAAATGTGATATTTTGTCATAATTTATCATTTTTCCTCAAGCGACATTACTCTTCCCCTCTTAAAAGGAACTTCGTCCCCGAAGTTCACCTTCAAGACGAGTTACCAATATTACATGAAATGATAACTCCACACAATTTGATATTACGAACAATTTTACAGACGTTGAGACCACAACTATCATAGTACCTCATTGACATTACTTAGATAATATGTATACATGTGCATATACTTCGGGAAAACAAACGAAAAACGAGCTCATGAAATGAATCGGCATTAAACTAAATGTGTCTGAAAATAGCTTACTTGTTTTGTAACATGAGTACGCAACATATATCAAGTTCGAGTTTAACATTCACGATGATACAACTTAGCCACCGTTTAAAAAGACTAACAATTAGTGAAAGCATGACATCTCATGAGATTAACACAACCACCTTGATAACACATGGAATGTACTACGACACTTAGAGGAACATAATTATTAAACACGACACAAGATTTGAGTATCTAATTCCCTTCACAAGGTCGAAAGAACGGTATATCGGGTCAACTGGCGGGTACTCGATCGAGTCCCTAGGGTACTCAATCGAGTAAGGCATACTCGGTCGAGTACAGAGAGATCAGTACACTGCCAAGGCCACACCCAGTAGGTACTTGATCGAGTATCCTCTGGTCAGGTCACCCTCCAACGCCAACAAAACAAAGCAATTCTAGTCCAACACCGGGGTTTTACACCGGCACCACTCACCTGTACTACTAGTCAAAACAATTCGATAAAATACGGCCTTATGGCCAGTTACAAACCAAAACAAATCTAATTTATGAAGAAACAAAAGAAAACAAATGTCACAAGTCTACTACACAACAACAACAAGAAGCAATCATTTGGGGTCGCCACCTCAATCCTCTACCATCTCCTCATCAACTCCTCCTCCGACGGATGTGGCGGCTCCAGCTATGTCTCCTCCTACGGTAGCTCCTGTACCTGGGTCTCCTCCTGCTTGCCATGGCGCGAGACAACCGAAAGGATAAATTCTAGGCTCCCCCCATGTAGCCGGATCTACCCCATACGAGTGGAAGACTCCGCTATCATCCCCGACACCTCTCCACCAAACTGGTTGGGGAAGGTTGGTCCCGATTCCCTGCACATGTGTCATCTCATATAGGTTCCAGAGCACCAAGGTGTTGGACACCCTCTCGGTGAGCTCACTCACCTACATCGCGGGACTAAAGGAAGACTGGTAACTGGGATACTGGTACTGTGGAGGCATGGGCTGCACAGACTGAGTCTCACCAACTCTCTCTCACCCGCCTAGGACCTCTCCCCACCCTAGGCACCTGGTCCTCGGGTCTAGTCTGGTCTTTCTTGGTCGGCTCTGGCATCACCTCCAATAGACCATTATCTATCAGGTAGTACTGACGGGTAGAGGCGACCTCCTCGTCATCTGAGTCAGATGCAACCACCTCCGCGGTCTAAGGCTCAGTCACTGGAAGATGCTCTCGGCTAGGTAGTCTCATCCAACTCTTTGTCTTGATGATTTGGAGACATTACTTGTATGGAGCAACCTTTAAGGTGTTTTCCGACCATAAAAGCTTGAAGTATATCTACACCCAAAAGGAGTTGAACATGAGACAAAGGAGGTGGATCGAGCTTATTGGGGACTATGACATGGATATAGTCTATCATGAGAGGAAAGCTAGTATGGTGGCCGATGCCTTGAGTAGGAATTCGGTGCACTCCTTGTGTACCGCCTTGTCCATGCTATGGTTAAAGGAATAAGTGAGTAAGATGGGTAACCATGTGATACGAAAAGAGGAAACAATGGGAGACTTGACCTTGGAGCCCGAGTTATATGATGAAATACGGGGAAGGCGAGTAAGTGATGTGAAGATTCAGGAATGGAAGGGAGTACTAGAAAGGGGAGAACCCTCAAGATTTGAGTTGCATGAGGATGAAAGCCTTAGATTCAAAGGGAGATGGTGTATACTAAATGATGATGAACTTAAGAAGAAGATAATGAATGAAGTTCATAACACACCTTATTCGGTGCACCCGGGTGGCGATAGGTTGTACAAGGACCTTAAGAAGACCTTTTGGTGGTCAAATATGAAGAGGAAGTGGCGTAATTTGTGGCAAGGTGCTTGACTTTCCAAAGAGTAAAAGGGGAACACAAGAGACCTCAAGGGAAAGTACAACCCTTAGTTGTGCCGGAATGGAAGTTGGAGTCGATATCTATGGATTTCATAGTTGGACTACCAAGAACCCAAAAGGGGAACAACATGATTTGGTTCATTGTGGATAGATTGACCAAGTCGGCTCGTTTCATCGCAATGAAGGACACTTGGAGCAAGGTAGAGTTGGGTAATGCTTATTGCAAATATGTGGTCAAGCTTCATGGATTTCAAAAAGACATTGTATCGGACCGAGACTCGCGATTTATTTTAGTATTTTGGCAAGAACTTCAAAGCTCCTTAGGCACCAATCGAAGATGAGTACGACCTTTCACCCGGCAACAGATGGACAAACAGAGAGGACCATCCAAACATTGGAAGATTTGTTGAAAGCTTATGTCTTGGAATTTGGAGGCTCTTGGGAAGAAATACTACATTTAATTGAGTTCTCCTACAACAATAGCTACAATGCTGGCATAGGCATGGCACCATTTGAAACTTTATATGGAAGAAAATGCCGAAGCCCGATATGTTGGGATGATAGCACCTAAGCCGTGCTAATGGGGCCTCAAATGATTCAAGACATGATTGATCAAGTCCATGTAATCTATGAGAAGATGAGAGCAGCACAATATAGACGAAAGAGTTATGCCGACTTGAGGAGAACTGACATTGAATTTGTGGTAGGAGACAAAGTACTACTCAAAGTTTCAACCATGAGAGGAGTCATGAGATTTGGGAGGAGAGGCAAGTTGAGCCAAAAGTTCATTGGCCCCTATGAAATATTGGATAGAGTCGGGGAAGTGGCCTACCGTTTAGCACTTCCACCGGCCTGGGACCGAGTTCACAATGTCTTTCACGTGTCTCCATTGCGTATATACATAATTGACCCCTCTCATTTGTTCGAGGCGGAGATGATCGAACTCGATGATGCCCTAACGTATGTGGAAAAACCAAAGGAAATCTTAGACCGAAAGGTTAGGAAGACAAGACATGGCGAGACGATCTTGGTGAAAGTGTTATGGTCCAACCATCTTGTTGAAGAGGCCACTTGGGAGGCCGAGGAAAACATGAAAGAGCGATACCCTCACCTTTTCGAACAGGTATGAGTCGGTTACGAGGTTGTAACCATGTTTCTTAATCCTTTTATGTAGCCTTGTAGATTTTGGTTGGTCATAGCATGTTCGTTTCATGATACCCGACTCACTGCCTTTCACTTTGAGAATTTCATGGGATATAGAATTGATGTGACTCATATTTGAGCACATTTAGTCCCCGAATCTACCTCGTTCCTATGCTTTTTAGTGCATAATTGATCATTTACTATGTTTCGTTTCCCACTTTGCATATTCTTTGAGGTTTTGTTTACTTGGTAGGAGAGGAGTGCAAACCATGCATTTACATGGCAAAATGGAGCTAAATGGATCACAACTAATGACCAAGCGTCAAGGAGAAGACAATACTAGATGGCCTATGTAGATAATGAAGTACATCGGGCAATGACGAAAGGATCCTTGCATCCTCAACAAGATCCCCGCGGATTGTTGAGGAATGAAGAGAAAAGAAGCTGTCTGACCCAGGATCCGAGCGGATCAGAGACGATCCGAGCGTCTCCCTCCACCACCATCTGAGCGTCCCGTTATGAAGACGCTCGTCCTGAAGCAAGATGATCCGAGCGTCTCCTCTGACAATCCGCTCGGATCTTACTACAGGGAACCCGTGCCTACGCTGAAGACGCTCGTCCCGTGCCAAGACCAGCAAAACGGAGATGCTCATCTCCTTGGAGAGGAGATTTCCTCAACTTTTCTTAAGGACTTAATAGTCATTTAAACCCTTAGTAACCCTAATTTTTGTACCTAATCTTTAGTATAAATACCCCTTTGTACTACTTAGATTATCATAAAGTTGTAATCAATTAGTAATCATTCCTTAATCTTGTAATCAACTCTTAATCTAGTCTTAATACAAATCTCAATACTTAATCTTTCCTTAATTTCTCTATTGTTCATCATTTATTTTAGGTAATTAGAAGATCATTTGGGTTGATTGGGAGATTGACAATCTTCCATCAATCATCAAGTACTTCTATTATTCTTTATATTATTATTTTGGAATCTCCATAGGTATAATTCTCTTAATCCTTGCTTTAATTATTGTTAATCATTTCCATTCATTCATCATGTTTTGCCTTGTTAATGTGATTGACAACCTTGTTAGCATGTTAAACTTGATCATGAGTGAGTAGTTTCCTTAGCTAGGGTTAATGGGTAATTAGGGGAAACCAACATGGGGAATGATTCATGCTTAATCTAATATGTTCACATAATTTGTTTGCTTGCTTGTTGTGATTTCAACTTATGCACATGTTATATTTGATGAAATGCGAGCCTATGAATCCTTGCATTTTTTACCCATCACTTATCTTTTCAATGAGGCTTGAAATAGATAAACCAACTCGAGCCTCGGTAGACCATGCATAATGTTGAATAGGAAGGATTAAGTCGACTTGTAGGTGTTGTACAATCTAATCGATTCGACTCCGGGACCCAAACCTTCTTAGGGATTGTGAGATATACACTAACTCGATCCCATCACAACAATAATTACTTGCTTATAATTTGAGAACATGTTTATATGATCAACTCCCATGAATCCCCTATGAACCCATGATACCCTAGTGCTTTTAATCAAATTGTTTACACCTTCATTTTATCTACCTTGCTTTGTTTTTATTGTTGATTAGTTTTAATTGATCTCATATCTCAACCCCAAATTGTGACACCCTAAGACACGACCATATACAATTGAAAATCCTACATCAATACCCGTCCCTTGGGATCTGACCTTTACTTACCTCTTTACTAAGAGTAGTTAGTGAAGTTATAAATATTGTTTTGGTTGGGTAACTTTTGACGACGAGTTTTAAACCTTCGAACCAAAAATGGCGCCGTTGCCGGGGACGGTGTTAACTTGATTTTATTTTCTTTAATTGTTTTTAGTTGTGTCTTTCTTTACCTTGGGGAAGTAAAACACCTCAAGGTATTTCTCACCTTTTTCTCTTAGTATATTTTGCAAGATGGATATTATACATTGTTTTGTTGAGGACCACATGAGTATCCCTTTCATCAAAGACCCTTTGCAAGCATTGGAAGCCTTAGAAGCAAGTGAGGCCAAAAATAAGCATTGGGAATTGGAAGTAGATCTCCTTGAAGCCGCTCTAGCTAACAAAGAACTTACTTATGAGCAATCCAAATTGATACATGACATTCTTATGGAAGCATCCCAATCCACTAAGGAAGAACAAGGAATCGAAGATCATACCACACAAGCCGAAAAGGTAGATGAATTTGTCATGGAATTTGAGTATGATGAGGTTGATGAGCTTGAAGAACAAGTCGAATATGCTACGAGGATGGAGTGTATAATGGAAATGGAGCAAATCCTTAATGAACCTTCAATGGAGAAAAGTGAGGTACCAACTTCAACCCTAAAACCTCTTCCCCCAAATTTGAAATATGCTTACCTTGATGAATCTAAAAATAAACCTGTGATTGTTAATGACAAACTTGATGAGAACCAATTGGAAAGTTTGCTTGATGTGTTAAAACAACATGAAAAGGCTATAGGTTATAGTCTAGATGTCCTTAAAGGGATAAGTCCCAATTTATGTATGCATAGAATTCATCTAGAAGAAGACCATAGGCCTACAATCCAATCCCAAAGGATATTAAACCCCCACATGCAAGAAGTTGTAAAAGCGGAGGTTATGAAATTACTTGATGCTAGAATCATATATCCTATATCAGATTCTTTGTGGGTTAGCCCCGTTGAAGTGGTACTCAAGAAAGGAGGTACCACGGTAGTAACAAATGATAAGAATGAGCTAATACCCACAACGAAGATCACCGGTTGGCGTATGTGTATTGACTATCGTAAATTAAATTCCGCAACAAGAAAGGATCATTTCCCCCTACCATTCGTTGACCAAATGCTTGAGAGGTTAGCCTCTAACAAATTCTTTTACTACCTTGACGGGTACTCGGGATTCTTCCAAATCACGATACACCCTGATGACCAACACAAGACCACTTTCACATGCCCTTATGGTACTTTTGCATATAGGAGAATGCCTTTCGAGCTATGTAATGTCCCTGCTACTTTCCAAAGATGCATGATGAGTGTTTTCTCCGATTATCTAGAAAACATAATAGAAGTGTTTATGGACGATTTTAGTGTTTATGGAAAAGACTTTGACTCATGTTGGCATAAACTTTCTCTTGTATTGCAAAAATGTGAAGATGTTAGTCTTGTTTTTAATTGGGAAAAGTGTCACTTCATGGTCAATGAAGGTATTGCTTTGGGTCATTTAATCTCGGAAAAGGGCATCGAAGTTGACAAATTCAAGGTTGAGGTTGTGACACCCTCAATTTTAGCGTTAAATAAACAAGTAAATTCTACAGAAAAACTGACAGGATATGTTTGTAATTGGTTCAACTAGATAAAACCTGTAATTTTAAAAACTTTTCTAAACCATTCACAAACATTTCCAAATGAAGAGTGCCAAAACCTGCAAAAACTAACAAACTAATTTACATAACATAGCTAAAGTCGCGAGAATAAAGTGATACAAACCAAAGTAAGAGAGGGAGACATATGTCCCTCCAAAATATAAACACAACCATAAGTTTAAAGGTTTACTACAAAATATAACCAACTAGGTCCAAGGTTCTTTTGCTCACTAGCTCGTCCGTGTACCCCAATCTAATCATCATCAACCTGTCAATCGCATTTTATACAAACATGAAAGCCACAATTCAGTGGGGAGTAACTTCGAGTCCTCCCAGCCACGAAATGTCATATTTAATGTAACATGTAATGAAACATGTAAACAACATCATAAATAAACTAATTATCGAATATTCTAACATATGAACACTAAACTTACCAAATTAAACTATCATGTGAAACATATAACAAGCAGTAATCCAAACTTTATCAATTGTAACCGGCTTGCATCTCACCTATTACAATTCATAAAATCACCATACAAGAAAGGACAATATATCAAAGACAGGCATAAGTTCTTAGCACCGCCAATAGTCACCCTATAACTCGAGTCTATACCACGAGGTAGGAAGGTAATCGAACCGGTATCTTGGCTCAGAGGTTCTATCAAAACATGGCCAAGACACAACACAACCCTAGCCTAAAATCTGCGCAGACCTAGACATGCGGATACACACCACCGCACCCAAGACCCACAATTTTTTTAAAACAAAGTGAGTACCCTAAGGAGTCCACCAAAGGGTTGGCTAGTACTTAAGCTGACCACTTACTCTCAAAATAAGTAACGAGGTCATGCCCCAACTTGGATATAATCCCTCCAAGTCAGGAACACAAAGGCTATTAAGCAGTGAACATATACTCGTCAAAGACTATAAAGGCCTATCTATGACAAACACAACAACCTGCAAGAAGTATTCAATACAAATTCCATTTCAAGCAATATTAACAATATTAAAGGTTTCAGGGAATCTAGGGCCGTTTTTACAATATAAGAACCCATTCAAATCAACCAACAACATATGTGAAATAAAAACATAATTAATGGCCTAAAACAAGAATAAGGCCAATTATCCATTTTTCACAATATTTTCATCCAACCGAATTTTTACCCGCAACCCCACCTCGCGGCAGTGCACGGGTTCAATCGCGGTGACCAATCACACAATTGATCGACATCGATTCAGTCAAAGGGACTAAGGCTCAGTTTTCGGCATAATCATCCAAACATTAAAATTATCGCTATAAAATTCATTTTAAGCTTATTCATTACAATTTCATATTATAACCTATCCTAACATGTGCCAACTACCAATATAAGCATAACTTTACCATCAACATTATATCTACTACTAACATTATTCATTTCATAAGACTACCCATATGTTACTTATACTAAATATAACATTAATACGCCCGAAACGACAAACAACGCATGAAAAACCGTGAAACAAGCAACGGGCCGACCCGGGCCAACCCAGGGCCGCCGTGGGCCTGCCGGGCCTGATGGGCCTGCTGGGCCGCCACCCCCACACCTCCGTTTCTCCGTTTTTGTTCAATTTAACATCGTTTTAAGCATCAATTAATCATTCCCATTTCATTTCCATACTAATATGTGAACTTAAACTTACAAAAGACATGAATTTAACCCATATTATCATGTGAAAAAAAACCACTCAAATAACATTCACAAAATCATACAAAAAGCAAAGAATGTGACATTTATTCGTCGAGTAACTCGAAATATGTTACCTTTAGCTAAGAAATGAGTATTTAGCACCTTGAACACCAAACCCTAATATACATGCTAGCCACTATCTTCAACTATATACGAGTCTCCAAACTCGTCTTCTAAATCTTCACCTAAATAAACAATAAAAACACAATTATAAACACTATAATCAAGACCCTAAAAATGGTGGATAAAATAAATTTAGGGTAAATGAATTTAAAACATACTAGGATGTTGGAAATGAAGAGAGGATTCCAAATATGTAATCCTTATGAAATTTGGAGTAAAAATGAGTAAATTATGGTGAAAATTAGCTTAGAAAGCTTAAGTTTTGGTATGAAAATGGTGTTTTAAGTTTAGAAGGCTTTAGAATGTTCAAGGAGAATGAAGTAGGAAGAGAAAAAACAAAGGGAAGGAAAAGGAAGGGGTGTGGCGTTCAAAAGGGGAAGAGACGGGATTTTTGGCGGAATTTTATTAGTCGGTTTTGGCCCGTTTCGACGATAATTAGAACCGTTTGTCAAATGCAAATTCCGACAATTCCAAAGTTCTTAAACACGAGATTACAAGAAGATTGAGTACTCATATGACCCATTTCCAAAATCGTTTGCCCAATTTTCACAAGAATTTCCATTTTCCCCGATATGCCCTTATTTCGAAATAAAAGGTTTTTACATGGTTTAAACTATTTTTAAACATTTCGAAACTATCAAAATAAATAATTTACTTCAAAATATAATAGAATTATATTTCATTGAATTATTATTACTTCATATACATTAATATTAAATTCAACTTGATTAATAAATTACTTCCGCAATATAATAACGGTCCGAAATTACGGGGTGTTACAATCATCTCTCCTTTTAAGAAGTTTCGTCCTCGAAACTTGCAAGTAGAAAACGAAAATACAATAAGGACGAACTCAATTTTCCAAGGGCGAAAATCAAAACATTCAAAACAAATTGAAATTTCAAAAGATGATCTTTCAAAAGGGGTTAAGAAAACTTTCAAAAGCACGATGTCCTTATCAAGGGAATGAGAGAACTCTTGATGCATGCAAGCGCGCTATCATTCCGAATCAAGGACAAATTAAAATACGAAATCATTCGCCGATAAGTGCAGAACTAGTTATCAGACGTCTCCAATAACGAATCCTGACAACGAATCAACGCCAAAACAAAATGAAAGCGAAAGGTCAAATGCAATTGTTATAGAAAAACGGTAAATCATTTTTCAAACTTTACCAGAAGTCAAGTTTTCCAAATATAATACAAATTTTAACAATGAATTGAAAAGTTAACTCACATTGGTCCGAAATTACACAAAACGAGAAATAGCTTAGGTATCAAATCGAACACTAAGGTTGAAAGAAAGTGAGAAATCATTTTCAAATGTTATAGAAAGAGGTCAATTTGTAGATTTAACTCCAAATTTAAAATAATGAACCAAAAGTTTACTCAAACTAGATAGAATCTATACAAGATGGAAAACAACTCGGGAACGAGAAGTACAACTCGCGATAGGGAACTCACACCCAACAGACAAGAAGGAATTGAACTCTTAAAGGTAGAATTTATGGATGAAATCAATAAAGATGTCAACGAACAAGACGCTTTACTCAAAAGGTCAAATGAGTTCCAAATAGGCGAACTCAACGGAACAAGCCAAAATAGCAAGAATGAAAATTGTCGGAGATCGGGATTAAGAAGATCGGTACATCGAGAAAGGTTCACTCAATTTTCCAACCACAGAGTCATCCTACTAGGTCCTCCGAACATCAACAGGGCAACAACCAGAGGCCACACTAATCCAAAGAGCCATCTGAACCACTCATCGACAAGTCTACCTATAAGCTAATCCTTGAGACAGTCATATCCTCTACAATTATAACTTAACAATTTCCCAATCAAAATGTTTTCACCAATATCCTCCACCGAACAAAATCAAAGTCCAAAGTCGAAACCAGTAACAATATTATACCCTTACCAAGATTCAATATTCCCAAACGCATTCATGCTTGAAACCAACCCACAAGCAACAAGTTGCACTATCCAATCCATAATTAGCACTAACTATAAGATAAATGGGTTCATCACACAAATCATCTGATCGGTTTACTCAAGATTCACTATCCTACTTCCCAACAATATTCCAATTCCAATAGAAAAATTCCTCAAAGAATTAAATATAAGGTCCAAACTTACAATAACATTCCACAAACTTAGCTATCAATCCCCAATACCGTAAAGTAAAGCTCAAATGACAAACGAACAATCCCTGAACGAACAATGCCCAAAACAAATCAAAAATAACCATAGAAATACTCCACCAAGGTAAACTAATCCCATTAGTCTCATCATCAAATCGAAACCAAAGTGAGTCTTATACCACCAAATCACGCGAACCTCAAATCGCAAGGAGACTACAACGTTGCCATCATAAGAATTCCATCAAAAATCTAACTCTCATATTACATGGTCAAATACAGACACAAACTCCTACACCAATTCCCGACAAAAATCAAAATACAGAAATCCTCAAATCACATCCCACTAACTCTGCAAACATGGTCAACAAAGTACCAACTATACTAAGTAGATAAGGAGTGATAACGGAATAGAGAAACGGTAAAATATTTTCGAAGGGTGCATGAGCATGACAAGTTAGGAAACTAGGGAGTCGGACCGTAAAGATAACGGTTGACAGAAATAAGAGGTACTTGAGTCAAGAAGATATCTCGGGCAAGAAGAAGATACGTAAACTTCGGCATAAAAACAGGGTTCAACGAACGCTAATGAGAAGGAGAGGAGAACAGAAGCGGCATAAAAAGTGTTACCGCTTAACCAAACACTCCTCAAAGCTTATGATCGCTATGATAAGGTTACATCACTAAGGTGCTCAACAAAGACTCAAAAGTCTACCAAATCATAGGACTAACAAGGACTCCACAATGGTAGGTTTTCCTCAACTCAATTGGTTCCAAGAGCCAAAATCAATTCACCACACAAATTCATTTGTTACCATCCATGTCCCAAAGTATCTCCTTTAAAATTCTCGTCATCGAACTTCACTTGCTATGTCATCCCCAAGTACCATGGCTTGTTTACACTTTCATCTCACCACTTCGTACTTCTAGTCTCCGATACCATAAATTAGAATCGCATCTTTGAACTCACGAACTACATCGAACAACTTTCCACCAAAATTCCCAAATTCAGATATGATTAATAAGGTCAACCACGTGTTCTCAAATTCCAAAAGGTCAACAAGGGCTACTCTATAATAGATTTGGTCGACTCAAAAGGTTTAACAAACTAACTAATTCCAAAGTACGATACCAATCCATTAAGCAACGTCAATGTCCTATTGTATTCCATTCAAGGCCTACAAAGGTTGGGGCTAACTATCATTCCTTTAATTCTCCACAAGAAACTTCGAGACTCTCAATTGAAGTAGCTTAGGTTCATTCCAACTTATGTGCTAAGGTAGTACCCACGCTCAATCACCTATAACAAACAAGCTCTCAATAGACATAAATCCCAAGGTGTTTCTCAACTCACTAGGCTCTCACATCAAGCACAACTAACAAGACTAACCAAAGGATCCCAAGGTATCTTCTCATATACAACTCAAACCTTAAACAATCAATTTCTCAACTCGTTCACGCCCTTCAATGATACATTCACTCACCCCAAGGTACGAGGCTCAGTTAAAAACATTCTCTCAAAACCGGGTTCTCTTGAATAAGGGGACTATCCCGCGGAACAAAAGGAAGGTGTTCACAAGGACTCTTATTAAAAGAAGAAAACGAACCAAGGATGAATCGGGAGAAAGAGTAGAAGAGTAGTTACCAAGGCGAGAGAAGAGGAATTAGAAAGACGAATAGACAACGAGATCGAAAGATTAAGGTAAGGTACACTGAATACGAAAAGAAATATCGAGAAAGTGGAAGCATCCTTCATTTGGCATAACCAATCTTCAACATTCGGCAACGGCCACTCAATCTTGGTCACCAACGAGTAAGATCACGGTCATAGATTCGACGGCACGAAAATTAATAACTAACAATTAACAAACCTAACTTGTAGGATTGCATTATCTACGTTTCTTGAAGGGCCATCTTGCGAAAGAGAACATTAGTTAGCACCTAACAAATACCAATCACAAAGAGACTACAACATAAGGTCCTAAGTCTACCCATCCTACCCATCTCTCGAGTTTATTATTTGAAGGTCAAGTTATTTATATTGGGGTGCACAAACGTGCGTCGGGAGCAAATATGCTCTGATACCAACTGTGACACCCTCAATTTTAGCGTTAAATAAACACGTAAATTCTACAGAAAAACTGACAGGATATGTTTGTAATTGGTTCAACTAGATAAAACCTGTAATTTTAAAATCTTTTCTAAACCATTCACAAACATTTCCAAATGAAGAGTGCCAAAACCTGCAAAAACTAACAAACTAATTTACATAACATAGCTAAAGTCGCGAGAATAAAGTGATACAAACCAAAGTAAGAGAGGGAGACATATGTCCCTCCAAAATATAAACACAACCATAAGTTTAAAGGTTTACTACAAAATATAACCAACTTGGTCCAAGGTTCTTTTGCTCACTAGCTCGTCCGTGTACCCCATCTAATCATCATCAACCTGTCAATCGCATTTTATACAAACACGAAAGCCACAATTCAGTGGGGAGTAACTTCGAGTCCTCCCAGCCACGAAATGTCATATTTAATGTAACATGTAATGAAACATGTAAACAACATCATAAATAAACTAATTATCGAATATTCTAACATATGAACACTAAACTGACCAAATTAAACTATCATGTGAAACATATAACAAGCAGTAATCCAAACTTTATCAATTGTAACCGGCTTGCATCTCACCTATTACAATTCATAAAATCACCATACAAGAAAGGACAATATATCAAAGACAGGCATAAGTTCTTAGCACCGTCAATAGTCACCATGTAACTCGAGTCTATACCACGAGGTAGGGAAGGTAATCGAACCGGTATCTTGGCTCAGAGGTTCTATCAAAACATGGCCAAGACACAACACAACCCTAGCCTAAAATCTGCGCAGACCTAGACATGCGGATACACACCACCGCACCCAAGACCCACAATTTTTTTAAAACAAAGTGAGTACCCTAAGGAGTCCACCAAAGGGTTGGCTAGTACTTAAGCTGACCACTTACTCTCAAAATAAGTAACGAGGTCATGCCCCAACTTGGATATAATCCCACCAAGTCAGGAACACAAAGGCTATTAAGCAGTGAACATATACTCGTCAAAGACTATAAAGGCCTATCTATGACAAACACAACAACCTGCAAGAAGTATTCAATACCAATTCCATTTCAAGCAATATTAACAATATTAAAGCTTTCAGGGAATCTAGGGCCGTTTTTATAATATAAGAACCCATTCAAATCAACCAACAACATATGTGAAATAAAAACATAATTAATGGCCTAAAAAAAGAATAAGGCCAATTATCCATTTTTCACAATATTTTCATCCAACCGAATTTTTACCCGCAACCCCAGCCCTGCGACAGGTATGGGTTCAATCGCGGCTGACCAATCACACAATTGACTGACATCAATTCAGTCAAAGGGACTAAGGCTCAGTTTTCGGCATAATCATCCAAACATTAAAATTATCGCTATAAAATTCATTTTAAGCTTATTCATTACAATTTCATATTATAACCTATCCTAACTTGTGCCAACTACCAATATAAGCATAACTTTACCATCAACATTATATCTACTACTAACATTATTCATTTCATAAGACTACCCCTATGTTACTTATACTAAATATAACATTAATACGCCCGAAACGACAAACAACGCATGAAAAACCGTGAAACAAGCAACGGGCCGACCCGAGCCAACCCAGGGCTGCCAAGGGCCTGCTGGGCCTGCTGGGCCGCCACCTCCACACCTCCGTTTCTCCGTTTTTGTTCAATTTAACATCGTTTTAAGCATCAATTAATCATTCCCATTTCATTTCCATACTAATATGTGAACTTAAACTTACAAAAGACATGAATTTAACCCATATTATCATGTGAAAAAAACCACTCAAATAACATTCACAAAATCATACAAAAAGCAAAGAATGTGACATTTATTCGTCGAGTAACTCGAAATATGTTACCTTTAGCTAAGAAATGAGTATTTAGCACCTTGAACACCAAACCCTAATATACATGCTAGCCACTATATTCAACTATATACGAGTCTCCAAACTCGTCTTCTAAATCTTCACCTAAATAAACAATAAAAACACAATTATAAACACTATAATCAAAACCCTAAAAATGGTGGATAAAATAAATTTAGGGCAAATGAATTTAAAACATACTAGGATGTTGGAAATGAAGAGAGGATTCCAAATATGTAATCCTTATGAAATTTGGAGTAGAAATGAGTAAATTATGGTGAAAATTAGCTTAGAAAGCTTAAGTTTTGGTATGAAAATGATGTTTTAAGTTTAGAAGGCTTTAGAATGTTCAAGGAGAATGAAGTAGGAAGAGAAAAAAACAAAGGGAAGGAGAAGGAAGGGGTGTGGCGTTCAAAAGGGGAAGAGACGGGATTTTTGGCGGAATTTTATTAGTCGGTTTTGGCCCGTTTCGACGATAATTAGAACCGTTTGTCAAATGCAAATTCCGACAATGCCAAAGTTCTTAAACACGAGATTACAAGTAGATTGAGTACTCATATGACCCATTTCCAAAATCGTTTGCCCAATTTTCACAAGAATTTCCATTTTCCCCGATATGCCCTTATTTCGAAATAAAAGGTTTTTACATGGTTTAAACTATTTTTAAACATTTCGAAACTATCAAAATAAATAATTTACTTCAAAATATAATAGAATTATATTTCATTGAATTATTATTACTTCATATACATTAATATTAAATTCAACTTGATTAATAAATTACTTCCGCAATATAATAACGGTCCGAAATTACGGGGTGTTACAGAGGTGATAGAGAAACTCCCACCTCCCGTGAATGTTAGAGGGGTGAGGAGCTTTCTTGGTCATGCGGGTTTTAATCGCCGTTTCATAAAAGATTTTTCAAAAATTGCGAAACCCCTCACTCAACCTTTGCTTAAAGATGCCCAATTCCAATTCACTGATGAGTGTGTTGAAGCCTTTAATAGAATCAAGGAAGCACTTATCTCGGCACCAATCATCTAACCACCAAATTGGGAATTACCGTTTGAGATTATGTGCGATGCAAGTAACTACGCCGTTGGAGCGGTTCTTGGCTAACGGGTAGAAAAGGATTTACATGATATCTATTATATAAGCAAGACTTTTGACTCTGCACAAGTGAGCTATGATACCACCGAGAAGGAGCTCCTTGCCATTGTCTATACCTTAGACAAATTTCGTTCCTATTTGCTTGGATCGAAAGTGATTGTTTTGTCGGATCATCATGCTCTTAGACATCTCTTGATAAAGAAAGAATCAAAACCAAGATTGTTGATATGGATTTTGCTACTCCAAGAATTTGATTTAGAGATAAGAGACAAAAAGGGAGCCGAGAATGTGGTAGCGGACCACTTGTCAAGAATTCGATTCCATAGTGATGAGGGAGAGACACCGATCAATGACTCTTTCCCCGATGATAACTTAATGGCCATCCAATCACAACTTGAGAGGCAAACCACACCATGGTTTGCCGATTATGCTAACTACATTGTGGGAGGAGTCCTTCCTCCAAATTTGACTTACAATCAAAGGAAGAGATTTTTGTTTGAATTAAAGAGGTACTTTTGGGATGACCCCAATCTTTACAAGGAATGTAGTGATGGACTTTACCGAAGATGCATACCACAATGGGAAGTTCAAGGTGTTTTGGAGGGATGTCGTTCGTCCCCATATGGAGGACATCATGAAGCACAAAGAACTATTTCTAAAGTCCTTCAATCGGGCTTCTTTTGGCCTACCATGTTTGAAGATGCTAGAGAATTTATTCTCCATTGTGATCCTTGCAAAAGAACCGGGAACATTTCTTGGAGGAATGAGATGCCACAACGAGGAATTTTGGAGGTAGAAATTTTCGATGTATAGAGAATTGACTACCAAGGCCCATTTGTATCATCTCAAGAAAACAAGTACATTCTTCTAGCCGTTGATTATGTATCAAAGTGGTTAGAAGCAATTACTACTCCAACCGATGATGCCAAAACGATCACTAAACTCCTCAAGAAAATTATCTTCCTAAGATTTGGAGTTCCTAGGGCAATCATTAGTGATGGAGGGACTCATTTCCATGAAAAGAAGCTTACATATCTTTTGGCAAAATATGGTGTTCATCATTGAACCGGCTTGGGATACCATCCTCAAAGAAGTGGTCAAGTTGAAGATTCAAATAGAGAGATCAAACAAATTCTTGAGAAGGTTGTTAACAAGACCCGTAAGGATTCGAGTATGAAGCTTGATGATACTCTTTGAGCTTATAGGACGGCCTATAAGACTCCCATAGGAGCCTCCCCTTACAAACTTGTCTATGGGAAAGCATGTCATCTGCCAATTGAGCTGGAATACAAAGCTTTTTGGGCAATCAAAGCTCTCAACCTTGATCTCAAGCTAAGTGGCCAAAAGAGGATAATGCAAATCCAAGAGTTGGAGGAATTCCGACTACAATCCTATGAGAATGCCAAGATCTACAAGGAAAGGACAAAGTTACTCCATGATAAGAGAATCAAACAAAAAGCCTTGCACAAAGGAGACAAAGTCCTTCTATTTAACTCCCGATATAGGCTCTTCCCCGGGAAGTTGAATTCTAGATGGATGGGTCCCTACGTGATTACCGAGGTAGGAAAATATGGAGACTTTGAGATAAAATCGGAAGATGGGAACAAATTCAAAGTCAATGGCCAAAGGTTGAAACCGTATTATGAAGAAACATTCATTGGAGAAGTCGAGGTCACCCACCTCGGACCTCCCCCTCCATGAGAAAATCATCATAGAAAGAGAGTTTGGTGGAGTCCTCTCCAAACCACCATTTGTAAATATACTAACTCTTTTCACTTGTATTTTTAACTTTACTGCATTTTAATAAGAAGCATGATTCTTGACATGAGAGTAGGTGAGGGAGGGTCACTAACCCTTTTTGATGAATGAAGGATATAGAAATTCAAGTGTGGGGAAGCAATCTTATCAATTGAGGAAGAAGAAGACCAAAGGAAGAGATTCCCACGGGCAGACCTGAGCCCGTGAGAAAAACAGGCAACCCGAGCGTCCCAGTACGGATCCGAGCATCTTAGGCATATATCCGAATGACCTGGGCACTATCCGCTCGTCTTTGAGTACCTGGAAGTTGGAGAAACTGCACTGACAAGTAATCTGAGCGTCCCTAGAATAAGCCGCTCGTCTCAAGAAAAGACGTTCGCCTCGTTGGGGATCCGAGCGTCCTGGCTACTTCAAAATATGGGATTTTACTCTGACCATGGATCCGAGTGTCCCGTATTCGATCCACTCGTCTCCTGGAGCTATGATCCGAGCATCCCATGCTCGATCCGCTCGTCTCCCTGCCGTCCTGTTCTTCTATTTTCTCGAAAATTAAAACACCTCTCCACCACACATTTCGTGACACCTCATCCTTCCTTCCTCTATAAAACATAAAACCCCCTCACATATAACCCACAACACATCAAAAAGCATCCACTTATCTCTCTAATTCAAAAACCTCCAAAACCTAGGGTTTTCAAAAAGGACCCCAAATTACAAAGAACATTCTCATCAACAAATCAAATTCAAGATCTATTTCAAGATGAGACCAACTTTCCACCTCAACACTCTAAGAAGGGAAAATGAAGAAGTTGTAGATCTCTCAAGACTCAATGAATTCTCAAACAATGAATTTGTTAATGATGTCCAAAGGCTTGTCTTTCATCGTTTACTCGGTAAGAATATTCTTCCAACTAAATTTGTTTGCCATGACACCTTGAGAAAACTTGGCATCTACGATCAAACTGAGGCACTATTCGAGCTATTTAGTCTTTCTTATATGTTCAATATGCATGAGCTCACCTATAGACCTTTGGTTCTTGAGTTTTTGAGCTTCCTAAAGATCTACACTATAAACAATACAATTTGTGTGCAATTCCGTCTTGAGAATGAAACCCGGATGATGACATTGGTAGAATTTGCTAGTATGCTAGGTCTCGATGTTTTCGCCTACCCGAACATCTAAACCCCGAAACTACTCTATAGCACCTCTTTGGCGAGCTTTAACCGGTCGTGACTTTACTTACATCAAAGAATGCTCGACCTCATACATCCAAGACCCCATCATTCGATACACACCCATTTCTAATGGGTACACTTCTAGCCCGCCGCGATCCCGCGGTCGTCAACGAACTCGACCTTGTTTTCATGGAATCTTACCTCAAAATACAAGGACGGAGTGGTTACCACTTTAATGCACCCCTAGTACTCCTTGTGAAATGGGCCAAGTTTAGGAATAGGGACGATGATGGCAAGATAAATATTGTTAATGGAGGGTTAGAAACCAAGCTTGCAAAACACTTTTGATGCGTGTCTTTTATATGATGTTTTACATCCCATTTTACACGCATTTCAGAGCTCATTCATGTAGTTTATGCTACATTTCTCCCTATTTCCGTCTACTTCCGTGTTTTGTACATTATTGCAGAAATGTGAAGAATTCAACGGGAAAATCAAGCTAAATCCTTCCCCGAGTATCCTGCATTGCAAATGACGTAAAGGAATCACTTAAGGAACGAGCTTGGTGTGCAATCCAAGACCCAAAATACAAATCCACGAGTCGATCGACCACCTCCTTCAGTCGATCGACCAACTATCGGGTTCCAGAAGCTACTGTTTGCTGAGGACCAGTCGATCGACCCAACTGCTATTTCAGACGAGAATTAGAAGACTGAGGAAGCGCAAGCCCATGATGCTAGGTTTAGGAAATAAGAAGTTACGTTAATTGCTATATAACGTAACCTAGAAACATTGAGTACCAGGAGGGAAGTTTTTACCTAAGTTTTATTATCAGTTTGACATTAAGTTTACATACGGTTTTAGGAAGAATTAGGGTTTGGAATATTGTAAGCATTGGAATTTTTGCTCTTGTTCTTAATCATTCTTCTGCTATTCTCGGTATTCTTCTGCCCTATTTCAATTCATCTGTTTCGTTATTAGATTAGAATTGCTAGTAGCTTCCCGAAACCATCTTTATTGTTGCATGTTAATTGTTTGCCCTATCGCTTTAATTATGAATTCAATTCTTTTACGCCCTAGTATTATTGTTGTTATCACTTTCAGCATGAGTAGCTAAATAGTTTGTGCTAGGATGTAGGCGAATTGTAGCATAGGCGGCATTAGATTATACACGGCCAACCGCGTGTTGGTCGGTCGATCGACCACCTTACCTGGTCGATCGACTGACCTCGTGAGCTTTATTTCGTTTTAATTGATTTTAATATTGTATTTAACGAATCGAATGCATGCGACCAGTTAGATACCCTTTCGTGGCTGACCCAATAGATCGAAAGATAGGGAAGGCTGTTAGACCATCAATTGAATCGACTAAACTGTGCTAAGATCGAAAGATAGGTATAGTTTAGACCATTAGTCACTTTTCAGGACGGAAGTTAGTATTAGTGATATTAGGGACCTATAGCGAGATCGAAAGATGCTATTTGTTAAGAGTGGACCGAGAGGACATCTTTATTTCCCGCCTCACCTGTGTTGACTCAGACCGACTTAGTTTGCTGCCGCCGAAGCTATAATGAGCCGATCATCCTAGTACCCCTTCTTTATCTGTTTAAACCATCTTTTAGTTTATTATCTTTATTTGTTCTTAGCTATAGACCATCTCAACTCAACCCCCACAATTGTTACCTTAGACTGAATATAAATCAACTAGAAGTTACATCTGCCTCCTTGTGGTTCGACCCTGTTACCACTAGCCTAGGTTAGTCTTAATAGGAAATTATAAATCTTATTTTTGGTACTCACAACGACGGGTATCAAATTTTGGCGCCGTTGCCGGGGAGGCAATAGTCCTAATTTTAGTTGTTTTAATTTTAGTCTTTCCTAGTTTAAGGGACTTCTGTTCCTTAAACTTTTCTTATATTCTTTTTGTAGTTTCCTCTTATGCGCAGGTCACAGGGTGGTGAACTAGTACCATTTGACCCTGAGTTAGAGAAATCTTTGCGCGAGTTGAGACGATCACAAAGGGTATTACCGACGAGAGGAAGAGCCGAGTACTCATGTCAAGCTATTACGAGAACGATCTGTTCAAGAAGACCCACGATCTTCACCCGTTTCCACTTCTTCACCGAGACGATTCGTCTCCGAAATTCCAGTCATGGCCGAGGAAGCAAGTATAGCTAGTCATTCTGAGCCAACAGCTGAAAACTTATATAAGGGGTTCGAATTACCAGGAGATGCCAGGAAGTTCGAACCAAAGCCTTCGTACATTAGCATGGTTGAGAAAAACCAGTTCGGGGAGCTCGCAAATGAAGATGCAAAAGTAAGCATATGGAGACCTTTATTGACTATCATTGTTCCATACCCCCACCAGCTGCTGTGACCCAAGACCAGATCAAGGAGACCATGTTCATCTTTTCCCTTCGTGATGCTGCAAGGGAGTGGTATAGAGATTTGGACCGAACCGTTCAGGGGATCACCGATTGGAATTCATTGGCATTGGCATTCTACAAGAAGTACTTTTCTGCTTCAAGGACGATTGCTATTAGAGCTCAAATCACGGGCTTTAAACAAGGGCCGAATGAGAACTTCCACGAAGCATGGGTCAGTTTTAAGAAGTTGGTGCGAACCATACCGCACCATGGGTTCGAAAAGTGGAGCTTGTGCAATCATTTCTACAATGGGTTGTATGACGATCAGAGGACCATTTTGGATGCTGCAGCCAATGGACGATTCGCTGAAAATTTGGGAGCAACCAAGGGGTGGAAGATCATTGACGATCTAGCTACCCACAAGGCCGAGTATGGGAATTCCGAGGGAACTAGAGGAGAGAGCTGCTGAATCTTCCTCCTGTCCGCGCGCTGAGGCTCTTCTCGCGAGATTTGACAAGTATGAACTAGGAGGAGTTTCTAAAGGTGGGATGTACCAAGTAAATGCTGTGTCAGACGGTACTTTCGTCTGTGAAAGGTGTGGAGCTGAGGGGCATGTCTCGAAAAACTGCCCTAGCCCCTTTGAGTCTTGTGCTGCCTTTCAACACTATAGGCAGACCAACACCTACTATGAGCCGAATACCCATCCAAACTTGAGTTGGAGGAGCCAAAATGTCCTGAACCCAACTCAAGCTCCGCCGCAAAGAACCCTATGTGCCCCCTCATCAAAAGCAAAGAACAATATCGAAACCTCCCTATGTGCCGCAAAGCGGAACAATCGCAGAATTCTGAATTTTCCGAGCTTAAGAACTTGTTGCTAAAGGAGTCCCAAGCAAGAGAGGCCGGGATGAAGCTACTAGAGAGCCAAATTGCTCAATTGGCTAGCAAAAGCAACACTCGAGCTCCCGGACACTTGCCGACCCAAACTGACCAAAAGGAGACCTTAAATGCCATCACTTTGAGGAGCGGGTCCACCCTTGAGGGTCCTGCCATGGTCGAGGACGCTGTCGAAAAAGATGAGCCGGAAACAAGTCAAAAGAAAGCTTTAACGAATAAATCAAAGAAATGTACCGTCTACAGGTATATCGGTCGATCGACTGATATACCTAGTCGATCGACTGAAGCACGGGTTGCAGGAGCTTCTGGAACTGTACATCTCAGTCGATCGACTGAGGATAGTGGTCGATCGACTGAGATCGCTGCTGATGCTGAGGAATTTCGTCCTTTAATGCCAAATAATCTGCGAGACCACTTGTTTCGGGGTACCACAGTCCCGAAGACTTTAGGACAAGACCCGAGTGCTGATGGGTCAGTCCCGGTCCCGAAGTTCGACCCAATGACGGTTAATGGCTCACATTTGAGACGGTCTGAAGAGGGGTCTAGCTTCAACAAAGAGAAGGTGACGGACTTTCAGCCTAAGTCCAAGGATGTCGGCACACGCGATTTAGAGGAGAGGACTAAGGTACTTCTTACAGCTCCTTACCCGGAGAGGCTAGTGCCGACCAAGGAACAGGTATCTTTCAGCAAATTTGAAAAAGTTATACGTAGTCTGAATGTACAAGTCCCCTTCCTTGAGTTAGTAAACCAAGTACCCGCTTATACTAAATTTATAAAACAAATGTTGTCCAAAAAGTGGTCACTTGAAACAGTGCACACTGTCGCACTTACTAAGGAGTCCTGCTCTTATCTGTCTCACACTGCACCCCCTAAGTTAGAGGACCCGGGCAGCTTTTCTGTTCCTTGCAACATAGGTACCTTCCCAATTGAGAAGGCATTGTGTGATTTAGGGGCTAATATAAATGTCATGCCCTTGAGTCTAGCTATGAAGCTTAAGTTGACCCGGTTTGCTATCACAGACATGACAGTTCAGATGGCTGACCAATATGCGGTCGAGCCTATAGGAGTCCTAGAGGACATACCCGTCCAAATAGGGAAGTTTTTCTTCCCTGTTGACTTTGTCGTCCTTGACATGCCTGAGGATGCCCATATACCGATCATTCTAGGTAGGCCGTTTCTGCACACTGTTGGTGCAGTTATTGATGTAGGCTCTGGAACTTTGACCTTCAAAGTTGGGAAACATTCTATCATTTTTGCCCAACCTGCTAAAAAGAAGGACCCCATGTGGCCTGTTACTTGTAATACGGTTTCTGAAAAGAAATCGTACTTTGTGCTTCCTGAATTGCCTGTCTCTATTACTACTTCTGTGTTAACACCTCCGCCCCGGACTGGGAGCAAAAAGGAGGAAGAATCTGTTGTTTTAAACATTGCAGGAGCTGGTTTTGGGAAGGGAGAGCCACTTGATGCTCTAGCCGCGAAGGAGAAAATTATTTCAAGAGGAGGTCTTGGTTGCCTTAGCTATGCCACCGACGAGGAAGTCGACGACGAGCCAGCCAGAGTGAGAAGGTCCGATTTGGATTCTGACGAGTCCGAGGAAGTCCTTGATTGGGGAGATGACGAAGTTGATCCGTTGAGCTCTCCGACTATTGAAGCTGAGAAGGGTGCAGCTGATAAGATGACCACCATTGAGGCTACCTCGAGTAGCCAGAAGCCGACGAAGTGGGCCATACCTTGGCTTTTCTTGATCAACTACTAGTTGATCAAAAGCTTTACAAACATTTTATTGCTTTCGAACTATTTTTTTTATTGCTTTTGTGTGGTGAGACTTCGCATTTTATTTCTCTTGCTTAGGATTTTTATGCACTTTAGACTTTATTCTGGGTTTTGCGCAATTTTGGGCGCGTATTATTGTGCACTTGCAGGTATTTAGAGCTTGTTAGCTCAAATCATTGAGCAATTACGAAGAAATATGAGGTTGCAGCAGTGTTTTCAGTCGATCGACTGGTTCTAGTGGTCGATCGACTGATCTACATGGTTCCAGGCGACACTGTTCATGTATACCTGGTCGATCGACTGGGTTAAGTGGTCGATCGACCGCTGCTGCTGCTGTACTTATTCACGACCTCTCCCCTGCTGTGTTTGGTCGATATGCGGACTTAAGGGAGTTTTCTACTCCGCTTTCTTTTCCGTCCAATTATTTATTTCTTCAAATTTTCTCATTTGTGCACATATTTACCGCTTCAAAATTGTTTTCTCAGTCTTATGCGTGGTAATTTTTGTCTTTCAGACACTCTTTTTAGTAGCATCAAGCTCACACGAAACCTCCTAGCTCACGCTGGTTTGGGGAGGTTTCCTTTGTCGCGCTTAAAGTCTTGTAAGCTCCCGAATTTCACTTCACGTCATGTTTATTTATTTCAATATACGCAAATTCCCATTTCTCTTTTCTTCATTACATGATTTTGCACAATGGGGACATTGTGCGATTTGGTTTGGGGAAGGGTTTTGCGTCGCATATCATTTGTTTGCATTCGCGTTTAATTCTGTTTTGCATTGTTTTATTCCATTTCATCCATTTATACAAAAATTCAAAAAAAATTGAAAAATTTCTAAAATTTCCATAAAATGCACGTTTATTTTAGCATATAGGTCGAGTCGGAACGGTAGTATTTCCACGATGATTTTGCATGTGCACCTGTTTTGCCTGAGCCTTGCTAGATTAACATGTTATTAGTAGAATCGTATAAATGCATACCTACGAGTTTTCGTTAATTTAGTTGCTGAGCTTGAGACCTGACTTAGAAAATTGGAAACCTACATCATATTTCTGAGTTTTAGAGCCTATAATTGGTGACATTCATGACCGGTTTATCTAGGAATGTGAGTAGTACTCCTTATGAGACATGTTTCCTTAATTTGCATAAATATGAACTTAATCTGCTTAATACCTGTATGCATTCGGTTTGTGGTTTGTTGACACATGTGGTAGAGGTTTCCTTTTTCTTATTATGCCCATAAGCTCCACACTGCCAAAAATATCATTTTTGTCCCATTACTACATCCTACATTTAGCCTGTCCTTTATCAAGCTAGTAGTTTAGTTCTTGGGATTGTTACTCGTTTTTGGTGGTATATGCTCATTTGAGATGTTGTTGGGAAATGGGAAGGAAGGAAAGAAATAGAAAAGAAAAAAAAATGAAAAAAAAAATGAAAAATGATTCGAAAAAGAAGAAAAAGAGTTTTGTACTGTAGAAGCAGTCGATCGACTGCCATTTATAGTCGATCGACTGGAGTTGGAAAGAAAGAAAAAGGAAAAATCAATTCGCATGATTCAGTTCTTATCTTTTGGCGATTTTTGCTCCCATGTTTCATTTATATCCTATGGGGAGTTTATTGATTTGTTAGTTTGGAGATTGTGAGTTTTGTGCTTGCTATAGCACCGTTTCGTTTGATTATAAGCAAGGAGAAGAATGTTGCCATTTGGTTCCGTTTTGGTACTAGCTTGATCATCTGTACCCCCACTTTACCATAAAACGTTTTGCCTCTTCTTACCCATACCTCACATTTCCATATTTATACCTCGGCATGTGTCATTGGTCATTTGTTGGTTGGAATGCATATGTACGGTCATAGAGATCATTTTTATATTTTATTGCTGGCATGTCTTCATAAGTCGTAGTTAGGTGAGAGTCACTACAAAATTAATTCTTTCTATCTTACATATATTCACCTGTACTTATTGAGTGATTTGAGCGACCCGTGAGAGTCCAATTTGATAAGTCTCTACAGTTGGCGGTTCAGCATGTATTTAACAACTACATAACTCGTTTGCATGATTCATTTGCTAGTTGATTGTTGGTTGTTGTACTAAAATGGTTTAGGCTTAACAGGTTGCATTTCGCTCTGAGATTGAACTCGTTCCATTAGATAATTAGATCGAGTCTAGTTCTTGCTTGGGGACAAGCAAGGGTTCGGTTTGGGGAAGTTTGATGCGTGTCTTTTATATGATGTTTTACATCCCATTTTACACGCATTTCAGAGCTCATTTATGTAGTTTATGCTACATTACTCCCTATTTCCGTCTACTTCCGTGTTTTGTACATTATTGCAGAAATGTGAAGAATTCAACGGGAAAATCAAGCTAAATCTGTCCCCGAGTATCCTGCATTGCAAATGACGTAAAGGAATCACTTAAGGAACGAGCTTGGTGTGCAATCCAAGACCCAAAAGACAAATCCACGAGTTTATAAGAGGCAAGTAACAGCTCATCCAGTCGATCGACCACCTCCTTGATCGATCGACCAACTATCGGGTTCCGTAAGCTCTTTGTTTGCGAGGACCATCCTATCGATCGATCGACCCAACTGCTATTTCATACGAGAATTAGAAGACTGAGGAAGCGCAAGCCCATGATGCTAGGTTTAGGAAATAAGAAGTTACGTTAATTGCTATATAACGTAACCTAGAAACATTGGGTACCAGGAGGGAAGTTTTTACCTAAGTTTTATTATCAGTTTGACATTAAGTTTACATACGGTTTTAGGAAGAATTAGGGTTTGGTATATTGTAAGCATTGGAATTTACGCTCTTGTTCTTAATCATTCTTCTGCTATTCTCGGTATTCTTCTGCCCTATTTCAATTCATCTGTTTCGTTATTAGATTAGAATTGCTAGTAGCTTCCCGAAACCATCTTTATTGTTGCATGTTAATTGTTTGCCCTATCGCTTTAATTATGAATTCAATTCTTTTACGCCCTATTATTATTGTTGTTATCACTTTCAGCATGAGTAGCTAAATAGTTTGTGCTAGGATGTAGGCGAATTGTAGCATAGGCGGCATTAGATTATACACGGCCTGAACCCGCGTGTTGGTCGATCGACCACCTTACCCGGTCGATCGACTGACCTCGTGAGCTTTATTTCGTTTTAATTGATTTTAATGTTGTATTTAACGAATTGAATGCATGCGACCAGTTAGATACCCTTTCGTGACTGACCCAATAGATCGAAAGATAGGGAAGGCTGTTAGACCATCAATTGAATCGACTAAACTGTGCTAAGATCGAAAGATAGGTATAGTTTAGACCATTAGTCACTTTTCAGGACGAAAGTTAGTATTAGTGATATTAGGGACCTATAGCGAGATCGAAAGATGCTATTTGTTAAGAGTGGACCGAGAGGACCTCTTTATTTCCCGCCTCACCTGTGTTGACTCAGACCGACTTAGTTTGCTGCCGCCGAAGCTATAATGAGCCGATCATCCTAGTACCCCTTCTTTATCTGTTTAAACCATCTTTTAGTTTATTATCTTTATTTGTTCTTAGCTATAGACCATCTCAACTCAACCCCCACAATTGTTACCTTAGACTGAATATAAATCAACTAGAATTTACATATGCCTCCTTGTGGTTCGACCCTGTTACCACTAGCCTAGGTTAGTCTTAATAGGAAATTATAAATCTTATTTTTGGTACTCACAACGACGGGTATCAACTTTAACCCCAACTTCAATCACAACAATGCCTACATCCCTCTTCCCGGAAAAACAAGGATCGATGAAATGTTACTCCTACAACAACATCATTGGATAGCCCTTGAGTGCTTTGAAAAAAGGATAAAATGGATCATCAAAGGGAGCACCTCTATATACCTTCCCATGAAAGGATTAACAAGAATTTCACCTAGAAGAGGACCCCTCTCTCAAGTCCCGTCTTACCTCATCCCGACAAATGTGAACCGGGCTAACCAAGACCAACCTCCTACTCCACCTCCACAACAAGAAACCCAAGCAAATGACAATAAAAAAGTTGTGATCCCACCATACCCCTTCCAATACCAACCTTACAACCACCTGAACCCTTCCATCCTCCCTAGGGATGATTTTGTTACGGGTATACTACAAGACATGCATCTACGGCTTTCCGAATTCGGAAAACGCCATTGGTGGAGCACATGGTCAAGAAGAAGAAGAGTGTGAAAAATAGAGTGGTGGTGATACGGTGGAGTTAAATAGTGAGGAAGATGAATTCATGGACTTTCATGAGAGTGATGCATCAAGAGAACCTTGGGATAGCGACTTCGGAGGGGATGATGATGACCTTTGAAGAATACTTCATGAGCTAGGTGGAGCGGGCATGAGGCACCCACCAAGGCCAAAGTGAAGTCTTTCTTTTCCCCCTCATTTCAATTTCATGACAAGATTTTCATGTTTTGTTAACTCATTTCACAATTAATTGTTTCATTCTTGGTGTCCTTGTAAAATTGAAGGACTATATTTCCACCTACGCAACATTTGGTTGATGATAGATTATTGTTCCCACATGAATAATCCAAATTGACAAGCTTAGTTTAGTTGCATGCATAGCATTTTTATGCATGAACTTCCTCACTCTCATTTGGTTTGGGGAAATTCAAGCATACGCATTGGGAGTTAATTTAAATTATACTCTCCAACTAAACAAAAATTCATGCATCATATAGCATAGCTTAGAATGCATTCACTTTTGTTCATATATCAAATAGTTTGCATTTAGTATAGAAATCATGCATTTTCATATAGCTTGCATAATTTCCTATTGTATTGGCCATTGAGGACAATGCCCATACTAGTGTGGGGATGGGAAATTCTAACATGACTTTTATAAAACAAAAATGATAAAAATTGAAAATTTTTGAAAAATACAAAAACATGTCTTTTTATTTCATAAACATAAAAACCATAAAAATTTGAAAAATGCAAAAACCCAAAAACATGCTCATTTCTTTTATAGTTTAGAATTGTATATATTGTATATACTTGTTTGTTTGTTTATCCTTTTTCACTTTAATCGACTATGCCACATCCGAGACATGAGGATATTGAAGACCGCATGGTATGATCTTTCCAATCTCCTTTTTCCTCTTTATGTTAATGACTATGTGGCTTTATTTTGATTGATGCGGTATAAACAATGTGATTATAGGATTGCATTTAGATTATATGGCATACTAGTTGGTAGAAGCATATGCATTAGGTTGTATAAATGTTAGTTGCATCATGGCATATAGTTGCATTTAGGAAAATTTTTGCGAAAGCATCTATTTGGGAAACATGACACGTGTATATAGGCCCTTGTAGATACTTTTTCTTCTTGAGACTTTTCTTGTTAGAATACTTGTAAAACACCCTAGGATGTGTCATGCTAGTATCCTTTGACCCATGGATTAAGGCCTAGTCAAGAGTACCTTGTGGTGTGATAACTTCTTGGCTACCGTTTATTTCAAGGTGACCCTTGAAACCATGCAATCATCATCCATGTTCTACCACATTTTGTCATCAAAAAGGGAATGGGCATAAAAATTGTTCAAATTTGAGTTCAAGAATTGAAATGAAAGTAAAAAAGTTTGAAATTGCATCAAAAGAAAAGAAGAGTAACAAAAATGAAAACTCCTATGCTGCAAAAATAAGCACCCTCTTTACTAATTGGGGTGACTTTGAAAATGTTCAAAAGAAAATGCAAAAAGTTGAAAGTTGTCAAGTATTGAAATGCCAAACATCAAAAGAAATGACAAAGAAAATGTTCTCAAATGTCAAATGCCACAAGAAATTGGGGGGAAAAACAACAACAAAAGCAAACTCCCATATGAAACTCAAATACTATCGATCCCTTTATCCATCGAATCCATTTTTGTGCATGGTAGAGAGGGAACGACCCTTCTTCTTGTTTAGGCAAGAAAGGGAATTCCGCGATCCTCCAGTGTTTCTACCACCATAGGGAGACTACTCTTGACGAAAGCATTTTACAATTAAGGACAAAGGTACCCTAGCTTGACACAACTTGGAGGTGATTTATTAGTATCCTCCTAGGCTTAGTAACTTGAATAAATTGTATATATAGTGGAATGTGTACCCTTAGATTGTTTCCCTTATAGATAATTTCCGCCACTTAGATGAGGATAGTGGCTATTCATTTTTGTAGATGTATCCATTACTTGATTTATGTGCTTTAATGATTGGATGTGTCGCCATTTTGGCAAGATCCACCTTGCCTTGCAAGAAGGCATCATACCTCATGGTTGTCTTGTTGTGAGTTGAAGGGGCGGAGTGAGACCCGTTAATTGTCTCACGTCGGCTATATTAGTAGGTTAGTTTGAATAAGGGTCCTAGTTTTTGTCACCTCTTTACTCGGGACGAGCAAAGGTTCGGTTTGGGGATGTTTGATGTGACTCATATTTGAGCACATATTTGAGGTTTTGTTTCCTTGGTAGGAGAGGAGTGCAAACCTTGCATTTACATGGCAAAATGGAGCTAAATGGATCACAACTAATGACCAAGCATCAAGGAGAAGACAATACTAGATGGCCTATGTAGATAATGAAGTAGATTGGGCAATTACAAAAGGATCCTGGCATCCTTCACAAGATCCCCGCGGATTGTTGAGGAACGAAGAGAAAAGAAGCTGTCTGACCCAGGATCCGAGCGGATCAGACACGATCCGAGCGTCTCCCTCCACCACCATCTGAGCGTCCCGTGCTGAAGACGCTCGTCCTGAAGCAAGATGATCCGAGCGTCTCCCCTGACAATCCGCTCGGATCTTACTACAGGGAACCCGTGCCTACGCCGAAGACGCTCGTCCTGTGCCAAGACCAGCAAAACGGAGATGCTCATCTCCTTGGAGAGGAGCATTTCCTCAACTTTTCTTAAGGACTTAATAGTCATTTAAACCCTTAGTAACCCTAATTTTTGTACCTAATCTTTAGTATAAATACCCCTTTGTACTACTTAGATTATCATAAAGTTGTAATCAATTAGTAATCATTTCTTAATCTTGTAATCAACTCTTAATCTAGTCTTAATAAAAATCTCAATACTTAATCTTTCCTTAATTTCTCTATTGTTCATCATTTATTTTGGGTAATTAGAAGATCATTTGGGTTTATTGGGAGATTGACAACCTTCCATCAATCATCAAGTACTTCTATTATTCTTTACATTATTATTTTGGAATCTCCATAGGTATAATTATCTTAATCTTTTCTTTAATTATTGTTAATCATTTTCATTCATTCATCATGTTTTGCCTTGTTAATGTGATTGACAACCTTGTTAGCATGTTAAACTTGATCATGAGTGAGTAGTTTTCTTAGCTAGGGTTAATGGGTAATTAGGGGAAACCAACATGGGGAATGATTCATGCTTAATCTAATATGTTCACATAATTTGTTTGCTTGCTTGTTGTGATTTCAACTTATGCACATGTTATGTTTTATGAAATACGAGCCTATGAATCCTTGCATTTTTTACGCATCACTTATCTTTTCAATGAGGCTTGTAAGACATAAACCAACTCGAGCCTCATTAGACCATGCATAATGTTGAATAGGAAGGATTAAGTCGACTTGTAGGTGTTATACAATCTAATCAATTCGACTCCGGGACCCAAACCTTCATAGGGATTGTAAGATATACACTTACTCGATCCCATCACAACAATAATTGCTTGCATATAATTTGAGAACATGTTTGTATGATTGATCCGGTTGATGTCGTCACTCATCCAATCAAACACATTAATAATACTCAACAAACAACTAGTTAGCGGTAAGTCGAGGTCGATCCATGGGACGGTGTGCTTTGGGTTCTAAGTCTATCTATCTCAATTTATGCTAGTGTCACGAGTTTTTTGGGTTTGTAGTTGTGTCCTAGATTAATAGAAGCACTAAAGTAAAACAAGCAATAAAAGGAAAGATGTAAACAAATGGTTAAAAGTGCTAGGATATCATGGGGTCATAGGGGATTCATGGTGTTGATCATACAAACATGTTTACCATTATATGCAAGCAATTAATGTTGTGGAGAAACCGAGTTGGTTTATGTCTTACGGTTCATAGGAAGAGTTGGGTCCCGGAGCCGAATCGATTAGATTGTACAACACCTACAACTCGACTTACTTTCCTCCTATTCAACTTCTATGCATGGTCTAACAAGACTCGAGTTGGTTTATATCTTACAAGTCAAGTTGAGTAGATAAGAGATGGTAAAAATGCGAGGATTCATAGGCTTGGCATTTCATCAAACATAACATGTGCATAAATTTGACATCACAACAAGCAAGCAATTTAATCATGTGAACATATTAGATTAAGCATGAATCAATCCCATGTTGGTTTCCCTTAATTACCCACTAATCCTAGCTAAGGGACTACTCACTCCTTATCAAGTTTAACATGTTAATAAGGGTGTCAATCATCACAACAAGTATAAACATGATAATAGAATGAAGAAATGAACAATAAAGATTAAAGAGTAAAGGAATTATACCAACTTAAGATGATCCAAACAATAAAGCAAAGAATAATAGAAGAACTTGATGATTGATGGAAGGTTGTCAATCTCCCAATAATAACCCTATAATCTTCAATTACCCAATAATAAACTTGAATAATAAACTTGAACAATAATTATGGAAAGATTAATGTGTAATTTGTGGAAAGATTAAAGAGTAATCTATTCTAATCTACTCCTAATCTAATCTAAGGAAGGATTTTTCTAGCTAAAAAGATGTGTTAAAGGATTATTACAAATGGGGTATTTATAGTGGACATTAGGTGGATGCATTAGGGTTAACTAAGGCTAATTTAGTAATTACACTTTTGAGTTTAGAGCAGGGAGGAGCCGGTATTTTTCGGAGGAAGGGCTTCTTTCTTTGTAGCTTAGAGAAGGCGAAATTGTGCTGTACAGGAATCCGTGCGTATTGGAGTCGGGACGGGCGGATTCTGAAGATGCAATCCGGGCGGATTTGGGAGAAGACGGGCGGATTCTAAAGATGCAATCCGGGCAGATTTGGGAGAAGACGGGCGGATTCTCCTCTAGTGAATTTTCTTGTTTTTCCCAGCCAGAAGACGGGCGTCTTTTGGGGAAGACGGGCGTCTTGGGGAAGACTGGCGTCTTCTTCTCGGGACGCGCGGATTCCCGAACAGCTTCTTTGTTTGATCTCGGATTGTAAAACGGACGTCATTTTCTCATCCGGACTCCTATTGGAGTGATTCAAAAGCCTAGATCACTTGTTTTTTCGACGCCGTTCCAACTAGCATACTTTCAGAGCCAAAGGAGCAGCCCTTGATTTGTGTTCTGAGCAATTTTCTTCATGAATGGCTTCCTTGCTTTTCCTCCTTGCTTTAAACCTTATGACCTTTCTATATACTCTTTATTCCTACATACTTGGCCATCATTCTTGCCTCCTCTTCATACTAGTCCATCTAATATCATCAATAAGCTTCCAAATATGCACGAAAGACGGGAATTTCCGCCTTATTCTCTCCTTTTCTACAAAACATATGAAATGCGATAGAAAAGCAAATAGGAAGGTTTTGACGGATAAAATGGTCATGAAATGCTATAATAGTAAGCAAAATAGGCCCAATTAGGGGACTAAATGTGCGCAAATAATGTTCACATCAAATATCCCCAAACCGAACCTTTACTCGTCCCGAGTAAAGAGGTGACTAAAACTAGACCTTTATTTAAACTAACCTACTAATATAACTGATATGAGACAATTAGCGGGTCTCACTCCGCCCCTTCAACTCACAACAAGACAACCATGAGGTAGGATGCCTTCTTGCAAGGCAAGGTGGGGCTTGCCAAAATGGCGACACATCCAAACATTAAAGCACACAAAATCAAGTAATGGATGCATCTACAAAAGGAGTAGCCACTTTCCTCATCTAAGTGGCGGAAATTATCTACAAGGGAAGCAATTCAAGGGTACACATTCCTTCATGGATGCAATTTCTTCAAACTACTAAGCCTAGAAGGATACCAATAAACACCTCCAAGTTGTGTCAAGCTAGGGTACCTTTGTCCTCAATCGTTAAATGCTTTTGTTAAGAGTAGACTCCCTATGGTGTTAGAAACACTGGAGGATCGCGGAATTCCCCCTCTTGCCTAGACAAGAAGAAGGGTCTTCCCCTCTCTACCATGCACAAAAATGGATAAGATGGAAAAGGGATCGATAGTATTTGAGTTTCATTTTGGGAGTTTGCTTTCATTGTTGTTTTCCCCCCAATTTCTTGTGGCATATAACATTTGAGAACACTTTCTTTTTGCCATTTCTTTTTGATTTTTGGCATTTCAACACTTGACAACTTTCAACTTTTCTTTGCATTTCTTTTTGAACATTTTCAAAGTCACCCCATATGTAGGGAGGGTGCCTTATTTTTGAAGCTTTAGGAGTCTATTTTTGCTCCTCTTTTCTTTTGATGCATTTTGCAAACTTTCTTTCACTTTTCATTTCATTGAACTCAAATTGATTTCTTTTTGTGCCCATTCCCTTTGATGACAAAATGTGTGGTAGAACATAGATGAATGATGGATGGATGTATAGTTTCAAGGGTCACCTTGGAATAAACGGTAGCCAAGGAGTTATCACACCACAAGGTACTCTTGACTAGGCCTTAATCCATAGGTCAAGGGATACTAGCATGACACATCCTAGGGTGTTTTACAAGTATTCTAACAAGCAAAGTCTTAAGAAGAAAAAGCATCTACTAGGGCCTATATACACTTGTCAAGCTTCCCAAGTAGACGGTTTCGCAAAATTTTCTAACATGCAACTACATGCCATGATGCAACTAACATATATACATCCTAATGCATATGATTCTACCAACTAATATGCCAAATAAACTAAATGCAAGTCCTAAGTTCACATTATTTTTACCGCATCAATCAAAATAAAGCCACATAGTCATTAACATAAAGAGGAAAAAGGAGATTGGAAAGATCATACCATGCGGTTTTCAATATCCTCATGTCTCGGATGTGGCGTAGTCAATCAATGTGAAAAAGGATGAACAAACACGATATATACAAAACAATATATACAAGTCTACACTACAAAGGAAATGAACTTGTTTTTGGATTTTTCAATTTTTCAAATTTTTATGGTTTTTGTTTTTATGAAATTAAAGGAAATATTTTTGTGATTTTTCGAAATTTTTCAATTTTTATGCATTTTTGGAATATAAATTCCCATCCCCCACTTTATTTTGGACATTGTCCTCAATGTACATGTAGAAGTAGGAATGAAAAAAGGAAATACATGTTTTTGAATTTTTGATTTTTTTTGAAATAAAGTACAAATGCAATGATATGGTATGAACGAATGCATGCTCTAACTAAATGCAATTCTATATGAAATATATAACAAATGAATGCAATCTAAACTATACTATATGATGCATCATTTCTAGTAAATTATGGTCACCTATGATCAAACCTCCCCAAATCGATTTAAACACTATTTCTAGTGTAGAAATGAATAGGTTTGGCCATTAGTAACTATGCATGAATTTTAATCTATATGTAATTATACTATATGAATTATATTACAATGCAACTATACTATGAACTAACTAATGTAAATGCAATATGAAATATAATACAAATGCAAGCTAAATGTATATGTAAATAACTAAATGCAAGTGGAAATGCAATGCAAAGTGAAAGGAAAGGGTATCTTACAAATGGTGGTTTGAGGGAGGACTCCACCAAACTCATTCATATTCCATTATCCATGGAGCTCAATGCTCTCAATAGTTGATCAAAGGTTTGTGAATGGTCCTCAAGTAAGCATGAATAAGTCTTGAACCATTGCCAAATAGAGTAGGGCCAATCCATGAGAGACCTCCCTTTGAACTCCTTCCCCTTCTCTTTTGCTTTGTGATGGTGGCCTTCCCGGCTCTTAAAACTAGCAAACTTGAGATTCTTGTCATAGGGGCTTTTCCGGTTGCTCCTATTTCTTCCAAAGTTGAAGATGCGAATGCTTGGACTAGTCAATTCTCCAAGGATAGAAGTCGAACATTCATGGCATTGATGATGAGATGTCTTAGGAGTTGGGATAGTGGATGCCAAATTTCCACATATAGACTCCTTCTTAACCTTTTCTTTGAGCTTCCCCACTAAGTAATTCTTGTATGACGATTTGACTTTCGTGAGAAGGTCCATAATGTCATCTCCAACTATCATGGGCTCCATAGTGGGTGTGAAAAGGTTCTCATGAAGGCATTCCTCCTTTTCATCGAAGCAATCTTCAAACTTCTCAAGGATGGGTTCCTCAAGAAAGCTAATCCCATAACTCCATTCATCATTTGAGTACATATTTCCCTCATCATCTTCTTCCATAGATGCATCATCATCGCTTTCTCCATATGAATCATAAATAGGGGTGTCACTTCTCCTCAATAATTCTTTCTCCAACACCTTAAAATCCACATCAAAGGTTAAGAGTATTTGGCTTACTCAACCTCATATCTTCCTCATCAAATACCACACTTTCATACTCACAAGAGCTCAATGAGGTTGGCTCTTCCCACTTCTCATCAAAAGTAACTCCTTCAAACTCGCATTCATGATCAATGTCTAAGGAATGGTGAGGAGTAGTTACTTGGGCTTCTTTCATTTGGGAAATTTTAATCTCCAACTCCTCTCCTTGGGTAACAATGCTTTGAAGAACATTGTCCCTCTTTTGGCTCTCCTCTATCATTTGTTTGAAGAAGTTTTGTTGGTCTCCCATCATTTGGAGAATCATATTTTGAATGGGCTCATTTTCTTGTTGTGGGTAGGTGTGAAAGTGGTTGTATTGTGGCATTTGGAATTCATTTTGAAGTGGGTATTGGGTGGGTGGTTGTTGTGGATATTGGATGTGGTGATTTTGGTGGGAAAAATTGGGGTAGTAGTTAGGATTTTCATTGTATGAGTAGTAAGGTAGGTTTGTATTGACTTGCTCCTCAAACTCCCCATACCCATAGTCATACTCAAAGAATCTACCACATACTCCATGTGTCAAGTCTTGAGCCATCATAGCTAAGACAAAGAAACAACTACAAGAATGGAAACTTACACAAAAACGGTAAGAACAATCCTTGAGGAACAAGTTCCTCAAGGTGAAAGCACAATAAAAATAGACAAACAAGTAAGAACTTAATCACATAGCACCGTCCCCGGCAACGGCGCCATTTTGATCCGGTTGATGTCGTCACTCATCCAATCAAACACATTTATAATACTCAACAAACTACTAGTTAGCGGTAAGTCGAGGTCGATCCATGGGACGGTGTGCTTTGGGTTCTAAGTCTATCTATCTCAATTTATGCTAGTGTCACGATTTGTTTGGGTTTGTAGTTGTGTCCTAGATTAATAGAAGCACTAAAGTAAAAAAAGCAATAAAAGGAAAGATGTAAACAAATGGTTAAAAGTGCTAGGATATCATGGGGTCATAGGGGATTCATGGTGTTGATCATACAAACATGTTTACAATTATATGCAAGCAATTAATGTTGTGGAGAAACCGAGTTGGTTTATGTCTTACGGTTCATAGGAAGAGTTGGGTCCCGGAGCCGAATCGATTAGATTGTACAACACCTACAACTCGACTTACTTTCCTCCTATTCAACTTCTATGCATGGTCTAACAAGACTCGAGTTGGTTTATATCTTACAAGTCAAGTTGAGTAGATAAAAGATGGTAAAAATGCAAGGATTCATAGGCTTGGCATTTCATCAAACATAACATGTGCATAAAGTTGACATTACAACAAGCAAGCAATTTAATCATGTGAACATATTAGATTAAGCATGAATCAATCCCATGTTGGTTTCCCTTAATTACCCACTAATTCTAGCTAAAGGACTACTCACTCATTATCAAGTTTAACATGTTAATAAGGGTGTCAATCATCACAACAAGTATAAACATGATAATAGAATGAAGAAATGAACAATAAAGATTAAAGAGTAAAGGAATTATACCAACTTAAGATGATCCAAACAATAAAGCAAAGAATAATAGAAGAACTTGATGATTGATGGAAGGTTGTCAATCTCCCAATAATAACCCTATAATCTTCAATTACCCAATAATAAACTTGAATAATAAACTTGAACAATAATTATGGAAAGATTAATGTGTAATTTGTGGAAAGATTAAAGAGTAATCTATTCTAATCTACTCCTAATCTAATCTAAGGAAGGATTTTTCTAGCTAAAAAGATGTGTTAAAGGATTATTATAAATGGGGTATTTATAGGGGAAATTAGGTGGATGCATTAGGGTTAACTAAGGCTAATTTAGTAATTACACTTTTGAATTTAGAGCAGGGAGGAGCCGGTATTTTTCGGAGGAAGGGCTTCTTTCTTTGTAGCTTGGAGAAGACGAAATTGTGATGTGCAGGAATCCGTGCGTATTGGAGTCGGGACGGGCGGATTCTGAAGATGCAATCCGGGCGGATTTGGGAGAAGACGGGCGGATTCTAAAGATGCAATCCGGGCGGATTTGGGAGAAGACGGGCGGATTCTCCTCTAGTGAATTTTCTTGTTTTTCCCAGCCAGAAGACGGGCGTCTTGTGGGGAAGACGGGCGTCTTGGGGAAGACGGGCGTCTTCTTCTCGGGACGCGCGGATTCCCGAACAGCTTCTTTTTTTGATCTCGGATTGTAAAACGGACGTCATTTTCTCATCCGGACTCCTATTGGAGGGATTCAAAAGCCTAGATCTCTTGTTTTTTCGACGCCGTTCCAACTAGCTTACTTTCAGAGCCAAAGGAGCAGCCCTTGATTTGCGTTCCGAGCAATTTTCTTCATGAGTGGCTTCCTTGCTTTTCCTCCTTGCTTTAAACCTTATGACCTTTCTATATACTCTTTATTCCTACATACTTGGCCATCATTCTTGCCTCCTCTTCATACTAGTCCATCTAATATTATCAATAAGCTTCCAAATATGCACGAAAGACGGGAATTTCCGCCTTATTCTCTCCTTTTCTACAAAACATATGAAATGCGATAGAAAAGCAAATAGGAAGGTTTTGACAGATAAAATGGTCATGAAATGCTATAATAGTATGCAAAATAGGCTCAATTAGGGGACTAAATGTGCGCAAATAATGTTCACATCAATGATCAACTCCCATTAATCCCCTATGAACCCATGATACCCTAGTGCTTTTAATTAAATTGTTTACACCTTCATTTTATCTACCTTGCTTTGCTTTTATTGTTGATTAGTTTTAATTGATCTCCTATCTCAACCCCAAATTGTGACACCTTAAGACACGGCCATTTACAATTGAAAATCCTACATCAATACCCGTCCCTTGGGATCCGACCTTTACTTAACTCTTTACTAAGAGTAGTTGGTGAAGTTATAAATATTGTTTTGGTTGTGTAACTTTTGACGACGAGTTTTAAACCTTCGAACCAAAAATGGGATATAGAATATTGACTTTTAGAGTGTCGGGGGTGAACTCCGAGGATGAAGATCCTTTTAAGGGGGGAAGATTGTAATACCCCGCAATTATACAGACTAAGACTCGACCGAGTAGACGATTCACTCGGCCGAGTGGAGTCCTACTCGACCGAATGAAGGACCGATTACCACTTGGCAGCAAGCTGGAAGCTTGTAAAGATAGTCACTTGACTCAGTGACCATCCACTCGACCGAGTGGAGCTCCCACTCGATCGAGTGGACCGACCACTCGACCGAGTGCCGGTCGAGTGCAGCTTTTACGGGAAGTTTGTTGGTGACATGTCTCTTTTGGACCTTATCTCTTCATATTTTTCCACACAAAACCCTTCCCAAACACTATTCACACCACTCTCTAAACTCCCCCAACATCTCTCTATATTATTCACCAACAAATCCTCTCAAAACCCTTGCATCCAAGTGAAGAATTTTTGCCTCCTTGTTCATCCATCTTGTTTGTAAGTCGATTTGTACTCCACTTCCTCTAATCTTATCTTAGTAGTCTTGATTATCATAGTATACTACCTCATAATTAATTAGGTTATGAGAATTAAGAGGAATAATTAAAGAGTTTAATTAGTAGATTTATTATAATGATTTGTAGTAATGATTGTAGTAATTAATATGTGTAGGGAGCTTCATTGAGGAGCATTTCTAGTGAATAGCTTGTGGATTTGTGAAGATAAGCTTGAGGTAGGGTTTTCCCTACTTAGCTATTAAGATATTTGTGTTTAATTGGGCATTTATTATCATTAATTGCATTTGCCTTATAATTGTTGCATTATAACATGTTTTGATAGTTAGGGTTTATCCCATAAGATGACTTTATAGTAATTAGGTTAAGATAAGTATGGTAAATTGTCACAAGGATGATTACATTGCATTATAACACGTTAAAGAGCAATTGAATGAGACGAAATGAATTAGTGAAGAATTGAGCATGATTATACTTGTTTTGCTAATATGGTTGCCTAGTTGTGTTGTTTAGACTTGTTTGGTTTGTTCATGGTTGGGTGGACAATGGAGAATGTTGGCGGATAATTGGTTACAAATTTGGAGACGGAAGGCTGCTGGGAAACCGTCTTCCGCTCAAGTCACTCTTGGAGCTTCCCAGTCCAAGGGGGATATGCACATTTAGTACTTGGGTTATGGAGGGACTCGTGTGGTGAGACACGAAGTCTGCAGGGCACTCGAGTCGCACTAGGGATTAGTACCATGGACGTGTTCCGAGTACCTTGTGTTGATAGTGGCGTCGTGGGCGTGTCCCGGTCACTGGTTTATGGTGACGTATGTTGGAGGGTGACGTCTATGTATCATCATACCTTGTTGGTTCTTACCTTACATTGTCATATGAATAAGTAAGCTTAGTATTGCATGCATTGAACATTTATATCGTTAAGCAAACACTTTGGTTTTGAATTATCTGTGGTGAACCATATCGTGATTTTCGCCTATATGAGGAGCTGTGTTGACAAGTTAGTATGATATATTCGAGGGCTTGAGGAGCGGTCTTCACTAGTCGTCACCGCTTTTGTTTATCTTAGCTTTTTGACAATTAAACTCCTATTTTTGATTTGGTTGTATAACATTTGGGATGGTATTTGCATCCCCTAACTTGTAACCACTTAACTACAACTTATCTATTTTTTTATATTGAGTTGAGAACTTCTTTACTTGATTGTTCGCACTACAAACTTTGGAAACCAAGTCTTGTAATACCTCCATGTGTTGGGAATCCCTAAAGGAAAGTATCCCGACTTATGGGGGTGTTACATTTCTTCACTCCTCTAATCACCTTAATCACGCTTAAGGCTAATTGATCGATCGCAAGTCTATACTTTCGTCTTTCGTCCCGATTTCGTTGGTAAGTCTCTAGTGCTTTGTAATCAGTTAATAGGTTGTCTTTTAGGGGTTTGCCCTAATTATTAATTTGGGTTATTTTGGGGGAATGGTTTATAGTGTTGGTATGTGATTATTTGTGTGTAGGTGACGGTGTCATGGAGAATTGCTATTGATTGCTTGTGTGTTCTTGGATTGTAAAAAGTTAGGGTTTCCCTACTCAGTTGATTGCATAATTAATTTAAGATGTGATGATTGTGATTTAATTGGCATGATAAGTATTATTGTTGATTTGTACTCTTGATTGTTGGAGTTGTGGTGGATTGATTATGCTGGTGAGGTGCGTCCTCGGCTGAGTGGAGTCACTTGCGGGAGTGGCCTCACGCCTTTGATTCGCCCCTTGTGGAACCCGCCACAAGAGGGGATGTGCACATCAATGGACATGGGTTATTGTTCGTTGCGGTAAGCGGGCTTAGGTGGGCATGGCTGCGGTCCTCCACTGGCGGTGTGGATTATTTGTCGCGGCAATAATCTGGCAAGACAACACACTTGAGTGTGTATTCACATATGAGGCATGATTGGAATTGGAGGATGTTTGTATAGTTGTTGTCTTGGTTGTTTATTGTGCATTGCTTATCTTGATTATTCAGTGAACTGACCCCATTGTTGTTTTACAAAACTGTGGTGATCCATTCGGGGATGGTGAGCAGTTGATTAGGAGGTACTTCTGTTGATAGCTCGCGGGATCTAGCTGGGATGGAGTCATCACTTGTTAAGACTTTAGTCTTCCGCTGACAGTTTATACATCATTACCTTTGATAGTTTTGGTTGTAAATAGTTTTGGTTAACTTCAGTTATATGTTGTTTAAACAGTTCTATCTTTTAATAAACATTCTTGAATGGTCTATTTGATATACTTTACCTCGGGCAACCGAGATGGTAGCATCTCCATATGCTAGGGTGGTCTTGGTAAGGCACCTTAGTATGTGGGGGTGTTACACCTTGCCTCCTAGCGTCCAAGGGCATAAGAATAAATTTAGAGACTTCCTAGGGTTGACTAGAGCGGAAGTTGACCGTCTTGTGACTGATGGGACTCCTATTTACGCATATTTAGTCCCCTAACTAGCCTAGTTCCTATGCTTTTTTAGTGTGTATTAGGGTCATTTCTTGTCTTTAGATTCCTGTTATACATATTCTATGAGGTTTGGTGTCCTTTGTAGAAGATGAGCACTAACCTTGCCCAAACGGAGTGAAACGGAGCTAAATTGATAACATCCAACGACCAAGCATCGAATAGGAGACCAAGGCTAAAGGTCGTAGTTCAATAAATCAAGTTTTAGGGTAATGAAGGACAACCCCCACGACCCAAGAATCAATCCCCACATGTTGTTGAGCAAGGATGACGAGAAGGGAGCTATTATAAGAGGAAATTGCTTGGAACAAAAATAAGAGTTAATTGTTTGGCTCTGAAACTATGATAGATGAACCGGCGTCGAAAAACCAATTGGTCTAGGCTTTTGAAAAACTCTAATAGGAGTCCGGATGAGGAAATGACGTCCGTTTTACAATCCGAGCTCAAATAGACAAGCTGACCGTCTGGACGGGCGTCCCCAAGCTCAGGACGGGCGTCCCCAAGCTAGGACGAGCGAATTGTTCGGCAAGAAGATTGGCCTAATCGTGGGAAGTCGTGCGGTTCCTCCTGGGACTTGCAAGGCACTAATGTTCTTTCAAGGGGCTTAATCGTCATTTAAGCCCTTAGTTAACCTAATCCTTGTACTACTATATATACCCCTCTTGTATTTAGTGAAAATTAAGTCCTCTTAGTGTAGGTAATCCTCTCTTAGATTAGATTAGGAGTAGATTAGAATAGATTATCATTTAATCATTCCACAAATTGCACTTTAATCTTTCCTCAATTATTGTTCAAGATTTATTATTGGGTAATTGAAGATTATTGGGTTATTATTGGAGAATTAACAACTCTTCATCAATCAATCAAGTTCTCTTCTATTATTCTTTCCTTTCAATTTGTTCATCATAAGATTGGTATAATTCCTTTACTCTTTGCCTGTTTATTGTTTATTGTTTCACTCTTTCATCATGTTTATACTTGTTAAGATAATTGACACCATTGTTAACATGTTTTCCATGATAATGAGTGAGTAGTTTCCTAACTAGGGATTAGTGGGCGATTGGGGGAGTTAATCATGGGGAAGATTTATGCTTAATGAGTTCATATGAATGCTTGTTTATTGTTTTTCTAACTTATGCACATGTCATGTTTGATGAAATGCTTGATTGACAACCTAGCATGTTTCTCTTATCCTTTCAACAAGACTTGTAAGACATAAACCAACTCAAGGCTTGTTAGACCATGCATATAGTTGTTTAGGAAGAATTAGGTCGATTGTAGGTGTTGTAAAGTCTTGACCGACTCGGCTCCGGGACCTAAACCTTCCTAGGACTCATTTATGTTATGTCACCATGAATAAGGAAAACCAAGTCGACTTGTAGGTGTTGTAAAGTCTTGACCGACCCGGCTCCGAGACCTAAGTTTTCTCTGGGAATTGTAAGATATACACTAAATTGATTCCAACAATAATAATTGGTTTTATCTATGAAACTTGTTTGTTTGATCTCAACATGATTCCCCTATGATCCCATGATTTCCTAGTATTGTTTATCATTTGTTCAAATCCTTGTTTTTATTGCTTGTTTTGCTTTTCATTGCTTTCAATAGTTAAGAATCTTCATTTCAAACCAATTGTGACAAACCTAGTGCAACAATAATTATATTAAACAATTTGAGTATCCCCGTCCTTTGGGTTCGAGCCCGACTTGCTTGCTATGCTAGTAGTTGGGTATAAATGTGTTTGAGAGCGTACAACGACACGCTCATGAAAATGGTGCCGTTGCCGGGGACGGTGTTGTGTATTTGAATCGTTCTTTTATCTAGTTTTAGTTGTGCTTCTTCTTGAGGGATCTTGATTCCTTGAGAATTTTAAATCTTGTACTAACTTTATTACATTTGTTCGGCATGTCTACTTTTTGGCAATTTGAAAATGAGTCATTTGGTAATTATATTGCAAGATTTGAAGATTATATGACTTATGCTTGGCATCATGGTTTTACTCTTTCAAATTATAAAGCATGTTGTGTTGTTTATAATGGCATGAACCTTGAAAACCGCAACTTAGCATTTCACTTGAGTGGTGGTAGGATATGTGAGATGAGTTGTGAGGAATTTTGGGAACTTGTTGAGTTCATGGCCACCGAATGTCTTAAGCAAATTGTACATGACATCTTTGCAAGAGCCAAGGAAGGTATATTAGAAGCGATAAATACCACATTTCAAAAATTCATTAGGGAAAACTACAACGAAAATGAGATTTGTGAGAATGAGACACCTTCCTATAACCTTGAGCCAACCTACTATGTTCACAAATTTGCGCCTCATTGGGATGATGGAGTGATAGATGAAGAGAGTGATGATGATGAGGAGTACATTGTTGATTGTGAAACCAGTGCTTGGATGTCATCATCCTACTCTTCTTGTGTAACAATGAACCCAACTTCCATGGAATTTGATGTTAATGGGCAAAGTGAGAGTGAGATGGATGTGAGCTTGAGTGAAAACTCACCCTTTGAGGATGACATGTTAGAGGGAGACAATTATGTTGAGCTTGGTGAGCCTTGTTACGACAACTCCTTTAATAATGGTCCTTGTTGGGATGAGGAATATGAGGACATTTGAGAACCCCAAATAGACACCATTGAAGTCACCTTGGATGAAAGTGAGAGTACTTGCCTCGAATGTGGCGATTTTGACTATTTGGAGGACGAGTTGAGTGAAAAGTTAAGTGATTACTCGTTTCTTGTCCCTTCCATCCATCATATATCTTATAATTTTTGTCATAATGTTCTTTGACACGGCTCTACTAATGCAGCAAGGGTATGTCGGGTATCGTATCCACAAGGAGGCGGTCACTATCTACTCGTTATTCGGTCTGTCTAAGGTCACAAGATGGGGGGGTTTGGGTTGAATAAACTAAACTGATAAAAACAAGGGTTGAGAGAGAATAAAGAGAGAGATGCCAGGATGTCGGGTTACCATGGTATTACACAAATCAACTAAAAGAAGGTCACTCGGTCTGATGTGAGAAGGGTAAAGGAAAGGTCCTTCCGGTCCGCTATCCGCCCTAAAATACTACTAACTTAGCTTCCGCTCTCATTAGAGTAGTCTATTGTTCATAACAGGTCTATTCATTCCAATCTTCCGATCTAGTTGTGAACTTAACCAAATTAACTAATTCAGTTGCATGAATTCAACTAAACGATTATAATTATAGTGTTAATGAGACAATTCTCACATTAAATCTCCTAAACCAACTATCGCATCGTCGCTATACTACCATGGTTCCCCTAATCCTAGCATTAGAGAATTAGCTACATACGCATAAATATAAATAGAGCAAGAACAAAAGATGAAGAAATAATAAACATCGCAAATTAAAGAGAGTAAAGAGAGAATTACAATTTAAGATCCGGAAAGGAGCGAAAAACAATCGTCTGAAAAAGGGTCCCAAAAAGAGAGAAAAAGAGAGATAAAAGAGTGTGTTTAACCCTAATGACATCCTTGCTATTTATAGGAAAGATAATTATTTGACCTAAGATATATAACAAGATACGAAAATCTTGCGTCAGATAGAAAAGTACTCGATCGAGGACATTAGGTACTCGATCGAACAAGATAGTACTCAATCGAGTACTTTCCAGTGCACAATTCCTGCTTCGCGCACTAAACTTCAAACGGCCGCCATTACTTCGTTGCTTAGGAAAACAGAGCGTTTCCGGTGGCGTTGGAAAGCTAAGAGGACAAATTCATCGCCAATTTGAATCACTTGAAAATCAGTTGTGGAACTCAAGATATGGCTCTTCAAGTTAGGCACTAGTAATTTGAAGCTCTTCCTTTGCTCGCCTAGCTACCTTACTTCTATGTGCATCGCAAAATAGTAGTCTCCAAGCTCCGACTCAACTCATCTCCTAAATGCATGCGGAGAGACATGTATTAAGCTTGATTATGCTCCTCTCCGGTTCATACCTGCAAATAATACAGGATAAACCAAAGTAGACTATTCGGGGGACATTTGTAGCTAAACACTACACAAAATGCCTAGAGATACATGCAAATATGGTATAATAAGTCTATATAAAATGCACATATCAAACATCCCCAAACCAACCTTTGCTTGTACCCAAGAAAACTAAATACAACTAACTAATGGAACAGAAAAGAAAACTCAGAGCTAGGTACAAATCATCCACCTAAACCAATTTAATGCAAGCACTAATACTTATAGCAAAAATGTCAAATGCAAACGAGTTGTAAGATATTTATAATAATGTTGAACCGTCGACCTTGCAAGACCTTTGATAATGGACTCTCACGGGTCACTCTTCTCTCATGAAGCAAAGGGTAAGCATATAAATGTAGGAGAGAAAGAAATATAGTCGCTCACCTAAACTACGACCCACATAAGCATGCATGCAGCTAATATAATAGACAATTCTAACTACCGTACACATACATTCCAACCAATCAATGTCTGTCACAACCGAGGGCTTGCAAAATTTATGGGAAAGTGAGGCAATGGGTAAGAAAAAGGCAAAACATTTATGGAATTGTGAGGTAATAATCAAGCTAGCTACCTAACGAAACCATACTAAACAAATCCGACTCTTACTCCAATAAAATTAAGCACAATTGCCCTTCATTTGGCACACAAACTCACCCAACCGAACAATAACTCCTCATAAAATAGTGATAAAGCATAGGAGTGAAACCGTCAATAACCAAACATTTTTTTCTTCTTTCCTTTTCACGGTTTTTTTGTTTCTCTCTTTTTTTCTGATTCACGTTTTTTTTTTCCTTTTTTTCAGTTTCAATTCTTTTTTTTATTTTCATCCTCCTTCTTTCTTTCTTAAATTACCAACTCCAAGTCATCAAATACAAGCCAAATTTGGCACAGTAAATTATATACCGCAAAACAACCACTAAACTAGCTTGATAAGGCAGGCTAAATTTGGATGTGGTTAAGGGTCAAAAGGCAAATTTGGCTAATGTGGAGTTTATGGGTAAAAATGGAAGAAAAGGAAATGTAAGCACCTCCCTGCATATGACACCAACCACTAACCCGAATGTATGTAGGCAAAAAGCAATTGAATTTCATATACGTGCAAATCAATGAACATGTTATGCAAGGAGTAACTACTCACAATCCTACATGAAACTGGTCATAAATGAAACCAGTTTATTCAACTTTAGTCTTAGAAATTATAAGTAGTTTGCCAAAGTTTTCAGGTCAAGTCTATTTGTTCAGCTAAGTTTTAACATTAACTCGTAGATATACAGAAGACAAAGCTAAAAGATAAAAGTTAAATGCAAGGCTTAAGCAAAAGGACAAAAAGTAGTGCAATTTCATCATTGAAATCTACCGTTCCAACTCAACCTATATGCAAAAGTAAACGTGAAATATTTTTGTTTTTTTGCGAATTTTTCTAATTTTTATGAGATTTTTATAATTTTGAAAATATAAGACAATGCAGCCAGAGAAATAAAACGTGATAATAGAAAGGCAACAAAAACAGTATGCAGACACAGATATGGATGCATATACCCTCCCCAAACCAAACCGTGCAATGCCCTCATTGTACCAATAATAGGGAAAGGAAAATGCAAACTGAAAAGGAGAGAGTAAAGATGCGGAAAAGTCACAAGATAGCGTAAAACAAGGATCTCCTCAAACCAGCCAGCAACATGGGAGGTAGCTAACAGCTTCATAACAACATCATGGGAACGATTAAAACAACGAACTCGATCGGGAAGATATAGTACTCAATCGAGGAACAGGAGCTACACAAGTGGTCGATCGAGGAAAGGGAAACTACTCGATCGAATGGTCGTTAAGTGTGGGTGCTCGATCGAGGAAGAGAAGTGCTCGATCGAGAGCTTCCTATTGCGCTACTCTTAGGCGTCAATGAAACACCTGCAAAGACGCAAATAGCAACCACAAATATAACCAATAACCAAGCCTAAATTGTTCACAGTCTATGGTTTGAAAATCAATTATTACACACAACAAAACTGAAATGATTAAAATTCAACTAAGAAACTTTAACTCCGGGTTGCCTCCCGTTCAGCGCTGGTTTCAGTCAGGTCCTGCTCGACCTTCTTTTCTTCATCCAGTTGCTCCAGTTGGTCACAATCAAAGCAACTTAAAGCTCTCAGCATGAGATCGTAAATCTGCGCATGTGCTACACAAGAGCATAAGTAGCAAAAAAATAGAAAAGGAGCATATAAGAGCAATCTGAAGTACCGTCTCAGCCTAACAAATTTTTGATGACAAATATGGTGAAACATTATTAGCTTATTTTCCCAACTGGGAGGGGGTGGACTATTGAAACATAAAGCATAAGTCATATGAGGTAATTTACTATTAGTCATAGCAATAATCATGAAGTTATCTTTAATTACCTCTATTCGGTCGCTCCTAACGTCGGAATCATTGACAAAAGAATGTATTACCACTACCATGCTAGGAACATTCCCGGACTCAGCTACCTTCTCGTTCCCCTTCTTTGTGGGTTCCATCCCGTATATTGCAGCCTCTAGAGCATCCAACTCGGCTTTGAAAAGGGGAGATTCCTCATAACCATTGTCTTCTTCAAAATCGTCATCTGAAAGGAACCCAGATGACATAGCAATGCTCTCCGTGGCCAGAGTGTTCGATCGAGCAAAGATAGAACTCGATCGAGAGCTTTCCTCCTGAATTTTACTCGATCGAACAAAGAGATTTGATCGATCGAGTGGTTCCTCGTGTAAAGTGTTCGATCGAAAAGTGTAATCTGCTCGATCGAACTCATGTTGTTGTACAGAAGTCTTCGTATTGAGCTATTTGAGACTCCAGTTCCTTGATACGAGCCTCTCTAAATGTATCAATCTCTTGTGCTCGAAGCGCAATAGCCTTCACCAAGGGCTTCAATTCAGCAATCTCCTCTTTCTGTTTATCAGGAGGAGGAACTTCTTGTTGCGGTGGCCAGACGAATGGAGGCTTTTGATAGCCTCGTTGTTGAAACGGATGTGGCGGCACATATACAAAGGATTGACTAGCTTGTCTACGCTGCCTAAACGCATAGACTCCGTCGTTCCCTGTCAAGCAAATAACAGCATTGTGCCCAGCAGCACCACATCTCTCACAGTGCACCACCTGCTGCGCCATGGGATGGAACATAGGTGGAAGATTAAAGGTACTCAAGCCTTCCCTTTGATGATCTTTTACCTAGATCTGCCTAGGTAGGACCTGTAGGACCTATCAAAACAACACTAAGGGAAGAGATAAGAACTGCCCCAAGGAATAAATTCCTTGAGGCTAAAGATAGATAAAAAGAAACAAGTAAATAAAATAGTTGCCTCCCCGGCAACGGCGCCAAAATTTGACACGGCTATCGCAACCCTATCAAAAATAAAACCAACTGGCTCTACTAATGCAGCAGAGGTAAGTCGGGTATCTTATCCACAGGGAGGCGGTCACTATCTACTCGTTATTCGGCCTGTCTAAGGTCACAAGATGGGGGTTTGGGTTGAATAAACTAAACTGATAAAAGCAAGGGTTGAGAGAGAATAAAGAGAGAGATGCCATGATGTCGGGTTACCATGGTATTACACAAATCAACTAAACGCAGGTCAGTCGGTCTGATGTGAGAAGGTTAAAGGAAAGGTCCTTCCGGTCCGCTATCCGCCCTAAAATACTACTAACTTAGCTTCCGCCCTCATTAGAGTAGTCTATTGTTCATAACAGGTCTATTCATTCCAATCTTCCGATCTAGGTGTGAACTTAACCAAATTAACTAATTCAGTTGCATGCATTCAACTAAACGATTATAATTATATAGTTAATGAAACAATTCTCACATTAAATCTCCTAAACCAACTATCGCATCATCGCTATACTACCATGATTCCCCTAATCCTAGCATTAGAGAATTAGCTACGCATAAATATAAATATAGCAAGAACAAAAGATGAAGAAATAATAAACATCGCAAATTAAAGAGAGTAAAGAGAGAATTACAAATTAAGATCCGGAAAGGAGAGAAAAACAATCGTCAGAAAAGGGTTCCAAACAGAGAGAAAAAGAGAGATAAAAGAGTGTGTTTAACCCTAATGACGTCCTTCCTATTTATAAGAAAGAAAATTATTTGACCAAAGATACATAACAATATACGAAAATCTTGCGTCAGATAGAAAAGTACTCGATCGAGGACTATAGAACCCCTCGATCGAGTAACTCCTAAAAAAACCTCTCGATCGAGGACTTTAGGTACTCGATTGAACACTATGAAAAAGACACCATTCGATCGAGGACATTAGGTACCCGATCGAACAAGATAGTACTCGATCGAGTACTTTCCAGCGCACAATTCTTGCTTCGCGCACTAAACTTCAAACAGCCGCCATTTCTTCGTTACTTAGGAAAACAGAGCGTTTCCGGTGGCGTTGGAAAGCTAAGAGGACAACTTTCATCTTAAATTTGAATCACTTGAAAATCCATTGTAGAACTCGAGATATGGCTCTTCAAAATAGGCACTATTAATTTGAAGCTCTTCCTTTGCTCGCCTAGCTACCTTACTTCTATGTGCATCTCAAAATAGTAGTCTCCAAGCTCCGACTCAACTCATCTCCTAGATGCATGCATAGGGACATGTATTAAGCTTGATTATGCTCCTCTCCGGTTCATACCTGCAAATAATACAGGACAAACAAAAGTAGACTATTCGGGGGACATTTGTACCTAAACACTACACAAAATGCATAGAGATGCGCGCAAATATGGTACAATAATTCTATATAAAATGCACGCATCATTCTTGACATACTTGTTTGGTCTATTACTTGGGCATTATTCAATTGTATAATCTTGTGTTGCTATCCATGCCTATTTATGTCCCACTCCCAAGAATTTGACCGATTTCTACGTGCTTTGAGTGCTAGTGATACTTTTGAAGTTGTTAATTAAAATTTTTTGGTTTAATGAAGTCCCTCAATAACCATTAACTTGTATATATGCATTTAGTGTAATATTGCATTCATTCATTTAACTGTTGCATGAGAGATGAATGGGAGAGTACTCATATTTTAATTGAGCATTTTGAAGGAAAAGATGAAATGAGAAGATAGGAAATGTAAAGAAATGAAAAGGATTGAAGAAGAGGGCATGATTAGGCTATCTAGCTTAAAGCTAGACCTCAACCCCCCACGGGCCCAACCAAGAAACAAGAAGGAGGCATCTCTGGCCTAAAATCCGCCCGGCTCAACCTGTGATCCGCCCGGATTGCCCTCGAGCCACCCGGACCGAGCATGACCCGCCCGGACCCAAAGGGTTAATTTATGCCCCTGGTTCAGAATCCGCCTGACCCCACTCCAGGCCGCTCGGCTCCACATGCTATCTTGTTTCCTCTGTCCATTACCTCTCGTCCCCTTCATCCTACCTTCATCCTATCTTCATTCACATAACATCTAAACCTTGGACAATTGTGAGTATATCCCCCCTCCTTTTCTAGCTCTCTCATGTTCATTAGTTTGCATTTCATATAGTATAACTTGCATTATAACATGTCTCATATATTTAGTTGCATATAATTAAATTTGCATTCATGTATAGTCACTAATGACCAAACCTCATTTTTCCTACACTAGAAATAATGCTTAAATCGGTTTGGGGAGGTTAATTGCATTTAGTTAGAGCATGCATTCATTCATATCATTGCATTGCATTTGTACTTCAATTTCCATAAAACTTTAAAAATCCAAAAACATTTATTTCTTTTTCATTCCTACTCCTACATGTACATTGAGGACAATGTCCAAAATAAAGTGGGGGATGGGAATTTATATTCCAAAATACATAAAAATTGAAAAATTTCGAAAAACTCAAAAATATGTCCTTTAATTTCATAAAATCAAAATTCATAAAAACTTGAAAATTTAAAAATTCCAAAAACATGTTATTTCCTTTGTATTGTATAATTGTATATATTTGTTTGTTTGTCACTCTTATCACATTGGGTCAACTACGCCACATTCGAGGCACGGAGGAAATAGAAGACCGCATGGTATAATCTTTCCAAATCTCCTTCCTCCTTTTTATATGTTAATGACAATGTGGCTATATTTTTATTGATGCGGTATGAACCAATGTGTTGCTAAGAATTTGCATCTAGATTATTTGGCATTTTAGTTGATAGAAGAATATGCATTACAGTTGTATATATGTTTGCACCATGTCATGTAGTTCTATTTTAGAAAAATTTTGTGAAAATGCCTATTTGGGAAGCTTGACAAGTGTATATAAGGCTCTTGTAGATAATTTTTCTCCTTGAGATTTTGTTTGCTAGAATACCCTCAAGACACCCTAGGATGTGTCATACTAGTATCTTTTGTCCCATGGTCTAAGGCCTAGTCAAGAATGCCTTATGGTGTGATAACTCCTTGACTACCGTTTATTCCAAGGTGACCCTTGATGCCATGCAACCATCCTTACACTTCTATCATCATATTTTGTCAACAAAAAGGGAATGGGCACAAAAACATCAAATTGAGTTCAAGTACCAAATTGAAATCAAATGTTTGCAAATTGCATCAAATGAAAAGAGGAGCAAAAATAGACTCCTATGCTTTAATAGAAGTACAGTTGCTACAAATGGGGTTACTTTGAAAAATGTTCAAAAAACAAAAAATGCAAAATTGAAATGGGCAAGTATCTAAATGCCAAACATCAAAAATTGCATGGAATGCTCTTAATCGTCAAATACTACAAAAATGGGGGGGGAAGGGGGGGGGGGGGGGTTGGAGGGAAATAAACCCAAAAGCAAACAACTATCATGAAGCTCATACACTTTGAAACCCTTTTATCCATTGATGATCCTTTCTTTGTTGCATGGTGGAGAGGGGATGACCCTTATTCTTGTCTAGGCAAGAGGGGGAATTCCGCGATCCTACAGTGTTTTCTGACACCATAGGGACTTGGCTCTTGACAAAAGCATTTAGCAATTGTGGACAATGGTAACCTAGTTTAACACAACTTGGGGGTGACTTGTTTGTATCCTCTTGGACTTAGTAACTAGGAGAACTAATATCTATGATGGAGTGTGTGCCCTTGAATTGCTTCCCTTGTAGGTGATTTCCGCCACTTAGATGAGGAAAGTTGTGACACCCTCATTCATTGCGGAAAAGTAAACACATAATTCTAGATAAAAACTGCATGGATATGTTTGTAATAGGTTCATTTGGGTAAAAACCTGTAATTTTTAAAACCGAAAACGAAACCTGAACCTGTTATAAAAATATCCAAATGGGAAGGTGTCAAACTTGCAACGTCTAAAATAAATCTCATAAATAAAACATCGCTAAAGTCGCGAAACAAAGTTATACAACCCAAATATGAAAAAGGGAGACATATGTCCCTAAAAAGTATATGACATAAAAAGTGTCTAAGGGTCACAATAAAATAAAGCCAATCTAGGTCCCAAGGTTACTTTGCTCGCTAGCTCGTCCATGTACCCCATATATGCATCACCTACATGTCAATCGCATTTTATACAAATACGAAAGCCACAGTCAGTGGGGAGTAACTCCGAGTTCTCCCAGCCACGAAATGTCATAGTTAATATAACATGTAAACATAAGAATATGAATATGAACAACACATAGCCTTAGCATACAAATGCAAGACAATCATGCTTATCATGCGAACAAGAATATAAACAACACATAGTCCTAGCATGTGAATACTAAACTGACTCATACTACACTATCATGTGAATCACATAACATCCAGGAATCCAAACTCTATCAACCATAGGCGGCTTGCATCTCACCTTCTATGATTCATAGAATCATCAAACAAGAAAGGACAATATATCTAGAGACGGGCATAAGTTCTTAGGACAGTCAATAGTCACTCTGTAACTCGAGTCTATACCACGAGGTAAGGTAAACACCCTAGTCCTAAACCTGCGCAGACCTAGCGACATGCGGAAAACTACCGCATCCAAGACCCATGATAACAACACATGAGTACCCATAAGGAGTCCACCAAAGGATTGGCTAGTACTTAAGCTGACCACATACTTCTAAGAGTACGTCAGGAGGTCATGCCCTAACTTGGATATAAACCCACCAAGCTAAGACACAAAGGCTATTAAGCGGTGAACATACACTCGTCAAAGACTGTAATGGCCTATCTATGATGAAGACCGAAATACTCACCTAGGACCTAGTCCCAACTTGAATACTTTAGCCCACACCACACAAGACAAGTAGGACACCCAATTAACCATAAGAGGGGCAAAGAGTCCAAACTTGCACACACAAATGATCATACACACCCTAGCATATGAAAGGCTACGCAAGAGCATATTCAGCTGACAATCCAACAATATCTCCAATATCAATAATAATCCAAATTCCAGCTAACCAACAGTACCATAATCCATGAGAACAAGCTAAAATGGCAAAGAGGCAACAAGACTCAACCATAAGGCATCCAAAGCATCCAACAACCAACATGTGAAATGATAATCACAAATATCAAGCCATCAACATTAAACATCCAATAACAACCAATCTCACCTTAAAGACAAACCCTCGACCCTAGTCCCGCGACGGGTCATCGGTCAAATCGAGGCTGACCGGTTTAAACCTAGTCTGCCAAACTCATTCGGTCAAACTGGCCCAGCTCAGAGTCTTGGCCCATGTTGGCCCAAATCACAACATTCATTACAATATCATTCTAATGCAATATTCCAATTTCTATCATGTGAACACTATCAACATAAAGAAAACATTCCAACTTACAAAATAACTAATTCCACAAAATTCTCGCATAATAAAATAGCATAAATAACCGTCTCACACAAGGGTAAACTTTTCTATAAATTTTTAATCGATAAAACAACGCCATTTACTCATACGGACTCCGAATTGAGTGATTCAAGTGGCTAAACCACCTAATTTTTCGATGCCGTTCAATCTGTCATATTTTTGGAAACATTGGAAACCGTCTCGGTCCGGTACTGACGCGTTCCAGCCAAAACACGGACTTGTCACAACACATAATTCCTCATCCAAATTTGTTCCAAACAATAATAAGCAAATGGGTAACATAAATTAAACATAAGCATACTCATCTTACTCCATTCATTCATTTATCAACAAGATCGTCTCAAACAACAACAAACAACAACAAAAAATAACAAACGACAACAAACAACAACAACAAACAACAAATACAACTACTAATGTGACATTAATTCGTCGAGTAACTCGGAATAGTTACCTTAAGCTAGCAAAGAGACAAGTAATAACTTGAGAAAGCTTCTAAAACCCAAAATTATGCATCATCTTCCACAATATATGAGTCTCCTAACTCATCTTCATATTCTTCACCTATAAGAACAACAAAAACACAATTATTAAGTTTAAATTCGAAAACCGTAAAAGATGAGTCTTAAAACAAAATTGGGGGAAATGAAAATAAAGCTTACTAGTAGATGAGGATTTAAGAGAGGATTCCAAATATATATTTTTAAGAGATTTGGTGGAGAAATGAAGGATTTATGGTGGAATTAGGGATTGTAAGGAGGATTTTTGAGATGAATTTGGTGTTTGATGAAAGGAAGAGATAGAGTGAATTATGGAGGAAATGAAAGTTGAAAGAGGGGACAATGGAGGAGGTTGGGCGGCTCAAATGGCATGGGAAGGGTGGGTCAATTGTTTACGTTTTGGGTTTGCTTCGACGGTAATTAGAAATATTCGTCGACCGCGATTTCCGAGAATATTAAAGTTCTTAAACACGATTTTACTAAAAGATTAAGTACTCATATGCCCAATATCCAAACTCGTTTACTCAACGACCGTAAGAAATGGGAAAATCCCAATATTACGACTTTTATCAGAAATATGTTTTATCAAAGTAAAAGGTTTAAATATAGTTTAAATCACTTTTAAACATTTCTAAACTATCAAAAATAATTACATTTCTTCAAAATAAAATAAGATTATATTTTATCAAATAAATTTTATTTCAAATAAATTAATATTAAATTAAAATAGATTAAAATATTACTTTTAAAATATAATAAAGGTCTTCAAATTTACGGGGTGTTACAATCATCCCTCCTTTTAGGAAGTTTGGTCCCCGAAACTTAGAAGAAGGAACATTGTATATATGTAGGTCTATCTCTTTAAAATCAAGTAAACAAAGGCCCTGTTCTTTTGGGCTGAAATTGTCTGAACTGAACTAAACTGAACTTAATGGAGCTGAACTGAACTGAACTGAACTGAACTTAATGGAGCTGAACTGAACTGAACTGATCTGAACTGAACTGAACTGATCTGAACTGAACTGAACTGAACTGAAATAATATTAAAAAGATTATAATAATAATAATAATAATAATAATAAATATTATAATAAAAATAATACCAATAATAATAATAAATATTATTATAATATTATTCATTAATAATAATAATATATTAATATAATCTAATAATAATAATAATCTAATAAGATATATAAAAAATAAAATATTAATATAATAATAAATATAGTAATAATAATAATAATATATTTGTAATATAAATGATAACATTATTAATAATAGTATAATATATTAATAATAATAACTAAAAAATAAATAATAATAATAATAATAATAATAATAATAATAGGTCTAATATAATAACTTATTAACATAATAATATTAAATATAATAATAATAATAAATATGTGATTAATAATATTAATAATAATGAGTATATTAATAAAATAATAAATACGGAGTATTAAATAATAACTTATTAATATAATAATATTAAATATAATAATAATAAATATGTTATGAATAATTTTAATAATAATAAATATATTAATAAAATAATAAATATAATATAATTATAATAATAATTATAATAACAATAAATGTATTAAATATAAATATAATAATATAAATAATACGAATTAATTATTAATAAATATAATAATAATATAATAATAATATAATAATAATAATAATAATAATAATAACAATAACAATAGTAAATACATTAATATAAAAATAATAATGATATCAATAAGAATAATAATAGTAATGTTGAAATAAACTAATATGAACTGAACTGAACTGAACTGAACTGAACTGAACTGAACTAATCTGAACTGAACTGAACTGAATTGAGCTGAACTGAACTGAACTGAACTGAACTGAACTGAATGGGGCTGAACTGAACTGAACTGAATTTATTAGAACTGAAATTAAGTCCAAAAGAACAGGGCCAAAATCTTCACAATATGAACGTATGAAATATAAGTGTCTTTTCAATGGAACGGAATATCCTCGTCGGCCGTTCAAGAACATCAACATTCCAAATCAAAGACATAAAAATATATATTTTTACACCAACAAATGAGAAAACCAATTATCGGACGTCTCCAATAACGAGCTTTACCACTCATTGACGTTAAAACCAGTGGAAAAACATTAAAACATTTTCAAAAATTTTTAGTTCGAAACTCTATAATAAGGATAATAACTCCACTAGCTATGACTAAACTCTAACTACGACTTTTAAACAACTAAGCAAGGACTACTAACGCGGAGAGTATTTAAGAGAAGGAGAGGAACACTCGAAAGGATAGCTAAAACTCACAAGGATTAGATAAAGGAAAGAGGATTACCTCACGAAAAAAGTTCGGGATATTTAGCTAACATAGAAGATTCAGGCTCCCAAGTTTCTTCTTCGACATTTCCACAACGCCAAAGGATACGAACTAGGGGCACAACTTTGTTTCTAAGTTGCTTGTTTGCTCTTTCGAGGATTCGGATTGGCCTTTCTTCCAAACCAAGTTAGGCTCCAAATCTGGGATTTCTTCTTGAATGACATGGCTCGGATCACTAATGTACTTCCTCAACTGAGACACATGAAAGACATCATGAACCATGCTCAAATTCGGGGGCAACTCCAAACGGTAAGCAACGGGACCAATCTTCTCAAGCACACGGAAAGGTCCAATGTATTTGGAACTCAGCTTTCCTTTTACACCAAACCGTTTCACCCCTTTCATAGGTGATACCTTAAGGAACACTCGATCATCAACCTCAAAGGCAAGTGGTCGACGACGGACATCGACATAGGATTTCTGTCGGTCTTGAGCGGTTTTCATACGCTCTCGAATGATCTGAACCTGATTGATGGTCTCAGTCACCAAATCGGGTCCCAACACATGAGCATCTTGGACTTGATCCCAACAGACCGGACTACGGCACTTCCTACCATACAAAGCTTCATAAGGTGACATCTTGATAGAAGTATGATAGCTATTGTTGTAGGAGAATTCAACAAGAGGTAAGCACTTCTCCCAGGATGTGTGGAAGTCTAAAGCACAAGCACGGAGGAGGTCCTCTAAAGTCTGGATAGTCCTCTCAGTCTGTCCATCTGTAGCGGCATGAAAAGCGGTACTCATCAGTAGCTTACTACCCATGGCTTCTTGCAAAGCAGTCCAGAAACGGGAACAGAATCTAGGGTCACGATCTGAAACTATATCCTTAGGCACTCCATGGTAGCGTACTATCTCCCTCACATAGGCCTCAGCTAGGACATCTAATCTCCACGTCTCCTTGATAGGTATAAACCTAGCATATTTGGTCAATCGATCTACAACCACCCAAACCGCATCTTTTTCGCTAGCAGTCTTAGGTAAAGCCATCACAAAGTCCATGGAGATGGACTCCCATTTCCAAAGGGGAACATTCAAAGGTTGTAGCAAACCCCCGGGTTTCTGATGCTCAATCTTCACTTTCTGACAGGTAAGACACTTGCTAACATACTCTAGGACATCAATCTTCATCCTAGGCCACCAAAACTGTAATCTCAAGTCTTTATACATCTTGTCACCACCAGGATGAATAGAGTAAGGAGAAAGGTGAGCTTCATCAAGGATCTTCTTCCTCAACTCGGCTACTCTCGGAACATACATCCTACCTTGGTAACGAAGGTATCCATCACTATCCACCACACAATCCTTAGCTTGCCCAAGTTGGATTTTTGCTTGAATGGACTTGAAAGTAACATCCTCAGGTAGGCAAGTACGGATCTCACGGTAAAAGTCGGGTTCTGCACTCAAGGCACTGAGATAGTCAAAGCCCTTCCCAACAAGGCTTATCCCAAACTTTTGAAATTCCGTGGTAAGTTCATCAGGTAACACACGGATAGTGCTCACAGAGTGACTAGTCTTCCTACTCAAAGCATCGGCCACCACATTTGCTTTCCCTTCATGATAAATGAACTCGACATCATAATCATTCACCAACTCTAGCCATCTTCTTTGCCTCATATTCAATTCTTTCTGGGTAAAGATACACCTCAAACTCTTATGATCGGTATAAATGCGGCAATGAACTACAATAAGGTAATGCCTCCATGTCTTCAAGGCATGTACCACGGTGGCTAATTCAAGATCATGAGCAAGATGAAGCGAGGAAAGGAGGTATGAACGGTAACGCTTATGGTCAAAGAAGAAAGGAAATTAGACAACAAGGAAACGCCAGGTACTCAAATCTCACACAACAACATCAACCTAAGTGGTTCCGAAAACTTCTTAGCAACAAAACTTATAACCACATCACTCCCAAGGATTTCCTCGAAACGCTCATGTTACTTCATCCTAAGCAATTCCGTGAAACAAGGTACTCCACTATAAGTGTGATCTCATCACTCCAAATCCTCAAACATCCACAAACAAGTCCCACAAGATCAAGGTCAGGGTTTCCAACAAAGCTATACTCATATCCAACTAGTGTCAACCATGGGTTTCTCAAAATGATAAAATCTTCAATCAAGGGTCCTAATTCCAATCTCTAAATTCCCACATTCTAACACCATAAATTAAAACTATGTCCTTCAACTTAACAATTGGCGTCAACCATACCATTATCCTTTCTAGTTACTAAAACAAGTGCTAAGATTTCCCAACAATGTAGCTTAGTCTCACTCTCATTCCATACCTCAAGTAGTACTTAAGATCACTCACTTAGAAAACTAATAATCCCAAAATTAGTATTTCTCATATGGTAACATATACCTTATAAAACCCTCATATCCAAAGTGATTACGAAAGCCAATCGTAAATTCAACTTACTTACTCTCTCAATCTTACACGTTCGATTCCACCACTCAATTCCACCTAAGTCTTTCCAACATCACGACCTCTTAAAACCAGGGTTATGGGTTAACCACAAACAATCTCCTCAAAAGTTGAATTTTCCAAACCAGGGTCAACGTTCCTCAAAAGAAAGAGTACTATCAAAAAGGCATTAAGGTAGGATAAGCAAGGAACAAAGGACAAGTTAGGAGGGTACAAGGGTAACTTTCAAGGAAAAAGAAAAGAGAGTTTAGAAGGAGAATAAGTACCAAGAGATAAAGAATAAGACAAGGTACACAAAGAATGAGAAACATCTTCGAGGAAGTAGAAGCATTCTTCAAAGGTAAACAAATCTTCAGTCCTCGGCAATAGGCACCAAATCTTGGTCTTCACGTTGGTAGGTTTACGGTTATTGATACATGGCACAACAAATATTACATGACAATCAACAAACATGTTAGAACCTAACAAAGATCAAACACACAGAGACTACAACATAAGGTCCTAAGTCTACCCATCCTACCCATCTCTCAAGTTTATTATTTTAAGGTCAAGTTATTTATATTGGGGGTGCACAAACGTGCGTCGGGAGCAAATATGCTCTGATACCAACTGTGACACCCTCATTCATTGCGGAAAAGTAAACATATAATTCTAGATAAAAACTGCATGGATATGTTTGTAATAGGTTCATTTGGGTAAAAACCTGTAATTTTTAAAACCAAAAACGAAACCTGAACCTGTTATAAAAATATCCAAATGGGAAGGTGTCAAACATGCAAGGTCTAAAATAAATCTCATAAATAAAACATCGCTAAAGTCGCGAAACAAAGTTATACAACCCAAATATGAAAAAGGGAGACATATGTCCCTAAAAAGTATATGACACAAAAAGTGTCTAAGGGTCACAATAAAATAAAGCCAATCTAGGTCCCAAGGTTACTTTTCTCGCTAGCTAGTCCATGTACCCCATATATGCATCACCTACCTGTCAATCGCATTTTATACAAATACGAAAGCCACGGTCAGTGGGGAGTAACTCCGAGTTCTCCCAGCCACGAAATGTCATAGTTAATATAACATGTAAACATAAGAATATGAATATGAACAACACATAGCCTTAGCATACAAATGCAAGACAATCATGCTTATCATGCGAACAAGAATATAAACAACACATAGTCCTAGCATGTGAATACTAGACTGACTCATACTACACTATCATGTGAATCACATAACATCCAGGAATCCAAACTCTATCAACCATAGCCGGCTTGCATCTCACCTTCTATGATTCATAGAATCATCAAACAAGAAAGGACAATATATCTAGAGACAGGCATAAGTTCTTAGGACAGTCAATAGTCACTCTGTAACTCGAGTCTATACCACGAGGTAAGGTAAACACCCTAGTCCTAAACCTACGCAGACCTAGCGACATGCGGAAAACTACCGCATCCAAGACCCATGATAACAACACATGAGTACCCCTAAGGAGTCCACCAAAGGGTTGGCTAGTACTTAAGCTGACCACATACTTCTAAGAGTACGTCAGGAGGTCATTCCCTAACTTGGATATAAACCCACCAAGCTAAGACACAAAGGCTATTAAGCGGTGAACATACACTCGTCAAAGACTATAATGGCCTATCTATGATGAAGACCGAAATACTCACCTAGGACCTAGTCCCAGCTTGAATACTTTAGCCCACGCCACACAAGACAAGTAGGACACCCAATTAACCATAAGAGGGGCAAAGAGTCCAAACTTGCACACACAAATGATCATACACACCCTAGCATATGAAAGGCTACGCAAGAGCATATTCAAACCGACAATCCAACAATATCTCCAATATCAATAATAATCCAAATTCCAGCTAACCAACAGTACCATAATCCATGAGAACAAGCTAAAATGGCAAAGAGGCAACAAGACTCAAGCATAAGGCATCCAAAGCATCCAACAACCAACATGTGAAATGATAATCACAAATATCAAGGCATCAACATAAAACATCCAATAAAAACCAATCTCTCCTCAAAGACAAACCCTCGGCCCTAGTCTCGCGACGGGTCATCGGTCAAATCGAGGCTGACCGGTTTAAACCTAGTCTGACCAAACTCATTCGGTCAAACTGGCCCAGCTCAGAGTCTTGGCCCATGTTGGCCCAAATCACAATATTCATTACAATATCATTCTCATGCAATATTCCAATTACTATCATGTGAACACTATCAACATAAAGAAAACATTCCAACTGACAAAATAACTAATTCCACAAAATTCTCGCATAATAAAATAGCATAAATAACCGTCTCACACAAGGGTAAACTTTTCTATAAATTTTTAATCGATAAAACGACGCCATTTACTCATACGGACTCCGAATTGAGTGATTCAAGTGGCTAAACCACCTAATTTGTCGATGCCGTTCAATCTGTCATATTTGTGGAAACATTGGAAACCGTCTCGTCTCGATCCCGTCTTGACGCGTTCCACCAAAACACGGACTTGTCACAACACATAATTCCTCATCCAAATTTGTTCCAAACAATAATATACAAATGGGTAACATAAATTAAACATAAGCATACTCATCTTACTCCATTCATTCATTTATCAACAAGATCGTCTCAAACAACAACAAACAACAACAAACAACAACAAACGACAACAAACAACAACAAACAACAAATACAACTACTAATGTGACATTAATTCGTCGAGTAACTCGGAATAGTTACCTTAAGCTAGCAAAGAGACAAGTAATAACTTGAGAAAGCTTCTAAAACCCAAAATTATGCATCATCTTCCACAATATATGAGTCTCCTAACTCATCTTCATATTCTTCACCTATAAGAACAACAAAAACACAATTATTAAGCTTAAATTCGAAAACCCTAAAAGATGAGTCTTAAAACAAAATTGGGGGAAATGAAAATAAAGTTTACTAGTAGATGAGGATTGAAGAGAGGATTCCAAATATATAATTTTTATGAGATTTGGTGGAGAAATGAAGGATTTATGGTGGATTTAGGGATTGTAAGGAGGATTTTTGAGATGAATTTGGTGTTTGATGAAAGGAAGAGAGAGAGTGAATTATGGAGGAAATGAAAGTTGAAAGAGGGGACAATGGAGGAGGTTGGGCGGCTCAAATGGCATGGGAAGGGTAGGTCAATTGTTTACGTTTTGGGTTTGCTTCGACGGTAATTAGAAATATTCGTCGAACGCGATTTCCGAGAATATTAAAGTTCTTAAACACGATTTTACTAAAAGATTAAGTACTCATATGCCCAATATCCAAACTCGTTTACCCAACGACCGTAAGAAATGGGAAAATCTCAATATTACGACTTTTATCAGAACTCTGTTTTATCAAAGTAAAAGGTTTAAATATAGTTTAAATCACTTTTAAACATTTCTAAACTATCAAAAATAATTACATTTCTTCAAAATAAAATAAGATTATATTTTATCAAATAAATTTTATTTCAAATAAATTAATATTAAATTAAAATAGATTAAAATATTACTTTTAAAATATAATAAAGGTCTTCAAATTTATGGGGTGTTACAAAAGTGGCTATTGTTTTGTTGATGCATCCATTATTTGTTTTGTGTGCTTAATGCTTGAATGTGTCGCCATTTTGGCAAGCCCCACCTTGCCTTGCAAGAAGGCATCTTACCTCATGGATGTCTTGTTGTGAGTTGAAGGGGCGGAGTGAGACCCGCTAATTGTCTCACAACAGCTATGTTAGTATTAATAGTTTTAATAAGGGTCATAGTCTTAGTCACCTCTTTACTCGGGACGAGCAGAGGTTCGGTTTGGTGATATTTGATGTGACTCCTATTTAAGCACATTTAGTCCCCTAACTAGCCTAGTTCCTATGCTTTTTAGTGTGTATTGGGGTCGTTTCTTGTCTTTACCTTCTTATTATGCATATTCTATGAAGTTTGGTGTCCTTTGTAGAATAGGAGCACTAACCTGGCCCAAACGGAGTGAAACGGAGCTAAATTGATAACATCTAACGACCTAGCATCGAAGAGGAGACCAAGGCTAAAAGCCGTAGTTCAATAAATCAAGTTTTAGGGTAACGAAGGACAACCCCCACGACCCAAGAATAAATCCCCACAAGTTGTTGAGCAAGGTTGACGAGAAGGGAGCCATTACAAGACGAAATTTCTTGGAACCAACCAAGAGTTGCTTGTTTGGCTCTGAAACTATGATAGATGAAACGGCGTCGAAAAATCAAGTCGTCTAGGCTTCTGATTCACTCCAATAGCAGTCCGGATGAGGAAATGACGTCCGTTTTACAATCCGAGCTCAAATAGACAAGCTGACCGTCAGAACGGGCGTCCCCAAGCTCAGGACGGGCGTCCCAAGCTCAGGACGGGCATCCCCAAGCCAGGATGAGCAAATTATTCAGCAGGAAGATTGTTTTAATCGTGGGGAGTCGTGCGGTTCCTCCCAGGACTTGCAAGGCACTAATCTTCTTTCAAGGGGCTTAATCATTATTTAAGCTCTTAGTTAACCTAATCCTTGTACTACTATATATACCCCTCTTGTATTTATAGAAGATTAAGTTCTCTTAGTGTAGGCAATGCTCTCTTAGATTAGACTAGGAGTAGATTAGAGTAGATTAGCATTTAATCATTCCAGAAATTGCATTTTAATCTTTCCTCAATTATTGTTCAATATTTATTATTGGGTAATTGAAGATTATTGGGTTATTATTGGAGAATTGACAACTCTTCATCAATCAATCAAGTTCTCTTCTATTATTCTTTCCTTTCCATTTGTTCATCTTAAGATTGGTATAATTCCTTCACTCTTTACTTGTTTATTGTTTATTGTTGCACTCTTTCATCATGTTTATACTTGTTAAGATGATTGACACCATTGTTAACATGTTTTCTATGATAATGAGTGAGTAGTTTCCTAACTAGTGATTAGTGGGGGATTAGGGGACTTAATCATGGGGAAGATTTATGCTTAATGAGTTCATATGAATGCTTGCTTATTGTTTTTCCAACTTATGCACATGTCATGTTTGATGAAATCCTTGATTGACAACCTCGCATGTTTCTCTTATCCTTTCAACAAGACTTGTAAGACATAAATCAACTCAAGGCTTCTTTGACCATGCATATAGTTGATTAGGAAGAATTAAGTCGATTGTAGGTGTTGTAAAGTCTTGACCGACTCGGCTCCGGGACCCAAACCTTCCTAGGACTCATTTATATTATCTCACCATGAATATGGAAAACCAAGTTGACTTGTAGGTGTTGTAAAATCTTGACCGACTCGGCTACGAGACCTAAGTTTCCTCTAGGAATTGTAAGATATAAACTAAATTGATTCCAACAATAATAATTTCTTGCATCTATGAAACTTGTTAGTTTGATCTCACCATGATTCCTCTATGATCCCATGATTCCCTAGTATTGTTTATCATTTGTTCACATCCTTGTTTTTATTGCTTGTTTTGCTTTTCATTGCTTTCATTAGTTTAGAATCTTCATTTCAAACCAATTGTGACAAACCTAGTACAACAATAATTATATTGAACAATTTGAGTACCCCCGTCCTTTGGGTTCGACCTCGACTTGCTTGCTATGCTAGTAGTTGGGTATAAATGTGTTTGAGAGAGTACAACGACACGCTCATCAGTGACCCCCAAGGGTGTAAGAATGTACGACTTTGTTGACTGATACATAGATAGAGATGACTCCACCATATCATATGCACAAGGCGGAGGGCACTCTACTTTTGTCTTCTTTATTGCCACATCTTCAATGGCCATGTCGATTCTGAGATGAGAGAAGATCCCCGTTTCCTTGCAATTTTTGAACAAATGGAGCTTCGCAAGAGCCCACCTTGCTTGATTTTAGGAGAAACTCTACTCGGATTGGATAATAGGAAGACGAATCGTGATTTGCCTTATGTTGGGAGTCCCTTCATTTTATAGGTACTATGTCCCCACCTTTTCTTTTTCTTCTTTTTCGTTTTTTTATTTTGATGTTTTTTTTTTGGCCGTGGCCTCCTCTCGAGGCAAAAATGCCTAGTTTCCCGACTATCTTTTATAGGTTTGGCTCATGGAAAGGCTGCGATTGATCGAGCCCCCACTTTATGTGCTTGGATATCGCCCGAGATTCCTTATTATAAGAATGAGGCTATTCATGGGTGTTTTCACCCGCGCGTGCAACTGTAACACCCCCATCTACCATGGAGCCTTAAAAAGACCTTCCCTAGCAGATAAGGGCGTTGCCATCTCGGTTGCCCGAGGAACATTAAATATCAAATGTCGATAAAAGAACAATTATGTCTATTTACAAGTTATCAACAAAAAAAGATACAACTCGTGACATCAAACAACTACGTGATACTATCTCTGCCAGGACTCGTGGAAGAGACGTCCCTCCAAAGCACCCAGCTAAGCTCCACATCTCAACCTGCTAAGACCGAATGCTCACCATAATGGATCACGGCAGACACAACACAAGAGGAAAACACAGACAACACCACACAAGGTCATTAACTGAAGGAACACATAGAAACTAGATACAACAAACAGACACCCAACACCTCCTCCAACCGCCACACTCCTTTGACTGCCCGAAGGTCAATTCCTGCCAGATTACGGCTGCAACCAGTAATCCTCGCCGCCAGTGGGGGACCGCAACCGTACCCACCAAATCCCCGCTCATCATCACCGAGCGAAAACCCAAGTTCCTTAAAGTGCACATCCCCTCTTGTGGCGGGTTCCACAAGGAGCGAATCAAGGGCATGAAGCCACTCCCACAAGTGACTCAACTCAGCCGAGGACGCACCTCGCGAACCAGAGACAAACACACAACCACCAACTACAATCAATCAACACTACCAATACAATCAAACACTGCAAACAACATACTAAAAAACCAACAATACTGAGTAGGAAAACCTACCTTTAGCAATCCGCAGCAATACCGCATACGACCATAAGACGACAAGCAACTACCATAACAAACCTATACAAACAGTATGACAATCTATTACTACTACCACCACCGTAAACAGAACTAAGGAAGACGATGATGATGATGACAATGTACCTATACATAGCATTCCAGCGACAAGACCACTACCCGATTCATGCTTCCCATCCCCATGGTCTCTCAACCCTTAAAGGTTCCAAAAGGATGAATACTGCTGAAGCAGAGAGATATGACGGCATTTAGGTTTAGGAGAAAATAAAACGAAATGATTTTGGTTTCACGATTCCACGATTTATATTTTACCGCTGAACTCCAGTTACTCGATCGAGTATGTAATTTACTCGATCGAGTGGCCTCTACTCGATCGAGTGACTGAGCTACTCGATCGAGTAGCCTCCACTAGATCGAGCATCCTAAACTCCAAGGGTTACTATGTCGCAAGACTAAACTCGTAAGGCTACCAAAGGTCTAGACATGTGTCTAAGGTCAGTCAACGGCAGTCAACGGGTCCCTAAAAGGACGGGTATTACAGTCTTCCTCCCTTAAAAAGAACTTCGTCTCCGAAGTTTAACTCATCATCCCCCACGACTCAAGGTTTAACGTGAACTAAGGTAACTGACGACAACTCATTTCAACAATAACCGACACAACCAATCCCATATAACACCTATATATTTAGGTCCACTACTTATCATCACTATCTACTTCAGCAAACATACCATCCAATACGACCTCCTACCGAGTCATCAAGCAAGCATTATATGTGGGAACAGACTAACACTGACTGTTACTTCTACCTTAGTAACCGAATTTTAACACTGCACGATTCCATACACCATACACATCATACTCATCTGGCACAACTATTCCATTTATTCATCCAACAATTAATCATCAACAACAATTAATTACTAATCACCAAAGTATAGTAAACAGTCACTTATACAATAATGGATTAACATTCATTTAAATCATTTCCACAACATTTATATTACTCAATAATGTAACTACGTTAAGCAACCCAAAATGGAGTACAACAATATGGTGAACATTATGTGGACAACGGGGCCCACGGGGGTCGTTCGGGAACAAGCGTTTGCATTTGTGGAGTCGCCACCAATTTTTATGGGAAATCGGAACCGTTCAAATACCTCGTGTCATGTCAAGACACAAAGTAGTGACATGAACACCAAGAACTCGTTACCCTTAGCATTCTATGTCTAGAATGACTCTCGTGGATGCCAATGAACACGGATGTTCACAGAGATCTGGAGTAAGGGGTGAAGGTACGTATTAGGAAGTCCTTTTAATGAACACCTAATCCCGCCCGCCTCAATAGGGCCTCTACTAATGATTAGGGAAATCGTCTATATTTGATATGCTGTCGATTATATGCATGCAATGCAACAAACAACGTTTTAAACCTGACATGTGAGAATTAACTATGTCGGTTAACACATAATTTAGACAAACAATTACGTCGAATTAGGGTTTAGATTAATTACATGTGGGAACAAGTAAATAAATCATCCAATACGATAAAATAATTACAATAAATGAAATTAGAATGAATTACAATGGGTTTAGTCGATTTACGTCAAAAATACAATTAAAACGGATGATTTGAGGAAGAGAAAGGAAAATAAATTAGGTTAGAAAAATAAACAGATTAGGAGCGATAATACGAATAATAGTTGATTAATACGTAAATTAAACGAATTAGGTCAAGGCAAGAACGGAAGTTCAGAGACAGAACTCAACCCGGAACAGGCGCAGCAATGCTGCGTCTCTTGGAAGAGGCGCATTGGTCACTGCGTCTGTTCCTGAGGTAAGTTCTAGCTGTGAAGCCGGAACTGCGAATTGTTAATGTTCGTTGGTGATTTTAACGATTGATTACGGATATTTGACTTAAGTGAAGGTAATTTAACATATTATTTACATGTGAATTAGGTCGTTAAAGCGATAAACATGAATTAAAACGAATTAAAACTAAACAAAACAAATTAGGATTGATTACAAATTAATTAAGGTTATTTAACGAATTAGACAAACGCGATAAATTAACGGAAGCATATACAAAAGTCGAATCCCAGAGACTTGATATGAACAAATCGAATCTCCAAAACTCGGGTTTGATTTAATGACGAAAACCCGCAAATATTGATTATAAGGGATTTAAGTCGGGATTAAGTGATATTTATTAATTTATAGTGAAATAGAACTCGTATTAGAATTATTAGGCATAAAATAAAAGTTGAAAACGAGAAAAAGACGGAACCAACAACGAACAAAGGAAGAAGAAGAAAAACAGGAACTGCGGCAACTTCGGGAAGGGGCGCAGCAGATGCTGCGATTCTTCGAAGAGGCGCAGTTGTTGCGTTTCTTCGCGACGTCTGCCTGCCGTTGATTCGTAAAAATAGATTAACAAAAGGGTTTTAGAAATCGGTTTTAAGTATACTTTTGACGTAAATCTTACATTAATTAGTACAAAAATAAAATACAATAATAAAAGATGGGATTTACACCCTCAGACTTACATGTTTGACGAAACGATATTAACTAAGTTAATGTATAGTGTTTGCTCGACTCGAATGTATGAAGAAAGTGCCCTTGTTAGAGGATTTAGATTAAATTGATTGATTAATTGAGGTGGAGTTGGTCAAATTGGTCGGTCATGCAACGTGACTGGTACTCAGAAGGATCTGAGCTTACGTGGTCGATTTGATCAATCACGTAGACGTCAATAAGCTTAGAGCACGGTCTTAGAATGCAAAGGCAGAAGAGAAGGGCGGACACTCGCGTGAGAAATATGAGGAACGAAGGTCCCTAGTTATACTAATCACACGGAGGTATTAGGGTTAAGGTAAAACTTTAGAAACAAATCCCGAAAAGATATGAAAATGTGCAGAAAAGAGCAGGGAAAGAGGCGCAGCAGTTGCCGCGATCCTTCGAAGAGGCGCAGCAGTTGCTGCGTCCTTTCCCCGGAGGTTTCCTCCTGCGGAACAAAGATTTTTCGCGTTTCTTTTATGGAATTGCGGTAGATCTCGACTTCCTTATTCTTTATCATAAAATTTTGGGATATATTTTGCCAAAAGATTAAATATTGATTTTATGGAATAAATATCTGGAACATTCTAGAGCATTCCGACTCAGCATTTTAAAACGGTTATTAGAAATTGAAGCGGTTTTCGACCCGGACTCCAAATGAACTCTAATTACTGTCAAAACGACCGTATCGGCACGTAGATGGCAACCAAGGGGTAGACACAAGTATTTGAGCTATCACTTGACGATAAACTTACGAACTGTCATAAATCGTTCCGCGTACCAAACATGCGGCCCAATCATCATCGGGTGTTTGGCGGGAGGTGCAAAATGAGGTATCTATAGAGCCCCCACTTTGACTGAGGCTTGGACAAGGCGAAAGTCAAAGTATAGCCACCAGGTCAATCGAAGTTTAGAACCTGACGACTATGGCGACGCGAAGCGGCTCAAGGGGTCTGAGCCATGGACCTGTTGTCGGGAACATTTTAGAGTCTGTCGACTATTGGGGAGGGTCTATTAAAGTCCATTAGACTACGTGAGGAAGCTTGCCAGCCATAAGTAGAAACCATACCTGAGCCTCCTGGGCAAAACGGGACTGAAGACGCTTCGACTAAACTCTTTGATCTGAAAATAACTTGATGTCTGAAGGCAAGAGGGTCACAAGAATTCTGAAGGTTACTGAAGGATTGTCTAAAACAAATAAATGTTGAGAACAGCAGGACGTCGGTAGAAACTGCTGGGGGAGATCTGCTTGCGTCGATCTCAAGCGAACTCTTGCTGGGGAATATGGCAATCTGCTCGTTGTTGCGAGCGAAGTCTTGATGAAGTACTGCGACGATTCAGAGTCTGCTCGAGGATAAAGTACTGTGACAGTTCACAGTCTGCTCGTAGATAAAGGACTGCGACAGTTCACAGTCTAATACGGGTCCAGACAAAGAATAAATGTCAAATGGACCAAATATACGGTATATGGTGTTGGAGAAGAGGCGCACCAAAGATAGGCCCACAAATAACGAACTCATAACGAATTTTTGAAAATTGAATTGGAGGGAAGCTGGGGAAGAGGCGTAGCAAGAGCTGCGACTCTTGGAAGAGGCGTAGCAGATGCTGCGTCTTTTCCTGAGTTCGTCCATTTCTGAGTAAAACCTCGACAGAACTCGTGTTATATTCATAATAACAAAACACAAATTCTCTCTAAATTCTCTCAAATTCCAACCAAAATCCGTCAAAATTTGATCAAATCATTCCATTAATCATAACTAATCGAGATATGTGTCTCATTCTTGCTTTAATATTCGTATTTGCTTGATTTTGAGTCGAAAAATTAGGGTTTTTTAACCCACTTGTTTCGAAAATTTGGGGCTTTTCCCCCAAATGCATTTGCCTTGTAAAATTGATATTAGAAATGGATAATAGGCCATGTTAGGAACATAACCATGTATTCTTTTTTATTTTTCGTCCAGTATTGAGCGTTTGAGCGATTTTGAGACGGTTTCTCAACTGTTTCGAAAACTGCATCGAAAATGGCCTTAGGATTGCCCATTTTGATAATTTTGATTTTTAGAATCCTTGGGTAACGGGTAAAATCCTTACCATGTCGGATTTTTGGTTTGTGACGGCTTTTTCAGGACACTTTTCTAGGGCATAATCGCCATTATAGCGAAATGCTGCCGAATTTTCGACTCAAACCCACGACTAGGCTTAGACTTAGACTTGACTCGACCCAATTTACCTATTTGAATGGTCAGGTTTTGAATGAAATGGCCAAAAATGGCGAGAAATTGCTGTTTTCGGGGCTTGAAAGCCACCCTTACCGAGGCTTCTCGTTATCTGAAGCGGCCTAATTTACTTCAATTTTGTAGGTGAGGTTGCTTCTACGTCGGGGAGGGCTCCCATGGACATGGACATCGACTCCGACCCTTCTCTTACTCTTGAGGAGGTGTTGGCGGAGGTTTTCAAGGAGGAGGTCGTCGAGGAGGTCCCGAGGCGGGCCAACGTAGGACGAGGTGGTCTCCAGCTAGCGGGGGCACCAGAGTGGGCTGAGAAATGGGATGGTTGACATCTCATTTGGGCAGCGGAGAGCCACCTGTCTTACAGGACGGCGAGGAGTTTGGTAGGCTAGACTTGCCATTTCTTTACCAATTTCCGTCTTTATTCACATGTATTTTCATTTCTCATTCGCTTTATGCTAAATATAGCATTCTGTTGAATCGATACAAGAGGCCGGGAACTTGAGGTCCTTCTCCGGTTACACGACGATGATGGAGGCCTACAAGAGGTTGACGGAGGAGGAGAAGGCCATCATCGAGTTGGGAGTCTTCGGAGCCTTGGTGAGAGCATGGAGGGCGATCAAGGCAAGGAAGCTTCGGGCTAACCTTTGCCTGATTTGAGCCTTCCGTGATCGGTACTGGGACACGACCTCGACCTTTCACATGTCTTTTGGGGAGGTCGGGGTCACTCTGGAGGATTACGGCAAGATTTCTGGTTTGCCGTGCGGTGAGGAGGTTGTGGTGTGGCCGTTGACGGCCGTGAGGGTGGACTCGGCCGAGGCCAGGAGGTTGATCAGCTGGAACCTGGTAGAGGGTGATGCCACGGTTCCCGGGTTAGTACCGAGTACTTACTGTTGGAGCTTGTGTCCTCCACAAATTAGTGTGATAACATTTATAAATCTCTGATAGGTTCACAAGGGTATATTTCGTATTTTATCAGTTGATTAACGATTACCTAATAACGGTTGGCTTGCTAGAAAGTTTGACGTTATTATCATACAGATGGCGGTGATCAACTGGTCCCTAAAAGTCACACCTAAAGGATGTGTTTGAGAGATGTGGTTATGGAAATGTAATCACATTGATGCCTTATATGACTAAACAGTTAGTCAATATGTTGATGAGACGATTATTTAATGCCGATTAAATAATATTAGGTGAGACAAATTAACTGTCAATTCGTAAATTGAATATAATAAGTTATATTTAATTAATGTATATAATGTTAGCTTGGATGAATTAATATGTTAATTCATAATTAAATGTAATCGGTTATATTTAATTAGCAAATTATAAATATGCGATATTTATAGTTAAAGTATATATTATACGATATTGTCACAGATCGGCATTAATATATCCACTGCAAGCTGTTGTGTGTAGATTTATTAATACGGAATTAAATAAATGACAATTTATACTTAATGCATTTTATACATTTTGGATACTACCAAAATAAGAAGATTTAATCTCCTTATTTTGGGTAAGTAGTAAAACCGAAAAAAAGAGAGAAAATAATCCTCTTATTTTCGGATATGGGCCGAAAAAATTAAAAAAAAAAAGAAAATTCTACCCTAATCATCCATATACACGGTTTATAGGGAGATTAAGAGGAGTTTTTTCTAACCTAATTTTCTAACTCATTCTTGCCTCTCATCCAAAACACAAAAAACCGAAAACCCTAAGCAATTTTACAGAAAATTTAGGGATCGATTCTAGCAAGAAGCAAGGGCATATCTCATATCGTCTTGGGTGCAACTGATAGGTGAATATCGTTGCGATATTGTTCTTAGGCCGAATTTGATAGGACCGAAGGTTGATTCTTCATCTCTTTTCTATTTTGTTTATGTAATTTATTTTATGACTAGTTTTCATCATTATAAATTTCGTTATAATCCTTAAGTTAAAGGGATGCATACAGATAAATCCCACAAGTGGTATCAGAGCCAAGGCCACGGATTTTATTTTGATGATTTTCATAAATTAAATTTGAACAAAATTGTTGAATCGAAAAAAAATTAAAACTCACGGCTGGAAATTTTTTTTGCCGAAATGATGTTTTTTTTCAGCCGGGTTTTTTTTCTTGTTTTGATGTTAAATTTCCATTTTGATTTTTCATATTGTTGTTTTAATCAGTTAAAATGATTTTATGAACGATTGGTAGATGTTTGATTTAATGAAGATTAAATTATAATGTAAATGGAAATCGTCATGTTGATGATATAAAAATTTTGTTTTTGCTATATAGTTTTTGGCATATGCAGTTAATCATGTTTCATTAAGTCATATGCTAATCTTGTTCTAATAGCAACTATAAACGATTTTTGTTCATCTTAAGTTTTTTTTTTTTAGCCGAATGCATTAAGAAAAAATTGGTTTCGTTTTTTTGTTCTTAAATGCCGTGTAAGAAAAAAAAAAGGGGGGGGGGGGGCTACTCGTTTTTTTTGTTCCAGCCGAAAAGAAATAAAAAAAAAAAGGATTTTCCGTTTTTTTTAGGGTTTGCCGTGACCAACAAAAAAAAGGTTTTCTGTTTTTTTTCGTTTTGGGCTGTTCAGCCGTGAGCAGCAAAAGAAAAAAAAATTCGTTTTTTTTTTGCAGCTATGCCGAGAGCTGGAGAATAAAAAACAAATTTCCTATTTTTTTTAATTTGCCGAGAACAAATAAATAAAAAAAGGGTTTTTTGTTTTGTTGTTTTTGGCCAATATTAATTATACATTACATTTACAATGTATGATTACTTTTTGTGAAACGGTTCACAATTTTAAGATACATAATTATTTTAAAGAAGTTTAAAATATTGATGGATTAAATTCATATTACAAGTTTAATATGAATTAAGATTAAATTTAATGTGATTAATTGAGGAATTGTCACTTAATTTGATCAATTTAATAGGTGGTTTGGATAAAATTAATCTACATAATTAAAGAATTATGTCTTGTACGTTTAATTTTTTTTAGTTGATGCATTTTATTTTAGTTGAATGAATCGTTGAATGGTTTTATTTACGTATTTTTTGCAATCGGTTGTAAATTGTAATACCTAGTGTGGCCTTAGTCAATTATGTTTTCGTAATGAAGGAAACATAATTCTTATGTAATTTTGAGATCTCGTATCTCCGTTTGGTTTTATTTATTTATTACGGTTTTGGAATTAGAATGTAAATAGGTTTATTATGTAATTTTAAATTGTAATTTTTGAGAAGACTAAAGATGGAGATTGGAGCTCACTCCCGCTACATGGATCAAGATGGAACATCAAGACAATCTTCTCGGGTCCTTGGATGGATTCCAAAGTTGTATTTATGTTCATTTTGATAGGATAGGCCACACTAGGACTTTATTTTGTTTTACGTTTTACCGTTCTTATTGCTTTTCATTCACATGCTAGTTAATGCATCATATTCCGCCTAAAACCAAACGACCTACTAAAATGCTTGAAAATTGACACATATAGGTTGTATGTTAGTTTTCATAGACATACAGATGTCACATGTTTATTAAGCCATCACCTTAGTTTATTCATTCACGCATGCTAGATATTAGTTCACTTAAAATGAATTAAAATAAAGTTGATGGGATCTTCCTCTAAAACGGAAATTGAGATTAGTCTTTATAAAGGCAAACAACTATGAATCCCTTCTTCGTCGGTAGGCATAATATGACCCCTTCTACATTGGGTAAGTAGTTTGTGTTGACTTAGTTTATCTCAACATTATAGTCCGAAGAGTTTCTCGTGATTATGATGGACTAAAGATAGAATTTACAGAAATTTATCGGCCAAAAATTCTAACAGTAGAATTTGCCAAAAGGTTGGCTTATCAATTTACAGATAATTGAGTCTTGGGATCATTTATATTATTCTTGAGGAAGGTCAATTGTATAAATGCATGAGTCTTCGCATTATAACAGTATACATTAGACTTAAATTAAAATCGATGCACATGCTTATTATTTATTCTTCTTTTCGCAGTGTAGAACACATTTATTTTACTGTTACAACAAATGGCTGGAAATAACGAAATCCCAATGCCAAGTGCCACACTTGGACGCGAGTCCTGGCTGAAAGTTTTTATGGACAACATGAATCGACACGCGATCAAGAATGATGGGTCCAACTTTGCGGACTGGGAGGCAAAGACTACGGAATGCTTTGCCATTGCCGACGAAGCTCAAGTACTTAACTGAGCAAATACCGGTAAACCCAGGCCCTAATGCGGGAGTTAACGAGTCACTTGCTTTTAGTGATTTCGTCATGGAAGCGGGTGCGATAAAGAACGTACTCATCTTTGCAATGGAAACCAATTTGCAGAGACGCTTCATTGCCCAGGGTGCAAACAAGATTTTCACCACGCTCACTAACGAGTTCTAAAAAGCACCGAGGATCATTACTTATGAGCATACCTGTCGCTTCTTTGATGCGAAGCTCCAAAAGGGCCAACCGGTTAGCCCACACATTCTTAACATGATTTAGAATGTCGAGAAATTGGAGGCACTTGATTGCAAAATCAGTGAGAGCATTGTCATTGGCCGAATGCTTCATTCTTTTCACGATGGTTTTGCCCTTTTTAGGGCGAACTACTACATGAATGACTTAAAGAAAAGTCCTCATGAGCTACACTCACTTCTCGTACAGACCGAGAAGGATATGAAATTGAGTGGGAGCATGAAGCAAGATGTTCTCACGATTTCCAACAAGGGTAAAGGTAAGGGCAAAGCTCCAGGCAACCTAACTGTAGGTAAGCCAAAATTCAAGAAGCCAAGAAACGGTAAGAGTGGGCCTGGTGAGACTAGTGGCTCACATGGGCAAGGCAAAGAGCAAGGGCAGTGACATTGAGTGCCACCATTGTCACAAGACTGGACATTGGAGGAGGAACTGTCCCGTGTACCGTGAGGACATAAAAGCAGGCCGCGTCGTTCCTGTTGGTAAGTCATCTTATATTCATATGATTGAGATTAACCATGCAAGTTTCGGAACTTGGGTACTAGATACTCGTTATGGTTCTCATCTGTGTAATCATTTGCAGGGCCTAAAGAACATCATACCTCTCGAAAAAGGTGATGTGGACCTGCGAGTCGGGAATGGAGCACGAGTTGATGCTGTCTCGAAGGGAACATACGTAATCTAACTCCCTAGTGGTTTTGAGTTATTTTTATATAACTGTTATTATGTACCCAGTTTGTCAAAGAACATTATTTCTGTTTCCGTACTTGCTAAAGACGGTTTTGCATTTTCAATAAAGGATAATAGCTGTATTTTCTATTTCAATGAAATGATTTATGGCAAAGCAGTTTCCATGAATGGAATTTACATCTTAGACCAAACCACGGAAGTATTACACGTGAATAATAAGAAATTAAAGGTTGGTGACAAAGATCAAACCTATCAATGGCATTGTCGAATGGGACACATAAATGAGAAACGTGTAAAGAAACTCGTCGATAATGGGACTATTCCCGCATTTGATTTTTCTACATATGGCACGTGTGAATCATGTCTCATTGGCAGGATGACTCGAATTTCCTTCAAAGGTGTTGGAATGCGCGCTAGTGACCTATTAGGACTCATACATACTGACGTATGTGGATCTATGTCAATTACCGCTAGAGATGGCTATCGATATTTTATCACTTTCACGGACGATTTGAGTAGATACGGATATGTCTACTTAATGAAGCATAAAAGTGAGTCCTTTGAGAAATTCAAGGAATACCAGAACAAGGTTGAGAACCAACTGGGTAGAAAGGTTAAAGCACTCCGTTCAGATCAGGGTGGCGAATATCTTTCAAATGAGTTTGATCAACACCTTAAAGACTGTGGAATCGTTCTACAGTGAACTCCACCTGGAACACCTCAATTAAATGGTTTGTCCGAACGGAGAAATCGAACTTTACTTGATATGGTTCGATCCATGATGAGTCACACGGTAGTACCTGATTCATTATGGGGCTTTGCTCTTTTGTCAGCTGCTCTTATACTTAACCGAAGTCCGACTAAAGCTGTCGACAAGACTCCATATGAAATATGGAAGGGAACGGTCCCTAACTTGTCCTTTATTCGGGTTTGGGGCTGCGAGGCTTATGTCAAGTGGAGACACGAGGATAAGCTCGGCCCGCGATCGGTCAAGACATACTTTATAGGTTATCCAAAAGGAACATTTGGTCATTACTTCTATTCGCCTACCGAACATCGAGTTTTTGTTGCTGCTAGTGCGACATTCTTAGAGAAAGAATTTCTCGAGAACAAGACGAGTAATAGAACCTTCGAGCTGTCGGAGATTCCAGAACCAACAACCGAGGAACAGATGGAGGAAGTTGTTCCTCCAACTGATGACACGGTTAATATTCATGAGGAACCTAGGAGGTCGGGTAGAGTCTCTAATCCTCCGGACAGATACATTGGTATGGTCGAGGAGAATGACGTTTTACTCCTAGAGAGTAATGAACCCGCTACCTATAAAGGTGCTATGGCCTGTTCCGACTAAAAGCTATGGCTCGAAGCCATGCAATCCGAGATGGACTCCATGTATGAGAATGACGTATGGGATCTAGTAAATTTACCTAATAAGGTAAAACCTCTACAGTGCAAATGGCTTTACAAAATAAAGCATTCTGTAGACGCGTAACTAGATACCTTTAAGGCACGACTAGTGGCAAAAGGTTTCACTCAAGTGCACGGATTGCATTATGATGAAATTTTTGCACCTGTAGTCATGCTACGTTCCATTCGGATAATCTTAGCGATTGCCGCTTTTCATGACTATGAAATTTGGCAAATGGATGTGAAAACCGCCTTCTTAAACGGTTATTTGGAGGAAGAGTTGTACATGGTGCAACCCGAAGGTTTCATAGATCCTGAACATCCTAAGAAAGTATGCAAGCTTAAGCGTTCCATTTATGGACTTAAGCAAGCTTCTCGGAGTTGGAATCATCGTTTCGAACAGGTGATAAAAGAGTATGGTTTCACTCGATCGGTCGAGGAACCATGCTTATACATCAAGTCGAGTGGGAGCAAGATTGTTTTCTTGATATTGTATGTCGATGACATACTCTTGATAGGGAATGACATTCCTCTCTTATCTTCGGTTAAAGGATGGTTGAAGAACCATTTCCAGATGAAAGATCTGGGTGAGGCACAACACATTTTGGGAATCCGTATCTACCGAGATAGATCACGACGGACGTTATCACTTAGTCAGGAGTCTTATTTGGATAAGATTCTTGAGAGGTTCAGCATGACCAACTCCAAAAAGGGGAACCTTCCAATGACGTCTGGGATGCAGTTGAGCAAGTCTCAGTCACCCACGACGCCTGAAGGGGTTGAACGCATGAGTCGGATTCCTTATGCATCTGCAATATGATCGATCATGTATGCCATGATATGCACACGTCCAGACGTGGCATATGCATTGAGTATGACGAGTCGGTACCAAAAGACTCAAGGTGAAACACACTGGATAGCTGTTAAAAACATCCTCAAGTACCTACGGAGGACTAAGGATTGGGTATTGACTTATGGAGGAGAAACTAAGCTATGCGCAATCGGTTACGCAGATGCTAGCTTCCAAACGGATCGAGATGATTCTAAATCTCAGTCCGGGTTCGTCTTCACTCTTAATGGTGCTGCAGTCAGCTGGAAGAGTTCCAAACATAGTGTTGTAGCAGATTCTACCACTGAATCCGAGTACTATGCCGCTTCGGAGGCAGCAAAGGAAGCGATATGGATGCGTCAATTCTTACAAGGACTTACGATAGTTCCTAGTTCGAATTACCCGATCACCATCTATTGTGACAATAGAGGTGCCATCTTCCAGGCTAAGGAGCCAAAGTCTAGCAACAAATCTAGACATGTACATCGGAAAGCTCACCTGATCCGTGATTACGTAGAGCAAGAGGAGATAGTGATTGACAAGATTGCGATGGATGATAACATCACGGATCCTCTCACTCTACCGTTAAATTATGATAAGCATGTAGGGCACATTATTTCCATGGGAATTAAATGTGTTCCTGAGTTGTAGTAGTTGACTATGGATTTGATAAATTATCTTATTCATATACTATTTATAACTTCATCGTTTTTATAATATTTTGTTTTTCATGTGGATTGTACTGACAACTTTCAACGCCACACAGTAAACTGAATTACATTATATTTTGTTTTGGTCCGTAATCGCCTTAATGAGCTGATAACTCTGGCTATTAAATTGTGCAGTCGATTGATGGTTGGTTCAACGAGCCATAAGTCAAACGGTTGACTGATCGATCACAGATGCGAGATTATAACGATACCTCGTAGGACAAATTTTTGTGACAACGTAATGGAGTCCTAAATGTTTAAAAACATTCGGTGCTAGGTCGTGGATAGGACATTCATTGTGTTCCTAGAGTCGATTCTTTTGACTATCGACTGTCTCTTGAGATTAAGGCAGTTTTTGGGTGACTTTGGTTTCTTTCTCACGGTCTGCCGTAACTGGAAGCTAAGTAGATTTTTTCTGGGTCATTTCATACTGTGCTTATATCTGCAGGATTCGAGTTGAGGAAAATATCCAACCCTTAACAGGTATAGTTATTTCTCAGGGCCACTCGAGGAGTTGTAACTGAAATGCATGGCCATGCTCGAATGATGATTCGTTTATCAGTTAAGTTACTCTCTAGTCGGGGAAACCACTCTTGATACTGATCACTTGTAAAATACGACCTTTGTGAATACGGAATTTGCAAATTGTTTTACATTGAGTGGGAGAAATTTTAGGATATGAGAATCGGTTATCGCACATACACTTGTGAGGACAAGTGGGAGTTTGTTGGAGCTTGTTGGAGCTTGTGTCCTCCACAAATTAGTGTGATAACATTTTTAAATATCTTATAGGTTCACAAGGGTATACTTCGTATTTTATCAGTTGATTAACGATTACCTAATAACGGTTGGCTTGCTAGAAAGTTTGACGTTATTATCATACAGATGGCGGTGATCAACTGGTCCCTAAAAGTCACACCTAAAGGATGTGTTTGAGAGATGTGGTTATGGAAATGTAATCACATTGATGTCTTATATGACTAAACAGTTAGTCAATGTGTTGATGAGACGATTATTTAATGTCGATTAAATAATATTAGCTGAGACGAATTAACTGTCAATTCGTAAATTGAATATAATAAGTTATATTTAATTAATGTATATAATGTTAGCTTGGATAAATTAATATGTTAATTCATAATTAAATGTAATCGGTTATATTTAATTAGCAAATTATAAATATGCGATATTTATAGTTAAAGTAAATATTAAACGATATTGTCACAGACTGGCATTAATATATCGACTGCAAGCTGTTGTGTGTAGATTTATTAATACGGAATTAAATAAATGACAATTTATAATTAATGCATTTTATACATTTTGGATACTACCAAAATAAGAAGATTTAATCTCCTTATTTTGGGTAAGTGGTAATACCGAAAAAAAAAAGAGAAAATAATCCTCTTATTTTCGGATATGGGCCGGAAAAATTAAAAAAAAAAGAAAAATCTACCCTAATCATCCATATACACGGTTTATAGGGAGATTAAGAGGAGTTTTTTCTAACCTAATTTTCTAACTCATTCTTGCCTCTCATCCAAAACACAAAAAACCGAAAACCCTAAGCAATTTTACAGAAAATTTAGGGATCAATTCTTGCAAGAAGCAAGGGCATATCTCATATCGTCTTGGGTGCAACTGATAGGTGAATATCATTGCGATATTGTTCTTAGGCCGAATTTTCTAGGACCGAAGGTTGATTCTTCATCTCTTTTCTATTTTGTTTATGTAATTTATTTTATGACTAGTTTTCATCATTATAAATTTCGTTATAATCCTTAAGTTAAAGGGATGCATACAGATAAATCCCACACTTACGTCAAGGATTACTTCATAGGTAAGACCCCGGCATTGGTGACGATGGACGGGAGGAGGGTGGCCTCTTCTGCTTGTACTATGGAGCAGAGGGCTCGTTTGTAGCCTTGGTGGTTCTTGTATTCGCTTTACCTCGGAGACAAGGGGGAGAGGTTGTCGACGAAGCTTCTTCCGTTCCTTTCTGACTTGAGCGAGTTAGGTTAGTGGGACTGGGTTACTCTAGGTTTTGCGGTCCTCACTCGCTACATGAGGGCCATGGTTCGTCCCGAGCTGCTGGAGAAGGGGACTTCTCCGGCTACAGTCGGTCCTGGGCTACTATTGGAGGTATAATCCTTTGTTTTGCATTATGAAAGACCATTACTTCTTCCCGTACTTCTTTTTCTTCTATCGAATCATGAAAGATCATTATCGATCATTTTGTTTTGCAGGCGTGGGTGTACTCCTACTCTCCGGGCTTCGCGCCCAAGAGGACGGAGCCAGAGCCGAGGGCGTACCCAGTGGTGAGGGACTAGGTGGTGTGTCGTAGGAAGAGCCAGCGCTCTTCTTATGATGTTTGTCGATGGGGCGTGAATGCCCTAAGTTGACTGACGTGAGTGTTCTTTAATCACTTTCCTTTTTATTTGCTTTATTGATTTCAGAAACGATCATAAGAATTACCCCCTTTGTTTATTTTCTTTAGTGGGTGCCTAGACCTTGGGTGGACTACCCTGGTGCTCCGGCCTTCGTGGCTGAGGTCCTTCAACCTAGGAGCTCGAGTCGGTTGCTGCTGAAGACGTCCATGGGACCCGTGTGGTACCTGGGTGAACGTTTGACTCGTCAGTGTTCCCGTGATGCTTTCACTGTTCCCATCGATCCTCCTCGGACGATGTTTAGGGGGCCCTCTGATGCTGAGAGGGAGGCTCACTTGGCGGGCGTTGGTGGTAACGGTCTTCTCCTTCCTGGTGAGGAGTACTCCTCGTTTGTTCGCCAGAGGCTGGCGTACTGGCCGATCGTGGTAAGTATTTTACTTTTTTCTTTTTTGCATTGATATGACAAACTGAATAATGATCGTCGAATAAAGTATTCATTTGAATTTTGTAGGAGATCGAGGTGGCAGGCGTCGAGCCCCCAGCGTACCCAGAGACACTTGAGTACACCGACGCTGCGGGGATGACGACGATCTCCAAGCTACGTGACTTCGGTGCGGAGGTGATAGATGCTGGCCTGGAGGAGTCGCAGCACTTGGTTAGGAGGGTAAGCCCCTAGCTTCGTTTGATTTTTCTTTGCTTTTGTATAAGAATACATTTGTTCATTTTGTTGAAAATCCTTTATTCATTGAACTGCAGGTGGCGCCATCTCAGTATGTGGTGTTGTGAAGGGTGGCCAACCGGCTGCGGGCCACGACCGTTGAGGCACTTGCTGGTAGCCGAGGACGATAGGTATGAACCTCTCATTTTCTTTATTTGAATTTCGTTGTAATTTCTCGCATTTGTTTGAAATGGTTGAATGAAGTGAGGCATTTGTTTATCACCTGCAGAGGGAGCGAGACTTGGAGCGCGAGCTGGCGCGGTCCCAGGAGGAGACAGCTCGCCTGCTGAGGGAGCCGACCGTAGCTGAGTTGAGTGGTGACCAGGAGTAGCTGCTTTCCCTTTCGCTTCTTTTGTTGTCGGTTGACGTGTACATACTTTGTACATTTTGTACTCTGTTTTGCATTTTCGGACTTGTTTTGGGCGAAAGCCCCCAGTTGGTTGTACTTTGTTGCACTTTGGTTGTATATATAGAGGCCTGAGTGCCTTTGCTGCTGGGTTGTATGTTGTTCCTGCAGGATAGCTTAGAAACAGGTTTGGTAGATGACGGTTTACGCCGTCATGCTGCCGAAATTTACACAGAATTTACACGCATAAACATAACATACACATGGCTTAAATTAGCGCAAAATGAGAAAAATAAGGGAAAGACATGAAAATGCGAAAAATTGCCCTGAAATGAGTGAAAATGACAAAAATGCCCGAAAAAATGACCGGACGGTAGGGAGGGCTATCCCCTAAAAAAACGTAAAAAGAAATGTATAAGTTTGAAATAAAATGTGAAATGAGGAGTGAAATGATTCCCCTAAAAAAGAAAATAAAATGAAACGGGTAAGTGTGCTCGTTTGGCGAGAATGTCGACTTTGTCTCGAAAAGCGTGTCAGGGAACTTTAGTAAACATAAAATTTGGTAATTGGACGGAATTACCAAAGTAATAACCTATAGGAATAGGAAATTATAACGGAAATAAATTAGGAAATATCCAAAGCGGAAAACCACGGAAATCAGCCTGGGGAAGAGGCGCAGCAGGAGCTGCGACCCTTCAAAGAGGCGCAGCAGGTGCTGCGCCACTTCCCCAGCTGGTCAGACCTGACGGAAATTAGAAAACGGCTTTTAGTATAAATAGAGACGTCGGGGAGGCTTTTATTCTCATAATTCCTCCATCTTTCTTCCGTCTATTTCATAAAAACTCCCATATATTCTAAAAAAATCAAAATTATGGATGCCTTCGAAAAACGTCTCAAGGATTGGACGAATGAGTTCACAAGTGTGGAGAAACACGACATGGGTGCCTTTAATTTGGGATCAATCTTGAGTCTCAAATTAGGGAAGATAGTGAAACCTTTCTTGGATGCTTATCTCGACTATTGGGACCTTAAGTTTCACGTGTTCGCCTTCCCTGGAGGCGATATTTGTCCTTTTCCGGAGGAAATAGCTGCTATTGGAGAATGGGACCCAGAAAACGCTCCTGCTACACCTTCTAGCTCTCAGGGGTATAAGGGCAAATTCAGAGACTTGTTAGGACTGACTAAAGCTGAGGTCGACCGTCTTGTGACCTCAAAAAGAGTTCGTATGCTTGACTTCATTGATTGATTTATAAACAGGGAAGACCCTTCGATATCTTATGTCGCGAGACGCAGGGCGTTTGGATTCTGTCTACTTCACTCTTATGTCCTTCGTTGACAAAGAGGTGAGAGGGGATTCTCATTTCTTGAGCATAGTGGAACAAATGGAGCTGTGCAGGAGCCCAGCATGCCTTTGCGTAGGAGAGATCATCCTGGGGTTGGACAACAGAAAAGACAACCTTGAACTTCCTTATTTGGGTAGTCCTACTATTCTACAGGTAAGAACCCGCTTTCTTTTTTTTGTATGTGGACCAACCGTTTTTTTCTTCTTCTTCTCTTTTTTTTTTCGTTTTGGTTAGCCATATGGGGATTAATTCCCGTGATCCCTTGTAGGTTTGGCCCATGGAGCGATTGCGGCTGATCGAGCCCCCAGTTAATGTTCCAGAATACCATGCTCGGTCGATTGTGATGAGGATCAGGCTCTACATGGTGGACTTTGCTCGGGTTTGCAACTATTGGGAGAAGAAGTTGAAAAATGAAGGAGGCCCCTTGATTCGATGGATCGTGCCATGGTGGCATCTTAAGTCAGTCACCGGAGTTTCATCTTTAGACCCGACTCGGTCAGTTCGCATTCCTGGCTTGGAATTTATGGTTTGTATCTTCCTGGAGAGATTTTTGAGGCAAGTTGGCCTTAAGCAGAAGATCCCCAAGCTTGACACTGTTCCTCAGACTACATTGGCACATACGACAGAGATTCGTCGAGAGTGGGCCCTCAAGTGGGCTCAAAGTAACATGTGGTTCATACTTTCTCCTGTTGGCTCCTTGTGGGTATTTGATTCATATCTGCAATGGAGGAAGGCTGCTACTCCTAAAGAGCGCGAGAGATTGAGGAAGCACGAGCCTGTTGACTACAAGATTCGCGAAGTGGCAAAGGAGAATCACAAATACTTGACTGAAGAGGAGGAAGAGGCCGGATTTCGAGTCGTTCATCCGAAGAAGAAACCGAAGACCGCTCCTGCCGCAGAGATGGTGGTGGACCGAGATGGTAAGGCGAGACCGCGAGAGAGACCTTTGGTGATTAGGTCAGAGATAGCACAAGAGCGCCCTGCTCGTGGCCGAGATAAAAAGTATGACAAAAATGACAAAGGCAAGGGGAAGATGGAAGAATAGCCTTAGTCGTAGTATTATTTATTATTATTATTATTTGTAATAAACGGCGGGGTTTTTAGAATCCTAGCCTAGCACTTATTTTATTTTTTAGTATTTTATATTATGTGGCTAATTTTATTATTTTATGGAACAAAGTGAATAAAAGATTAAATTAGTTAAGAAACTATTGTTATTTTCCTTCGTTATTCTTGTCGAATTTCAAATGCAAATGAAAATGTCCTTTTATTTACATTTTAAAATAACGGGTTGTATCCTGTAAAGGGATTGCCTACGTATTCATTAAGAAAATAAAATCAAACCCTTGTGCGTAGTTCGAGTAAATGTAAAAGAATAATTGTTCTAAGCAAGAGCTCGTAGTGAACTAGAAAATAAGCATGAGCTTTACTTACTCCTAAGATACAACTCAATTTATTTGATGATATGAGGATGAAGAAATGCTAAAATGCAAGAGCATAGTGACATAAGCTTTTCAGCGGGCCAAGGGCCATTTGATTTCGTGTCGCATGAGAGCCACGTGGGTGTTACGCGAGGCACGTGTCTTGTCCTACACTAGGCATAGTATCGTTTCAGTTGATCGAGGTTGGTTGGGTTAGCAAATTTATTCCCGTCTAGGTCTGTAATCTTAACCGTACCCCCAGAGAGTATGGACTTGAATAAGAATGGTCCAGCCCAGTTGGGTTTAAATTTTCCACGTGGATCGACAGGTAGTAGAGCTCTGACTTATTTGAGGACTAAGTCTCCTTCTTTGATGTTTCTGGGCTTAACCCGTTTGTTGAAGGCTCGTTTGATACGTGCCTGATATGTTTGCACATTATGCAACGCGCGCAACCTTCGTTCATCTAAGAGGATGAGTTCTTCATATCTGTCCCTTTTCCAATCAACTTCTGGAAATTGACTTTCGAGTAGAATGCATAAAGACGGGATCTCTAGCTCAACTGGTTGTACAACTTTCATGCCATATGTTAAGTAGAGAGGAGTAGCCCCAGTGGGTGTCCTAACTGATGTGTGATATCCCCATAATGCGAATGGTATCTTATTGGTCCAATCGCGATAATTATCTATCATCTTCTTGAGGATAGTGACGACATTCTTGTTAGCTGCCTCTACCTCGCCATTAGTTTGAGGTCTGTATGGCGAGAAATGGTGGTGTTTGATCTTGTATTTGGCTTGTAATTGCTCATTCTCAGCCCGGAAATGTGATCCATTGTCACTGATGAACTCATGTGGGAAACCATATCGACAGATGATATTGGTTTGTATGAACTTTGCCACGTTCTTGGCTGTGAGACTGGCATAAGATGCCGCTTCGACCAACTTAGTAAAGTAATCAATAGCTACTAAAATGAAACAGTGACCTCCTGTTCTGGCTGGAGTGATTTTCCCGATGATGTCGATTCCCCAAGCAGAAAATGGCCAAGGGGGTGTCATGGTGTAGAGTAGTGAAGGAGGGACATGTTGTACATTCCCGAAGATTTGGCAGTCATGGTAATGCCTAACATACTTGATGCAATCGGACTCCATCGTTGTCCAGTAATATCCCAGACGCGTGATTTTCTTTGCCATCATTGGTCCACTCATGTGAGGACCACATTCTCCATCATGAACTTCTTCCATCAATTTTTGTGCTTGTGAATGATCAAGGCAGCGCAAAACTACACCAAGAGGTGTTCTTTTGTACAATTCTCCCTACATGAGGAGGTATTGAGAGGCTAGTAGACGTATAGCGCGTTGTCCCCTCTTGTCCATATCTGGTGGATATGTACCATTGAGCTTGAAGTTTAGAATGGCTTGGAACCAAGGTTCCCCTGGATTTTCTTCCTCATCTGTAATCTGGTGCACATAGGCTGGTTCTGACCGTCGTTCAATGCATAAAGGCATTTCTACCATGTCGTCTGGCATACTAATCAAAGATGCAAGTTTTGCAAGAGCGTCCGCAAATTGATTCTCTTCACGAGGTAGGAGCGGAGAAGTGACTTGGTCGAAGAATTGGGCAACTTGATCTATCCTAGCCTGATAGGGTGTTAGATTCATTAATCTCATAAGTTTACATATTCATATATGAATTAATTTATTTAGTCATAAAATAAAGACAAGATCTTATGCATGCAAACTTTAATAAAAAGAGATGGAAAAATCTATTTCTCACCATCTTATTTTCGGCAATTTGGGCACCAACAAGATCTCCTTCTTGTTAGTTCATGAGCTTTCCTTATAATGGATGAACAAGGTTTAAATTAGAACCTCTCCCAAAAGCATATACCCAAGGTGTTACTCTTAATAATTAATAATATTATGAACTAGTAATATTATTAATTCTAGCTTAAAAATGACTCAAAATATTTATTTTGTTCTCCTCTATTTCGGTTTAGAGGAGAGAATTTTGTGGTTTTTCTTTCTCTAAAATGTCTCACAAATTGTAGAGAGAATTAATTTTCTTACACTAGAAAATATTAGGTAAAGTTAGAGAATGAATGATAGATGGAAAAACCCTCTATCTTGCTTCTAAAAACCGGTGGGGTGGGAGGATAAAGGGGCCAATGCATGAGCTTGTGTTCTTCTCAAGATTAACTAGGCATGCAAGGCTAAGACTATGGTTAATTATTGTGTTTTCCACTTAAAAATAATTAACACAATTTCAACCATAATCCCCTCCAATTTTTGGCACATATATAAAATGGGAGGTCCATTTTATTTTGTCATTTGTCAATTGTAACATATGTGACATGTTACTTGACATATGAAATTGTAATGTATTTGTAACATATTAAAAATCAACATACTCATAAAATATGTCATATACAAAATCGACTAGTAATTCGTAATTACTTGTACCAAAACGGTTTATCAAATTATAAATTACAACATCTTGTATTTATAATAATTATTCATTCAATTTCAATTTTAATTGTTTCGTAAACAATAATTTTATCCCAGTAATAAAACAATTCGATTACTTAGGCCGTATCTAATTTTATCGAATTACTATAAGACACGTTAACTTTACTCACAAAATCATCCGTCAATTTTAAGCAATTTAATCAACTCGTATCGGCATGCGATTAATTAAATAATCAATTAAGAGCGTCACCCTTTAGGTATGACCTAAGGGGATCAACTGATCACCACCGTCGCACGACAGTAATGTCAAACTCTAGTCAGTCAATCATTACCGATATATGTGGACCAGTTGACTTTAAAATATTACATCCCACGTGTATTCTTAAAATCAGATTTTAAACATGTGTTCATCATGATCGACAGTTGTGATCGCATTATTGTCGGAGGACACATATTCCAACAATCTCCCACTTGTCCTCGACAAGTGTGCGTCACCAATTCTCTTGTCCTATTACTATCTCCCACTCAATGCAAGGTGTCTTTCAGGTCGTACTTGCAAGTGATCATATCAAGAGTGGTTTCCTCGATCTGGAGAAAAACTGATTGACCGGAGTTATCTACCATAGATACCTTCCGAGCGTGGCCACACATTTCCAGTTCATTACTCCTCGAGTGGCCCTGAGATATTGTTATAACCCTGACAAGGGGTGGACAATTCCTATCGCACTTATTCCCTTCGACTAGCCACAGCCATCATAACCCAAAATATGCCCATTTGACCCCATTTACGAAGGTCGTAGTAACATAAATCAAAGTTAATCTGAAACTGTGCCACCTTGGGCGAACAGTTTTTAGTCAAAAGAATCGACTCATTAGAATACTAAAGTAGCTCTCGCCACGCCCAAGCTATATAAATTTGCCAGAACTCTATAAGCGGTCATAAGGCCCGACAAAGTGTTCCTAACAGTCTGCCTATGTGATCGACTAGTCATCTCACATGACTCTATGGCACTTAAACTTGCCAATAATCGCATCACACTCTAGTCACTTCGAGACGTCACCTCATACAAGTGACTATGAGCAAATACCATGTTAATCCGGGTTCACTTTAACGGGGTTCAATATTGTCTCTACAACCCGTTTGGATGTAACAAGGTATAAAAGGAGTTTTCATATTTAAAAACTCGAACGACAAATGTGATTATCACATATGAATAGTCAATACCTGATTACTACTTCATATTTTTATAATCCATTTTCATCTTATATGTAGTTGTTCATCTCAATGCAATTGAAATGACATATGACATGACTCATCATCTTAAGCCTATGAGAAGGCTTTGGTTAGTAGGTTTTATCAACTTCTTGTACCTTACTCAAACTTACTACATACTCGTTTTCCTTTGTAATGTATACATTTGCATTACAAAACTTTCTGAGTACGTGTCTAGATCCAATCTAGACATATGCCCTCTAGCCTTAGAATAGCCCCCACTGTTTTCATAGTGTGCGGGACTCATCCTTCTTGCACATCTCGTGATTGCAAGTGTACTCAATTTCCGTTGTAAATATCTCTCATTATTCTTTATTGCCTAGAACGATTCTAGCAAATCTATTTCTTAAATAACATAGCCACAATGGTTCTTTAACCATCTTCACGTGTTTTGAATATGGTTTTGTCTGAAACCTTTCGCAATCTCAATTGTCATTCGTCTAACACCCTTACACAAATTAGTTAATTGCATCAAAAACACTTAACTTTCCATCCTTAATGCTTCCTCAAGCACTTAATAATAATCTATATGGCTACGTGCTAATTATTACTTAAATTCGATTTTGAAACAATTCATCATACTCAAAGTATATGAAGTGTTGTACATCATCACTCATTTAATTGATCCGGCAGCGGAAACAAATAGAATTTGATGCTAATATCATATAGATTTATCTCCATAAATCCGGATATTAAAGATGTATTATAATACTCCATAAGTGTCAAATCATTCCCAATGATCAATATGTCATCCACATATAAGACTAATTAAAATTTCTGTAACTCCCACTAAACTCCATGTATAAACACAACTTCTCGACTTATCGAGAAAAGTTTTATAACATGATCAAAACATTGATTCCAACTCATTGATGTCCTACTTAAGACCCTCTCTTAAGTTTCACATTATCTTAGGATTGCAAGAATCTACAAAACTCAAGACATGTATTGAATACATTCCTTCTAATTGAAGAAGTGGGTTTTAGATTCACTTGCTATATGTATATCATCATAATGAAACACAATCCCTAAGAAGATCCAAATAGACTGAAGCATTTCAACTAGTGAAAAACCCTTTGCCACCAATCAAGCTTTGATATCTAACAATTCACTTGGAATTTATTTCGGATTTTCATGGCTCTAAGCCTTGTATTGAGTTGTGACTTAAACACTCTCATGTAAGTCATATGTTCATTACTTTCCAGAAGTAATCAACTTGAATCAAACAATTTATTTGTAAGTTGCAATCTCTTTACTTTCTAAAAGTAACACTAATTCATCATCTTCAACAAGTGATGACTTTAACCTCCTAGGTTTTGAAGAAACAACGTCTTACACAAAACGTCTCATGTAGCCAAGAAAGACCAGTTTCTTGCGACATAACATTCTTTGTGGCTCTTGAATTTGCGATATAACATTCTTTGTGGCTCTTGAATAATTTCTCCCACTCTGTCTTCTAGAAACAAACTTTTATTCTAGAAAGACAGCTTCACGAGTCACAAACTCGTTGTACTCGTGATTATAGTAAGGAAAAATGAGCATTTGTTTCTTGTGAAAACTTACAAGCATGGTACTCTACCATTTCATATCTCATATGACTCGTTTTAGATTTAGTGGAAAAATAATTTAGACAAAATGATAAAATCCCCAAAAGGATCAAGTAACTCAAAGTAACTTGATTGAAGTCCAAACCATATCGAATAGCGTTTGATTTCTTTATCCAACCACACATTATCCCATAATGCGTACTAAGAGAGATTAATTTGTGATACTATATCACATTTCCTTTGGCTTATATCAAAGTCTTCACTTTGATAATCACATCACGACTAAATCGTGATTCTTTGAACTCTTTGAACTTCTTCAAAGATTTCTCTATTTACCTTATTAAGTGAACACATTAGCGTCAACTTAAATCGTTGGTAAAAGAAAATGATCAACCTAATTTGGATCAATGATTTACAACCTCGATCTCCTTTTTAACCAAAAGGTACGAGACATCTTGCTTTGAATACAAGATACACATATACCATAAGATTAACAATCTAATGGTTCCAAGAGTACTCGATAACTCTTTGCGTTCATCATTCCAGAATTTAAGGTTTAATCTTTGGTTACCAATTTGAGTCCTGCATCATCTACATGATGTATCATTCTAGTTTGGTTTAGAATATATTCACCTTGATAATGGGCTAGCCATACATCAAATCGTGGTGTATAGGGTCACAAAAGTGAAACCTCTTTTGTATCTTAACAAGTTTATATTCTTATTTAGAGTTTATGCACTTAATAGTCATAATTAAGTACAACTATAAACCCTAAACTAGATTGATTACACAATGACTCTATCTCTCGACATTATTTGATGCTAGTCGTCATATTATAATCATCTTATGTATCGAATACAATGATGAAAACCTCCACTGGTTTCTAATATTGACGAAGTAGTACTAGCAAAATTTATGTTAATCAAATAATCATTTAAAGAAGAAGGTCCCATTAGATGTCCCACAACTAACTTGTTGATTCTTCAATAATTTGGGGTAGTTTCCTTTCTAGCGTCCAACAATTAAAACAATGGAAATTTTATCGGTCGGGATTGATAGGTTTAGTATCGTTATTCTCAATAACTTTACTTTTTACATTACCTTGTATGAATTCCATTCTAATTTTACTTCTTTGAACTTCGTCCTTTTCTTAACGGTTTAAGAAAATGCTCCCACTCATTTCAATGAGTCTTTGCTTAGAGAAGCAAAATTGAATTTCATGAAGACTACTCTTCTTCATTTGTTTAGTCTTAAAACTTTCATTGAAGTGGTTGCGGTATTTTGGTCAATTTTGATTTCCAACAAATCTAGTTACCAAAATGATGTAACGTTTCAAAGTACTTAACTCAATAAAGCATATGAGAAACAATTCATTGTAAGTAGATATGTTAGTCAAGAATCAAAAACCCTTTTGATCACAAATAACTTTTATCTATACTCTTCACAAGAGATCCTTACAATGGATAATACGAGGTTTTTAGAAGAAAAATTAAATTTTGTCTTTAGTTACGATGTTTTAATGGAGATTTGAACTAAAATCGAAATGATATCGTATATAAATTGAGGTAAATAAATAGAACAATATGATAACGGAATAATGAAAACAAAACATTTATCGTTATAATAATACTTGTAAATAATTTAACAAGTAAAGCATTTACATAGTGACCTCTACCCAACTATGATAAATGATTCCAAGATCCAAATTCATATTAACTTGGGCACGGTGTAACCGATTCATCCCTTATCAATATAACTCGGTGGATTAACTCTTTAATCGATTCTACTTTTAGAACTCTTGGTCGATAAAATTACATTAATATTTATCTTTAGCCCAAAACACATCCGGCTATGGTCGAGAATACTTTTGTTGAGTTCAACCCAAATTTCGAATAAATGTGTCCATGATCCAAATCCACATCTACTTGGGCACGGTGTAGCCGATTCATCCCTTATCAACATGAATTCGGTGGATAGACATTTATTACCCACTTCCCCTACGTAACAAGGTTTGTACCCCGGTATGGCCGAGCGCACTCCCTCACGAAATAGGTTTTCATGGTTTCTACTTTTTGGTAAGACTAAGTCTCAATTGTTTATTTTAGCGAGAGGTCATGTCAATTTATTATCTATCACGTTTTAAGTGAACTAAAGCGGTGAACTACGATAATTGTAATTGACACGGTCGATAAACTCGATTTAAAATGCATGTTTAGTTATGGCGATTTAGTGATGCATGCAACATATAAAGAAAATGCAAAGCATAAACTAATAAAATCCTAGTATGGCCTTCCTAGAAATAGTAAATCTAATAAACTATTACAAATTCGGAAACCAACTCATTTGGTCCCTTGAACTTCGGTCTTGGCACGCACTTCGAGGCAACACATTCTTGATGGACCGTCTTCTCGAATGGCACCGTCTTCAAGGAACTCCGGAATATTAAATTAAAAAATGAATTACATAATTTCCTATTATAAATTTCTAATTAAAAATAAAAATAAATCTATTAAATTACAAAACGGTGATACGAGATCACAATAATTACAACTGAATCGATATTCCCATACATTTCGGGTAATACCAATTAAAACTAAGGCCATACTAAGTAAAATTACATAATTCAAAAATTACATAAAATTAAAATATGACAATCATAAATAAAATGCTGCATTATAGTATGTATGAACATGCTAGATATTATGCTAAATCGCCTTTTAAGAGTCAATATCATATATTAATCAGTTTTTACGGATTTGCGTGATTTAACTTATTAAAATCACAATAATCACATAAATTCATATTTATGTACAAGTTAATTACCCTAACCATCTTAGGACTCAAAAATTAGTCTTCACTAATATTTTGACAATAATTAAACTTGATTTCTTAATATTGTTCATAAATGGACCCAAAAATACAAAATTATGCAATAAACTTCAAATTAAATTATAAAAATTTCAAATAATTTCGAAATTTGAAATTTAAACTCATGAACATTCTGGAAAAATACCATGACACTCATAATGGTCAAAACTTAGGTTAAAAATTTCGAAAATTTATCGAGAAAAACAATGTTGCGGTTTATCGGTTTTAACAATTATGACCATAAAAATATGAGAAAAATTATTTTCATCAACTTTTCACTTTTAGATCTGAAATATATGATAAAATGCAACATGTGACGTTTTTCCTTTAGTCATGAAGTATGTTTTAGCATTATTACTAATTATAGTCACTATTTATGTGATTTTTCATCAAAAATTCATAAATCATGCATAAAGACTTCATTATAGCCAAATATTTTACACACATCTTGTAAAATTGCATGTGACAACATGCTAAATTTCCATAACCAGATTCAAAATATAACTCATATTAACCTATTTACCCATTTAAATACGATTTTAACTTATAAAATTCATATTTCGAGCAAAACAACTTATTTTAACAAAAAAAAAAAAAAATTGCAGACCATCAGTAGATAATATATGTGAAAACATATCCATAAACCACTGAAAAATTCGAAGTTTAGCTATTTTTCGTCCAAAAATGACATTTTTATCATAAAAATCACATTTTAATGCCAATAATATTTAAAATGAACAATAAAATCCATAAATAAACCAAAATGTCTTAAAATTCACTTAGGACCAGAAACTTTTAACATGCAAAGTTATTTTAAGGTTTATCTTCATAAATCCAAATTAATTACTTTTGTATGTTAATCTTATAACTCGGAAAAACTATAAACCGATTTGCATGAAAACAACCTAAGGCTCAAGATACCGCTTGTTAGATACATTAATCTCATTAATTTACATATTCATATATGAATTAATTTATATAGTCATAAAATAAAGACAAGATCTTATGCATGCAAACTTTAATAAAAAGAGATGGAAAAATCTATTTCTCACCATCTTATTTTCGGCAATTTGGGCACCAACAAGATCTCCTTCTTGTTAGTTCAGGAGCTTTCTTTATAATGGATGAACAAGGTTTAAATTAGAACCTCTCCCAAAAGCATATACCCAAGGTGTTACTCTTAATAATTAATAATATTATGAACTAGTAATATTATTAATTCTAGCTTAAAAATGACTCAAAATATTTATTTTGTTCTCCTCTATTTCGGTTTAGAGGAGAGAATTTTGTGGTTTTTCTTTCTCTAAAATGTCTCACAAATTGTAGAGAGAATTAATTTTCTTACACTAGAAAATATTAGGTAAAGTTAGAGAATGAATGATAGATGGAAAAACCCTCTATCTTGCTTCTAAAAACTGGTGGGGTGGGAGGATAAAGGGGCCAATGCATGAGCTTGTGTTCTTCTCAAGATTAACTAGGCATGCAAGGCTAAGACTATGGTTAATTATTGTGTTTTCCACTTAAAAATAATTAACACAATTTCAACCATAATCCCCTCCAATTTTCGGCACATATATAAAATGGGAGGTCCATTTTATTTTGTCATTTGTCAATTATAACATATGTGACATGTTACTTGACATATGAAATTGTAATGTATTTTTAATATATTAAAAATCAACATACTCATAAAATATGTCATATACAAAATCGACTAGTAATTCGTAATTACTTGTACCAAAACGGTTTATCAAATTATAAATTACAACGCCTTGTATTTATAATAATTATTCATTCAATTTCAATTTTAATTGTTTCGTAAAAAATAATTTTATCCAAGTAATAAAACAATTCGATTACTTAGACCGTATCTAATTTAATTGAATTAAAATAAGACACGTTAACTTCACTCACAAAATCATCCGTCAATTTTAAGCAATTTAATCAACTCGTATCGGCATACGATTAATTAAATAATCAATTAAGAGCGTCACCCTTTAGGTATGACCTAAGGGGATCAACTGATCACCACCGTCGCACGACAGTAATGTCAAACTCTAGTCAGCCAATCATTACCGATATGTGTGGACCAGTTGACTGTAAAATTTTGCATCCCACATGTATTCTTAAAATGAGATTTTAAACATGTGATCATCATGATCGACAGTTGTGATCGCATTATTGTCGGAGGACACATATTCCAACATAGGGTGCCAGACTTTCACTTCAAATCTTCCAAGATCCAGTAATTTGGTTGATGATCAAGGATGAGTCTCCGTGAACTCGAATATTCTTGATGCCTAAGCTTACTGCCGCTTGTAGCCCAATGAGGCAAGCTTCATACTCTGCTGCGTTATTTTTCACCTCGAAGTCGAGTTTGACAATGAGTGGTGTATGCTCACCTTCAGGAGAAATGAGCAACACTCATATTCCAAATCCTCTTAGGTTCGATGCTCCGTCAAAATAAAGGTCCCAGGAGTCTACATTAGTTTGTAGTATGTCCTCGTCTGGGAATGACCATGTGTCTACCGTTTGGGTGTCGTTGACGGGATTATCGGCGAAGAATTCTGCAACGGCTCGCCCCTTTATAACATTCAGAGGTCCATATTTAAGGTCAAACTCTGAGAGCATTAGGGTCCATCTTGCCAAGCGACCATTGAGAACGGGTTTCTCGAAGAGGTATTTGATAGGGTCCATTTTGGAATATACTTTGACAGAGTAGCTAAGCATGTAATGGCGTAGCTTATTTGTTGCCCACACAAGAGCGAGGCATGTCTTTTCGAGAGGTGTGTACTTGCACTCATATTCTAAGAACTTCTTACTAAGGTAGTAGATAGCTCTTTCTTCTTTTCCTACAGTTTGTGCGAGCATAGCCCCCATGGCTATTTTGGTCACTGTGAGATATAAACCAAGAGGTTGATCTCGTTGAGGAGGCATGAGCACTGGTGGTTTGGCTAATATCTCCTTGATTTTGTCAAATGCTTTTTGGAAATCGTCGTCCCATATGGTATGGTCCGTCTTCTTGAGCTTCTTGAAAATGGGCTCGCAAATCATAGTAAGCTTTGATATGAATCGGCTTATATATTGCACTTTGCCTAGGAATCATCTAACCTCCTTCTCTGTTTGAGGTTGCGGCATTTCGATAAGAGCCTTGATCTTGGATGGATCTATATTTATCCCGCTTTGACTGACGACATATCCCAGGAGTTTGCCTGACGTTACCCCGAATGCGCATTTCTGAGGATTTAGCCTTATGTTGTACTTTCGCAATCTTAGGAAGAACTTACGAAGGTTGTCAATGTGTCCCTTCATATCCTTGGATTTGACAATCATATTATCTACGTACACTTCTACTTCTTTATGCATCATGTCATGTAGCAATGTGGTCGCAGTTCATTGATATGTGGCTCCAGCATTGATTAGTCTGAATGGCATAACGGTATAGCAATAGGTACCCCATTGAGTGACGAAGGCGGTCTTATGCATATCCTCTATGGCCATTTTGATCTGATTATACTCCGCATACCCATCCATGAAGGATAACAATGCGTGGTCTGCTGTATTATCTACCAATATGTCGATATGTGGTAGTGGGAAATCGTCCTTGGGACTTGATTTGTTTAAGTCTCTGAAATCGACACAAACTCGGATTCGCCCATCCTTTTTGGGTACGGGTACTATATTAGCCACCCAGTCTGAATACTCGGAAACTTTGATGATCCCGGCATTGAATTGTGTATCGACTTTTTCTTTGATTTTAAGAGCCCATTCGGTCCTCATTCAACGAAGCTTCTGCTTTACAGGTTTGAAACCTGGTTTGATTGGAATTCTGTGTTCTGTAATATCATTGTCGATCTCTGGCATGTCTTTGTAGGACAAACGAAAATGTCCTTGAACTCGTGTAGGAGGTCTAGGAAATCGGCCCTTTCAGTTGGGTTTAAGGTGGTCCATATCCTAAGTTCTTGGGGTTCTAGTTCGGTTCCTACGTTGATGGGTTCGGTGTTCTCTATAACTGGTGTCCCTTCTCCTTCTTGCAGTATTTCTTTAGCTATGTAAGGAGGTAATTCGATTGAGTCTGGGTCAGGATCATCCTCATTATCATTGTAAATAGAATTGCATTCAGAATAACACAAAGAGTAAGCAGAATCTGATTTATTCATATTAAATTTTGAAAAGAGTTGAAACAAAGAAGCCATCATTCGGTGAGTCGGTGGCGGTAAAGGCACAATTCTTTGGGACATTTCCCAGGCTACTGTTACTACTTGACGCTAAGCTAGGAGGAATAAGGGGATTGGGAGTGACGACAGGAGAAGACTCTCTAAGGACTTCTCTAAACTCAGACTCTGATTCCGACTCCGACTCCGACTCTGACTCGAATTCGTTGTCTTCAGGTTCTCCTTTGAACATCTCTCCTTCTCCAGTGGTGACTTTGAAGACCTTTCCTTGGTTGTTCGTCCACTTGATTGATTTTCTCCATCCTTTCTGCTGATCTGAATTGGTTTCGGTGATTAATGTTGTGGGGTTGAAATGGTCATCCTGAAGTATCATGGTAATGATCTCATCTTGCGCAGCTCTGACAAATCGGTCTTCTCCAAACAGAAGACTAACAGCCTGTTCGTCTTAACAAGGTGTTTGGCGAGTTTTTATGGTAGAAACCGTTTCTGGAGGAATGAAATAGTAATCGTGGAAGACCTCGATTCCAGCTAGTTGCATTCCTTTGTAGTGGCAAGGTTCGGGAAACCCATGGAAGTATTCTAGACTCCCCTCTCTAACGAAGTATCCATTTAGGGTAGGGAGGTAAGATCGCATTTGGATTCCCTGGTTCTTACGATTCTGAAATTGAGTGAGCACTTCCATGGCTTCTTCCTTCGTGGGTTTGTATCCCAATCCTAGTGGTATCCTTTGAGAGTTCCCTTCTTTGTAAAGTGCAAAGGTATTCTTCTTGGCTGGATTCAGTGGCATTCCCGGGAAGTATCCCTGAGACTTGAATATGTGGTTGACCACTAAGTTAGAGTATGGGTTGAAGTATAGAGGTGCCAGTTCACTTTCTACAAGATTTATGCTATGAAAGCCCACAAGCTCATATACTGGATCTGTGACTACTTGGTTGCTTGACATCTTCTCTATTACTACCTTGATAGGTGACGAAGTGATCGTCACTACTTTGCCATCTAGTGGGATCTTGATTTTCTGGTGCAAGGTGGATGTTACTGCTTTGGAAGCGTGAATCCATGGCCTTCCCATAAGTATGTTGAATGATGCTTTGATATCCATTATTTGAAATTTAACCTTTCGCTCAATCGGCCATGTGTCTATGGTGAGGTTGACTAATCCTGCCACTTTACGCCGTGTTCCATCATATGCCCGAACACCTTGGTTTGTAGGAGTCCAATTTGATTCTTTCATGCCCAATTTGTACGCTGTTTTCAGCGGTATGACATTGACTGCAGAGCCATCAACTACCAATGTCATTGGCAAGTTTTTCTTCAAGCATATGACGGTAATGTATAAAGCTAGGTTGTGACTGGCGCCGAAGGGAGGCAAGTCCTCATCTGAGAAAGTAACTAGAATACTTAGCTTAGGTGAATCTTGGAAAACCAAGTTGACTACGTTGTCGGGCGTAGAGTTGTGTGCTACATTTAATTTAGGCAAGGCTTGCAGTAAAGCTTGGCGATGAGGAAATGAACTTGCCACTAGTTTCCAGACTGAAAGATCATCCTTTGTCTTCTGTAATTGCTTTAGCAAATGGTTAGTAGATGTGTCTTCGCCATCATTTGGTGTGATGACATTGGTGTTAGTAACTGGACCATTAGTTATAGGACTGTTTAGAGAAACATTTTGATATGGACGCCCTGAGCGAGTAAGGTGGTCTATATCTGGATCGTGGCTAGCTTTGACTATGTCCTCACTAATCTTGACTAGGTAGTGTTCAGTGAGGTATTCATCTTCATCTTCATCGGCCTATATTCCATTGACATTAGTAAGCTCTCCCAATCTGATGATCTCAGCTTCCAAACAGATTATTTGGTCGACTAGACTGTCAACTACGGCGACTACCTCTTGCATTGTAGAATTTTGAGACAGATTTAGTGGCACGCTCTCCTTGGGCATGATGCTCGAATTGCGGAGGGATGCTACTACATCTTCCAGTTCTAAAACTTTTCTACTTACACTGTTTGCCCATGCGATAAAATCGGTAATAGTAGGAGAAATGGTGGAGTAACTCCCCTCATCTTCTAATGCATAAATCTCGTCTTCCATTGGAGAAATGAGGTGCGAACAATAAAAGGTGGATTCTTTATCTGAAATAATCAGAACTCCAAGAGGATTCTGAGTATTGTTAGGCTTACCTCCGGGAGGTATAGGTAAACGACCATCTTCGATCATGTCCTCAAGGACATGTTTTAGTATGAAGCACTTCTCTGTATCGTGCCCTTTACCTCTATGATATTCGTAGTATGCATATTCGTCCCAGAACTTAGACTTCTTTTCTGGGTCAGGTGTAGGTCCTATGGGTTGGAGTTTACCTTGTTTCATCAATCTTTTCAGAGCATTGGAGTAGGTATCGCCAATGTTTGTGACCTTCCTTTGCGGGTTATTCTTCTTTGACGATTCGAGGAGGTTAACCTCATCAGTCTTGCTAGCAGAGCCGTAAGAACGACTCGTAGAGCCTTGATATCCACGACCTACCGTTTTGGACAAGAGCCCCTTACGGATGTCATCTTCGATTCTTGTCTCTAGCACAATTAGATCTTTGAAGGTTTTTATGTTTTTGTACCTTAAGTGGTTTGCATAAATGGGTCTCAAGTTATCGACAAATTTCTCCACAAGGGTTGCTTCATCTGGACGTTTAACTAATTGTGTGCTAGTCTTCCTCCACCTACTTAGGAAGTCGGTGAAGCCTTCTTTTTCATTTTGGGTAAGAACCTCTAGAGTGCGCATGTTGACTTGGATTTCAGCATTATCCGCGTATTGTTTAGTGAATTCAATTGCGGTGTCATCCCAGGTGGCAATCTTCTTATGCTCCAAAGAGTAGAACCATTGCTTGGGAATGGTGTCGAGAGATGAAGGAAAGATCCTTAAGAACATCTCATGTTTGATGCCTTTGATAGACGTGTAGTCTTTGAAAGCATGAATATGGTTCAAAGGGTTTTCATGCCCCTTGAATTTCAGGATGTCAGTCATGTTGAAGTTGGTTGGCAATTGAGCATTCAGGGCCTCATACTTGCGATTATTCTCCCTATAGATGTCATCTCCCTTGAGGTACATTAATTGCTCCTCTAAGTATTGGAGTCGCTTCTCACCTTCGGTAAGACCTACTGGAGGGTTGATTTCTTGTGGCCTAATGAAGGGTGGAAGATTATCATGCACAACTTCGCTACGAATATGATCTTCTGCAGGAGGGAGTCTAGTTTCGACAGCAATAATTCGGCCTTCGATAGCATTGAGGCTATCACAGGCTTGGTCTTGGCTTGTTTGGAGACGAGCGAGCGCAGCTAGGATTTGATCATTACCATTTGGGGGTTGACCGCTGGCATTTGTGGAACTAGTTTCAGGCATCTTGCAAACTGGATAAGAGATCGACGACGAATCAAAACACGATCGACCATTCTAGCACATTTACTCAAGGAAAAGACTCGACTCGTGAAGTGGGAGTGTGCCACTTGTGTTAAGTGTTATTTGAAAACGACAAAGTTTGGAAATCTTTGTCCTAACAACTATAGTGTAGTTGTAGGAGTGTTGTCTCGAAATGAGGTTTTGAAATGGGATTTGAGGCCCGAATTTTGACAGAGTTTCGACTCATGTTGCGCTAATTTAGGCTATTTTCGAAAAAAGGTTTACATTTTTAAAAGGTTTTGATTTTACAGAATTCGTCATAGTTTCGTTTACGAAATGGTGATCGCGAATGGTACAAGCATTTATACAGGCATTATAACGGTATGCTGAGTGCATTTAGAAGGGTTTTGGTTTAAAAGGGTGGGTTGCCATACCGAGCGATGTAACCCAGGTCTGTGGAGAGGCCCGTGCGAAATATGAGTAAGGCCGGTTCCTAGTCCATTTCCTCGAGTAGTGAAAGCTCTTGATATGAACAAGTCGAATCCTAGAGACTTGATATGAACAAATCGAATCTCCAAAACTCGGGTTTGATTTAATGATGAAAACCCGCAAATATTGATTATAAGGGATTTAGGTTCGGATTAAAGTGATATTTATTAATTAATAGTGAAATAGAACTCGTATTAGAATTATTAGGCATAAAATAAAAGAAGAAAACGAGAAAAAGACGGAACCAACAACGAACAAAGGAAGAAGAAGAAAAACAGGAACTGCGGCAACCTCAGGAAGAGGCGCAGCAGATGCTGCGATTCTTCGAAGAGGCGCAACAGTTGTTGCGTTTCTGCTCGACGTCTGCCTGTCGTTGATTCGTAAAAATAGATTAACAAAAGGGTTTTAGAAATCGGTTTTAAGTATACTTTTGACGAAAATCTTACATTAATTAGTACAAAAATAAAATACAATAATAAAAGATGGGATTTACACCCTCAGACTTACCTGTTTAACGAAACGAGATTAACTAAGTTAATGTTTAGTGATTGCTCGACTCGAATGTATGAAGAAAGTGCCCTCGTTAGAGGAGTTAGATTAAATTGATTGATTAATTAAGGTGGAGTTGGTCAAATTGGTCGGTCATGCAACGTGACTGGTACTCAGAAGGATCCGAGCTTACGCGGTCGACTTGATCTAGCACGTAGAGGTCAATAAGCTTAGAGCACGGTCTTAGAATGCAAATGGAGAAGAGAAGGGCGGACTCTCGCGTGAGAAATATGAGGAACGAAGGTCCCTATTTATACTAATCACACGGGGGAATTAGGGTTAAGGTAAAACTTTGGAAACAAATCTCGAAAAGATTTGAAAATATGCAGAAAAGGGCTGGGGAAGAGGCGCAGCTGCTGCTGCGATCCTTCGAAGAGGCGTAGCAGTTGCTGCGTCCTATCCTCGGAGGTTTCCTCCTGCGGAAGAAAGATTTTCCACGTTTCTTTTATGGAATTGCGGTAGATCTCGACTTCCTTATTCTTTATCATAAAACTTCGGGATATATTTTGCCAAAAGATTAAAAACTGATTTTATGGAATAAATATCTGGAACATTCTAGAACATTCCGACTCAGCATTTTAAAACGATTATTAGAAAATGAAGCGGTTTTCGACCCGGACTCCAAATGAACTCTAATTACTGTCAAAACGACTGTATCGGCGCGTAGATGACAACCAAGGGGTAGACACAAGTATTTGAGCTATCACTTGATGATAAACTTACGAACTGTCATAAATCGTTCCCGCGTACCAAACATGCGGCCCAATCATCACCGGGTGTTTGGCGGGAGGTGCGGAAATGAGGTATCTACGCTTTACCAACAATCTACCTAAACTATGATATTTTTATCATAGTTTGTCATTTTTCCTCATGCGACGTTACTCTTCCCCTCTTAAATGGAACTTCGTCCCCGAAGTTCACCTTCAAGACGAGTTACAAATATTACACGAAATGATAACTTCGCACAACTTGACATTACGAAACAATTTTACATGCGTTGAGACCAACAACTAACATAGTACCTCATTGACATTACTTAGATAATGTGTATACATGTGCATATACTTCGGGAAAACAACCGGAAAACAAGTTCATGAAACGCAGCGGCATTAAACCAAATGTGTGTGAAAATTGCTTACTTGTTTTGTAACATGAATACGCATCATATATCAAGTTCGAGATTATCCTTCACGTCGATACAACTTAACCACGGTCTAGCATGACTAGCAATTAGCAAGAACCATGGCATCGCATGAAATTAACATAACCACCTTGATAAGTTTTCTCACCTAATCAAAAAAAAAATAAAAAATTAAAAATAACCACCTTGATAACATACGGAATGTAATATGAAATATAGAAGCATGATTACTAAACACGGCACAAGACATGAGCATCCAATTCCATTCACCAGTTCATAAAAACGGAATATAGGGTTAACAGGGGCTACTCGATCGAGTTGAAGGCACTCGATTGAGTCCGGGCTAGGCTACTCGATCGAGTAAGGCATACTCGATCGTGTACCGAGAGGTCAGTAAACTGCCTAGGTCACACCCAGCAGGTACTCGATCGAGTAGAGGGCACTCGATCGAGTATCCTCTGGTCAGGTCACCCTCCAACGCCAACAAAAACAAAGAAATTCTAGCCAAACTCCGGGGTTTCACTCCGGCATCATTCACCTGTACTACTAGTCCAAACAACTGACAAAATACGGCCTTATGGCCAGTTATAAACCAAAATAAAATCCTAGGTATGAAGAAACAAAAAAAAACAAATGTCACAAGTCCACTAGACAACAACAACCAGAAGCAATCATTCGAGGTCGCCACCTCGATCCTCTACCATCTCCTCCTCCACCGGATGTGCTGGCTCCAGCTGTGCCTTCGCCTGCAGTAGCTCCTATACCTGGGTCTCCTCCTGCTCGCCATGGCGCCAGACAACCGAAAGGGAAACTCATAGGCTCCCCCCATGTAGCCGGATCTACTCCATACGAGTGGAAGACTCCGCTATCATTCCCGTGTGGATACCTCATTTCTACACCTTCCGCCAACCACCCAGTGATGATTGGGCCGCATGTTTGGTATGCGGAACGATTTATGACAGTCCGTAAGTTTATCGTCAAGTGATAGCTCAAACACTTGTGTCTACCCCTTGCTCGTAATCTATGCGCCGATACGGTCGTTTTGACAGTAATTAGAGTTCATTTGGAGTCAGGGTCAAAAACCGCTTCATTTTCTAAGAAACCGTTTAAAATGCCAAGTCGGAATGTTCTAGAATGTTCTTGATATTTATTCCTAAATTAAATTTTATATCTTTTGGTAAAATATATCCCATATATCATATTTTACGGAATAAGGAAGTAGAGATCTACCGCAATTTTATAATAGAAACGCGGAAATCTTTCTTCCACAGGAGGAAACCTCTAGGGAAATGACGCAGCAGGTGTTGCGCCTCTTGGAAGGACCGCAGCAGCTGATGTACCTCTTCTCCAGCCCGTTTTGGCCATTTACAGAATATTTCCGTGATGTCCTTCCAAAGTTTGTGTCATTCCAAAACTCTTCACATTTTTTGGTATAAATAGATGATGCGTGTCTATAATATGATGTTTAACATATTTATTTTCACGCATTTTATGTCTATTATAAGTAGTTTATTCTACTATTTGCCCCTTTTCGTCGACTTCCGCCTTTTTATGTAATATTGCAGATTATTGCGGAATTGAGTAGATAATGAGCCAAATCTGTCCCAAAGTGTTTAGCATAGGATTTTACATGGAGTAGAGACTCGAGAAGTAAACTTGGTGTGCGTTTCAAGGCCTAAAATATAGCAAAAGCATGGTTGCGTACAAGTTGCAAAGCTTAAACAAGCGAAGAAGTGCTTCTCGACATTGCAGGCTGCTTGAAATGGCTATATCTCGAGTTCTAGAGCTGATAATCGAGTGATTCTAATTGGAGGTGAAAGCGTATCCTCTTAGCTTTCCAACGCCGCAAGAATCGCTTTATTCCGATAATAAACGAAGAAATGGCAGCTGTTTTAAGATCGGCGCGCGCTGCAGAACTCGTCAGAATGCATTACTGCACCCCGACCTTTGGTCGATCGACTGGGCACTATGGTCGATCGACCAATAACGCTGAAGCACTAGTTTAATTTTCAAGTCTAAAGCTTCTGAAGCCCCGACCTTTGGTCGGTCGACTATACATGTTGGTCGATCGACTGGCTATCGGCAGCGAGGAGGATTTTAGTCGAGTTTTAATTAGTTGTTTCTTATGTTTATCTTAATAATAGTTAATAATAATTAGCTCTTGAGTATAAATAAGAGACGAATTTAGACCTAGAGACTAATTCCCCTTTGCTCAGTTTTGGGGTGATGTTACTTTGCTTATTTCGATCGGCGTTGCTCTTTCTTTTCTTTCTAGATTCAATTGTAAACTTCTTCTTCCCTTAATCTTGTTCTTAATTTACTTCTTGTTCTTAATCTCTTCTTAATTACTGTTTTATTCTTAATTTCTTGTTCTCATTTAATTAATTTATGCAATTAGGTTAGTTAATTCCTTTCGTTATGCTTTATTTAATTAATCGTTTCATTATTATTGTTATTAGATTTATCGTTATGCTTAGGTAATTCGTTGCTGGGATTAGGGGAATTGATGGAATAACGATTTTTGCTAATTAGGTTTAAGATCTGTTGATTAGATCGTTTCTATGTTGCTCATCGCTATTTTGATTACAATTAGTCGCTTGAGTTAACGCTATTCGACTGATTAATTTCGTAAGCCTTGACCTAGATCTGACGATGGGGAAGGGTGAGACCTGCAGTGAACAATAGAATACTTTAGTAAGGGCGGAAGCTAGACTAATAGTGTTTTAGGGCAAATTGAGACCGTTAGGAGATATTCGTTGCCCCTTAGACTGATTTATGAGTTTTATCTGTGACCTTAACTGCTTTTATCTGTTTCTTTTGATGACCCGAAATCCTAGTTTCCTTCTCTTATTGTCAATCGTTTATTTTATCTCCTTGCTTTAGTTAGTTTTAGTCCTTTATCTTATAAAACCCCCAGTTGTGACAAATCCGACAGACCGAGTTAAGCAGATAGATAGCAACCTAGCCTCCTTGTGGAGATCGACCCTACTTACCACTGACTTCTGTTAGTAGTACTTAGGTATTTTATTTTTGGTACTAAACGACGGTATCAAATTTTGGCGCCGTTGCCGGGGAGGCAATTTTTTAAAATTATTAGTTGTTTTATTTTTAGTCTTTCTCTTAGTTTAAGGGACATTTGTTCCTTAAACTATTCTCATATTCTACTTGTAGTTTCTTCTTATGTGCAGGTCACAGGGTGGTCAATTACTACCGTTCAATCCTGAGATTGAGAAGACTTTGCGTGAGTTGAGACGATCATCTAGAGTATTGCCGACAGAGGAAGAGTTGAGTACTCTGTCTAGTTACTACGAGAACGAGCTCTTTGAGGAGGATCCACCTTCGTCACCTATTTCTACTTCTTCAGCAGCGATCGTCACATCTCCAGACATGGCTGAAGAAGCAAGTATAGCCAGTCACTCTGAGCCAACAGCTGAGAATCTCTATAAGGGATTCACATTACCAGGGACGGATAGAAAATTCGAGGCGAAACCGTCTTATATCAACTTGGTTGAGAGGAACCAATTTGGGAGAGCTGCAAATGAAGATACAGCCAAATATATGGAGACGTTCATTGACTACTGCTGTTCCATACCCCCACCAACCGGTGTGACTCAGGACCAGGTGAAGGAGACGATGTTCATATTCTCGCTTCGCGATGCCGCAAGGGAATGGTACCGAGATCTGGATCGAGCTGCTAACGGGATCACTGATTGGAAGTCGCTGGCCCTAGCATTTTACAAGAAATATTTCTCTGCCTCGAAGAAAAATGCCACTAGAGCGCAGATCACGAGCTTTAAACAGGGTCCTGATGAGAATTTTCATGAGGCATGGGTCCGTTTCAAGAAGCTGGTGTGAACTATTTCGCACCATGGGTTCGAGAAATGGAGCCTATGCAATCAATTTTATAATGGGCTTTATGACGATCAGAGGGCTATCCTGGATGCGGCAGCTAATGGCAGATTCCAGGAGAATGTTGGAGAAACTAAGGGGTGGAAAATTATTGATGATTTGGCCACCCATAAAGCTGAGTATGGAAATTCCAGGGGAAATCAAAGGAGAACTGCTGAATCCCCTTCTGTAGCTGCATTAGAGGCTCTTACGGCGAGATTTGATAAGTACGAGTTGGTAGGAGCTTCAAAAGGAGGGATTTATCAAGTGAATGCTGTGTCAGACGGTCCTTTCGTCTGTAAGAAATATGGAGGAGAAGGACATGTTGCAGCACACTGCAGTAGTCCCTATGAGGCTTGTGCTGCTTTTAAACATTATAGGCAGACAAACACTTATTTTGAGCCGAATGTCCATCCGAACTTGAGGTGGAGTAGCCAAAATGTCCAAAATCCGACTCCACCTCCACAGCAGCAGAACTATGTGCCCCCTCATAAGCAGCAGCAGCCATACCGAAAGCCTCCGTATGTCCCTCAGCAGCAGCAGCAGTCCCATGGCTCCGATTTTGCTGAGTTGAAAAATTTGTTGCTGAAAGAGTCTCAAGCTAGAGAGGCCGGGATGAAAATGTTGGAGAGTCAAATCGCTCAACTAGCTAGCAAGAGTGCAACAAGAGCTCCGGGGCATTTACCGTCGCAGCCGGATCAAAAAAAGACCCTTAAGGCAATTACTTTGAGGAGTGGGTCTACCCTTGATGGGCCCGCTATGGTCGAAGAAGCTACTGGAAAAGATGAGGCGGAACCAAGTAAGAAGAAGGCAGTAACGAACAGTGGCAAGAAAAAGACGATCAGCAGGTATGTCAGTCGATCGACTGACATACCCGATCGATCGATCAAACACGCAACAAGATGCGACTTCCGTTCAGAGAAGTCGGTCGATCGACTGCCCTACATGGTCGATCGACTAGGGATGCTGCTGATATTGAACCTTTTCGTCCTATAATGCCTAATAACTTGAGGGACCACTTGTTTCGGGGTACGACGACTCCGAAATTATTGAGGCAAGACCCAAATGTTGATGGGTCAGTTCCGGTTTCAAAGTATGACCCGATGACGATTAATGGTTCATTTTTGAGACGTTTTGAAGAAGGTTCGAGCTATAACAAGGAGAAGGTAGTGGATTTTCAGCCTAAATCCACTGATGCCGGCATGAGAGACCTAGAGGAGAGGGCTAAGTTACTTCTTACAGCTCCTTATCCAGAGAGATTAGTGCCGACGAAGGAACAAGTATCATTTAACAAATTTGAAAATGTTATTCGTAGCTTAAATGTACAAGTTCCTTTCTTAGAATTGGTTAACCAAGTGCCTGCTTACATGAAATTTATGAAGCAACTTTTGTCTAAAAAGAAGTAACTTGGTACTGTGCAATCTGTCGCACTAACTGAGGAGTCATGTTCCTATTTGACCCATACTGCACCTCATAACCTAGAAGATCCAGGTAGCTTTTCAGTCCCATGTAATATTGGCACCTTTTCTATTGAGAAGGCATTGTGTGACCTAGGAGCCATTATTAATGTCATGCCTTTGAGTCTTGTTAGGAAGTTGAAATTGACTAGGTTTGCAGTCACTAACATGACAGTACAGATGGCCGATCGCTCCGCGGTCCAGCCTATAGGAGTCTTAGAGGACATTCCTGTGCAAATAGGAAAGTTTTTTTTCCCTGTGGACTTCGTTGTGTTAGATATGCCCGAGGATGCTCACATTCCCATCATTTTGGGTAGACCATTTCTGCACACTGCTGGTGCAGTTATAGACGTTGTCTCAGGGACTTTGACCTTCAAAGTAGGGAAACATTCCATCGTCTTTGCCCAGACAGCTAAGAAGAAAGACCCCATGTGGCCAGTAACTTGTAATGTGGTTTCTGAAAAGAAATCCTATTTTGTGCTTTCTGATATGCCTGCCTCTATGCCTATTTCTGCTGTAACACCTCCGCCCCAGATTGGGAGCAAATTGGAGGAAGATTTTTCTGTTTTTGATGTTGCAGGAGCTGGTTTGGGGAAGGATTTTGTTCGCATTTGCATTGTTTTTATTACATTTCTGTTTCACGCTTATTGCATTTCAGTTTGCATTCTTTATTTCATGTCCTATATATATACAAAAATTCAAAAAAAATTTCAAAAATTTCAAAAATTCAAAAATTGCACGTTTATTTTAGCATATAGGTTGAGTCGGAACGGTAGTATTTCTATGATGACACTGCAGTTGCACTTGTATATGCCTAAGCCTTGCTTAATTGACATGTTATTAGTAGAATCATATATGCATATTCTACGAGTTTTAGTTAAATTTCTTGTTGAACTTGAGACTTGACTTAGATTTTGGCAAACTACATCATTTTCTGAGTTTTAGAGCCTATAACTGGTGACATCTATGACTAGTTTATCTAAGATTGTGAGTAGTTACTCCTTATGAGGCATGTTACATTAATTTGCATAAATATGAACTTAATATGCTTAATACCTGTATGCGTTCGGTTTGTGGTTTGTTGACACATGTGGAAGAGGTTTCCTTTATTCATTTTGCCAATAAGCTTCAAAAAGCCAAAAAAAGCCTTTTGTCCCTTTTACTACATCATATATTCGGCCCGCCTTTGTCAAGCTAGTAATATTAGTCTTTGGGATGTTCTTATTATTTTCGGTTGTATATGCTCTTATTGAGATGATGTTGGATAAAAAGAATGAAGGAGGAAAAAGAATTAAAAAATGAAAGAAAGAAAAAGAACAAAAAAAGAACAAAAACGAGAACATGTTCGAAAAGGAGCCAAATCCGGTCGATCGACTGGCCATCTTGGTCGATCGACTGAAGCCCGAGAAGAGAAAAAAAACAAAATCACATGGTTGGAGTTTTGATCAGTTGGGGATTTTATTCCCATGTTTTATTATTATCATTTGGGGAATTACAATTATATCGGAGATTGTGAGATTTGTGCTTACTATTAGCACCGTTTCGATTGAAATTTTGAGCAAGAAGTTGGATGTTGCCATATGGTTTTGTTTAGGTACTAGCTTGATCACCTATACCTCCACATTCCCATAACTGTTTTTCCTCTTCTTACCCATAGCCTCACAAATCCATATTTACCTCGGCATGTGTCATGGTCATTTGTTTGGTTGGAATGCATCTGTATGGTTGTAGAGATTATTTTCATATTAGACTGCAGGCATGTTCTTATAGGTCGTAGTTAGGTGAGTGTCACTACAAAATGAATTCTTTCTATCTTATACATTATTCACCTGTGCTTATGAGTGATTCGAGCGACCCGTGAGAGTCCATATTGATAAGTCTCTATAGTTGACGGTTCAACAGTTTTTAACGACTACATAACTCGTTTGCATGATTCATATTGCTAATTAATTGTTAGTTGTTGCATTAAATTGGTTTAGGTTATTCGGTTTGCATTTCGTTCTGAGATTGAACTCGTTCCACTAGGTTTTAGGATCGAGTCTAGTTCTTTCTTGGGGACAAGCAAGGGTTTGGTTTGGGGAAATTTGATGCGTGTCCTTAATATGATGTTTTACACCCTATTTTACACGCATTTCAGAGCTCATTTATGTAGTTTATGCTACTATTTGCCCCATTTCGTCTACTTTCGTATTTTTATGTAATATTGCAGATTTATGCGGAAATAAGTAGATATCGAGCCAAATCCGTCCCTAAGTACCTAGCATTGCATTTGACATGAAGTATTTACTCAAGAAACGAACTTGGTGTGCATTTCGAGGCCTAAAAGACAACTTTATGAAGAATTTAGAAGCGTTTACCAGCTACAGTGGTCGATCGACTGATGCCTATGGTCGATCGACCAGAGCACGAGTTACAGAAGCTACTGTTCAGCGCGTATCAGTCGATCGACCGGCTGCAGTGGTCGATCGACCAAGCCGTTATTCTGACGCAAGTTAAAACATCGAGAATTAGAAAGCCCAATCACTACTACAGATACGGGCTATAACAACGGTTAAAAACCGTTGTTATATAAAAAAGCGGACGTTGTTAAAGCGTCCGTTGTAAAAGGTTTTAAAAAAGGTTGGTTTTCTTAAGGAACCCGTTGTTAAAACTATTAACAACGGTTTTAAGTATAAAAACCCGTTGTGGAAAATGTGACTCAATTTTAGGGGGAAAGTTATAACAACAGGTTGTAATATAGAAAACCGTTGTTATAACTAAAGACAACAGGTTTTTTATAAATAACCGTTGTTGTTTGTTCTTATAAAATAATAAAAAATTAAAATAAATATTACTAGATGCATGCATAATTACGGCCCGTTATAATTCCGATGCATGCATTATTACTGCCATCCCTGTGCATATGAACGGACAATATGGAATGAGAAGGGTTAGTAATAAGATTTGAAGCAGCAGAGAGAGATATGATGATGATTATGGCACAACTTCCTAACATATATATTAATTAAAAAATAACTCAAACCACACATTGCTTAGTATAAATACATGCATTATCTCAACTAACATTCCATTATCTCACTATACATCTCCAAACCCTAACTGCTAAAAAAAACTCCAAATAAACCCTACTTAATCTTTCAAACCAAACTCCAAACTCCAACAAAATGAATGATATCATCCTTAAGACTCTTACTATGACCGAGAACAACAACAGTTTCATCCGCCGGTTGCTCCACATTGAGGAAAGTTTCAGGAGCTACCTTGCGGATGCTCGATCCATACTGAAGGACGCCAAAGAAAATGGCTTGACAGAGCAGCAGCAGTTGCAGTTATATGACGATATAGCAACTGCTGAACGGAACCTCCAAATAGCCAAGGAGGAGAGGACGGATTTCATAGAGGAGAATAAGATCCTCTATGAAAATATAAGAATTGCATTTTTATTAATGTAATTTTTTTTTAATTTATGTATTTATTATATATATATATATATATATATATATATATATATATATATATATATATATATATATATATTAATTATGTTTATCATGCATTCCTCTCTATCATCTTGCTTCTTCTTTGTTTTAGTTTATTTAATTTATTTAACTAGCTAATTAAGCGAATAATACTTAAAGAAATAACATAATGGTCGATAAAAACACATACACATGCAAATGAAATAATTAGAAAAAGAAAATAATGACGATGAAAGACGATGAAACCAACAGTGACGGCGAGATTTACCTGATAATTAGACGATGAAATCAACAGTGACGGCGAAAAGATAAAGCGACGATGAGAAAGAGGAAAGCAAGAGACGATGAGAAAGAGAGAAAATGTGTGTTTTGCGTTTGTGTTTGTCTGCTGTGTTTGTGTTTGTGTATTAAGGTTTGTGTTTTGTGGCTGTAGCACACTTGTGTTTTTGTGGTTTATAGTATGGAAGGTATTGACAACGGTTATTAAACAACAACCGTTGTCAAATAAGTTTTAACAACGGTTGTAAGACAACAACCGTTGTCAATTAAGTTTTAACAACGGGTTTCAAAAGTAACCGTTGTGATTACTTTTCACTAACTTTGCGTCAATTTTGCGCCAAATTATTAACAACGGTTGTGCATGTGTTACCCGTTGTTAAAACTTATAACAACGGTTTTTATAACCATACCCGTTGTAATTCATTTTAGTAAAATTCGCACCATACATTCTACAACGTCTATTGTGATTTTCGTGAATAATCGTTGTTAAAGGGGCGTTGTAGTTGCCTGGATTTGTAGTAGTGAATGTATTCTTAGGTTTAGGAATAAGAGTTACGTAATATTCCTATATAACGTAACCTTAGTTTTCAGAATAATTATCAAGCTTTAATCAGGTCTTTATCAGTTAGTTAGGGAAATAATTAGGGTTTGCATTCAAGTTTAATCATTCAATACAATCGGTTTTATTGGCTTTGTTTTCGGTCGTTGCTTTCGAGTTTCTTCCTGCTTTCTACTGGTATTCCTTTGTTCCATAATATTCAGTTTTACTGCTTTCATTCGTAGTATAGAATTGTTAGGTTAGAATTCCCAAAGCCGATTATCGTTTTATGTTAATTGTTCATTTAATTAATTTAACCATGAATTCAGTATCTTTATTCGTTAATCTTGTTGTTGTTTTTATCGCAAACATGTGTAGCTAAATACCTTGTGCTAGGATGTAGGGAATCTGTAACAGTAGGCGGCGTAGAATAGTATACCTGAATCGCGCCATGGTCGATCGACTGGCCTACTTGGTCAATTGACCGGCCACGTGAGATTACCTTTGTTTTAATTAATTTAATTGCTATATTTGACGAATCGAGTGCACGCGACTAGTTGAATGCCTAGGAATTGACCGACCCAATAAAGATCGAAAGATAGGGGAGGGAAATAGACTGCCTAATTAAGACGACTGAATTAATAAGATCGAGAGATAAGTTAATTTAGACTTTTAAATCACTTTTCAGGACGAAAGTTAGCATTAGTGATATAAGGGACCCGTAGCGAGATCGAAAGATGCTACCTGTTAAGAATGGACCGAGAGGACTTCTTATTTTCCCATCTCACGTGATTGTTTTAGACCTACTAGTGTATTGCCGCCGAAACTATAGTGAACCGATCATCTTAGCACCCTTTTAATATTTGATTTCATTTACTTCTTTTATTAGCTCGTTTATTTGTCCTAGCTTTGTTGCCTTTAGCTATAGATCACTCAAAACAAACCCCCACTCATTTGTTACTTTAAGACTAAAATCAGACAACTAATAATTGCATCGCCTCTCTGTGGTTCGACCTTGACTGCCAATAGCTATAGTAGTAGTTTGGAAATATAAATTTAGCTTTGGTACTCTACGACGGTATCAAATTTTGCAAAATTTGATACCGTCGTTTAGTACCAAAAATAAAATACCTAAGTACTACTAACAGAAGTCAGCGGTAAGTAGGGTCGATCTCCACAGGGAGGCTAGGTTGCTATCTATCTGCTTAACTCGGTCTGTCGGATTTGTCACAATTGGAGGTTTTATAAGATAAAGGACTAAAACTAACTAAATCAAGGAGATAAAATAAACGATTGACAATAAGGAAGGAAACTAGGATTTCGGGTCATCAAAAGAAACAGATAAAAGCAGTTAAGGTCACAGATAAGTCTCATAAATCAGTCTAAGGGGCAACGAATATCTCCTAACGGTCTCAATTCGCCCTAAAACACTATTAGTCTAGCTTCCGCCCTTACTAAAGTATTCTATTGTTCACTGCAGGTCTCACCCTTCCCCATCGTCAGATCTAGGTCAAGGCTTACGAAACTAATCAGTCGAATAGCGTTAACTCAAGCGGCTAATTGTAATCAAAACAGCGATAAGCAACATAGAAACGATCTAATCAACAGATCTTAAACCTAATTAGCAAAAATCGTTATTCCATCAATTCCCCTAATCCTAGCAATGAATTACCTAAGCATAACGATAAATCTAATAACAATAATAATGAAACGATTAATTACATAAACCATAACGAAAGGAATTAACTAAACTAATTGCATAAATTAATTAAAGGAGAACAAGAAATTAAGAATAAAACAGTAATTAAGAAGAGATTAAGAACAAGAAGTAAATTAAGAACAAGATTAAGGGAAGAAGAAGTTTACAATTGAATCTAGAAAGAAAAGAAAGAGCAACGCCGAACGAAATAAGCAAAGTAACATCACCCCAAAACTGAGCAAAGGGGAATTAGTCTCTAGGTCTAAATTCGTCTCTTATTTATACTCAAGAGCTAATTATTATTAACTATTATTAAGATAAACATAAGAAACAACTAAATGAAACTCGACTAAAATCCTCCTCGCTGCCGATAGCCAGTCGATCGACCAACATGTATAGTCGACCGACCAAAGGTCGGGGCTTCAGAAGCTTCAGACTTGAAAATTAAACTCGTGCTTCAGCGTTCTTGGTCGATCGACCATAGTGCCCAGTCGATCGACCAAAGGTCGGGGTGCAGTAATGCATTCTGACGAATTCTGCAGCGCGCGCCGATCTTAAAACAGCTGCCATTTCTTCGTTACTTATCGGAATAAAGCGATTCTTGCGGCGTTGGAAAGCTATGAGGATAAGCTTTCATCTCCCATTGGAATCACTATATTATCAGCTATAGAACTCGAGATATATCCATTTCAAGCAGCCTGCAATGTCGAGAAGCATTTCTTCGCTTGCTTAAGCTTTGCAACTTGTACGCAACCATGTAAAATCCTATGCTAAACACTTTGGGACAGATTTGGCTCATTATCTACTCAATTCCGCAATAATCTGCAATATTACATAAAAAGGCGGAAGTCGACGAAAAGGGGCAAATAGTAGAATAAACTACTAATAATAGACATAAAATGCGTGGAAATAAATATGTAAAATATCATATTATAGACACGCATCAAACTTCCCCAAACCAAACATTTGCTTGTCCCCAAGCAAACTAAATGCAAAACTAAATCTTGATAGAAAGGAGCAAAACATGGACAAACTGAAAACCGTCTACTTAAACCAATTTAATGCATATGAATCAACTACTAATAGCGAATTGTAAAGCAAACGAATTTATGCATATTCCAAAAAGATGTTGAACTTTTGACCTTGCAAGACATTCAAAATTGGACTCTCCCGGGTCACGCTTCTCACAACAAAGGAAATGGTAAGCAAATTTATGTGTAAGAGAGACGGAAATAAGAGTCGCTCACCCAAACTACGACCGACATAATCGTGCATGCAATATAGTATGATAAGTAATTCTAGCTACCGTGCATATACATTCCAACCAATCAAAGTCCATTACATGCCGAATACTTGCAAAGATATGGATAAGTGAGGCTATGGGTAAGAAAAGGCAAAACGATATGGGAATGAGAGGGAAATAGCCAAACTAGCATCCTATCAAACCGAATAAATACATCCACTTCTAACTCAATGAAATAAGCTCAAATGCCTTAATGAATTAGGCAAACACTTCACTAATCCAAATAACACTCCTCATAAAATATAAAGCAAACATAGGAGTAAACTTTTTTCTTTTTTTTTTCTTTGTCGTTTCTTTTTCTTTTTGTTCATATCAAATTTCTGGGATTCGTACTTTTGTACATATTTCCTTTGTTTGATTTCAGTTTATCAAGCTTTACTCGATTTTCAAGTTCGTTCCTTTTGTGTTTCTGACATCGTAAATAAATCCAATTCGTTCTAACTTGTTCTAATTCGTTTTAATCCGATTTTTATCGTTTTTATGATGGTTCCATATGTAATTAACATGTTAAATCACTTTAACTTGAGTCTAAGTATCAATAATTAATCGTAATTATGCCAACGAATATTAACAGACCGCGGTTCTGACTTCACAGCCAGAGCTCAACTCAAGAACAGACGCATGAATAGTTGCGCCTCATCCAAGGGACGCAGCAGATGCTGTGCCTGATCTGAGATGATTTCTGTCCCTGAACTTCTGAGATGATTTCTGTCCCTGATCTGAGATGATTTCTGTCCCTGATCTGAGATGATTTCTGTCCCTGACCTAGCCTTTAATTACGTGTTTAATTAACTAATAATCGTAATACCACCCTTAATCTGACCTATTTTATTACTTTAATTTTCAACCCTTTTATTTTCTCCTTTTTATCTTCAAAATTCCGTCTTAAGTGTACTCTTGACGTAAATAAATTACCCTTTGTAATTCCTTTGTAATTTCAATTATCGTTGTTTATTTATCGTTATTGTTTATGGTTTATTCACTTTTATTCACATGTAATCAATTCTAACTCTCGACTTCGACATTATTAGTTGCTAAATTATTTGCTCACCGACATAGTTTAATTCACATGGTAGGATTAATTTATGGATGTTGCATTGCATGCATATAATCGACAACATATCAAATCTGAATAATTTCCCTAATCATTAGTAGAGGCCGCTATCAAGGCGGGCGGGATTAGGTGTTCAGTAAAAGGACTTCCTAATACGTACCCTCACCCCTTACTCCAGATCTCTGTGAACATCCGTGTTCATTGGCATCCACGAGAGTCATTCTAGACATAGAATGCTAAGGATAACGAGTTCTTAGTGTTCATGTCACTACTTTGTGTCTTAACACGGCACGAGGTATTCGAACGGTTCTAATTCCCCATAAAAATTGGTGGCGACTCCACAAATGTAGGATTATTCAACCTTTCACCGGTTTCAATGCCTCACAAATCGGTAACGGCCCATGACGTGCTTTCCAATCCAAGGTTCTGTGGGAGAAGTGTCGCCGCCTTAAACATTCATAACACGCGGGTGCGCACGGCGCGGGTGGCCCATGTCCACAGTTTGGCGACTCCGCTGGGGATGATACACTTACGTGTTACCCAGGGTGAATCTTGAACGAGGTTAGGGAATAGTTTATACGAGACAGTTGTCAGTTTTCAATATTCGACCTTCTTAGGTCGTTTTATTCGGCCTTCCTAGGCTCAACCCATCCCATTCGACCAATCGTCCCGTCTGGACGGTCCAAATTCTTATCTGGGCCTAAGGATAGATAGCAATTGACGTCAACCATACCGTGGTACATACTCTTGTTTGTATCAAGGGCTTTTCACTACTCGAGGAAATGACTAGGAACCGACCTTACTCATGTTTGGCACGGACCTCTCCACAGACCATGGTTTGATTGCTTGGTATGGCAACCCACCTTTTAAGCCAAAACCCTTTAAATGCACTCAGCATACCGTTATAATGCCAGTATGAATATTTGTATCATATACGTGTTCAGCATTTTGTAAAACCATGACGGAATTTTGTAAAATAAAATCCTTTTCAAAATGTAAATATTTTCAAAAGTGGCCTAAAATAGCGCAGAATGAGTCGAAACTCTGTCCAAATGTCCGGTCAAAATTCGGGCCTCAAAACCAATTTTAAAACCTCACTTCAAGTCAGCACTCCTACAACTACACTACAGTTGATTAGGATAGACATTTCCAAACTTGTCATTTTCAAACCTCACCTGACACAGTGGCACACACCCACTTCACGAGTAGAGTCTTCTTTTTGAGTAAGTGTGCTAAAATGGTCGATCGTGTTTTGATTCGTCGTCGATCTTTTATCCCCAGTTTCTAAGATGCCTGGAACAAGTCACGCAAACGTTAATGGACAACCCAGAAATGGTAATGATCTAATCCTAGCTGCGCTCGTCCGTCTCCAAACAAGACAAGACCAAGCTTATGCTCACCTCAATGCTATTGAAGGCCGAATTATTGTTGTAGAAACTAGACGTCCTCCTGCAGAGAATGATGTTCCCGACATTTGCGTGCATGATAACCTTCCACCCTTTGTTGGACAACCAGAAGTCAACCCCCCACTAGGTCCTACTGAAGCTGAAAAGTGACTCCAATACTTGGAGGAGCAACTAATGTACCTTAAGGGAGATGACATCTACAGGGAGAATAGTCGCAAGTATGAGGCGGTAAATACTCAATTGCCTACCAACTTCAACATGACTGACATCCCAAAGTTCAAGAGGCATGAAAACCCTTTGAACCACATTCGTGCCTTCAAAGATTATATGTCTATCAAAGGCATCAAACCCGAGATGTTCCTAAGGATATTTCCTTCATCTCTCGACACTATTCTTAAGCAACGGTTTTACTCTTTAGAGCACAAGAAAATTGCCACTTGAGACGATGCCGCAATTGAGTTCACTAAACAATACGCGGATAATGCTGAAATCCAAGTCAATATGCGCACTGTAGAGGTTCTTACCCAAATTGAGAAAGAAGGCTTAACCGACTTCCTAAGTATGTGGAGAAAGACTAGCACACAACTTGTTGAATGCCCAGATGAAGCCACTCTTATGGAAAAGTTCGTGGATAATTTGAGACCTATTTATGCAAACCATTTGAGGTACCAAAACATAAAGTCTTTCAAAGACTTGACTGTGCTAGGAACGAGAATTGAAGACGACATCCGTAAAAGGCACTTGTCCAAAATGGTAGGTCGCGGATATTAGGGTTCAACGAGTCGTTCTTATGGATCCACTAGCAAAACCGGTGAGGTTAACCTTGTCGAATCATCTGCTAAGAAGAATAACCCACAGAGAAAATTCACCTAGGTTGTGAATCATATTCCACTGCTCTGAAAAGATTGATGAAACAAGGTAAGCTCCAACCCATAGGACCTACACCTGACCCAGAAAAGAAGTCTAAATTCTGGGATGAAAATGCATACTGCGAATATCATAGAGGCAAGGGACACGATACGGAGAAATTCTTCAAATTAAAATATGTCATCCAGGATATGATTGAAGATGGTCGCTTACCCATACCTCCCGCAAGCAACCCTAACAATACTCAGAATCCTCTTGGAGTTCTGATGATCACAGATGAAGAATCCACCTTGGATTGTTCACACCTCATTTCTCCAGTCGAGGATGAGATTCATGCACTAGAAGATGAAGGGATTTATTCCAACATTTCTCCTACCATTGCCGATTTTATCGCATGGGCAAAAAGTGTCAGTAGGCAAGTTTTAGAGCTAGAAGCTGTAGTGGCGTCCCTACGCAATCCAGGCACCACACCTAGGGGAATCGTGCCACTGACCTCAATTCTATCTCAAGAGTCTACAAGCAAGAGGTAATCGCAGTAGTTCACAATCTAGTCGAGCAAAAAATCAGTCTAGAAGCTGAAATCATCAGGTGACGAAGTGATCGTCACTACTTCGTCACCTATCAAGGCTATGATAGAGAAAATGTCAAGTAACCAAGTAGTCACAGACCCAGTATATGAGCTTAGGGGATTTCAGAGCATAAATCTTGTAGAAAGCGAATTGGCGCCACTATACTTCAACCCATACTCCAATTTAGTGGTCAACCACATACTCAAGTCCCAGGGATACTTCCCAGGAATGCCATTAAACCCTGCCAAGAAGAACACCTTCGCACCTTATAAGGAAGGAAATTCTCACTCTTGTGTGGGCAACAAAGAAGCTACGCCAGTACATGCTTAGCTACTCTGTCAAGGTGTATTCTAAAATGGATCCCGTCAAATACCTCTTCGAGAAACCCGTTCTCCACTGACGTTTGGCAAGGCAGAACTTAATGCTCTCGGAGTTCGATCTTAGATACGTACCTTTGAAAGTCATAAAGGGACGCGCCATTGCCGAGTTTTTCGCAGATAATCCTATCAACGATACCCGAGCAATAGACATGTGGTCATTTCTAGACGAGGATATCCTACAGACCAGTGCAGACTCATGGGATCTTTATTTTGATGGGGCATCGAATTTAAGAGGATTTGGAATAGGAGTGTTGCTCATTTCTCCTAAAGGCGAGCATACAACACTTTCTGTCAAACTCGACTTCAAGGTGACAAACAACGCAGCAGAATATGAAGCTTGCCTCATTGGTCTACAAGCAGCAGTGAGCTTAGGCATTAAGAATCTTCTAGTTCACGGAGACTCATCCTTGATCAATAACCAAATTACAGGATCTTGGAAAATTCGAAGTGAAAGTCTAGCACCCTATCAGGCTAGGATAGATCAAGTCGCCCAATTCTTCGATCAGGTCACTTATCTACACCTACCACGTGAAGAAACAATTTGTAGACGCTCTTGTAAAACTTGCATCTTTGATTAATATGCCAGACGACATGGTTGAAATGCCTTTATGCATCGAACGGCGGTCAGAACCAGCCTATGTACACCTCCTTACAGATGAAGAAGAAAGTCCATAGGAACCTTGGTTCCAAGCCATACTAAACTTCAAACTTAATGGTACATACCCACCAGATATGGATAAGAGGGGACAATGCGCCATACGCCTACTAGCCTCTCAATATCTCCTCATGTAAGGAGAATTGTACAAAAGAACACCTCTTGGTGTCGTCTTGCGTTGCCTTGATCATTCACAAGCACAGAAAGTGATGGAAGAAGTTCAAGATGGAGAATACGGTCCTCACATGAGTAGACCCATGATGGCAAAGAAAATCACGCGTCTAGGATATTACTGGACAACAATGGAGTCATATTGTATTAAATACGTCAGACATTGCCATAATTGCCAGATCTTCGGGAATGTGCAACATGTCCATCCCTCAATGCTTTACACCATGACATCTCCTTGGCCATTTTCTGCTTGGGGAATCAACATCATTGCGAAGATCACTCCAGCTGGAATAGGAGGTCACTGTTTCATTTTGGTAGCTATCGACTATTTTACTAAATGGGTCGAAGCAGCATCCTACACTGCTCTTACAGCTAAACATGTGGCCAAGTTAATACAAACCAATATCATCTGTCGATATGGTTGCCCACATGAGATAATCAGTGACAATGGGTCTCACTTCTAGGCTGAAGCTGCATAATTGCTAGCAAAATACAAAATCAAGCACCACATGTCGTCATGATCCTCAAGAAAATGGCGCGGTAGAGGCATCTAACGAGAATGTCGTCATGATCCTCAAGAAAATGATCGACAATTATCGAGATTGGCCTAGTAAAATTCCTTTTGCACTATGGGGTTATCGCACATCTGTTAGGACCCCCACTGGGGCTACTCCTTTCTTTTTATCTTACGGCATGGAAGCTGTGCAACCAGTTGAATTAGAAATTACATCCCTACGCATTTTGCTCGAAAATCAAATCCCAGAAGCTGAATGGAAGAGGGATCGATATGAGGAACTCATCCTCTTGGATGAACGAAGGTTGCACGCATTACATAATGTGCAGACATATCAGGCACGTATCAAATGAGCCTTTAACAAACGGGTTAAGCCCAGGAACATCAAAGAAGGAGATTTGTTGCTCAAATCAGTCAGAGATCTCCTACCTGTCGATCCACGAGGAAATTTTAAACCTAACTGGGCCAGACCATTTTTAGTCAAGTCCATACTCTCCGGGGGTGCGGTTAGGATTACAGACCTAGATGGGAATGAATTTTTTAATCCTAATAACCTAGACTAACTGAAACGGTATTACCCTTAGCATAGGACAGGAAAACGCGCCTCGCGTAACCCACGTGCCGCTCATGCGACACGAAATAAAAATGGCCCCTGGCCAGCTAATGCTTATGTCACTATGCTCTTGTATTTTGACATCTCGACATCCTCATATCATCAAATAAATTGAATTGTACTTCTTTTAGGAGTAAGTAAAGCACATGCTTATTTTTCTAAAGTTCATTACAAGCTCTTGCTTCGAACAATTATTCTTTTACATTTACTCGAACTACACACAGGGTTTGATTTCATTTTTTCTAATGAATACGTAGGCAATCCTTCACAGGATACAACCCATTATTTGAAAAAACGTAAACAGATGGACATTTGCATTTGCATTTGAAATTTGACAAGAATAATAAAAGAAAATCACAACAGTTTCTTAACTAATAAATCTTTTATTCATTGTTCCATAAATAGTAATAATACGCCAAATACATAGAAAATGAAAATGCTGAAAATAAATGCTAGGCTAGGATTCCAAAAACCCTGTTGTTTATTACAACTTAAATAATAATAAATAATACTATAATAAATGACTAAGGCTATTTTTCCATTTTGGCTTTGTCACCTTTGTCATATTTCTTATCTCGACCACGAGCCAGGCGCTCTTGGGTTGTCTCCGACCTAATCGCCAACGGTCGTTCTCGCGGTCTAGCCTTGCCATTTCGATCCATCACCATCTCCACGGCAGAAGCGGTTTTCGGTTTCTTCGACAGATGAACGACTCGGAATCCGGCCTCTTCTTCCTCCTCAGTCAAGTACTTTTGGTTCTCCTTTGCTACTTCGCGAATTTTATAATCCACAGGCTCGTGCTTCCTTAGCTTCTCACATTCTTCGGGAGTACTAGCCTCTCTCCATTGCAAATATGAGTCAGATACCCATAAGGAGCCAATAGAAATTGGTATGAACCACATGTTCCTCTAGGCCCACCGAATTACCCACTCTCGACAAGACTCCGAAGTATGTGCCAAGGCAGTTTGAGAAACGGTATCCAGCTTCGGAATTTTCTGCTTAAGGCCCACTTGCCTCATCAATCTCTTCGAAAAAATACAAACCATAAATTCCAAGTCATGGACATGAACTGACCGTGTCGGATCCAAAGATGAGACTCCAGTAACTGACCTGAGGTGCCACCATGGCACAATCTATCGGATTAAGGGACCACCTTCGCTCTTAAACTTATTTTCGCACTAGTTGCATACCCGAGTGAAGTCCACCATGTATAGCCTAGGTCTCATTGCAATTGATCGAGCATCATATCCTTGCACATTAACTGGGGGCTCGATCAACCGCAGCCATTCCATCAGCCAAACCTGCAAAACGAAGACGGGAATTAATACCCGCTTGTCGACCGAAGAAACAAAAAACAAAAAAAAACGATCAAAAAGAAAACGAAGGAAAATAGGTTCTTACCTGCAGGATGACAGGACTTCCCAAATAAGGAAGCTCGCGGTTGGCCTTTCTATTATCCAAACCAAGAATGGTCTCCCCTAAGACTAGGCATGCTGGGCTCTTGCGCAGCTCCATTTGTTCCACCAGGCTCAGAAAACGAGGGTCCCCTCTCATCTCCTTGTCAACATACCCTTGAAGGACATAGCAATACAGTAGACAAAACCCGAAGGCCCTGCGCCTCACAACATAAAAAATAGTAGGGTCCTCCCTATTTATAAATCGGTCAATAAAGTCAAACATACGGACACCTTTTGAGGTCATAAGACGGTCCACCTCAGCCTTGGTCAATCCAAGCAAGTTCCTAAATTTACTTTTATATCCTTGAGAGTTAGGGGGTATAGCCGGTACATTTTCTGGGTCCCATCCTCCAACAGCAGCTATTTCTTCAGGGAAAGGGCAAATTTCGCCTCCCGGAAAGGCGAATACATGAAAATTCGGGTCCAAATAGTCAAGACAAGCATCCAAGAAAGGCTTCACCACTTTAACTATTTTGAGACTCAAGATCGATCGTAAATTAAAAGCACCCATATCATGTTTCTCAATGTTTGTAAACTTATTCGTCCATTCCTGCAAACGGTTTTCAAAGGCGTCCATAATTTTGGAAATTTTTTGGGATGATATGTGAATTTTTATGTGATAGACGGAAGAAAGAAGAAGGAATTGTGTGAATAAAAGCTCACCCAAAGTCTCTATTTATACTATTCGGTGTTTCCTAAATTCTGTCGAGGACTGACGAACTGGAGAAATGACGCAGCATCTGTTGCGCCTCATCGAAGAGTCGCAGCTCTTGCTGCGCCTCTTCCCCAGGTCATTTTTCGTGTTCTCAGCCATGGATCTTTCCTATTTCGCTTTTAGCTATGATTTCCTATTCCTATAGGATATTAATTTGGTAATTTCGCCAAAATTACCAAGTTTTGTTTTTCCTAATTCTTTTCGGGTTCGCTTTTCGAGGCAAGGTCGACATTTTCGCCAAACGAGCAGACTTACTCATTTTTATTTCTTTTCTTTTTTAGGGGAATCATTTCACGCATTTTTTCAATACATTTCACACTTAGACATTTCTTTTTAAGTTTTTTATTTAGGGGGTAGCCCTCCCTACCGTCCGGTCATTTTTGCTCATTTCTGGGTATTTTTGCGCATTTCTAAGCATTTTTCGTCATTTTTGGACATTTTTGTAATTTTTGCTCATTTTCTGGCACTTTTTTTTTCTTTTTTACATTTTGCGCCAATTTAGGCCACCTATATGCTATGTGTTTTACGTGTAAATTCTATGTAAATTTCGGCAGCATGACGGCACAAACCGTCACCTATCAAACCTATTCTTTTAAGTTAACCTGCAGAAACAACAAATACCCAGCAGCAACGGCACTCAGGCCATTATATACACAACCAAAAGACAGTATATACATCAAACTGGGGGCTCTCGCCCGAAACAAGGTCCGAAAAAGTCCAAAATGTACAAGATATATACAAGACAACAACAAAAAAAAGGGCAGCTAGTCCTGGTCGCCACTCAACTCAGCTACGGTCGCCTCAAGAGCAGCGATCTCGGCGTCCCTAACCTCAAGCTCCCTCAGCAGATGAGTCGTCGCCTCCTGGGAGTGTGCGAGCTCGCGCTCCAAGTCACGCTCTCTCTGCATACAAATGAAGAAATGCCTCATTTCAATCATTTCAATAAAGTGAAGTAACATTTCGCTGCAACGAAATTTGAAAATAAAATAAAATAAAAAGGGAATGAGAGGTTCATACCTGTCGTCCCCGCCGCCTACGAGTGCCTCGATGGCCGTAGCCCGCAGCCGGTTGGCCACCCTCCACGGCGCTATGTACCGGGACGGTGCCACCTGCATTCGAATACAAAGAAGGTTCAAAAAGAGCAAACACATTCCTATGCAATAAAATAATGAACACAGCCAAAGCTGGGGGCTTACCCCGCTCACCAGGTGCTGCCACTCCTCCAAGCCAGCGTCGGTCACCTCCTCGCCAAAGTCGCGGAGCTCTGAGATCGTCGTCATGCCCGCCGCATCAGTGTACTCCAACACCTCGGGGTAAGCTGGGGGCTTGACGCCTGCCACCTCGATCTCCCACAAGGTTCAAATTGCTCTTTATTTGACGATCGTTCGTCATTTGTCAAATCAATTCAAAAATGAGTAAAAAGGTGAAATGCTTACCACGATCGGCCAGTACGCTAGCCTCTGACGAACAAACTCAGAGTACTCCTCGCCGGGAAAAAGGAGGGCGTCACCACTCGCGTCAGCCAGGTCAGCCTCTCTCTCAGCGTCATAAGGCTCCCTAAACATCGTCCGTGGAGGATCAATGGGAACCGTGAAGGTATCGCGAGAGCACTGCCGAGTCAAACGCTCGCCCAGGTACCACACAAGTCTCATTGGCGTCCTCAGCAACAGCCGACTCGAGCTCCTGGGACGAAGGACCTTGGCCACGAAAGATGGAGCCTCAGGGTAGTCCTCCCAAGGTCTAGGCACTCACCAAAATAAGGAAACGAGGGGTTATTCCTATGATCAGCTCTAAGTAGGAGGGGGGTCATTCCTATGATCACTTTTAAATGAAAGGCAGAAAAGGAAAAGTAACTAGATAAGGATCGAAGGTACTTACGTTCTCCAACTTTAGGGCATTCACGCCCCTCCAACAGACGTCGTAAGAAGAACGTTGGCTCTTCCTACGGCACATCACCTAGTCCCTCATGACAGGGTATACCCTTGGCTTAGGCTCCGTCCTCTTGGGCGCAAAGGTGGGAAAGTAGGAGTATACCCACGCCTGCAGACAAGATAATCATTTATTTTTCTACAATAATGACCTTTCATAATTCAATAGCAAATAGAAATAAATAATGATCTTTCATAATGCAAAGGAAGGTTCATACCTCCAACAAGAGTCCAGGACCGACAGTGGCAGGAGAAGTCACCTTCTCCATCAACTCCGGATGTACCATGGCCCTCATATAGCGAGTGAGGACCGCAAAGCCAGGAGTAACCTAGTCCCACCGACCTAGGCTACTCAAGTCGGCAAGGAAGGGAAGGAGCTTCGTCGAAAGCCTCTCCCCCTTGTCTCCGAGGTAAATCAAAGACAAGAACCACCCCAGCCAACGACGACCCCTCTGCTCAGCAGTACAAAGAGGAGGAGGCACCTTCCTCCCATCCATCGTCACCGTCGCCGGGGTCCTACCCGCAAAGTAGTCCCTGACGTTAGAACTCGGCACCAACCCGGGAACGCTGGCAGCCCCCGCCGCCAGGTTCCAGCCGATCAGGCTCCTTGCCTCGACCGAGTCTACTCTCATGGCCGTCAACGGCCACACCAAAGTCTCCTCTCCAGACGTCAGACCCGAGATCATGCCGTAATCCTCCAAAGTGACCCCGACCTCTCCAAAAGGCATATGAAAAGTCGAGGTCGTGTCCGATTACCGATCAAGGAAAGCTCGAATCAGGTAAAGGTTAGCCCGAATCTTCCTTTCCCTAATCTCCCTCCAAGCTCCCACCAAAGGCCCGAAGGATCCCAGCTCGATGATGACCTTCTCCTCCTCCGACAGCCTCTCGCATACATCGTCATCGTGTAACCGGAAAAGGACCTCATGTTCCTGGCCTCCTGTATCAATTCAAACCAAAGCTATCTTTAACATAAAGAAAAATAAGAAATGAAACGGCAAACGAATAGGAAAGGTAATGGAAAATGACAAGTTTGAAACATACCAAACTTTTCGCCGTCCTGTAAGACAGGTGGCTCTCTGCCGCCCAAATGAGATGTATACCACCCATTTCTCGGCCCACTCGGTTGCACCCATAAGCTGGCGACCACCTCATCCCATGTTGGCCCTCCTCGGGACCTCATCAACCTCCTCCTTGATCTTCTCCTGCCTCTCTCCACCCACGAGAAAGGTCGAAGTTCACGTCTATGGGGGCCCTCCCCCGACGTAGAAGGCACGTCACCTGCAAAATCAAGATAGAACAAAGTTATGTCAAGCCATGACAAGCCTCGTTGAGGTCGTTTCAAGCATTTTCAAGCCCTAAAGGCAGCTTTTCTCGCAATCTTTGGCCGTTTCTTTCAAAACCCGACCACACATGTGGAAGGTTGGGGTAAGTCAAGTCTAAGTGCAAGCCTAGTTACGGGTTTGAGTTGAACTTTCGGCAGCATTTCGCTATAATAGCGATTATGCCCTAAAAAGTGTCCTGAAAGAGTTGTCACAAATCGAAAATTCGACATGATAGCAAGTTTACCTATTACACAAGGGTTCTAAAACACCAAGTTTAATAAAAAATGGATAATCCTAAGGTCATTTTCGAATCGATTTTCGAAACAGCAGAGAAACCGTCTCATTTTTCGCCAAATGCTCAATACTTGACGAAAATTCAAAAAGACTACACGGTTATGTTCCTAACATTGCCAACTATCCATTTCTAATGTCAATTTTATCAAACAAATTCATTTGAGGCAAAAGCCCTGAATTTTCGACATTAAAGGGGAAGGAACCCTAATTTTTCGGCCCAAATTCAAGCAAAAACCCAAATTTAAAGCAAGAATGAGATACGTAACTCGATTAGAGTCATGATTTATGGCACGAATTGATCAAGTTTTGAGGAGTTTTGGTTAGAATTTGAGAGAAGTTGAGAAGAATTTGTGTTTTGAAATTATGAAATAAACACACGGGTTTAGTCGTGTTTTTACCCAGACAGGGACAAGCCCAAGAAACGACGCAGCACAAGTTGCGCCCCTTCCAAATGCCGCAGCTCTTGCTGCGCCTATTCCCCAGCATCATTCCAGCTCAAAATTTGAAAGTCCGTTATAATTTTGTTATTTGTGGGCCCAAGTTTTGTGCACCTCTTGTCCAACATCCTATATCTTATATTTGGTGCTTTTGGGCGTTCTTTTCGTCCAGACCCACCTTTTTTTCTTTCTAAATGGACTGCCAAACCATCACAACATTTTATTTCCCAGCAAGGATCTTTTGAACCCAATTCATGAGCTCCTCAGTTATTTATTCGGATTTCGTTTGCAACAACCAAGCGGATTTTCCAGTGGTGCTTAGGACGCGCCGCTATTAGTCAAGCCTCTTCATTTTCCTCGACGGTGTTAAGACACACCTTTGTCAATAGATTTAATCCCCAGCGAGAGTTCATGACAGCCAATGTACTTCTCGAGAAGTGGAGTTTGTTTGAAAGCAGACACAAGCAGATCTCCCAGGAGTGACTCAATCCAGACAGAGTCATCCATATTATCCCCAGCAATATTTTGCAATGTTGCTCATGACGATGAAGTTGTTCCTAGTCGTCGGCATATGCTTCTCCAGTGATATTTTCCAGTGTTGTTGTTGACAATCAAGACATTATCCATTTCCCCAAGCGATATTTTGTTGCCGTTCACAGCCCACGAATTTCTCAGAAGAAGAGTTCGCTTGAAGACCAACGCAAGCAGATTCTCCAGCAGTTCTCTCGACGTCCTGCTGACCCCTTCAAACCCTTCAGTCCTTTCAGATAATCTTTTATCTCTCAGATATATTCTTTAGATCTTCCCTGTAACCCCTAATGCCTTCAGACATCAAGTTATCTTCAGACCAAAGAGTTTTGCCGAAATGCCTCCAGTCCCGTTTCACCCAGGAGATTCTCAGGTATGGTTTCTTCTTATAGCTGGCGAGCCTCCTTACGTAGTCTAATGGACTTTAAACGACCCTCTTTGATAGTCGACAGACTCTAAAATGTTCCCGATGACAGGTCCTTGGTTCAGACCCCTTGAGCCGCCTTGCGTCGCCATAGTCGTCAGGTTGTAATCTTCGATTGACCTAATGGCTATACTTTGACTTTCGCCTTGTCCAAGCCTTAGTCAAAGTGGGGGCTCTGTAGATACCTCATTTCTACACCTTCCGCCAACCACCCAGTGATGATTGGGCCGCATGTTTGGTACGCGGAACGATTTATGACAGTCCGTAAGTTTATCATCAAGTGATAGCTCAAACACTTGTGTCTACCCCTTGGTCGTCATCTACGTGCCGATACGGTCGTTTTGACAGTAATTAGAGTTCATTTGGAGTCCGAGTCAAAAACCGCTTCATTTTCTAAGAAACCGTTTAAAATGCCGAGTCGGAATGTTCTAGAATGTTCTAGATATTTATTCCTAAATTAAATTTTATATCTTTTGGTAAAATATATCCCATATATCATATTTTACGGAATAAGGAAGTAGAGATATACCGCAATTCCATAATAGAAACGCGGAAATCTTTCTTCCGTAGGAGGAAACCTCTGGGGAAATGACGCAGTAGGTGCTGCGCCTCATGGAAGGACCGCAGCAGCTGCTGCGCCTCTTCTCCAGCCCATTTTGGCTATTTACGGAATATTTCCGTGATTTCTTTCCAAAGTTTGTGTCATTCCAAAACTCTTCACATTTATTGGTATAAATAGAGACCTCCGGTCTCCATATTTTTCAAGCGAGTGTCCGCCCTTCTCTTCTCCCTTTGCATTCTAGACCTTGCTCTAAGCTTTTGACGCCTACGTGCTTGATCAATCGACCACGTAAGCTCAGATCATTCTGAGTACCAGTCACGTTGCATGACCGATGGCCGGACTCACTTGGAGGTTTAGTTTTCGGTACTTGTCGTTAGGAGCATCTAGACCAAAACAATATTTATAACTTCACAAACAACTCTACTATTAGTAAAGAGGCAAGTAAAGGTCGGATCCCAAGGGACGGGTATTGAAGTAAGATTTTCAATTGTAAGTAGCGGTGTCTAGGGGTGTCACAATTTGGGGTTGGAATAGAAGATCACTAAACTAAATAGCAATGAAAGTAAACAAGCAAGATGATTAAAAAGGGGTGTAAACAATTGATAAAAGGCACTAGGGTGTCATGGGGTCATAGGGGATTCATGGGAGATGATCATACAAACATATTCTCAAATTATAAGCAAGCAATTATTGTTGTGATGGATCGAGTTGGTTTATATCTTACAATCCTAAGAAAGTTTGGGTCCCGGAGCCGAATCGATTAGATTGTACAACACCTACAAGTCGACTTAATCTTCCCTACTCAACTATATGCATGGTCTAATGAGACTCGAGTTGGTTTATGTCTTACAAGTCTTATTGAAAAGGTAAGTGATGGGTAAAAAATGCAAGGATTCATAGGCTCGCATTTCATCAAACATAACATGTGCATAAGTTGAGATCACAACAAGCAAGCAAATAAACTATGAAAACATATTAAATTAAGCATGAATCATTCCCCATGTTGGTTTCCCCTAATTATCCATTAACCCTAGTTAAGGAAACTACTCACTCATTATCATGTTGAACATGCTAGCAAGGTTGTCAATCATACCAACAAAGTAAAACATGATGAATAAATGAAGATGATTAACAATAATTAAAAAAGGGATTAAGAGAATTATACCTACTAATGATTCTAATAATAAAGCAAAGAATAATAGAAGTACTTGATGATTGATTGGAAAGTTGTCAATCTCCCAATAATAACCCAAATAATCTTCAACTACCCAAAATGAAAGATGAACAAAAGAGAGATTAAGGAAATGAGATTTGTATTAAGACTTGATTAAAAGTTGATTACAAGATTAAAGAGAGATTAGAATGATATAAACTACACTAAAGATTGATAAGAAGAACATGCTTATCTAATTAGACTAATGGGGTATTTATAGTGGGGATTAGGTACACAAATTAGGGTTTACTAAGGGCTTAAATGACGATTAAGTCCTTGAGGAATCACTCCTCTCAGAAAAATATGCGAGTCTCCTTTTTGTCGGTCTTTCCGAGATATGCGCATCCTTCATAGAACAAGAAAAATGGAAAGTTGCGGTAACATAATCCAAGTGTCCAAGGCACGGGACGAGCGGATTGTGGCCTTGTTGGACGAGCGGATTCATTGGCTGGACGGGCGTATTGTGGCGTTTTTGGACGAGCGTGTGACACCCCTCGTTGAGGTAACTAAATGTGACTAGTAAATCGTGGCGGAAACACGATTTTTTTAAAACTTTTTGGGGCTTCTCATGAAGTCCAATGCGAGGCATCACCAACACGATACATAAGTTTAGTTAGTTAAATTTAAGTTTACAACACAAGTCTATTTATTGGGGAAAAGATATCCCACGAATTAACATAAATTCGAAAAGTAGGTGAGTCTATTATGTAATAACTAATAAGGTCCGAGGTAAGAACTCGCTAGCTCACACGGTCTTCCCCACTTAAGCTTCATCACCAACCTGTCATTCATAATAGATATGAAAGCCACAGTCAGTGGGGAGTAACTCAGGGTTCTCCCAGCCACAATATGTCAAAATACAAGTAATTAGGAATTTAATTAAACAAACAAGCATAAGAATAAATACTTACGGTAATAAGAAAATCATGACTAGTGGGCATAAGGAAATAGGAATGGTAAAGCACAATGAGAGAAGAATTATTAGGTCAAACTGTCACATATCAACTCGACTCAAATGTAAGACGATTACAAAGTATAGACTCAAACAAGACAGCCCTCTAGACTCCAACCTCTTGGTAGGATGACGATCATAATACGGTCCTAGTCTAAACCTGGCCAGACTCTCGGGATGGACGACACCCGATTCCACAAACGATACCAAATCTTATCCAAGACTCGAAATATGGTACACCTAACCGTGCCCGAAAGTCGAGTAACCTCAAACGGAACCTTGTCACCTAACCGTGACCCCCGGTCCGAAGAGGCGGAAGGAAAACTAGCCCAACTCGGAAACAATGGCACCTAACCGTGACCCAATGTCCAAGGGCAAACAAATAGGGAATGTCGAGTAGTCTCACAATGTAAAACGTCACACTCGGGTCCGAACAAGAACCATAACCATTTTGCATGTTCATAACATTAATGAGTCTTAAAGTAACTAATTATCGATAGGAAAGAAGATACATGCATAACTCAATCGTTATTAGAAGTCACAAGTGAAATAGAGCAAACAGGGGACTCCCAAATGGGTGGTACCGGCCGCCGGACCACCGGGCTGGGACAACAGAGCAAAAGTTGGAAATTAATAAAAACTTACACACTCCCACCGGTCAAGAGACCACATTTCAGTCCACCTACTGGGAATACGGCCAAATTTCAAAAACACATAAAACCTTCACAGCACTCTCACCCGGTCAAGAGACCGGCTCACGTCACCCTACTGGGAATACGCCCAAAACTCAAAATCACCTAAAACCTTCATGTACTCTCCCACCGGTCAAGAGACCACGCCAACACCTACTGGGAATACGCCCAAAACTCAAAATCACCTAAAACCTTCAGTACTCCCACCGGTCAAGAGACCGGCCACGGCCACCCTACTGGGACTACAGCTTACTAAAATATGTCCAAAACTTACAGAATCTCCCAGGTAGGTCGAGACCGAAGCCGCCGATCGGCCACCTACTGGGACTACAAACACACGGGTTCAATGCAAAACACTTCCAAATCATTTGAAATCAACAAAAATCGTTTCCCATCAATTGTTTACGTATCCTAGCATGATTCTAACTCGGAAAAACAACATATTTAGGCATGTGAATGGGTAATTTCGGATTCAAGAGATGTAGCATGAGATTTTCCACCAAACATATGAGAGTTTCAAACAAGCATGATATTTAACATCCAAATTAGCACTAATCATGAAAGATACAACTTTTAACATTCATATGAGATTATAACTATATAAAACCACACAATTTTAACATAAAAGTCGAGTAACGCATCACCGTTACCTTTTTGCACTTCAATCTTCTAAAGACTCGTCAATGATGTAGCTATCCTCCTCCGGGTTGTCTAAATTCTCCCCTAAACACAAAAATATAGATATTAAGTCAAGAATCCACATCCTTGAAAGATGAGGATTTCGAAAAAGAGTAAAAGATGGCAACTTGCTTACTTAGAAACAAGGGAAATGAGAAAAGGAAGAGAATGGCGCGAAAAAGAACGAGATTGGTGAAGAATTGAGTGAATTATGGTGATTTTAGGGTTGAGAGCAAGGGTTTAACAATGGTGGAGTGGTTGTTGGGGAAATTTCAGAAATTAGAATGAGGGAGATGAAGTTGTGAGGGTTTAGTTGGGGGTTAGTGTAGAGGAAAGAGGAGGGAAAAGACCCATGAGCCCAGTTAAGCCCAATAACTCAAAATGAGTCGGTATCCACTAGAATTTTCGTCCCAAGTCTACTATAACTCGAGACGGAGAATAATATTATTAAAATCTACACTATTATTACCGTTACGATATTTTATGAAAATAAGCTTTAAATAATAATTATTTAATAAAAATTACTTAAAAGTTTATTTAAAAATATTAAGAAAGTGCGGGGTGTTACAATCACCCCACCTTTTAAAAAGTTTCGCCCTCGAAACTTGAAACGAAAAGGTATTACCTTAAGAAAACAAACTAGGTACTTGACACGCATGGAAGCTTCCGGCTCCCAAGTCTCTTCTTCTACATCACCACACTTCCACAAAACCTTCACCAAGGGCACCACTTTGCTCCTTAGCCTCTTCTCCTTCTTATCCAAGATACGGATCGGTCTCTCCTCGAAACAAAGACTAGGCTCAAGCTCGGGAATCTCATTTTGCAACACATGACTAGGGTCGCTAATGTATTTCCTAAGTTGAGAAACATGAAAGACATCATGAACTTTACCCAAACTCGGGGGCAACTCCAACTTATAAGCCACGGCACCAATCCTCTCTACCACTTCATAAGGTCCAATGTACTTTGGACTCAACTTCCCTTTGACTCCAAATCTCTTTACTCCTTTCATCAGGGACACTTTCAAGAATACTTTATCTCCAACTTCAAACTCCAAGGGTCGACGGCGAACATCGGCATAAGACTTCTGTCGATCTTGGGCGGCTTTCATTCTTTCACGGATGAGCTTCACTTGATCAATCGTCTCGGCTAACTTGTCGGGTCCTAGGTCACGAACATCACTTGCTTAATCCCAACAAATCGGACTTCGGCATTTCCTTCCATAAAGGGCTTCATAAGGGGCCATCTTGATAGAAGCATGATAACTATTGTTGTAAGAAAATTCCACCAAAGGTAAGCTCTTCTCCCAACTAGAATGAAAAATCAAGGGCACAAGCACGCAACAAGTCTTCTAGAGTTTGAATTGTCCTCTCGGATTGTCCATCGGTAGCGGCATGAAAAGCGGTACTCATCAACAACTTACTACCCATAGCATCTTGTAAAGCTTTCCAAAATCTTGAACAAAACCTCGGGTCGCGATCCGAAATGATCTCCTTAGGAACACCATGGTAACGAACGATCTCATCAACATAAGCACTAGCAAGACGGTCTAGACTCCAAGTCTCTTTGATAGGAATGAACCTAGCACACTTGGTTAACCTATCTACCACAACCCAAACGGCGTCCTTTCCACCAACGGTCTTAGGCAAAGCCATCACAAAATCCATGGAAATGGACTCCCACTTCCATAAAGGAACATCCAATGGTTGTAGCAAACCACCGGGTCTCTTATGCTCAATCTTCACTTATTGACAAGTAAGACACCTTCCAACATATGACACAATGTCATTCTTCATGTTAGGCCACCAAAACTGAAGCTTCAAATCCTTATACATCTTGTCCCCTCCGGGGTGAATTGAATAAGGTGATAGATGAGCTTCATCTAGAACTCTCTTCCTCAAGTCAACGGCATCGGGCACATACATGCGTCCTCGGTAACGGAGGTAACCTCTAGCATCAATCTCACAATCCTTTGCTTTCCCTTCAAGAAGCTTGGCTTGAAAATTTTTAAATGTAGCATCGTCCACAAGGCTATCTAGAATCTCACGGTGAAGAACGGGCTCGGCAACCATAGCACCAAGATAATCAAAACCACTCTCTACAAGTTGCAAACTTAACTTACGAAACTCAGCACAAAGGTCATCGGGGAGCACACGAATAGCACTCAAGGGATGAGTAGACTTCCTACTAAGGGCATCGGCAACCACATTTGCCTTTCCTTCATGATACAACAACTCCATGTCGTAATCATTCACCAATTCCAACCATCGTCGTTGTCTCATATTCAAATCCTTTTGGGTGAAGATGTACCTCAAACTCTTATGGTCGGTGTAGATACGGCAATGGACTCCAATGAGGTAGTGTCTTCACATCTTCAAAGCATGAACGATGGCGGCTAATTCCAAATCATGAGTGGGATAGTTCACCTCATGAACCCTCAATTGTCGCGAAGCATAGGCAACAACTCTTCTATTTTGCATGAGAACACAACCCAAACCCATCTTAGAAGCATCACAAAACACATCAAAATCAACTCCATCCTCGGGCAAGGTCAACACGGGGGCGGTAGTCAACCTCTTCTTCAACTCTTGGAATGCACTTTCACAAGCTTCGGTCCACACAAACTTGGTCTCTTTCTTCAAAAGTTGAGTCATGGGTCTAGCAAGCTTGGAAAAATCTTTCACAAAGCGATGGTAGTAACCCGCCAAACCCAAGAAACTACGGATTTCACCAACATCGGTTGGACTCTTCCACTCGATCACGGCTTCAATCTTCGAAGGATCTACCATGACACCATCCTTAGATATCACATGGCCTAGGAAAGACACCTTAGACAACCAAAATTCGTATTTGGAGAATTTGGCAAACCACTTTTGACGACGGAGGATCTCCAAAATGATACGAAGGTGATCGGCATGCTCTTCTTCGGACTTGGAAAAGATGAGGATATCGTCAATGAAAACCACAACACACTTGTCTAAGAACTCTCTAAAGGTCCGGTTCATTTGGTCCATGAAGATAGAAGGGGCATTGGTTAAACCAAAGGGCATCACCTTAAACTCGAAATGTCCATATCTCGTGCTAAAGGCGGTCTTAGGGATATCGGACTCACGAACGGGAATTTGGTGATAACCGGATCTCAAATCAATCTTGGAGAAAGTAGAAGCACCTTTGAGTTGATCAAACAAATCTTCAATCCTTGGTAGAGGATACGTGTTCTTGATGGTAACACGGTTAAGCTCACGGTAGTCAACGCAAAGTCTCATAGATCCATCTTTCTTCTTCACAAAGAGAACGGGAGCACCCCAAGGCGAGGCACTAGGTCTAATGAATCCTTTCTCAATCATCTCATCAAGTTGCTTTCTCAACTCCTTCAACTCGGTTGGCGCCATACGGTACGGGGCTTTAGCAATCGGACCGGTTCCGGGTACAAGGTCGATAGAGAACTCAACATCTCGCTCGGGAGGAATTCCGGGCAACTCTTCGGGAAAGACATCGGCGAACTCACAAACCACGGGCACTTCTTCGATCTTTGGTAAGGAAGGGGAGGTCGAAGTCACCACACAAAGAAAGATTTGGTAACCTTTCCTCCTCATACTCATCAACTTCAAAGCGGAAATCAACTTCACACCTTCTTGGGAACGGACTCCTCTATAGGACACACGAGTGCCTAACGGACTCTTGAGGCGAATCTTTTGGTCTCTACACTCGAATCTTGCATCATACTTTGACAACCAATCCATACCCAGAATTACATCGAATTCCTCAAGGGGAAAACGAAGTAGGTTAGCGGGAATAAGGTTCCCGAAATAGAGATAGGAATGTCGAGAGAAAGTGAGGGAACAAGAGAACATCTCTCCTAAGGTAAGGATATAGAAGTTTCCTCACTAGGAATAGGTTCAATGGCTAGCTTTTCGGAGAATTTGGAAGATATAAAAGATAAAGATGCGCCGGTATCAAATAAAATGAGGCAAGGTTGATCAAAAATTGAGAACATACCCGTGATGATATCGGGATGAGCGGCGGCTTCGGCTCGACTCATGACAAAGATGGTTCCTCTTGGCCTAGCATTTGGAGTAGGAGCATTCTTCTTCTCGGGGCAATCGGCAACACGATGTCCGGGCTTCTTACAATGAAAGCAAGTCAAGGGCTTGCCATAACATCCAACTCCGGGGTGTAGAGCTTGTCTACAATGGTAGCACTTACGGTCCTTCTCAAGTTCATTGGTTGGTGTGGGAACTTGTCCTCTAGATTCTTGAACTCTTGGTCCTTGTCCTCCATGGTCTTGCATCCTTGGCACAAACCTCCTCTTGTTGGCATAGTTGGAAGTAGAAGGCACAAATGGTCTCTTGCCATGAAAGTTAGAACGATAAGAATGAGAAGAGGAGTGGGTTTTAGAATCCTCCTCAATGGCCTTCAGAGAGCTTTCGGCCCAAATAGCATCATCATAGACTTCCACAAAGGTAGTTGAGCTTCTTCTCACCATGCTTTCCACCTTAGGATTCAACTTGTTCTTGTAGAAGTAGACACGATCCTCTTCATCTTTCACGAACTTGGAGGCATAATGAGCAAGTTCATTAAACTTGTCGGTGTAGGCTTGAATTGATAGCTTCCCTTGCTTGAATTCCATGAATTCCTTCAATCTTTGTTGCTTGAGCTCCTTAGGGTAGAAGCGGGTTTCCACAAGTGACTTGAAGCGGCTCCAATCAAAGTTGGGGTCTTGAGTAGCGGTAGGACCGGTCAAAGTCCACCACCTATCGGCTTCCTTCACAAGAAAGTGAGAGGCTAATCTCACCTTGTCCTCCTCTCGGGCATCAAAGAGAGAGAAGTTCTTCTCCATATCACGAAACCACTCCGAGAGAGCAACGGGATCCACTTCACCACCATAGGTCCTAGCCTTGTTCCTTGCTAGTTGACTTGCAATCCAAGCATAACTTCCTTGACGGTTAGCTTCGGGTGCAGGGGGAGCGGGTTGAGCATTTTGTTGATTAGCAAGTACTTGAGTGAGGGCTTGCATGATAGCATTTTCCACATTGGTCGCTCGTACCATCTTTTCGCACAAGAGCAAACAAGTTAGAACCTATCACAAAACATACACAAAAAGGCTACCAACTTAGGTCCTTAATTCTACCCATCTCTCATTCATTATTCAAGGTCAAGTAAGAATTTTAAGTTGGGGTACACGTGTGTGCGAGCAATATATGCTCTGATACCAACTGTGACACCCCTCGTTGAGGTAACTAAATGTGACTAGTAAATCGTGGCGGAAACACGATTTTTTTAAAACTTTTTGGGGCTTCTCATGAAGTCCAACGCGAGGCATCACCAACACGATACATAAGTTTAGTTAGTTAAATTTAAGTTTACAACACAAGTCTATTTATTGGGGAAAAGATATCTCACGAATTAACATAAATTCGAAAAGTAGGTGAGTCTATTATGTAATAACTAATAAGGTCCGAGGTAAGAACTCGCTAGCTCACACGGTCTTCCCCACTTAAGCTTCATCACCAACCTGTCATTCATAATAGATATGAAAGCCACAGTCAGTGGGGAGTAACTCAGGGTTCTCCCAGCCACAATATGTCAAAATACAAGTAATTAGGAATTTAATTAAACAAACAAGCATAAGAATAAATACTTACGGTAATAAGAAAATCATGACTAGTGGGCATAAGGAAATAGGAATGGTAAAGCACAATGAGAGAAGAATTATTAGGTCAAACTGTCACATATCAACTCGACTCAAATGTAAGACGATTACAAAGTATAGACTCAAACAAGACAGCCCTCTAGACTCCAACCTCTTGGTAGGACGACGATCATAATACGGTCCTAGTCTAAACCTGGCCAGACTCTCGGGATGGACGACACCCGATTCGACAAACGATACCAAATCGTATCCAAGACTCGAAATATGGTACACCTAACCGTGCCCGAAAGTCGAGTAACCTCAAACGGAACCTTGTCACCTAACCGTGACCTCCGGTCCGAAGAGGCGGAAGGAAAACTAGCCCAACTCGGAAACAATGGCACCTAACCGTGACCAAATGTCCGAGGGCAAACAAATAGGGAATGTCGAGTAGTCTCACAATGTAAAACGTCACACTCGGGTCCGAACAAGAACCATAACCATTTTGCATTTTCATAACATTAATGAGTCTTAAAGTAACTAATTATCGATAGGAAAGAAGATACATGCATAACTCAATCATTATTAGAAGTCACAAGTGAAATAGAGCAAACAGGGGACTCCCAGCCGGGTGGTGTACCGGCCGCCGGGCCACCGGCTGGGACAACAGGCAAAAGTTGGAAATTAATAAAAACTTACAGTGCACTCCCAGTAGGTCAAGAGACTGCTTGGCCCACCTACTGGGAATACGGCCAAATTTCAAAAACACATAAAACCTTCATGACTCCCACCGGTCAAGAGACCATTGCCGGCACCCTACTGGAATACGCCCAAAACTCAAAATCACCTAAAACCTTCAGTGTACTCCCAGCCAGGTCATGGAAGAGACCGTCCGGCACCCACCCTACTGGGAATACGCCCAAAACTCAAAATCACCTAAAACCTTCAGATGTACTCCCGGTCACCCGGTCACTGGGACTGGGACTCTGCTTACTAAAATATGTCCAAAACTTACAGAATCTCCCACCGGTCAAGAGACCGAGACTGCATCCACCTACTGACTACAAACACACGGGTTCAATGCAAAACACTTCCAAATCATTTGAAATCAACAAAAATCGTTTCCCATCAATTGTTTACGTATCCTAGCATGATTCTAACTCGGAAAAACAACATATTTAGGCATGTGAATGGGTAATTTCGGATTCAAGAGATGTAGCATGAGATTTTCCACCAAACATATGAGAGTTTCAAACAAGCATGATATTTAACATCCAAATTAGCACTAATCATGAAAGATACAACTTTTAACATTCATATGAGATTATAACTATATAAAACCACACAATTTTAACATAAAAGTCGAGTAACCCATCACCGTTACCTTTTTGCACTTCAATCTTCTAAAGACTCGTCAATGATGTAGCTATCCTCCTCTGGGTTGTCCAAATTCTCCCCTAAACACAAAAATAAAGATATTAAGTCAAGAATCCACATCCTTGAAAGATGAGGATTTCGAAAAAGAGGAAAAGATGGCAACTTTCTTACTTAGAAACAAGGGAAATGAGAAAAGGAAGAGAATGGCGCGAAAAAGAACGAGATTGGTGAAGAATTGAGTGAATTATGGTGATTTTAGGGTTGAGAGCAAGGGTTTAACAATGGTGGAGTGGTTGTTGGGGAAATTTCAGAAATTAGAATGAGGGAGATGAAGTTGTGAGGGTTTAGTTAGGGGTTAGTGTAGAGGAAAGAGGAGGGAAAAGACCCATGAGCCAAGTTAAGCCCAATAACTCAAAATGAGTCGGTATCCACTAGAATTTTCGTCCCAAGTCTACTATAACTCGAGACGGAGAATAATATTATTAAAATCTACACTATTATTACTGTTACGATATTTTATGAAAATAAGCTTTAAATAATAATTATTTAATAAAAATTACTTAAAAGTTTATTTAAAAATATTAAGAAAGTGCGGGGTGTTACAGAGCGTCCCTCTGGCAAAGACGCTCGGATTTCTGGTCCTGGACGAGCATCCCGAGGGCAATCCGCTCGGATTCTGAGTCAGCTTCTTCCTTTCTTCTTTTCTTCCTCCTTCTTCCAACAATCCTTGGGGATTTTGTCGGAGATGCAAGGATCTTTTCTCGTCATTGTCCAACTACTATAATATGTACAAAGGCCTTCTAGTCTTGTCTTCTCTTTGATGCTTGGTCATTGAATTCAATCAATTTAGCTCTATTTTGCCATGAAAATGCAAGGTTTGCACTCCTTTCCTACCAAGGGGACAAAACCTCAAAGAATATGCAAAACAAAGGACTAAAGACAATAAATGACCTAAATATGGACTAAAAAGCATGGGAACAAGGCTAATTCGGGGACTAAATACGCTCAAATAATAGTCACATCAAATATCCCCAACCCAAACCTTTGCTCGTCCCGAGTAAAGAGGTTACAAAGACTAGGACCGTTATTTAAACTAACCTAATAGCATAGCCGATATGAGACAATTAGCGGGTCTCACTCCGCCCCTTCAACTCACAACAAGACAACCGTGAGGTAGGATGCCTTCTTGCAAGGCAATGAGGGTCTTGCCAAAATGGCGACACATCCAAGCATTAAAACACACAAAATCAAGTAATGGATGCATCTACAAAAGAATAGCCACTTTCCTCGTCTAAGTGGCGGAAATTATCTACTAGGGAAGCAATTCAAGGGTACACACTCCTTCATAGATGCAATTTCTTCAAACTACTAAGCCGAGAAGGATACCAATAAATCACCTCCAAATTGTGTCAAGCTAGGGTACCTTTGTCCTCAATCGTTAAATGCTTTTGTCAAGAGTAGACTCCCTATGGTGTTAGAAACACTGGAGGATCGCGGAATTCCCATTCTTGCCTAGACAAGAAGAAGGGTCGTCCCCTCTCTACCATGCACAAAAATGGATACGATGGATAAAGGGATCGATAGTATTTGAGTTTTATTTGGGAGTTTGCTTTTGTTGTTGTTTTTCCCCCCAATTTCTTATGGCATATAACATTTGAGAACATTTCTTTTTGCCATTTCTTTTGATTTTTGGCAATTCAATACTTGACAACTTTTCAACTTTTTGCATTTTCTTTTGAACATTTTCAAAGTCACCCCATATGTAGTGAAGGTGCCTTATATTTGAAGCATAGGAGTTTTCATTTTTGTTACTCCTCTTTTCTTTTGATGCATTTTGCAAACTTTTTTTCACTTTTCATTTCATTTCTTGAACTCAAATTTGAACAATTTTTGTGCCTATTCCCTTTGATGACAAAATGTATGGTAGAACATGGATGAATGATGGTTGCATGGTTTCAAGGGTCACCTTGGAATAAACGGTAGCCAAGGAGTTATCACACCACAAGGTACTCTTGACTAGGCCTTAAGCCATGGGTCAAAGGATACTAGCATGACACATCCTAGGGTGTTTTACAAGTATTCTAACAAGCAAAGTCTTAAGAAGAAAGAGCATCTACTAGGGCCTATATACACTTGTCAAACTTCCCACGTAGATGGTTTCACAAAATTTTTCTAACATGCAACTACATGTCATGATGCAACTAACATATATACATCCTAATGCATATGATTCTACCAACTAATATGCCAAATAATCTAAATGCAAGTCCTAAATTCACATTGTTTTTACCGCATCAATCAAAATAAAGCCACATAGTCATTAACATAGAGAGGAAAAATGAGATTGGAAAGATCATACTATGCGGTCTTCAATATCCTCATGTCTCGGATGTGGCGTAGTCGATCAATGTGAACAAGGATAGACAAACATAATATATACAAACAATATATACAAGACTACACTACAAAGGAAATGAACTTGTTTTTGGATTTTCAATTTTTTCAATTTTTTTTTTTTGATTTTTTTTTAGATTTTTTGATTTTTTTGGATTTTTGAATAAAAGTCAAGTTAGAATTTCCCATCCTCACATTAATATGGGCATTGTCCTCAATGGCCAATATGATAGGAAATTATGCAAAGATGATGCATGATTTCTAAACTAAATGCAAGCTATACTAGGCTACACTACATGATGCATGGGTTTTTGTTTATGGCGAAGAGTGTAATTTAGATTACCTCCCATTGCGTATGCATGTACTTCCCCAAACCAAGATAGACATTATTTCTAATGTCTTAAATTTCGGGGCAGTTCATGCACACGAAATGCTATGCATGAACTATATATTGTCATTTTGGATTTTTCAAGTGGGAACAATAAAAAGAACACCTTAATGGAGCCAAGGTGTTAGTCCTCCGTGTTGCTAGGACTCTCCAAACTATGATCAAGATAAAATAAAGAAAACAAAAAGAAGTAGACAAACCTCAAGAGTGTAGGAGCCTCCAAAATTTGCTAATCCTCCATCATATCGTCATTGTCATCATTTTCCTCCATGGAAGTGGAATCATATCCACTCTCATCTTCACTTCCTTGATCTTGCTCACTTTCTTCATCATCTTCATTAGCCTCTTCTTCTTCATCTACCTCTTCATCAACACCCTCATCATCAACAACCTCATCATCGACATTCTCATCTTCACCCGGTCTTTCACCACTAGATGTGCTTGGAAAGAAAACTTCCCTATCTGCCCAACTAGGCAAAGGACATGATGGATCAAGTAGTCCTTGCCTAGCTAAATGAAGGAGGGGTGGATATTGGGCCAAGTATGCATCTACTCGATCATTATAAGCTTGTTTATGCGTTTCTCTCATGAGTAGGGTCATGTAATCATTTCCCACTTCAACATCTTTGGGTTTGAACTCTTGATATTTTAATGGGTAGGGTGGTGTGACAATGGATGAGGAGGGCTCTTCAATCTCGCCCCTTTGTTGACGGATGATGTACTCGGCGTCCTTGGAGAGTGGAAGAAGGTAGTTTGTTCGGTGGGCACTCAATCGGCAAATTTTGGAAGGCAAAGTGAAAGATCTAGCATCATTGGTTAGCCACCCATAGTTGGTGTCAAGAGAATTATGCTTGACCCACTTATACTTGTTAATCATGGCGTCCATATCAGTGAGATGACCCCCTTTGATCGCCACATAGGTGTTATCCTTGTTGAAATTTGGATCAAAGTGCTTGGCCAAGAGAGTAACTTGACCTCCATTTACAATATGAGCGGTGTCTTCCTTACCACAATCGACATTAAGCCATCTTTCCATCAAAAGCCTTAGAGCATTGTAGGGCTTAGTGAATTCCCTTCCTACATTCAAGGCCGACTCAAGTAGAACACAATCGAGCTTGGTAAAATTATTAGTGCCTTTTCTTTCTATTATAGTATTCCCGATGACCTTGTGCCACACTCTAATGCCCGGATGGTGGACTAATAGAGAGCGACAAGCATGAAAGCTCACAAATTTCTTCCCGGAAATTGCCTCCCAAAGAGGAGCGGGGTCATACTTTTCAGGCATCTTGTGATAATATGGTGTATCACTAAGGCCTAATATCTTACTCAAAATATCAAAGGTGATGCGCCTATTCACATTTGCAAGGCAAAACTCGATGTATTCTCTAGTCTCTACCTTAGTCACTTTCAATGAGCTTATGAATTCTAAGGTAAGGGAGGGGTATGTCAATTCTCTTATGGTAAACAATTTACCCAATCCCATGGCTTCAAAGAAGGCTTTTGTTTGTTCAAGCACACCCAATTTGTTCAAGGCATCTTCACAAATGAATTTGGTGGGCAAAGTGGCTTTCTTAGCATACTTGGCAAATGTTGTTAGAAATCTATATCTCATTACTAAACATATTCTTATATATGTTCGAAATAATTTAGTCATAAAATTAATAACAAATCTTATGCATGCAAACTAAAATAGATAAGTGAAGAAATCGTTTTCTCACCATATGTTTTTTTTCGGATTATAAGGGCACCAACAAGATCTCCTTCTTGTTAGTTCTTGAGCATTCCAAATAATGGATGAATAAAGATTCAAGTATAGAATCTCTCCCAAAAGCATATACCCAAAGGAAAACTCATAATAACTAATATTATTTTGATCTAGTAATAATATTAGTCATACTTAAATTTGACACAAAATGTTATTTTTGCTCTTGAAATTTCGGTTCAAGAAGGAGGATTTTTGGAGATTTTAACTCTCTAATTTTACATAAGATGTAGAGAGTATTTTCTATTTTCTTACACTAGAAAAATATTGTCAAAATGTGAATGAATAATATTAGAGGAAAAACCCTCTATGATGCTCTTGAAAACCGGTTGGGAGGGTGGAGGAGAGCCAATGCATGGGCTCATTTTCTTCCCAAGAAAAATAGACTTACATGGCTACAAATAGGTGTGCAATCATTTTGTTTTCCACTCAAACAATTAACACAATTTAAAACATAATACTCCCTCCACCATTTCGGTACTTATTAACATAAAATGGATGGTCCATTTTATTTTGTCATTTGTCAATTGTGACATATGTGACATGTTACTAGACATGTGAAATTGTAATGTATTTTTAACATGTTAAAAATCAACGTATTAATAAAAATACGTCATGTACAAAATTGACTTAGTAATTCATAATTACTTGTACCAAAACGGTTTACCCATTATAAATCACAACGTCTTGTATTTATAATAAATCATTCATTCAGTTTCAATTGTTTCGTAAACAATAATTTTATCTAAGTAATAAAACAATTCAATTACTTAGACCGTATCTAATATAATCGAATTGCAATAAGACACGTTAATTTTACTCACAAAATCATCCGTCAATTTTTAAGCAATTTAATTAACTCGTATCGGCATACGATTAATTAAATAATCAATTAGGAGTATTTCCATATAGGTATGACCTAAGGGGATCAACTGATCACCACCGTCGCACGACAGTAATGTCAAACTCTAGTCAGCCAATCATTACCGATATGTGTGGACCAGTTGACTGTAAAATATTACATCCCACATGTATTCTTAAAATGAGACTTAAACATGTGATCATCATGATCGACATTTGTGATCGCATTATTGTCGGAGGACACATATTCCAACAATCTCCCACTTGTCCTCGACAAGTGTGCGTCACCAATTCTCTTATCCTATTACTATCTCCCACTCAATGCAAGGTGTCTTTCAGGTCGTACTTGCAAGTGATCATATCGAGAGTGGTTTGGCCCTGAGATATTGTTTTAACCCTGACAAGGGGGTGGACAATTCCTATCACACTTATTCCCTTCGACTAGCCACAGCCATCATAACCCAAAATATGCCCATTTGACCCCATTTACGAAGGTCGTAGTAACACAAATCAAGGTTAATCTGAAACTGTGCCACCTTAGGCGAACAGTCTTTAGTCAAAAGAATCGACTCACTAGAATACTATAGTAGCTCTCGCCACGACCAGGCTATATAAATTTGCCAGAACTCTATAAGCGGTCATAAGGCCTGACAAAATGATCCTAACAGTCTGCCTATGTGATCGACTAGTCGTCTCACATGACTCTATGGAACTTGAACTTGTCATCAATCGCATCACACTCTAGTCACTTCGAGACGTCACCTCATACAAGTGACTATGGGCGAATACTATGTTAATCCGTGTTCACTTTAACGGGGTTCAATTGTCTCTACAACCCGTTTGGATATAACAAAGTATAAAAGGAGTTTTCAGATTCAAGAACTCGAACGATAAATGTGATTATCATATGAGTAGTCAATACTTGATTACTACTTCATATTCTATAATCCAGCTTGATCTTGAATGTAGTTGTTCATCTCAATTCAATTGAAATGACATGACTCATCATGTTAAGCCTATGAGAACGCTTTGGTTAGTAGGTTTTATCAACTTCTTGTACCTTACTCAACCTTACTACATACTCGTTTTCCTTTGTAATGTATACATTTGCATTACAAAAACTTTCTGAGTACGTGTCGAGATCCAATCAAGACATAGGCTTTCATGCCTTAAAATAGCTCCCAATGTTTTCACAGTGTGCGGGACTCATCCCTCTTGCACATCCCATGATTGCAAGTGTACTCAATTTCCGTTGTAAATATTTCTCATTGTTCTTTATTGCCTAGAACGATTCTAGAAAATCTATTTCTTAAATACCATAGCCATAATGGTATCTTAACCATCCTAATGTGTTTTGATTGTGGTTTTGTCCGAAACCATGCCCAATCTCAATTGTCAATTGTCACTTGTGTAACACCCTTACACAAAATTGCCTCAAAAACACTTTGCATTACATCCTTAATGCTTCTGCAAGCACTTAAGGGTAATCTTTATGGCTTACTTGGTAATGATTACTTCAATTCGATTTGAAACAATTCATCATACTCAAATTATATAAAGTGTTATACATCATTTCCTATTTAATTGATTCGGCAGCGGAAGCAAATGGAATCAATCAAATATGTTCAACTTCATTGAACTAGTCATGAATCTTATCAACATAAGACTTCTTATTTGACGCTAATATCATGTGGATTTATCTACATAAATCTGGATATTACAGATGTATTATATTACTCCAAAAGTCTTAAATCATTCCAAATGATCAATATGTCATCCACATATAAGACTAATTAAAATTTCCGTAACTCCCACTAAACTTCATGTATAAACAGAACTTCTCGACTTATCGGGAAAATTTTTATACCATGATCAAATCATTGATTCCAACTCATTGATGTCCTACTCAAGACCCTCTCTTAAGTTTCACATTATCTTAGGATTGCAAGAATCTACAAAACTCAATACATGTATTGAATACATTCCTTCTAATTGAAGAAGTGGGTTTTAGATTCACTTGCTATATGTATATCATCATAATGAAACACAATCCCTAAGAAGATCAAAATAGACTTAAGCATTTCAACTAGTGCAAAACCCTTGCCACCAATCAAGCTTTGATATCTAACTTTATTAGTGCAAAACCCTTTGTCACTAATCAAGCTTTTTATTTCGGATTTTCATGGCTCTAAGCCTTGTATTGAGTTGTGACTTAAACACTCTGATGTAAGTCATACGTTCATTACTTTCCAGAAGTAATCAATTTGAATCAAACAATTTCTTTGTAAGTTGTAAGCTCTTTACTTTCTTAAAAGTAACATGAATTCATCATCTTCAACAATGATGACTTTAACCTCCTAGGTTTTGAAGAAACAACGTCTTACACAAAACGTCTCATGTAGCCAAGAAAGACCAGTTTCTTGCGACATAACATTCTTTGTGGCTCTTGAATAATTTCTCCCACTCTGTCTTCTAGAAATAAACTTGTATTTTTGAAAGACAGCTTCACGAGCCACATACCCGTTGTACTCGTGATTATAATAAGGAAAAATGAGCATTTGTTTCTTTTGAAAACTTACAACCATGGTACCCTACCATTTCATATCTCATATGATTCGTTTTATATTTAGTGGAAAAATAATTTAGACAAAATGATAAAATCCCCAAAAGGATCAAGTAACTCAAAGTAACTTGATCGAAGACCAAACCATATCGAATAGCGTTTGATTTCTTTATCCAACCACACATTATCCCATAATGTGTGCTAAGAGAGAATAATTTGTGATACTATGTCACATTTCATTTGGCTTGCATCAAGGTCTTCACTTGATAATCCCATCACGACTAAATCGTGATTCCTTGAACTCTTTGAACTTCTTCAAAGATTTCTCTATTTACCTTATTAAGTGAACACATTAGCGTCAACTTAAATCGTTGGTAAAAGAAAATGATTAACCTATTTTGGATCAATGATTTACAACCTCGAACTCCTTTTCAACCAAAAGGCACGAGACATCTTGCTTTGAATACAAGATACTCATATACCATAAGATCTAATGGTTTCAAGAGTACTCGATAACTCTTTGCGTTCATCATTCCAGAATCTAAGGTTTAATCTTGGGTTACCAATTTGAGTCTTGCATCATCTACATGATATATCGTTCTAGTTTGGTTTAGAATATATTCACCTTGATAATGGGCTAGCCATACATCAAATCGTGGTGTATAGGGTCACAAAAGTGAAACCTCTTTTGTATCTTAACAAGTTTATATTCTTATTTAGAGTTTATGCACTTAATAGTCACAATTAAGTACAACTCTAAACCCAAAACTAGATTGAGTACACAATGACTCTACCTCTCAACATCATTGTTGCTAGTCGTCATATTCTAATCCTCCTATGTATCAAGTACAATGATGAAAACCACCACCGGTTTCTAATATTGACGAAGTAGTACTAGCAAAATTTATGTCAATCAAATAAACATTTAAAGAAGAAGGTCCGATTAGATGTCCCACAACTAACTTGTTGATTCTTCAATAATTTGGGGTAGTTTCCTTTCTAGCGTCCAACAATTAAGACAATGGAAACTTTATCGGTCGGGATTGATAGGTTTAGTATTGTTATTCTCAATAACGTTACTTTTAACATTACCTTGTATCAATTCCATTCTAATTTTACTTCTTTAAAACCTTATCCTTTTCTTAACGGTTTAAGAGAATGCTCCCACTCATTTCAATGAGTCTTTGCTTTGAGAAGCAAAATTATATTCATGAAGACTACTCTTCATTTGTTTGTTTAGTCTTAAAACTTTCATTGAAGTGGTTGCGGTATTTTGGTCTATTACGATTTCCGACAAATCTAATTACCAAAACAATTTATCGCTTCAAGGTACTTAATTCAATTAAGTATATGAAAAACAATCCATTGTAAGTAGATGTGTTAGTCAAGAATCAAAAACCTGTTTGATAATGAATAACTTTTATCTATATTCTTCACAAGAGATCCTTATCAATGGTTCATATGAGGTTTTAGAAGAAAATTCATATTTGTCTTTAGTTACGATGTTTTAATGGAGATTTGAATTAAAAACGAAATGATATCGCATATGAATTGTGGTAAAGAATTAGAATAATATGATAACAGAATAGTGGAAAACTTAACATTTATCGTTTTATTAATACTTGTAAATAACAAGTATAGCATTTACATAGTGACCTCTACCCAACTATGATAAATGATTCCGAGATCCAAATTCATATTAACTTAGGCACGGGGTTGTAATACTCCGTATTTATAAGTCTTGGGGTACTCTATCGAGTAGCCCTTACTCTGTCGAGTAAGGGTAGGTTGCGAGATAAAATAGTTTCTGACCTGTTGGGTACTCGATCGAGTAGCTGGGGTACTCGATCGAGTAAGGGGGTACTCGATCGAGTACCTTGGGTACTCGATCGAGTGTCCGGTTTTACGGGGAGTTTTCTCGGGTTTTGTTAATTATGCGATTAAGGTATTTAAACATATTCGTCATTGTTTTAATTCACTTTTACAAAACCTAAAACCCTGTTTAAGAGAGAAAGCAACCAGTTCATCTTCCTAATCGCATCCTTAGCAATTCCCGGAGTTCAGGCGGTCAGTTCTTGTGGTTATCCGTATCGTTGAGTTCCCTGCGTCGAGGGTAAGCTTTTAATATAATTTTTATAATGTTTTGTTAAGATTGGTTAAACCCTAATTTAGGAATTGGGGGTTTTGGTGTGTAGTTTGTGATGTGTAGTCTTTATGTGTTTGTATGATAGGAGGAGAATTCGTAGAGGAGCCGTTTTGATACAAATTGTAGATACCGTCTGCGTGTTGTGCTTTCCAGGTAGGATTTCCTACTCAGTATTAGTCCCATAATGGGATATTGGTGATGTGCTGTAGTTAGTTGTTTGATATGATGATTGTGATTGTGATTGTGATTGTGATTGGTGGTCTATGGCTCTCGAGATGCGTTCTCGGCTGAGTGGGGTCACTTGCGGGAGTGACTTCACGCCCTAGTTTCGCCCTTCGTGGAACCCGCCACGGGAGGGGATGTGCACATTAATGGGACAGGGTTATCGCTCGTATGATGAGCGGGGCTTAGGTGGGAACGGCTGCGGTCCCCCATCGCGGTAGTCCAAAGGGGACGGTCGGTATTGAGACGATGGGAGTTGGTGGTGTGTGTGTGTGTGTGTGTGTGACAAAGGCACTGTCTGTTTATCTTATTGTTGATATATATTGAATTGTGTGATTAGTACTTGACCCCGTTTAAATGTTTTAAAAACTGTGGTGATCCATTCGGGGTGGTGAGCGATATTGAGCAGTGTGATATGACGCGTATGGATAGCCGGGATGAGTCATCACGTGGCGGTTAGAAGTCTTCCGTGTGTCGACGAAGTCTAGTAGCTTTGATAGTTTAGTCAGAGACCGTATGAGAACCTTGTAATTCCTTTAATTAGTTTTGGGTTTGAACATGTAATCACTTAATCTATAATTACTTTAAAAGTACGTTTCTTTATTGTCTTATGATATTCAGTACCTCGGGCAACCGAGATGGTAGTATCCTTATACCTGAGTGGTCCTGGTAAGGCACTTGGAGTATGGGGGTGTTACAAATGGTATCAGAGCGACGATTTTGGAACCTGTAACAAATGAACATAATGAACATAGGGAGTCCAATAAAATGAACCTGGTGTATGTGTAATGGGAGCCCCGGCTGATGCTAGGTTTTGGGTGAGTAGGCGCCCTCACTTCAAAATCTTGGCCCCATGATACTTAAGCCAGTCACATGGTATGGGAACGTGGAGTCCGTGTGTATATGTGCGACGTGTATGTTAATTGTGCTGTATATGGTTTGTTGAAAGCATGTTGCATGATAGTTGGTAGACATGTTGGTTGGGATCGTTGGAAAAGTATATGAGAATGATGAATGATATGGTAGAAAAAGAAAGTAGTTCGTATATGATGATGTGTGATGAAGTGGATTTGTAATGTTGTTGTATTAGCAACATGGAAATAGGATTTGTAGTGTATGGGTGTGGTTTGTGTTATGAAAAGTTATGAAAATTTAAAACATGCGGGTAATACATGATTGAAAGTTGAATGTTAAATGAGCATGATAGATGGTAATGTTTGACTTTTGGTAAGTGGTAACATGAAGAATAGAGGTTCAATGATATGTGTTTTATATAACGAATTGGATGAAAAGCATGATGGTTGTTTATAACGTGGCACTTGATAACACGAAGTAGATTATTTTGTTGATTGTATGAGGAGTCGCGCAGATTTGAATGCGTAGTTGTAATCATAATGTTGAAATAATAATGAATGCATAGTACGTTAGGGTATGTGAGATAACATTCGGGTAGTATTCACGAGTCTGCATGACTCGATCGAGTGGGGTTGATTCGATCGAGTGGGTACTTGTCGTTATTTTGACCAGAATCGTGTTTTTGGGCACTCGATCGAGTACCTCGGGCACTCGATCGAGTATGGGGTCACTCGATCGAGTAGCCGGGCTACTCGGTCGAGTAAGTCAGAGATCAGAAGGTCTGTTTGGGTTCTGGAGTCGGGGCACTCGATCGAGCATGATTGGGCACTCGATCGAGTAGCCTCAACTCGATCGAGTAGGTTCTGGTACTCGATCGAGTGGGGTCTGTGCAGGTCATATGCGTATTTCGGGTCATATGTTTGTCTTTTGACATTCGTTGCATATTATGTTTAATTCAAAGGTGTTGTATTACTTCTTTATGCATTGTTTTACGTATGTGTTGGTCCTGAAGCGTAAGTTACCCAATCTTATGATGTAAAGAGTGGCACTATGATGAGTATGAGTTCGGTGGGGAGGACATGAGTTATATGTGATTATGATAGATGGTGGAAAAAGAAAAGGAAGATTGGTATAGTTTATTGAGGCATGGGGCACGTTTTGCGAGACGGGATGAGTGATATGATTGTGTGTTGAGTAATGTAAAAATAAGTGAATATAGACAAGGGATGATGTGAGTATAATGAACGTGAGAATGAAAAGATTGAAAGTAAGAATGTGGATAGTGGCAGCTTGAGATGTGTAAAGAGTTAAGGAGGGAAATGGTTAGGAGTCGTGTGGGTTATGGATTTAGATAGTGAAAGTTCGTTTAAAGGGGTTGAGAAGAGTAATATATAGTGAACTTTGTGGAGACATGTCGCGAGGTGTAGTTGTAGACAGTGAGTGAGTTTGGGAGGTTTATTAAAAGATGAAACTATTGTGTGAGTTCCTTGGGTAATTAACGGTATTAAATGAATTCCGATTTCTAGAGATGTAAAAAGGAGATGCAATTGTTTGAACATTAAACGTTGGTTCTATGGATAGATTAGTGGCAAGTATGAGTGATAACATAATAAGAGAAGATCCATGGGAAGAAAGAGTGAGATGATGTCGGTAGAAAATAATGGAACTGAGTTTTGGAGCAACGAAGGGGTGACCAGATTTCTAAAGAGTTAGCTAGAAGGAATAAGGAGTTGAACTATTAATTGGTATTATTGAGTGTAAAGAGAAAAGAAGGATAAAAGTAAGCTGAGGAAAATGTTCACCGAAGCTATGTGATATAAAGGTAAGGAATCATCGAAATGTGTGATGGTATCACGAGGATGTCAGCTAAAGGTTATATAGGAGTTTCAGGACAACATGATTGGTAATGAGTTTCGAGGAATTAAGGGAGTAAGAAGTTGGTGGAGCATTGGCACGATACGAGATATTTGGTGGAGAGTTGGATGACAATACAAATAAGTTAGCTTTGGGAATAATGTTGAGGTAATTTTGTGGATGAGTTTGATGTTCGTTATTTGCAATATTAACCAAAAATAGGAGAAAAAAACCATGTTATTTTGATATGAGTGTAAGAGATTTTATATACGAGCAGCGGTGGCATTGTGGTGTTATCACTAATGGCTAAGAGTGATGGAATATTAGAAAGGTAACAATTCTAAAGAGGTTGATTTGGTAGGGACCTGATTGTTGTGTATGATTGTGAGAGGGTATAAGATGTGGTTAGATGAGGCGGACGCTATTAGTTGAATAGTGAAGGTATGGTTATATTTGGCAGGAAGTGATGGTTGTGCGAATGGGGGAATATGTTATGAGGGGCATATGAGTTAAACTCGGGCAGCAGGTAACCTTTTTCGAGTGGTAACTTACGTGGTCAGGATTGACTAGTTGGTTGTGATTACGGGTCTGTGATTTGTGTAAATGTTTGTGTGAGGTTCTGACCTCACAAGAAGTGGTATGGTGTGATAATTATAAAGTTGTTTTATGAATGTTCTGTAATATATATGTTGGGCACGGTAATTTAATTGAATGATATCCAAAAAGGTAATAATTTGATTGATTTGACATGGCTAGTTATAATTTTATGTGTATTGATAACACATGTGTATCCCGGGAAATGGTAGAGATGACGTTCATGAGATGCTTATCTGTTTATCCATATAATATGTTGCGTGGTAATTTAATAAAGTGGATTTGAGTAAGTTTTCTTGTCTGAGAAGTTATGCTCAGTCAGTATTTATGGGAATCGTATGCAGTTGTGATGTCTATCGGTGTGGTTGTGGTGCCTCGGGTGGTGATCCGGGCACGGCACATAATGTTGTGATGCGGGTATTTTCGCACTACGGTGTGGCTGTTGGTGGCGGTGTTGTGATGCCGTCACCGGTTGTGGTGGAGTAGGCGGGATGATTATGATTCGGGTTTCGAAAGTACATACCAGTTATACATAGATTGTTGTTTTGGTTGATATTGCTCTCTGCGAGTGTCAGTTTGTCTGATAGACAGTTGTCTTGCTTATTCATGTTTTCTTCACTAGGTTAAGTTGGGAATGAGGTAGAGTATGATGTGAAATAGAGTTGTATATGTTTCGTTGTTGTCAGGGGATAGTGATAATCTGTTGATGGGACACGGTTGTGAGAGGTTGTTACGGTAATTTTGATCTTGTTTTCAGATGAGACATCGGTAGACATGGTAATGGAAAATTATTCGTGGAACATGTGTTGTAATGAGCTGAAAGCGGCAGGTAGTTCATAATCTTTTGTTGAGACAGTGAGTGTAGGGTGTTGGGGAAATTAGTGTCATGTTAAGTTGTGTATGAATTTTGCGGTAATGAAAGAAAGAACTTGAGGATCTAGTGTGCGTGTACGTAACGAGTGCGGACCGTGAGTTATGCTTCTGGGAGATAAGTGCCTTACGTAGAGAGGTATGTTGTTTGGCAGTAATAATGAAGAGTGGGTATGGTGATTTGCTACGAGTTTATGGTATAGGTTAGGTCTTGTTGCCGAATGAGCCGAGGAATGAGAAATGTTTATGTATGGGAGCCTTGGATATAAGAATGGTGAGTGTTTGGTTTATAGACGGTTATCTTTGACATGTGGTGGTACAGAGGGTAATGAGATATAGATATGGTTTGGTATTAGTGAGTTACGAGGACGTAACATTTGTCTTAAGAGGAGTAGGATGCGATAAAACAGATTTTGATGGTTGTACATATGGTAATATATTCGGAAGTTGAGTCTTGATGTAGAATAAAAGATCGATTCGTGATTGTGGGTGATTTTATTAAAGGTCATGACCGTGCTTGTAGTAGCGTGATGTTTAGGAGTGTGAGAATATTTCGCTAGTATTGACAGTTGGATGATGAGGTTACGAGTGTGAGTAAACTTCGAGGACGAAGTTCCTTTTAAGGGTGGTAGAATGTAACATCCCGTTTGATGTCTATGAGTGTCTTGGTATTGGATTTGATAGTTGATGATATTATCGAGCTAGCAGCATTAAAGGATGGTAGTTGGTTATGTATGGAGTTGGTATCGTGAGAGATATATATGTGGTAGATACGGTATAGTGAGTCATGTTGTGGAAGTAAACATAGTTGGTGGAGTGGGTGTTAAGAGTTCATGTTCTATGTTCGGTCGAGTTCTTGAGTCCTTAGCTAAGTTGTTGTGTCTTGGTCGAGTCTGTATGGTTGTTTTTATGTATGGGTTGAACTTCGGGGACGAAGTTCCTTTTAAGGAGGGAAGACTGTAATACTCCGTATTTATAAGTCTTGGGGTACTCTATCGAGTAGCCCTTACTCTGTCGAGTAAGGGTAGGTTGCGAGATAAAATAGTTTCTGACCTGTTGGGTACTCGATCGAGTAGCTGGGGTACTCGATCGAGTAAGGGGGTACTCGATCGAGTACCTTGGGTACTCGATCGAGTGTCCGGTTTTACGGGGAGTTTTCTCGGGTTTTGTTAATTATGCGATTAAGGTATTTAAACATATTCGTCATTGTTTTAATTCACTTTTACAAAACCTAAAACCCTGTTTAAGAGAGAAAGCAACCAGTTCATCTTCCTAATCGCATCCTTAGCAATTCCCGGAGTTCAAAGCGGTCGGTTCTTGTGGTTATCCGTATCGTTGAGTTCCCTGCGTCGAGGGTAAGCTTTTAATATAGATTTTATAATGTTTTGTTAAGATTGGTTAAACCCTAATTTAGGAATTGGGGGTTTTGGTGTGTAGTTTGTGATGTGTAGTCTTTATGTGTTTGTATGATAGGAGGAGAATTCGTAGAGGAGCCGTTTTGATACAAATTGTAGATACCGTCTGCGTGTTGTGCTTTCCGGGTAGGATTTCCTACTCGCATTAGTCCCATAATGGGATATTGGTGATGTCTTTGTAGTTAGTTGTTTGATATGATGATTGTGATTGTGATTGTGATTGTGATTGGTGGTCTATGGCTCTCGAGATGCGTTCTCGGTGAGTGGGGTCACTTGCGGGAGTGACTTCACGCCCTAGTTTCGCCCTTCGTGGAACCCGCCACGGGAGGGGATGTGCACATTAATGGGACAGGGTTATCGCTCGTATGATGAGCGGGGCTTAGGTGGGAACGGCTGCGGTCCCCCATCGGCGGGCTGGTCCAAAGGGACGGTCGATATTGAGACGATGGGAGTTGGTGGTGTGTGTGTGTGTGTGTGTGACAAAGTCAAAATTGTCTGTTTATCTTATTGTTGATATATGTATTGAATTGTGTGATTAGTACTTGACCCGTTTAAATGTTTTAAAAACGTGGTGATCCATTCGGGGTGGTGAGCGATTATTGAGCGAGTGTGATATGACGCGTATGGATAGGCGGGATGAGTCATCACGTGGCGTTAGAAGTCTTCCGTTGTCGACGAAGTCTAGTAGCTTTGATAGTTTAGCTGTAGACCGTATGAGAACCTTGTAATTCCTTTAATTAGTTTTGGGTTTGAACATGTAATCACTTAATCTATAATTACTTTAAAAGTACGTTTCTTTATTGTCTTATGATATTCAGTACCTCGGGCAACCGAGATGGTAGTATCCTTATACCTGAGTGGTCCTGGTAAGGCACTTGGAGTATGGGGGTGTTACAGGGGTAGCCGATGAAACCCTTATCAATATAACTCGGTGGATTAACTCTTTAATCGATTCTACTTTTAGAACTCTCGGTCGATAAAATTACATTAACATTTATCTTTAGCCCAAAACACATCCGACAAGGGCACGGGGTAGCCGATGAAACCCTTATCAATTACTTTTGTTGAGTTCAACCCAAATTTCGAATAAATGTGTCCACGATCCAAATTCACATTAACTTGGGCACGGGGTAGCCGATGAAATCCTCATCAACATGAATTCGGTGGATAGACATTTATCACCCACTTCCCCTATGTAACAACGTTTGTACCCCGGGGTGGCCGAGTGCACTCCCTCGCGAAATAGGTTTTCATGGTTTCTACTTTTTTGTAAGGCTAAGTCTCAATTGTTTGTTTTAGCGAGAGGTCATGTCAATTTATTATCTATCACATTTTAAGTGAACTAAAGCGGTGAACTACGATAATTGTAATTGACACGGTCGATAAACTCGATAAAAAAATCATAATGCATGTTTTAGTTATGGCGATTTAGCGATGCATGCAACATATAAATAAAATGCAAAGCATAAATTAAATCCTAGTATGGCCTTCCTAAAATAGAAAATCTAATTAACTATTACATATTCGGAAACCAACTCCATTGGTCCCTTGAACTTCGGTTTTGGCACGCATCTCGAGGTAACACCGTCTTTATGTATCGCCTTCTTGAGTGACACCGTCTTCAAGGAACTCCGGAATAAATAAATTACATAACAAATTACATAATTTCCTATTATACATTTGTAATTAAAATAAAATAAATCTATTAGATTACAAAACGGTGATACGAGATCACAATAAATTACAACCTAATCGATATTCCCATACATTTCGAGTAATACCAATTAAAAACTAAGGCCATACTAAGTAAAAATTACATAATTCAAAAATTACATAAAATAAAATTATGACAATCATAAATAAAATGCAGCATTATAATATGTATGAACATGCCCAATTTTATGCTAAATCGCCTTTAAGGAGCCAATATCGTATATTAAACGGTTTTTACGGATTTGCGTGATTCAACCTTTTAAAATCACAATAAATTACATAAAATCATATTTATGCATAAGTTAATTACCCAAACCAACTTAGGACTCAAAATTAGTCTCCACTAACATATTTGACTATAATTAACTTATATTTCTTAAAATTGTTCATTAATGGACTCAAAATTATAATAAAATGCTATAAACTTCAAATAAATCACAAAAATTTCAAATAAATTTGAAATTTGAAATTTAAACTCATGAACATTCTGGAAAAATACCATGACACTCATAATGTTCAAAAACTTAGGTTAAAAATTTCGAAATTTATCGGGAAAAACAATGTTGCGGTTTATCGGATTTATCAAATATAATCATAAAAACATGAGAAAAATTATATTCATCAACTTTTCAATTTTAGATCTGAAAAAGATAATAAAATGCAACATGTGACATTTTTTCTTAGCAATGAAGTATGTTTTAGCAGTTATTCACTAATTAAGGTCACTATTTATGCTATTTTTCATCAAAAATTCATAAATCATGCATAAAGACTTCATAATAGCCTATTATTTTACACACATCTTGTAAAATTTCATGTGACAACATACTAAATTTATATGACCAGATTCGAAATATTTCTCATATTAACCTATTTTTCATTTAAATTCGATTTTTATTATGAAAAATCCATATTTCGAGCATAAAAACTCCAAAAATTCTGAAAATTTATAGGTCATCTAAACATGTGATAACATATCCAAAAACCACTGGAAAATTCGAAGTTTAGCTAATTTTAGTCCGAAAATGACATTTTAATCATAAAATCACATTTTTAATGCCATTATTATATAAGATGAACAATAAAAATCTATAAATTAACCAAAATATCGTAAATACATTTTAGGATCAGAAACTTTAATATGCATAATTTATTCGTGATATATCATAATAACACAAATTTATGAGTTTTATATGTTAATCATATAGCTCGGAAAAACTATAACCGATTTGCATGCAAACAACATATGGCTCATGATACCGCTTGTTAGATATCTATATCTCATTACTAAAAATATTCATATATGTTCTAATTAATTTAGTCATAAAATTAATAACAAATCTTATGCATGAAAACTAAAATAGATAAGTGAAGAAATCGTTTTCTCACCATATGTTTTTTTTTCGGATTATAAGGGCACCAACAAGATCTCCTTCTTGTTAGTTCTTGAGCATTCCAAATAATTGATGAATAAAGATTCAAGTATAAAATCTCTCCCAAAAGCATATACCCAAAGGAAAACTCATAATAACTAATATTATTTTGATCTAGTAATAATATTAGTCATACTTAAATTAGACACAAAATGTTATTTTTGCTCTTGAAATTTCGGTTCAAGAGGGAGGATTTTTGGAGATTTTAACTCTCTAAGTTTACATAAGATGTAGAGAGTATTTTCTATTTTCTTACACTAGAAAAATATTGTCAAAATGTGAATGAATAATATTAGAGGAAAAACCCTCTATGATGCTCTTGAAAACCGGTTGGGAGGGTGGAGGAGAGCCAATGCATGGGCTCATTTTCTTCCCAAGAAAAATAGACTTGCATGGCTACAAATAGGTATGCAATCATTTTGTTTTCCACTCAAACAATTAACACAATTTAAAACATAATACTCCCTCCACCATTTCGGTACTTATAACATAAAATGGATGGTCCATTTTATTTTGTCATTTGTCAATTGTGACATATGTGACATGTTACTAGACATGTGAAATTGTAATGTATTTTTAACATGTTAAAAATCAACGTATTAATAAAAATACGTCATGTACAAAATCGACTTAGTAATTCATAATTACTTGTACCAAAACGGTTTACCCATTATAAATCACAACGTCTTGTATTTATAATAAATCATTCATTCAGTTTCAATTGTTTCGTAAACAATAATTTTATCTAAGTAATAAAACAATTCAATTACTTAGACCATATCTAATATAATCGAATTGCAATAACACACGTTAATTTTACTCACAAAATCATCCGTCAATTTTTAAGCAATTTAATTAACTCGTATCGGCATACGATTAATTAAATAATCAATTAGGAGTATTTCCATATAGGTATGACCTAAGGGGATCAACTGATCACCACCGTCGCACGACAGTAATGTCAAACTCTAGTCAGCCAATCATTACCGATATGTGTGGACCAGATTGACGTAAATATTACATCCCACATGTATTCTTAAAATGAGAATTAAACATGTGATCATCATGATCGACAGTTGTGATCGCATTATTGTCGGAGGACACATATTCCAACAATCTCCCACTTGTCCTCGACAAGTGTGCGTCACCAATTCTCTTATCCTATTACTATCTCCCACTCAATACAAGGTGTCTTTCAGGTTGTACTTGCAAGTGATCATATCGAGAGTGGTTTCCTCGATCTGGAGAATAACTGATTGACCGGAGTTATCTACCATAGATACCTTCCGAGCGTGGCCACGCATTTCCAGTTCATTACTCCTCGAGTGGCCCTGAGATATTGTTTTAACCCTGACAAGGGGGTGGACAATTCATATCGCACTTATTCCCTTTGACTAGCCACAACCATCATAACCCAAAATATGCCCATTTGACCCCATTTACGAAGGTCGTAGTAACACAAATCAAGGTTAATCTAAAACTGTGCCACCATAGGCGAACAGTCTTTAGTCAAAAGAATCGACTCATTAGAATACTATAGTAGCTCTCGCCACGACCAGACTATATAAATTTGCCAGAACTCTATAAGCGGTCATAAGGCCCGACAAAATGTTCCTAACAGTCTACCTATGTGATCGACTAGTCATCTCACATGACTCTATGGCACTTGAACTTGCCATCAATCGCATCACACTCTAGTCACTTCGAGACGTCACCTCATACAAGTGACTATGGGCGAATACTATGTTAATCCGTGTTCACTTTAACGGGGTTCAATTGTCTCTACAACGCGTTTGGATATAACAAAGTATAAAAAGAGTTTTCAGATTTAAAAACTCGAACGATAAATGTGATTATCATATGAGTAGTCAATACTTGATTACTACTTCATATTCTATAATCCAGCTTGATCTTGAATGTAGTTGTTCATCTCAATTCAATTGAAATGACATGACTCATCATGTTAAGCCTATGAGAAGGCTTTGGTTAGTAGGTTTTATCAACTTCTTGTACCTTACTCAACCTTACTACATACTCGTTTTCCTTTGTAATGTATACATTTGCATTACAAAAACTTTTTGAGTACGTGTCGAGATCCAATCAAGACATAGGCTTTCATGCCTTAAAATAGCTCCCACTGTTTTCACAGTGTGCGGGACTCATCCCTCTTGCACATCCCATGATTGCAAGTGTACTCAATTTCTATTGTAAATATTTCTCATTGTTCTTTATTGCCTAGAACGATTCTAGAAAATCTATTTCTTAAATAACATAGCCATAATGGTATCTTAACCATCCTAATGTGTTTTTATTATCGTTTTGTCGGAAACCATGCCCAATCTCAATTCTCAATTGTCACTTGTGTAACACCCTTACACAAAATTGCCTCAAAAACACTTTGCATTACATCCTTAATGCTTTTGCAAGCACTTAAGGGTAATCTTTATGGCTTACTTGGTAATGATTACTTAAATTCGATTTGAAACAATTCATCATACTCAAAGTATATGAAGTGTTATACATCATTTCTTATTTAATTGATTTGGCAGCTGAAGCAAATGGAATCAATCAAATATGTTCAACTTGATTGAACTAGTCATGAATCTTATCAACATAAGACTTCTTATTTGACGCTAATATCATGTGGATTTATCTACATAAATCTGGATATTAAAGATGTATTATATTACTCCAAAAGTCTTAAATCATTCCAAATGATCAATATGTCATCCACATATAAGACTAATTAAAATTTCCGTAACTCCCACTAAACTTCATGTATAAACACAACTTCTCGACTTATCGGGAAAATTTTTATACCATGATCAAATCATTGATTCCAACTCATTGATGTCCTACTCAAGACCCTCTCTTAAGTTTCACATTATCTTAGGATTGCAAGAATCTACAAAACTTAAGACATGTATTGAATACATTCCTTCTAATTGAAGAAGTGGGTTTTAGATTTACTTGCTATATGTATATCATCATAATGAAACACAATCCCTAAGAAGATCCAAATAGACTTAAGCATTTCAACTAGTGCAAAACCCTTGCCACCAATCAAGCTTCGATATCTAACTTTATTAATGTAAAACCCTTTGTCAAATGTATCCCTATGGGAGTTGGAAATGAAAATTACCTCCGGATAGTTGGATAATTGAGCGATTTCCGGAGTTGTTGATGTTGTTGCTTCCAAGGGAGGACCTTGTTGTTGAACTTCCAAGTTTGCATTAGAAACCACCATAGCCATTGAAGCTTTCCTTGCTTGAAGGCTTTGTTGCCTTTTCGAAAGTGTCTTTGCTTTGAGTGCCTTTGTTGCTCCTTTTGTTCTTGCCATTGTTGATTACACCAAGAAAAGATTGAAAATCTTCAATTTCTAATTATACCCAAATCGATTTAAGATGAAAGGATTTTGCTTTGTATTTCAAAAATCGACTCAAAGGTTGAAGATTTTGGTGCTTGAATCAATTATTGTTGCAAAAGGAGTGATTAATTGCTGTTGTAAAGAAGTTTGAATTTGATTTTGTGGAATTTGGTTGAGGAATTCTTGTTTTTGGTGATGGAGAGGATGAGGGTTTTGGGGTTTTGGGGTTTATGGGTAGTGTTTGAATGTTTGAATGAATGAAATGAATGTGGGAAGGGGTATTAAAACACCCGAAAAATTCAAAACAGCAGGGGAAAGACGAGCGGATTCCCGTCGGGACGCTCGGATTCTGCTCAAATGGGCTTCAGGAAAACTCGCCTTAAGACGAGCGTCTTTCAGAGAAGACGAGCGGATTCTCTTATGTAGGACGAGCGGCTTTCCTCAAAGGCGAGCGGATTCTCTTACAGGAACTTTGCTTAATGTGCACTGGCAGAAAGACAAGCGTCTTCCTACAAAGACGAGCGGCCAGTTTCAGACGAGCGTCTTCTCAGCTAGGACGCTCGTATTCTCTTAAAGACCAAATTTTTTTATTTTTGCAGCTCAAAGAGACGAACGGATTCCTCCACAGACGCTCGGATTCCTATAAGATGAGCGGATTACCCTTAAGCCGCTCGGATTCCTCCTGGTCTACCCGGATTCAGGTCCATCCGTGCACTTGCATAGCCCGTGTCATTTTCATTCTTCAAATCCCGTGTTCTTCATTGTAGGGGCACTACAAAGGCATGAATAGCCTAGGCAATTGCTATCCCCACACTAAGTTAAAGCACTACACATCAATAAAATCATTAGTCCCTCCCTCACTTCTCTCAAAAATGATGAATATCTTGATCAAGGCATAAAAATCCAAAAATGACAAAAAATGCAATGTAAGAATTAAAATGCAAGTTAGGGAGTTAGAAATATTTATAAATGGTGGTTTGGAGAGGACTCCACCAAACTCTCATCCTTAGTGAGATGTCATGGGGGCATGGCCAAGGTGTTATTGATGTTACTCAACACCTTGAAGAAGTAGTCAAAAGCTTGTTCATTATCATGATAAAGATCCTCAATAGATCTTTGCACTTGTTGTCCTTCATGTTGGTCTTGATCGATAACATTACCAATATAGGGATTGAAAATCCCTTCAAACTCATCATCCCAAAGACCGTAAACTTCGTCTACTTGATCATTAAATATCTGTTGAGTTGATAGAGACAACTCTCCTCCTTTCTTAATTTGGCCAATGAGGCCACCCTCTTCACTTGTCATGGGTGAGCTTTTCAAGCTCTCTTTGTTGCTATCCTCCTGCTCTTTTGATGGAGCATCATCAACTTTCTTTTTCCATTGGAATTCCGACTTCTTCCTATCATCCTTCTGGCTATAATGATCAACCATAAAACATGGTTCATGCAAACGGGGAGCTCTCATGGTCTTGTCAAGATTGAAAGTTATGCTCTCATCTCCTACCTCTAGAGTGAGCTCTCCATGCTTCACGTCTATCACCGCACCCGCGGTGTGCAAGAAAGGTCTACCTAGAATGATTGGAATATTGGAGTCTTCTTCCATGTTAACAATGACAAAGTCCACCGGGATGAAAAATTTCCCAACTCTTACGGGAACATCTTCCCATATCCCTAATGGTGTCTTCGTCGATCTATCGGCCATTTGGAGTGTGATGTTGGTACATTTAAGCTCTCCCATCCCTAACCTTTTACTTACCGAATACGGCATAACACTCACACTAGCCCCTAGATCACATAGGGCTTTGTTGATCGTTGTGTCGCCAATAGTACACGGTATTGAGAAGCTTCCCGGATCTTTAAGTTTCGAAGGTGAACTCCCTTGAAGGATCGCACTACTCACCTTAGTGAAGGCGATATTTTCAAGCTTCCGGATCGACTTCTTTTTCATAAGGATGTCCTTCATGTACTTTGCATAGGCCAGCACGTGATTGATTAATTCCGTGAAAGGAATCGAGACTTCCAAATTCTTCACAATTTCCATAAATTTTCCAAGTTGGTCATCAAATTTGGGCTTAGCTTGACGACTTGGAAAAGGAAGTCTAATCACAATGGGTTCCTTCTCCTTGGCCTTGTCTTCATTTCTCTTTGAAAATTCTTCTTTTGATGGTTCTCCATCCTTGCAGTTTTGCACAACTTCTTCTTTGTCACTAGCTTCCACAACTTCATCCTCAACTCGCTTCTTTGGTGCTTCATACCTCGTACCACTCCTCAAATGGATGGCACTAACCGTTTCATGTCTCGGGGGATTACTTTGAGGTGGTAATTGCCCCTTTTGTCTTTGTGAGCTTGAAGATGCTAGTTGAGTCAATTGGGTTTCCAACATTTTGGTGTGGGCTAGGATGTTGTTGATGGTGATTTCCTTTGCTTGACTATCCTTTTGCATTTGAGTAAAACACTCTTGTTGATTCTTTTGCATTTGGAGGACCGCTTTTTGGACATCAAAACCTTGGTCATTTTGTTGATTGTATGGAGTTTGATTTTGGTAACCTTGGTTTTGGTTGAAAAAGGGTCTTTGATTTTGGTTTCTCATGGGAGGTGGGGTGTATGTTGGTTGAGGGTTTTCAACATTTTGGCTTTTGTATGAGAGATTTGGGTGGAATTTGGTTTTTTCATTGTAATAATTTGAATAAGGGGTACCACTCTTGTATGCTTGAAAAGCATTCACTTGTTCATTCGTTCCCCTACATTCACTTTGGTCATGTCCCAAAGTTCCACAATTCTCACATATCCCACTTGGGATTGATGAAGATGCCGTCATGGCATTAACATGATGCTTTGGTGATTTTGAGGCTTCTTCAAGTCTAGCCATAGCTTTTTCGAACTTCAAATTGATGGTATCAATGTGAGCACTAAGTTGAGCACCCAATTGAGTAATAGAGTCCACTTCATGCTTTTCTCCTCTAGTAGCCTTGCGAGGTCTACTATATTGTGAATTATGGACCGCCATTTCCTCATTCTTGTTCCAAGTTTTATTATCGTCAACTTCGGTGAACATACCATTTGATCCCATGTTGAGAATGTTTCTTGAGTCTTCATAAAGACCATTCCAAAATTGTTGTACCAAGAACCACTCGCTAAGTCCATGATGAGGACATGAGCGACAAATTCCCTTGAACCGCTCCCAAGCTTCATACAAAGATTCTTCATCTCTTTGCTTAAAGCCCGTAATTTGAGCTCTTAGCATGTTAGTCTTTTCCGGTGGGTAGAACTTTTTGTAGAAAGCTAGAGCAAATTTCTTCCAAGAGTCAATTCCGAGAGTAGCCTTATCAAGGCCTTTCAACCATTGTTTTGCGGTGCCAATTAGAGAAGAAGGAAATAAGACCCATCGAATTTGGTCTTGAGTTACACCGGTTTGAGAAATCGCATCACAATAGTCACAAAAAGTCTCCATGTGAGAGTGAGGGTCTTCACTAGGCATCCCCCCAAATTGGCTTCTTTCGACTAATTGGATAAATGCGGATTTGGCAATGAAATTTCCGGTTAAGTGTTGTGGTGTGGGAGTACAATTGGGTAGGTTCTCCTTGGTTGGTACGGAATGTGATGAAAATTTAGGCATTGTGGGTTGATTTTGTGTTTGATTTTGTGTTAGGTTCTCCTCACCTTCTCTTGCAAAAGGGTTGACGAACTCAATAGTGTTTGGTTGAATAACTACAACCTCACCAATACCTCTCAAAGTTCCTCTAGCAAGTCTTCTATTGTTTGTCAAGGTCCTTTCAATTTCGTGATCAAAGGGTAACCAGTTACCTTGTGATCTTCTAGACATGCAAAATATCAAACAACTTGAAAATAATTAGAATAAACCTTGAGGAGTTTTACTTCCCCAAGGCAAAGAAAGACACAACTAATAACAATCTAAGAAAATCTAAATCAAGTTACCACCGTCCCCGGCAACGGCGCCATGTTTGGCCGGACTCACTTGGAGGTTTAGTTTTCGGTACTTGTCGTTAGGAGCACCTAGACCAAAACAATATTTATAACTTCACAAACAACTCTACTATTAGTAAAGAGGCAAGTAAAGGTCGGATCCCAATGGACAGGTATTGAAGTAAGATTTTCAATTGTAAGTAGCGGTGTCTAGGGGTGTCACAATTTGGAGTTGGAATAGAAGATCACTAAACTAAATAGCAATGAAAGTAAACAAGCAAGATGATTAAAAAGGGGTGTAAACAACTGATAAAAGGCACTAGGGTGTCATGGGGTCATAGGGGATTCATGGGAATTGATCATACAAACATATTCTCAAATTATAAGCAAGCAATTATTGTTGTGATGGATCGAGTTGGTTTATATCTTACAATCCCAGAAAGTTTGGGTCCCCGGAGCCGAATCGATTAGATTGTACAACACCTACAAGTCGACTTAATCTTCCCTACTCAACTATATGCATGGTCTAATGAGACTCGAGTTTGTTTATGTCTTACAAGTCTCATTGAAAAGGTAAGTGATGGGTAAAAAATGCAAGGATTCATAGGCTCGCATTTCATCAAACATAACATGTGCATAAGTTGAGATCACAACAAGCAAGCAAATAAACTATGAAAACATATTAAATTAAGCATGAATCATTCCCCATGTTGGTTTCCCCTAATTACCCATTAACCATAGTTAAGGAAACTACTCACTCATTATCATGTTGAACATGCTAGCAAGGTTGTCAATCATACCAACAAAGTAAAACATGATGAATAAATGAAGATGATTAACAATAATTAAAAAGGGATTAAGAGAATTATACCTACTAATGATTCCAATAATAAAGCAAAGAATAATAGAAGTACTTGATGATTGATTGTAACACCCCCATACTCCAAGTGCCTTACCAGGACCACTCAGGTATGAAGACATTACCATCTTGGTTATCCGAGGCAATGATAATTAAACAACAATGAAGAAACAACGTTTAATATAAATAGTTTAACGAATAGTTACAATCCTCAAAACCAAACCAAAAGTACGATACATGATTCCAAACTTACTGTTCCAACTGAAATGTAAATAAACTAAAGGCTACAGCGGAAGACTCCTATCATCATGTCGTGGCATCCCAGCTATCCCAGTACTCATCTCAATACCTGCTCAATATCTGCTCACCATCCCCGAATGGATCACCGCAGTTTACAAAACAACACCGGGTCGATTACTAATCACACAATCAATATGTATAACGACAATATGATAAATGAGACAGATTTTAACGTACACACACACACACAACCAACCAATTCCCATCATCTCAATACCGACCGTCCACCGGACCAGCCCCCGCCATGGGGGACCGCACCGTACCCACCAAATCCCCGCTCCACATAGTGAGCGATAACCCTGTCCATTAATGTGCACATCCCTTCTGTGGCGGGTTCCACAGAAGGCGAAACTAGGGCGTGAAGCCACTCCCGCAAGTGACCCCACTCAGCCGAGGCCACGCCTCACGAACCATCAACAACGATCACAACCACAATCACAAAACAACTATTATATCAAACAACCAAATACAATACATCAATCAACATCCCATTATGGGACTAATACTGAGTAGGAAATCCTACCGGGTATGCACACAATCGACGGTCTCTCTTCTTTGAGTCAAAAAGCCTCTTCTATGAACCCTCCTCCTATCATACAACACATATAGGCTACCAATCACATACTACACATAAAAACCCCCAATCTCTAAATTAGGGTTTAACCAAATCAAAGGAAAAACAATAAAAAGGGTACATAGATCTTACCCTCGACGCAAGGAACCCAACGATATAAACAACGACAAGAACTGACCGTCTGAACTCCGGGAATTGCTAAGAATGCGATTAGGAAGATGAACTTGTTGCTTTCTCTCTTAAACAGGAATTTAGGTTTTGTAAAAGTGGTTTAGAATAATAACGACGGAACTTAAATACCTTAATCGCATAATTAACAAAACCCGAGAAAACTCCCCGTAAAAATGACACTCGATCGAGTACCCAAGGTACTCGATCGAGTACCCCTTACTCGATCGAGTGCCCCACTACTCGATCGAGTACCCAACAGTCGAAACTATTTTATTTCGCAACTTACCCTTACTCGACAGAGTAAGGGCTACTCGATAGAGTACCCCAAGACTTATAAATACGGAGTATTACGGTCTTCCCTCCTTAAAAGGAACTTCGTCCCCGGAGTTCAAACCACTACTAAACAAAGGTACTCCCATAACATTCCCGACTCAAAAACCAAAACAAAATTCAACATAAAACATGATACTAACCCAACTCATCCCGACAAACATCCCGACACAACATATAAAAGGGGTATAAAACTCTTAAAAACTGCTCGCGATCATCTCCTACCCCCTAAAAGAAACAAGGTTACGTCCCCGTAACCATACATACCTGATCAAAAAGGAAAGGGTAACGCTCTTTCATAGCTTCCTCTGGCTCCCATGTAGCTTCATCGGTCTCGTGGTTAGACCACAGGATCTTAAGCAAAACTGTCTCACCACTCCTAGTCTTTCTAACCTTTCGGTCTAGAATCTGCTTAGGCACCTCAAGATAAGATAAGGACTCATCTAGCTCTAAGCTCTCTGCCTCCAACACATGTGACGGGTCACTCACATACTTCCGCAGCTGCGATACATGAAACACATTATGCACTCTCTCTAACGCAGCTGGTAAAGCCAGACGATAAGCAACTTCCCCAACTCGCTCTAAGATCTCATAAGGCCCTATAAACTTCTGGCTTAACTTGCCTTTCTTCCCAAATCTCATAACCCCATGCATAGGAGACACTTTCAAAAGAACCTTATCCCCAACTTGAAACTCTATGTCCCGACGATGTAGATCCGCATAACTCTTTTGTCGATCCTGGGCTGCTCTCATCCGTTCCCTGATTATCTTAATCTGTTCCACCATCTCATGCACCATCTCTGGTCCTAAAACCACTGCCTCAGCACTATCGTCCCAACAGATTGGACTCCTACATCTCCTCCCATACAAAGCCTCAAACGGTGCCATACCTATACTGGTGTGATAGCTGTTATTGTAAGAGAATTCTATCAAGTCCAACCTCTGCTCCCAGCTACCACCAAAATCCATCACACAAGCTCGCAACATATCCTCAAGAGTCTTGATTGTTCTCTCAGTCTGCCCGTCTGTCGCAGGATGAAATGTTGTACTCATCTTCAAGGTTGTTCCCAACGATTCCTGCAACTCCTTCCAAAACCTCGATATAAACCTCGCATCTCTGTCAGACACTATGTCCTTAGGGACTCCATGTAACTTAAGCACGTTCTTTCGATAGGCCATAGCCAATTGTGCCTTAGTCCATGTATCTTTCATTGGAACAAAGTGAGCTGACTTGGTCAGACGATCCACTATCACCCAAATTATGTTGTTACCTTGTTGACTCTTCGGCAAACCCACAATGAAATCCATGGAAATGGATTCCCACATCCACTCAGGCACCTCTAAAGACTGAATCTTACCTTGTGGTCGTCGCTGTTCCCCTTTAACTCTCTAGCATGTCAAACAACGGGACACAAACTCAGCTGTCTCTTTCTTCATCCCAGGCCACCAAAACGTTTTCTTCAAATCCTTGTCTAGCTTGTCTCCACCCGGATGAACTGAATATGGTGTGCAATGTGCCTCTGTCATGATAGTCTTTTTCAACTCCTCATCATTAGGAACACACCACCTACCATCAAACCTCAAACTACCATCTCTATGAATAGAAAACCGGACACTTTGTCCCTTTCTCTACTCCACTCTCCACTCCACTATCTTAGGATCCAAAGCCTCGCTTATCCCGAATATCATCATAAAACTCCGGATGTCTTTGTCATATCACCCATGGCATCTCCTTTCCGCATCATATGTATCCCAAAACTCGCTACCTCATCCCTCAGCCTCATCAAAGATAGAGTTGTACACAGGGAATGTACACTCTTCCTACTCAAAGCATCAGCTACAACATTGGCTTTCCCTTCATGGTAGATGATTTCCATGTCATAATCGCCAATCAGCTCCATCCACCTCCTATGTCTCATGTTCAACTCCTTCTGCGTGAAGATGTACTTGAGACTCTTGTGATCGGAAAATACCTTAAAGATTGCTCCATAAAGGTAATGTCTCCAAATCTTGAGAGTAAACACCACCGCACCCAACTCCGGATCATGAGTAGGGTAGTTCTCCTCATAAGGCTTCAATTGCCTAGAAGCATAGGCAATCACTTTGCCATTCTCGCATCAACACATATCCCACCCATTCTTCGAGGCATCTGTATAAACCTCAAAGTTCTCGCTCCCTTCAGGCAATGCTAAGACAGGAGCTGTGGTCAAACGCTCCTTTAATGTTTGGAACGCCGCCTCACAACTCTCATCCCAACGAAACCTGTTCTCTTTCCTCATCAACGCTGTCATCGGTCTAGCTATCTTGGAGAAATCTTTCACGAACCGTCTGTAGTATCCAGCTAAACCCAAGAAACTCCTAACCTCAGCAACATTCTTCGGTGCTTCCCACTTTGTCACTGCCTCAATCTTCGCCGGATCCACAGCTACCCCATCTTTAGAGATTACATGCCCCAGAAAAGCAACTTTCTCTAACCAGAACTCACACTTGGACAGTTTAGCATACAACTCATGATCTCTCAAAGTTTGCAACACGATCCTCAGATGCTCCTCATGCTCCTCCTTAGTCTTAGAGTAGACTAAGATATCATCGATAAACACCACTACAAACTGGTCCAAGAACTGTCTGAACATTCTGTTCATCAAATCCATGAACATTGCCGGCGCATTAGACAACCCAAACGGCATCACCACATACTCATAATGGCCATACCTCGACGTGAAAGCTGTCTTTGGTATGTCCACCTCTCTAATCTTCACCTGATGGTACCCCGACCTCAAATCAATCTTAGAAAAGACTGTTGCACCACCACTCAACCGATCAAACAGTCATCTATCCTTGGCAAAGGATACTTGTTCTTTATCGTCACACGGTTCAGCTCCCTGTAATCTATGCACAACCTTAAACTCCCATCTTTCTTCTTCACGAAAAGAACTGGTGCTCCCCACGGCGATACACTTGGTCTAATGTATCCCTTCTCTATCAGATCGTCTAACTGCTTCCTAAGCTCCTCCATCTCCTTAGGACCCATACGGTACGGTGCCTTAGAGATTGGCCCCGTCTCTGGCTTCAACTCAACAGTGAAGTCTATCTCCCTCTTCGGTGGTAACCCCGGAATCTCCTCTGGAAAAACATCTGCAAACTCCCCCACCACTGGTATCTCATCAACTGTCGGACTCTCTATCCGATCATCTCTCACATGGCACAAGATCAGAGGACATCCCTTCCTCAGATAAGTCTTCAAGGTGACAGCTGCAATCAACTTAACTTTGGGTTTGACTAGAAACCCACGATAAGACACACTAACACCCTTAGGACCTCTTAAAGACACTTTCTTTTGATGACAGTCTATCTTAACTTTATACTTTCCTAACCAATCCATCCCAACTATCATCTCAAAACCGTTAAAAGGAAACTCTAGCAAGTCTACAGGGAAATCAACTTGCCCAACTATCAAAGATACATCTCTGAACAATCTCCCACACGATACAGACTCACCCGAAGGTATGAAAACTTGCTCACTAACAGACTCATATACTCTCAAACCCAACTGTTTAACATGACTCGAAGACACAAACGATTGAGAAGCCCCCGAATCAAACAAAACGAATGTAGGAATACCATTAACAAGGAATGTACCAGTGATAACGTGCGCATCTTCCTCAGCTGCTTTTCTTCTCCATCATGAATAACTTGCCATCGGTCTTCCGCCCACCTCCCCGGACAAGATCGGGTGAGGTGGTCGGCTTAGCACCCGACCCTTGATTGTTGTTGTTGTTCGCTGGTGGTTTCGATAAGAATTACCGCCGTTGCGGTTGCCTCCACTCTGGTAACTCGACTTCCCGGTTTGGCCATGATCCAGGTAGGTCTGTTGCTCGCAAAACTCTGCGCAGGTCTCTAGAAAGATCCCGGTGCACTTGTGCACTCATGTCTCTTGTGGCCTACACCACCACAGCTATAGCAGGTAACTCCCCAACTATTACTCACACTTCCACGGCCACGCCCAAAGGAAGCCCCAGCACTAAACCCAGACCCAGAAGAAAATCCCTTAGACTGATTGTGGTTGCCTTTCTTGTGATTCGATTGGCCACCACCCTCGCTCTCAGACTTCCTCTTCTCACCACCTAACCTCTCCTGAGCCATCTCCACCAACCTCTCTCGCTCTCCCCCACCCCTCTCATAAGCTTCCTTAACATCAGTAAGGATCCCCACGGGTAACTTATCCATAATCTTAGGGGTCAACCCCTCTCAAACCTCAATGCCGATTCTCCTCACTCAAACCCATATCCTCAAAGATACCTAGATTTCTCATTGAACAGCCTATAGTACTCAAATACGGACATCTCAAAGCAGTCATCTTAAAACCATCAAACTCTTCTCTCATCTTACTCCTCACATGTTCCGGTACAAACTCCTTCCTCACAGCCCTACGAAACTCCTCCCAAGGTATAGCAGGTAAGCCCTGGTTTGTATATATCTCCTTAGCACTCACCTTCACCGAATCCCACCACTTGCCTGCCTCCCTCGGATAGAACGCAGATCGCTCCACTCTCATCTCATCAGGACAATGAACCAAGTCTAATATGTTCTCCATCTCTCTCAGCCAACTATCAAGAAGATTAGGCTCCCCAACTCCCTTGTATTCTTTCGGGTTAAACCTCGCAATATAGAGGCTGATTTTTGAATGATCAACCTCCTTCTCCTTATCCTTATTCTTGTCCTCATTCACTTTCTTTAGGGTCTCGGTAAGAGCATCCTGGTGCTCTAACATCTTAACGATGTCATCCACGGTCATAAGCTCAACTCTAGCATACAAGCGCTTCTCTTGGGCGGCATCTTGAAACTATACATATATAAGAAAGGGTAGATATGAACATACGTACTAAACTTCAAAACACGAAGACACGACCCCCAGAACCTACTCGATCGAGTTCCCAGACCCACTCGATCGAGTAACGGGCTACTCGATCGAGTGCCCAACATACTCGATCGAGTACCCAAACATCGGACCCCTAACAGACCTTCTGATCTCTTGCCTACTCGATCGAGTATCTAGGCTACTCGATCGAGTGACCCCCTACTCGATCGAGTACCCCTAGTTACTCGATCGAGTACCCAAAAACGCGATTCTGGACTCAAAATCGTTAAAAACCCACCCGATCGAGTCAGTCCCACTCGATCGAGTCATGCTAATACATAAAAGCTTCCCGCATGTTACGTCATATGCTAACATGCTAAACTTATAAACCACATTATATCATAATACACATGCTACGCATCTTTTCTACCATCTACGAGATCATTTCATCATGTTATTAAATGCCACATTATAAATCATCCAACATGTTATCATCTCATCAACAAATTCCCACATATCACCATTTTCTTTCACATGCTCAACTTTCTACTTCAACACCCAACAATTAACACATTTCATCACATTCTTACACAAGTTAACCAAACACACATACGACTCGACAAACACTTCCCCCATGTGACCGGTTCAAAGTTGTAGGGCGACCCCTGCGACTTTAGGACGTCTCCCAAGCCTTTGCACTAGCTCCTACAACTTTTACCCCGGGTTCATTTTAATTGACTCCCTATGTTCATTAGGTTCATTGGTTACAGGTTTCAGGATCGTCGCTCTGATACCATTTGTAACACCCCCATACTCCAAGTGCCTTACCAGGACCACTCAGGTATGAAGACATTACCATCTCGGTTACCCGAGGCAATGATAATTAAACAACAATGAAAAAACAACGTTTAATATAAATAGTTTAACGAATAGTTACAATCCTCAAAACCAAACCAAAAGTACGATACATGATTCCAAACTAACTGTTCCAACTGAAATGTAAATAAACTAAAGGCTACAGCGGAAGACTCCTATCATCATGTCGTGGCATCCCAGCTATCCCAGTACTCATCTCAATACCTGCTCAATATCTGCTCACCATCCCCGAATGGATCACCGCAAGTTTACAAAACAACACCGGGGTCAATACTAATCACACAATCAATATGTATAACGAAAATAAGATAAACAGACAGCTTAACTGTACACACACACACACAACCAACCAATTCCCATCATCTCAATACTGACTGTCCACGGGACCAGCCCTGCCAGTGGGGGACCGCAGCCGTACCCACCAAATCCCCGCTCCACATAATGAGCGATAACCCTGTCCATTAATGTGCACATCCCTTCTATGGCGGGTTCCACAGAAGGCGAAACTAGGGCGTGAAGCCACTCCCGCAAGTGACCCCACTCAGTCGAGGCCACGCCTCGCGAACCATCAACAACGATCACAACCACAATCACAAAACAACTATTATATCAAACAACCAAATACAATACATCAATCAACATCCCATTATGAAACTAATACTGAGTAGGAAATCCTACCTGGTATGCACACAATCAGACGCTCTCTACTACTGAGTCAAAAAGCCTCTTCTATGAACCCTCCTCCTATCATACAACACATATAGGCTACCAATCACATACTACACATAAAAACCCCCAATCTCTAAATTAGGGTTTAACCAAATCAAAGGAAAAACAATAAAAAGAGTACATAGATCTTACCCTCGACGCAAGGAACCCAACGATATAAACAACGACAAGAACTGACCGTCTGAACTCCGGGAATTGCTAAGAATGCGATTAGGAAGATGAACTTGTTGCTTTCTCTCTTAAACAGGAATTTAGGTTTTGTAAAAGTGGTTTAGAATAATAACGACGGAATTTAAATACCTTAATCGCATAATTAACAAAACCCGAGAAAACTCCCCGTAAAACCGGACACTCGATCGAGTACCCAAGGTACTCGATCGAGTACCCCCTTACTCGATCGAGTGCCCCAGCTACTCGATCGAGTACCCAACAGGTCAGAAACTATTTTATTTCGCAACTTACCCTTACTCGACAGAGTAAGGGCTACTCGATAGAGTACCCCAAGACTTATAAATACGGAGTATTACATTGATTGAAAGGTTGTCAATCTCCCAATAATAACCCAAATAATCTTCAATTACCCAAAATGAAAGATGAACAAAAGAGAGATTAAGGAAATGAGATTTGTATTAAGACTTGATTAAAAGTTGATTACAAGATTAAAGAGAGATTAGAATGATATAAACTACACTAAAGATTGATAAGAAGAACAAGCTTATCTAATTAGACTAATGGGGTATTTATAGTGGGGATTAGGTACACAAATTAGGGTTTACTAAGGGCTTAAATGACGATTAAGTCCTTGAGGAATCGCTCCTCTCAGAAAAATATGCGAGTCTCCTTTTTGCCGGTCTTTCCGAGATATGCGCATCCTTCATAGAACAAGAAAAATGGAAAGTTGCTGTAACACAATCCGAGCGTCCAAGGCACGGGACGAGCAGATTGTGGCCTTGTTGGACGAGCGGATTCATTGACTGGACGGGCGAATTGTGGCGTTTTTGGACGAGCGTCCCTCTGGCAAAGACGCTCGGATTCCTGGTCTTGGACGGGCGTCCCGAGGGCAATCCGCTCGGATTCTGAGTCAGCTTCTTCCTTTCTTCTTTTCTTCCTCCTTCTAGTCTTGTCTTCTCTTTCATGCTTGGTCATTGAATTCAATCAATTTAGCTCTATTTTGCCATGAAAATGCAAGGTTTGCACTCCTTTCCTACCAAGGGGACAAAACCTCAAAGAATATGCAAAACAAAGGATTAAAGACAATAAATGACCTAAATATGCACTAAAAAGCATGGGAATAAGGCTAATTCGGGGACTAAATATGCCCAAATAATGGTCACATCAACCGACCAATTTGACCACTACACATCAATCAATTAATCTAAAATCCTCCAACGAGGGCACTTTCTACATACATTCGAGTCGAGCAATCACTAACGTTAACTTAATCAATCTCGTTTCGTCAAACATGTAAGTCTGAGGGTGTAAATCCCATCTTATTTATGGTATTTTACTTTTTGTACCCATTAATGTAAGATTTACGTCAAAAGTATATTTAAAACCGACTTAGAAAAACCTTTTTGCAAAACTGTTTTTGAGTAATAGCAGATACCAGACGTCGGGAAGAAACGCAGCAGATGCGCCTCTTCGAAGGGTCGCAGCATCTACTGCGCCTCTTCCAGAGGCTGCCGCTACTCCTGCTCTTCTTCTTCTTCCTTGGGTTTTCTGTGTTTCGTTCCTTTTGTCTTATTTTCTTGTTTTCTTTTTTTCTTCAGTACATAAACCATGTTTTAATAATTCCTTTTCAATAATAACGTTTTATTTCGACTTAAATCCCTTATAATTCAATATTTGCGGGTTTTCGTCATTAAATCAAACCCGGATTTTAGAGACTCGATTTGTTCATATCAAGTTTCTGGGATTCGTTCTTTTGTACATATTTCCTTTGTTTGATTTCAGTTTATCAAGCTTTATTCGATTTTCAAGTTCCTTCCTTTTGTGTTTTCGACATTGTAAATAAATCCAATTCGTTCTAACTTGTTCTAATTCGTTTCAATCCGGTTTTTATCGTTTTATGACGGTTCCATATGTATTTAACCTGTTAAATCACTTCAACTTGAGTCTAAGTATCAATAATTAATCGTAATTATGCCAACGAATATTAACAGACCGCGGTTCTGACTTCACAGCCAGAGCTCAACTCAAGAACAGACGCAGGAATAGTTGCGCCTCTTCCAAGGGACGCAGGAGATGTTGCGCCTGATCTAAGATGATTTCTGTCCCTGAACTTCCATTCTCGCTTTGACCTAGCCTTTAATTACGTGTTTAATTAACTAATAATCGTAATACCACCCTTAATCTGACCTATTTTATTACTTTAATTTTCAACCCTTTTATTTTCTCCTTTTTATCTTCAAAATTCCGTCTTAAGTGTACTCTTGACGTAAATAAATTAATCTTTGTAATTCCTTTGTAATTTCAATTATCGTTGTTTATTTATCGTTATTGTTTATGGTTTATTCACTTGTATTCACATGTAATCAATTCTAACTCTCGACTTCGACATTATTAGTTGCTAAATTATTTGCTCACCGACATAGTTTAATTCACATGGTAGGATTAATTTGTGGATTTTGCATTGCATGCATGTAATCGACAACATATCAAATATGAATAATTTTCCTAATCATTAGTGGAGGCCGCTATCGAGGCGGGCGGGATTAGGTGTTTAGTAAAAGGACTTCCTAATACGTACCCTCACCCCTTACTCCAAATCTCTGTGAACATCCGTGTTCATTGGCATCAATGAGAGTCATTCTAGACATAGAATACTAAGGGTAACGAGTTCTTAGTGTTCATGTCACTACTTTGTGTCTTGACACGGCACGAGGTATTCGAACGGTTCCAATTCCCCATAAAAACTGGTGGCGACTCCACAAATGCTGGCTTATTCAACCTTTCACCAGTTTCAATGCCTCACAAATCGGTAACGGCCCATGACGTGCTTTGGCAATCCAAGGTTCCTTGGGAGAAGTGCCGCCGCCTTAAACATTCACAACGCGCGGGTGCGCGCGGTGCGGGTGGCCCATGTCCACACCCCAACACCTCTCCACCAAACTGGATGGGCCATCTTGGTCCCAATTCCATGCACGTGTGTCATCTGATACAGGTTCCGGAGCACCAAGGTGTTGGACACCCTCTCAGTGAGCTCACTCACTTGCATCGCGGGACTAAAGGAAGAAGGGTAACTGGGATACTGGTACTGTGGAGGCATGGGCTGCACAGGCTGAGTCTCACCAACCCTCTCTCTCACCCGTCTAGGACCTCTCCCCACCCTAGGTACCTCGTCCTCAAGTCTAGGATGATCTCCCTTGGTCGGCTCCGGCATCACCTCCAAAAGGCCCTCATCTATAAGATATTACAGTCGGGTAGGGGCGGCCTCATCGTCATCTGAGTCCAATGCTACCACCTCCACGGTCAAAGGCTAAGTCACTGGAAGATGCTCTGGGTCAAGCACCTTCATCCAACTTATACCCCACACCCTCCAAGCTAACCTACCACCCTCCAAGGTCCTCAACCATTTCTGGTTAATGAAATAAGCTCTATCCAAGGTGGGCACAACTGGGACCATAGGTTTGAGAGTCGAAGAGACCTCAAAGGTAGTCAACCGCTCAGCTAACCAGGTGGCAATGGCACCACAACTCAAGTATCGGGTCGAGGATGTGGCCATCAAAGCCAAACTAGCACAAACGATGGCTGGGGCACTAAAAGAGACTCGCTGTGCTTGGGTGGGGTTCAGGTAGGTGACTAACATCATAATCTCATGCGAGTTTAACTTACTCACATCCTTTCTATCATAAAGCAAACAGGTCAAACCTCAGAGGAAGATCTTCAGAGTGACATGTTAAACATCATTAATCAACATGTTACTCGAAGTAGGAGCAGGCTTACCAGTGAAACAGGACATATAGCTGCTAGCCCCACACTCAGTCGGGATATCTCTAAGAAATCCCTCCCCAGGTCGGTCAAGTCTAAGGTAAGAAGCAAACTGGTCCATAGACAAGAGAAAGCTGGTGTTCATCAAACAGAACTCTACGGTCTTAGCTAACGCATCATAAGCAAAAGAGCTCATAAACTCCAGGTTCAAGAAAGGGTAAGAGTGCTTCCTAAGATGATACAACCCCGTCAAACCCAAGGTCTCAAAGATATATCTCACATCCACCTCTATCTTCAGGTCATCAAGAATGCCCGTGTCAATGCACCTAGTGGGTTTCATACGGCATTTCATCAACTCAACAAAGGCATCTCTTTGCTTTAAATCAGCAAAGACAACAGTAGGATACTCAGGAACCGGCGGAACAGTAGGTCCCTGACTCCCCTCTCCCACCTCCGGCTTAGAGGCTCTCGATCTCTTGCTCTTACGGATCACAGCGACGGCTCTTGGCATCTATTTCAACATGTCTTACCGACACAAAATGGATTCTTACTTGATCAAAAAGAACTCTTCAAAGTACTCATGGATAGGGAAAAAATAGCTTAAGGTAAACTTTTATAAGACAAACAAAATTTCCAAATTCATTTTGCTCTCATACTTCATAAAAGACGGTTTCATAGTTTTTAAAACACCAAGTTTTAACCATTACTAAGAAAGTTGGGATCTTAATCCCTCAAAAAACGCTTCACACAAAGATCATTATCACGAAATTTGGGGCGAAATTCAGTTTTTGGGCACTTTTAAGACGATGTTTTAAGACAAATGTTGGGTGAAATTAGCCAAAATCAACCCTAACCAGGATACCAACAACATTCCTTACTCTATTTTCCCCTATAGGTATGCAAAAGATGAACAAAAATTCAATTTGTAGACCAAACCCCAGAAATTTCGGCCCAAACATACTCACAAATCGGTTTGATTTTACAACTTCTAGCATAAATAACAATGAATTAAAACAATCTTTACCAAAATACAACAATATAAGCCAAAATCCATGGGTACAAATCGAATTTTCAGAAAAATCAACACTTTTACATGCTCCTAATTGATTAAGAACAAAGAAAGAGAGAAGCAATCTTACCTTGATTGAGCTGAAAAAGGATTAAGTGAAGTAGCTGTAAGAATCGTATATCTCTTATTAGACTCCTCTAATACCTAAGTGTTTATAAGTTTAGTCATAAAACTTAAAGGAACTTATGCATGCATAACAATTTAAATAAAAGAGAATAAATTTAGTCTTTCTTACAAGGAGGGCAAAAATTTGGTTTATAATAAATTGGTCTCCTACCAAGTTAGTCTTCTTAAGAATAATCCAAATGCCCCAAAAACCTTAGATCTAGTTGCAAGATCTACTCCTCAAGTATTGTACCAAGGAAATCCTTCTTAATACAAATATTAATTTTGTTACTAGAAATTAATATTTGTTCCCTTAAAAATACTAATATTAGGTGATTACTACTTCTAGTAATATATATATAATATAAGAGATTTGTGTGAGTTTTTTATTTTGTTCATCAACAAAACTAGAGAGAGAAGTTTTTCTCTAGTTGGGAAAACTAATTAGAATGAATTGGAGAGAAAAGAAAATACACTACTTGAGTGTATTATGGAGGAGGCCACCGGTTTTAGGTGGGTAGAGTGCCCAATGCATTTTCATTTTTGTCTTCTCAAGAGTATAGGTATGCATACCTATGATTAGTAGGTAATCATTATGTTACCCACTAATTTAAATTAACTTAAGCACAAATCCTCCCATCCTTTCCATTTACACGGTTCAAATGTATAATATGGATCCATTTTAACTTTGTCAACTTGTTAATTTGTATTGTGTGACAAATTGGACATGTTACTAGACATGTCATTTAAATAATGCATTTTTAACAAATTAGAAATCATTATATAAATGAAATAAATCACACACAAAAATTAACTAGTAATTCACAATTACAATTACTTAAAATGGGCCATATAATTATAAATCACAACTACTTGTATTTATAATAAACAATTCATTCTTTATATTAATTGTTTCATAAACAATAAACAACCTAAGTAATAAAACAATTCAATTACTTTATACGAATCTTATTTAATCGAATTACAATAAGATACGTATTATTACTCACAAAATCATTTGTTCAATTTAAGGAATTAATTAACTTGTATCGTCATACAATTAATTAATAGATCAATTAAGAATGTTTCCCTAGAGGTATGACCTTAAGGGATCAACTGATCACCACCGTCACACGACAGTAATGTCAAACTCTAGTCAGCCAATCATTACCGATTAATGTGGATCAGTTGACAATAAAATGTTACTTCCCCTTTAGTATTCTTAATATGAGATTTAAACATGTGATCGCATTATTGTCGAGGACACTTACTCCAACAATCCCCCACTTGTCCGCGACAAGTGTGCATCACCAATTCTCTTGTCCTATTACTATATCCCACTCAATGCAAGGTGTCTTGCAGGTCGTACTTGCATTTGATCATATCTTGAGTGGTTTCCTCGATCTAGAGAATAACTGTCTGACCGGAATTATCTACCATAGATACCTTCCGAGCGTGGCCACGCATTTCCAATTCATTGCTCCTTGAGTGGCCTTGAGATATAAGATAACCCTGACAGGGATGGACAATTCCTATTGCACTCTTCCCTTCAATTAGCCACAGCTCATCATGACCCAAAACATGCCCATTAGACCCAAATTACGAAGGTCGCCGGACATAAATCAAAGTCACTCTGAAACTGTGCCATCTTAGGCGAACAGTCATTAGTCAAAGAATCGACTCATAAGAATACCATAGTAGCTCTCGCCACGACCAGGCTATAAAAATTGTCAGAACTCTATAAGCGGTCATATACCAGACAGAGTGTCCCTCACAGTCTGCCTATGTGATCGACTAGTCATCTCTTATGACTCTATGGCACTTGAACTTGCCATCAATCGTATCACACTCTAGTTACTTCGAGATGTCACCTCATATAAGTAACTAGGGACGAATAGTATGTTAATCCAGTTCACTTTAATGGGGTTCAATGTTGTCTCAACAATCCCATTTGGATGTAACAAAGTACAAGATGAGTTAACGATAACTCAAACAATAAATGTGATTATCACACATAAGTAGTCAATACCATATTACTACTCTATGTCTTATAATCATAAGTGTACTCATGCACTTGTATAACGCAATAAAAGTTTAGCTTGTGAACATACCATATGTCCAAGTGTTCAAACTTTGTGAATTGCGATTTCCTTCAATTTCATGTTATCCCTTATAACATGAATTTTACTAAGCACATGTCTAGACTTCATACTAGACTTAGGTTCTTTAACTTGAAAGAAGCTCTTACTGTTATCACATTACTTGTGATGTGGGTTTCGGTGGACAACACTATTTATAGTTTTTAAAGTTCACCACCCAATCACAACGTACTTAGGATCATTTCGTAGAATCTTGCAATGGATGACAATAAAATACACTTTTCTAGTCTCTTACTCGTTATGTCAATAATTGCCCAGGATTTTCACAAATCCAAATGAGTTCGGAAACTTGAGTTTGTGAAACCTCTTAACACACAACTAAGTATCCTTACAAACTCCAGAATAGACCACTAGTTCTTCTTGAGAATTCATGACGGTTCCTAGAAGCTTACCAATGACTCTCATATGGGTTAACTTGTTATCGACTTATCATGCTCCAAGCATTTAATTCATCTAGAACATGTGCATAATGGCATTACATGACTATATCAATGGCGGAAACATTGGTTATCGAATTCATGTAGACAATAGTTCTTAGGTTCTTTAAATAACCATGACTCTATCATGGTAATTCAATATTCATCGACAAGAATAACCTACTTAACTGATTGATTTCTTTAAGATAAAGAATCATTATCAACATACTCCCTCCATTCAACTCCACTTTACATGTATTCCTTTTTCGTCCATTCAACTCCACTTTACAGGTTTCCTTTTTAGGCCAAGAAAATGACCATTCTATCCTTATTCACACTCCATATTTACAAAAAATGTCATCCATACCCCACACTAATCTACCATAAAACCCCACCTTTATATTTTTTTAACATTTTTAACCCCACCATTCTCTTTCCCTATGTACTTTTTATAGTTTTTTTAATCCGCCCCTTAATACCCGTGCAAAAAGCATACATGCGAAATGGAGTTGAACGGAGGGACTAAGATACTTATCTAAGTGCCAATCCAACATCCCATGTTTTAATAGATTCACATGATGTCCTATATCATCCAGAATTGAAAACCTAAATACTTCTTTATAAAAGATAGTATATGCTCGTCATTCCCAATGAGTAATATGTTATACAATTCATGAAGGATGATTGCTCCCACTAAACTTCATGTCTAAGCATGACTGTCACCGACTCCCACTCAATTCCACATGTTTCGTTTTTGACAACTCATTCGAAACATCTCATGAATTGAAATAATCACTGCTTTTCTAAGTGTTAGTTAAAAACATATATGTCATTCACATATCCCTTTCAAAATACCCATTTTGAAAAGTGGTCTTAATAACTTACTTATTTCCATAATCAAGTATAGGAATGATTTTGAGTCTTTAGCATAGCTGACAATTAACTCAGCTTTCTCTCTATGCAACTCTTAATCATAAATTTCCATTTACTTTGTATTGGTCTCAACAATCCCAAATAAATCCATTTACTTGCATAGATACCATTTTAGTTTCATAAGGCTCTTAAGTAAAAAGTCGAATTTTAAAATCTCTAGTTATATCCCTCCATCGATCTTAGAATCCAAGAACATCTTCTTTTGGTCTCCTCACGTAGTTCCCTCAAGAAAATCTTCTTTTGGTCTCCTCACGTAGTTTCCTTAAGAACATCTTCTTTTGGTCTCCTCTACAAGAAGAGTTTGTGGCTAAATTCACTCCCACTCTATCTTTAGGAAAAATGCTCTTTTTCTCCAAAGATAGCTTTTGAGCCACAAAACAACTTAATAATGATGGAGACGGAGGGAAAAACGTAGTACATATTAACACAATGATGATTTAATCGAAACATATTGAAAGCATATCATAGACTAGACGATTTAAATTTTGATAGGTGTATCAAATAAGGTTGGCAACGTTCCCTTATGTGAGTTCAACAACTCAATCATAACTTCATAATTGATCTTTCATTAGTAAGTTGTGACTTTAGTCACAATGGCATAAGGAGAATCGAATTCATACCTCATGGACATATAATGACTCAATCATTATAATTGTCTATTAGATCAATTTAAGTTGATAAAATCTTAATGTTTCTCGAAGCAAGTAGTGTATGATGACAAATTTTAGAACAAACGATACGTTAAAGTAAGTGACTTGGGTTGCAAACCAAGTCACCAATATCCAAAATACAACCATTGTTTAAGGAAACAACCAAATTTCCAAGTTGAACGAGGAAATCAAAATAGTTCTAAAGTTTCAAAATACAACATGAAAATAAAGACAAAACAAAATAAAGCCAAGCTTCCATCGATCTAGCATCAAGGGCGGCTACATCTTGCTTCCCTCACGATCTTCTAAGCTTGCTTTTCTTTTCCCTTGTCCTTGCTTGGATGCCCTAATTACAATAAAAAGGGGTAAATATTACAACTTGTATCAAAATACCAAAGTTGAGATCGAAACATAAAAGATAAGGATAGTTATTTACCTACTGGAATGACTTTTCCAGCTTTGATGTCGCCAAGGTACTTAGGACAATTTCTCTTCCAATGCCCAACACCATTACAATAGTGGCATTTGTACCCGGAAGGGGCACCATTCTTGGGCTTAGAGGAGCTAGCTTCACAAGCTTTTCCTTTGTTCTTGTAGGGAGTTTGCTTCTTTCCCTTGTGACCACCTTTCTTGAAATTCCCCTTGCTCTTTTGATTAATGTTGAGCACATCCTTGGTGGTGCTAGCATTTAGCCCCATGTCCCTCTCGGCTTGCACAAGCATTTTGTGCAATTCATCGAGGGACACTTTCAAGTTTTGCATATTAAAATTCACCCAGAATTGGACATATGCCTTAACCTTGTTTAAGGAATGAAGAATTCGATCAAGGATGCGTTCTTCGGGAATCTCTACCTTTTGCATTTTTAAGGTCTCAACATGCTCCATTAACTTGAGCACATGAGGGCTAACTTTTTGGCCCTCCTTAATGTTGATATCAAAGAATGCGGAAGCCGCTTCATATTGAATAATCCTCGAAGCTTGTGAAAACATGGTCACAAGCTTCGTATAGATCTCATAGGCGGTGCTAATCTTTATAGCACTCCTTTGGAGTTCGGCCTCCATTGAGAAGATCAACACATTTTTGATTGCGACTGACTCCTTTTGTTAAGTCTCATAGGCTTACCTAGCGGCGGGAGTAGATCTAGCGGTAGGTGCGGCGGGAGAGGCCTCGGTAAGATAACGAAGCTTGTCGTCACCCTCCGCGGCCAAGCGAAGTTGTGCGTCCCAATCGGCGAAATTTGACCCATTCTTTTCTAATTTACATCGATCCATGAAGGATCGGAGCCATAAAACATTGGTGAGAGTGTTCGAGCTAGTGGTTGCGTATGAATTTGGAGTTGCCATTGTAATTGAGAGAACAAATACGACTACAAAATAAAAGTGAAGGAATTAATAAACATCTATTGTTTTGATAATACTTGTAAACATTTTAAACAAGTTTCAAGCATTTATATAGTGACCTCTACCCAACTATTATAAATGATCCCGAGATCCAAAATCATATTAATTCGGGCACAGTGAGCTGATTCATCCCTTATCAATATAACTCGGTGGATTAACTCTTTAATCGATTCTACTTCCAGAACTCTCGGTCGATAAAATTACTATAATATTTATCTTTAGCCCGGAACACATGCGACTACGGTCACGAATACTTCCGTTGAGCTCAATCCAAATTTCGATGTAATAACATTTTACTACCCACTCACCCAACGTAACAAGTTTAGCATCCCAGTGAGCCGAGCCTACTTCCTTATGAAATTGGGATTCATGGTTTCTACTATTTGGTATGGCTAATTCTCAATTATTATTTAGTGAGAGGTCTTGTCAATTTATTATCTATCACGTTTTAAGTGAACTAAAGCAATGAACTGCGATAATTTTAATTGACACGGTCGATGACTCGATAAATAAATATGCATGTGTAGTTATGGCGATTTGGTTATGCATGTAAACATATAAAACAAATGCAAAGCATAAAGATAAAATCCTAGTATGGCCTTCCTAAATAGTAAATCAAATAAACTATTTACAAATTCGGAAACCAACTCCTTTGGTCCCTTGAACTTCATTTGGCACGCACTTCAAGGTAACACAGTCTTTGTCGGACCACCTTCTCGAATTGCACCGTCTTCAAGGAACTCCGAAATAATAAATTACAAAGCTTTTCTACTTTATACAATATAAAAAGAAAAACAAAACTAAATAAAATAAAAGTGATACGAGATCACATTTATTACAACCAAATCGATATCCCCATTCATTTCGGGAAATACCAATTAAAAACGAAAGCCATACTAAGTACAAATTACATAATTCAAAACTTATATAAAATAAAATATGACAATCATACTAAAAATGCAGTATTAATATATGTATAAAACATGCCATGTTATGTGCCAAATCTCCCTATTTAAGCTAATATCGTATATATGGTCCGGTTTTATGGATTATTGTGACAATTAACCTATTAAAATCACAAAATCTTACATAAATCACATCTATGTCTAAGTTAATTACCCTAACCTCTTAGGACTCAAAATTTAGTCTTCACTAAGCATTTGACAATAATTCAACTTGATATTATACAATTGCTCTTTAATCACTATTATTCATAATAAAAAGGGAATAATTCCCAAAAAGTCATAAAAATTCGAAAAATGCAAAATCATAATTTTAGAAATTCTGGACAATTCCCAACATCCCAAAATTTTAATAAAATTTGCCCTTTAATTTATTTTAATTTATTTCACAAATAAATCATATAAAACATAATTTTAACCCTTTAATTCCAAATTAAACACAAAATTATGCAATAAATCAAAATTAAAATTTTGAATATTCTTAACAAGTTTCTAGAACCTGGAAATGACAAATTTTAAGCCAAAATCGAATTTTTATATTCTTGACTATTAAAGTTGCTATTTATCAATTTATATCCCATAAAAAATTAACATGCAACTTTAGATCGGAAGTTCATATCATATATACAGCATTGGGAAAAATTTTCATGCCATAAAATTTATTTTAGCTATTTTTGCCAAAATGGTCATTATTTATTCGATTTTTACATCTAAAAATAATAAATCATGCAAAATTAAATCATTTGCCCTAAAAATTTACATACAGTGTGTAAATATTGCATGTGACAACATACTAAATTTTCATGGGCAGGAACAAAGTCTAACCATTTTTAACATAAATACCTTTATTTAATCGACTTTTAACATGTAAAAATCATAAATCATGCTATATAAAACCATTTTATATGAAATTTTACATACAACTTTTAAAATATGCACGTGAGGTCGTGTAAAAATTTCAAGGTCAGAATCATAGTCTAACTAGTTTTTGCATTTTAATTGTCATTTTATTCAATAAAATGTAATAAAAATACTAATAATCATTTTAAAGAGCAATAAATTACCATAAATCATCAAAATGATCTAAAATCAATTTAGGACCAGAAGGTATAACTGTTGGAATATGTGTCCTCCGACAATAATGCGATCACGACTGTTGATCATGATGATCACATGTTTAAATCTCATTATAAAGAATACAATTGGGAAGTAATATTGTTACTGTCAACTGGTCAACATATATCGGTAATGATTGGCTGACTAGAGTTTGACATTACTGTCGTGCGATGGTGGTGATCAGTTGACCCCCTAGGTCATACCTATAGGGCAACACTCTTAATTGATTATTTAATTAATCGTATAATGTTACGAGTTAATTAAATTACTTGAAAATTGACGGATGATTTTTGGAAGTAAAATTTGCGTATCAAATTGAAATGTGATTAAATGAGATACGGTCTGAGTAATTGAATTGTATCATTACTCGGATGAAATTAATGTTTAAAGAAACAATCGAAATTGAATGAATTATTATAAATGCAATCTGTTGTGATTTATAAATGGTAAAATATTTTGGCACAAGTCATTATGAAATTACTAAGTCGATTTTTGTATGTGACGTATTTTTATTAATACGTTGATTTTTAATATGTTAAAAATACATAACAAATTTATGTCACATATGACATGTGACATATTGACAATTGACAAAAATAATATGGAATCCATATTATCAAGTGGGCCGAAAATTAGAGGGTTTTTAAGCTAATTATATGTTGATTGTAATTAGTGGAGGGCATGATGATTACCCTAGTCACTAGCCATGCAACCCTATTGTTTATTGTGAAGAACAATTTTTCCATGCATTGGCTCCCCAAAATCCCTCCTCTTACACGGTTTTGAGAAGACAAAAACCCATCATGGTTTTTCTATAATTTTTACCTAATAATATACAAAATGTTGTAAATTATTATTATTCATTTACTCATCCAAAAATACAATTCTAGAGAGAATAATAATCCTCCTCTTCTTCTCTCTACAAAACCGAAAATAATTAAGTGTTTATATTATTTTTGGGTCATTTTTCTACTACATTAATATTATACTAGTTCATGTAATATTAATTAAATTAAGGGTAAGCTTTGGGTATTAATCCTAAGGAGAGATCCTACACTTGGATCTTGTTCTTCCATCTTAGGAAAGCTCAAGAACAAAAGAAAAGGAGATTTATTTTGTGCCCAATAAAACCGAAATCACCAATATAAGAACATGATTTCTCTATTTTATCATATTGTTTGCATGCATAAAATCCGTATTTAATTTTATGACAAATTAATTTAAACATATATGAGTATGTTAGTATATATAGATCTACATTTCCTTCAATCGGTATCAAGAGCCACGGTTGTTTGCATGCAAATCGGTTAAAAGTTTTTCCGAGTTATGAGAATAACATATAAAACTTGTAAAATTTGTGTTATTATGATATATCACGAAATTAATCCATGCATGTTAATATTTCTGGTCCTAAAATGTTTTAGGATATTTTGGTTAATTTTTCGGATTTTTATTGTTCATATTATACAATAATGGCATTTAAATATGATTTTATGAGTAAAAATGTCATTTTTGGTCTAAAATTAGCTATACTTCGAATTTTCCATTGATTTTTGGATATGTTGTCACATATATTATTTTGAGACAACCTGTAAATTTTCATAATTTTTGGACTTGTTATGCTCGAGAAATGTTTTTTTCATTATTAAATTCGGATTTAGGTGAAAAATAGGTTAATATGAGTTAAATTTTGAATCTGGTCATAGACAATTAATATGTTGTCACATGCAATTGTACAAGATGTGTGTAAAATAATTGGCTATAAAGAAGTCTTTTTGCATGATTTATGGATTTTTGAAGAAAAATAGCATAAATAGTGACATTATTAGTGGAAAATTAATAAAACATAATCTATGACTTAGGAAAAACGTCTAATGTTGCATTTTATTATCTTTTTCAGATCTAAAATTGAAAAGTTAGTGAAAATAATTTTTCCATGTTTTTATGATTATTTTATTAAAAACCGATAAACCGCAACATTGTTTTTCCGGAAAATTTTCGAAATTTTTAACCTAAGATTTTTGAACATTATGAGTGTCATGGTATTTTTCCAGAATTTTCATGAATTTAAATTTCAAATTTTGAATTTATTTGAAATTTTGTGATTTATTTGAAGTTTATGGCTTATTTTTGTAATTTTGGTCCATTTATGAACAATTTTATAAAATATGGGTTAATTATGGTCAAATTATTAGTGAAGACTAAATTTTGAGTCCTAAGAGGTTAGGGTAATTAACTTATGCATAAATATGAGTTTATGTATTTTTGTGATTATAAAATGTTGAAATCACGCAAATCCGTAAAAACCGAGTAATATACGATATTGGCTAATTAAAGGCGATTTAGCATAAAATTGGGCATGTTCATACATATTATAATGCTGCATTTTTCCTTTATGATTGTTATAATTTTAATTTATGTAATTTATTATGTAACTTTACTTAGTATGGCCTTAGATTTTAATTGGTATTTCCCGAAATGTATGGGAATATCGATTCGGTTGTAATTTTATTGTGATCTCGTATCACCGTTTTGTAATTTAATAGATTTATTTTATTTTAGTTACAAATGTATAATAGGATATTATGTAATTTATTATGTAATTTTATTCATTCCGGAGTTCCAAAAGACGGATTTCTTCAAGAATGGCGATACATAAAGACGGTGTTACCTCGAGATGTGTGACACAAACCGAAGTTCAAGGGACCAATGGAGTTGGTTTCCGAATATGTAATAGTTAAATAGTTTTTCTATTTTAGGAAAGGCCATACTAGGATTTATTTATCTTTATGCTTGCATTTTATTTTATGTCACATGCATTGCTAAATCGCCATAACTAAACATGCATTGTCATTTTATCGAGTTTATCGACCGTGTCAATTAGAATTATCGTAGTTCACCGCTTTAGTTCACTTAAAACGTGATAGATAATAAATTGACATGACCTCTCGCTTAAAACAAACAATTGAGACATAGCCTTACCAAATAGTAGAAACCATGAAAACCTATTTCGCGAGGGAGTGCGCTCGGCCCCACCGGGGTACAAACCTTGTTACGTAGGGGAAGTGGGTGATGAATGTTAATCCACTGAATTCATGTTGATAAGGGATGTATCGGCCACACCGTGCCCAAGTTAATGTGGGTTTGGATCATGGACACATTTATTCGAACTTTGGATTGAACTCAACAAAAGTTTTTGATAAGGGATGTATCGGCCCCACCGTGCCCTTGTCGGATGTGTTTTGGGCTAAAGATAATTGTTAATGTAATATTATCGACCAAGAGTTCTAAAAGTAGAATCGATTAAACATTAATCCACCAAGTTGTATTGATAAAGGATGAATCGGCCCCACCGTGCCTAAGTCGATATGAATTTGGGTCTTGGAATCATTTATCTAGTTGGGTAGAGGTCACTAGAAAAATGCATAAAACTTGTTTAAATCATACATTTTTACGAGTATTATTAAAACGACAATTGTTTTACTCCTTATATTTTGTTTTGTAGACCACTTCTTTTTCATAACAAATGGCAACACCAACTCCAAATGCCACACCTCTCGCTAGTTCGTCATGGCTCCGATCCTTTATGGATCGATGTAAACTTGAAAAGAATGGGTCAAATTTCTCCGAATGGGATGCCCAACTCAAATTAGCCGCCGAAGGTGACGACAAGCTTCGTTACCTCACCGAGGCCTCTCCACCCGAACCCTCCACTAGGTCCACCGCGGCCACTAGGGAAGCATATGAGGCTTACCAAAAGGAGTCCGCCGCAATGAAAAATGTCTTAATATTTGCGATGGAGGCGGACCTCCAAAGGAGAGCCTTTAAAATGGGCAATGCTAATGAGATTTACTCCAAACTTGTGACCATGTTTTCACAAACTCCGCGGATCGTCCAATATGAGGCGGCCGCGGCATTCTTTGATCTCGACTTCAAAGAGGGCCAAAAGGTTAGCCCTCATGTGCTCAAACTCATGGAGCTTGTCGAGACCTTGAAAATTCAAAAGGTTGAAATCCCCAAAGAACTCATCGTAGATAGGATTCTACACTCCTTGTCCAAAGTCAAGGCATATGTGCAATTCCGGGTGAATTTCAACATGCAAGACAAGGATGTGTCTCTTGAGGAGTTGCACAAGTTACTTGTGCAAGCCGAGAGGGACATGGGGTTAAATGTGAACCCTCCCAAGGATGTGCTTAACATAAGCACTAAAAGTAAGGGGAAGTTCAAGAAGAATGGGAGAAAGGGCAAGAAGCTAGCTCCCACATTCACCAAAGCTAAGCCTAATGAAGCTAGCACCTCAAAAGTCAAGAAGGGTCCTCTTGATAAATGCCATTATTGTAATGGCATGGGACATTGGAAAAGAAATTGTTCCAAATACCTTGGTGATATCAAAGCTGGAAAGATCACTCCAGTAGGTAAATGACTAACCTTCTTTTATGTTTTTAAATTCAACTATGGTATTATGATGCAAAGTTGTGATGATGTATCTCCCTTTTATTGTAAATAGGGCCTCCACCAAGCAAAGACAAGGGAAAGGAAAAGCAAGCATAAGAAACCATGGAGAAGCTAAGGATAGCTTTTATGGAGCTTTGCTTTTCATTGTCTTATTTTAAAGTTATGTTTTGAATTTTAGAACTTTAAGTTTCCGTGTTCGACATGGAAAAGTATTTTGGATAATGGTTTGTATTTTTGGATGATGGTGACTTGGTTTGCAACCCAAGTCACCCGTTTTATCATTTATCCATTTATGTTCTAAAATTCATCTTTAAATGCTTGCACTTTGAAACATAAGATTAGTCACTTAAAGTGATCTAATAGACAAATATAATGACGGGTTTCATTATATGTCCACGTGCTTAAGGCTTGTGTATGATCATTTATGAAGCGATTTTGAGTCTATGAACTCTCTTAAAGGAATGTCAACCACCAAGTACACATATGAAATCAATAACTATTAGTCTATCTATGAGATAGTTCTCCTTATACTTCAACATCATTAATTTGTGTCTCATATGCTATCTTTGAATGTTTAGTGTATTTATTCTAAAGATAGAGTGGGAGAATAATGAGGACACAACACACAAGGCAAGATAAAATTGTGTACTTGTGTATATGAAGATCTACGCAAGAGAGAATGATTTGAATGAAGGTATATTTATTTACATAGTATGCCGAATAGATGAGATCTATGGTCTCAAGTTAGTTCTATATGACTAAAGAGACCAAGTGTAGTAATCATAAGAGAATATTCTCAAGATAACTACACGAGGAGACCAAAAGAAAGTTTTGGAATAAAAATGACTAATGTAAAGTCTTAACAAGTTTTGACTAAGTTTATGAAACATTTGACCAATAGTTTCAACCTTGAGATTTACTTAAGAGCCTAAATGAATCATAGTAACATACTAGTTATGATCGAGTTGCAAAGATTGATATACCGATATCTTCAACGACCAAAGTTTTAACCACGCAAATGTCATTGCTTAAACTCACTATGAAATGGTTAAACCTCCTTCTAAAAAGGGTATTTGCGAAGGACGTATTCTAGATATTGTTTATATTTGAATAATGACATTACTACACATCATTATGACATAAGTGTGTTGGAGATTTAAAATCTCTTTCCGTAAGGTTAAGATGAGACCATTTCAAAATAGGTATTTTGAAAGGATATGATGGGAACATATATGGTTTTATCCTAATAACTTGGCAATGCAATTTATATTTCACTTCTTAATAAAAGTTTCGATTGAGAAGTCAATTTCGAAATATATAGAATTGAGTGGGAGTTAGGAAATTCTCATGTGAAGACATGAAATTTAGTGGGAGCTATCATCCTTTGAATGTTTACAACACATCGCTCATTAAAGAATGACGAGCTAATACCTTCATTCATAAAGAAGCTTTTGAGTTTTCAATTCTGGATGAAAATGGACAATGATGAATCCAATTACATCAAGGGATGTCGGATTAGTATTAAGAGATACACATCGTATCAACATTCACATAGGTTATTCATGTAGATGAAAATGGAATTACCATTAGCAGTCATGGTCGTTCATTGAACCTATGAACGGTTGATCTCATGATTATTAGTAACTAATGTTTCCGCCATTAGAATTATCATGTACATGTCCAATTATGAATCATATGCATAAGAGCATGATGATGGATGGTATGCCATAATAGAAACGTCATGAATTCTCAAGAAGAATCCGATGAGCGATTTCAGTGTTTGACGGAATGTTCCATTGTGTGTCAAGAGGTTGCACATATTAAAGAAAATCCGAGCACATATGAGGATATATGAGAATCCCAATTCTTTCAAGCCTAGAAAGAGAAATAAGAAGTTTTGGAAAGATGCTTGGTCGAATAAGAAGTTATTCAAAAATAATCTTTCCCAGTTAAGCTAGGACTTGTGAGAAGTGCTAGGCTAATAATCTTGACAAATTGTTACAAGAATCTACAAAACATATACCTAGTGCATTATGTGTGGATGGAGTACTTGATCAGTACAAGTTATATCATTCATCACAAATTCGTTCGTTATGAGATAATCGATAAGAAAGTTCTTTCAAGTTAAAGAACCAAAACCAAGGTGGGGAACCTTGATGTGTACTTGGTAAGATTCATGCTATGAGAGAGAACATGAATGTAAAGGAAAATGCAAGTGTAAGAGGTTTGAACACATGGACACATGGCATGTTAAAACTTCTATTGCAATCAATAAGTGTTCACACTTATGATATACATCACAAGGTTGTAATATGATATTGACTACCCGAGTGTGATGTCGACATTTGTCGTTTGAGTTATTATTAACTCACCTTCTATATTGTTATATCCAAACGGGTTGTAGAGACAATTGAACCCCGTTAAAGTGAACATGGATTAACATTGTTTTTGCCCATAGTTACTTATATGAGGTGACGTCTCGAAGTGACTAGAGTGTGATGCGATTGATGGCAAGTTCAAGTGCCATAGAGTCATGTGAGATGACTAGTCGATCACATAGGCAGACTGTTAGGAACATTTTGTCGGGCCTAATGACCGCTTATAGAGTTCTGGCAAATTTATATAGCCTGGTCGTGGCAAGAGCTACTATAGTATTCAAATGAGTCGATTCTTTTGACTAAAGACTATTCGCCTAAGATGGCATAATTTCAGATTAACTTTGATTTGTGTTACTACGACCTTCGTAAATGGGGTCAAATGGGCATATTTTGGGTTATGATGGCTGTGGCTAGTCGAAGGGAATGAGTGCGATAAGAATTGTCCACCCCTAGTGGTTATAACAATATCTCGGGGCCACTCGAGGAGTAATGAATCGAAATGCGTGGCCACGCTCGGAAAGTATCTATGATAGATAAGTCCGGTCAATCAGTTATTCTCCAGATCGAGGAAACCACTCTCGATATGATCACTTGCAAGTACGACCTGAAAGACACCTTGCATTGAGTGGGAGATAGTAATATATAGGACAAGAGAATTGGTGACGCACACTTGTCGAGGACAAGTGGGAGATTGTTGGAATATGTGTCCTCCGACAATAATGCGATCACGACTGTTGATCATGATGATCACATGTTTAAATCTCATTATAAAGAATACAATTGGGAAGTAATATTGTTACTGTCAACTGGTCAACATATATCGGTAATGATTGGCTGACTAGAGTTTGACATTACTGTCGTGCGACGGTGGTGATCAGTTGACCCCCTAGGTCATACCTATAGGGCAACACTCTTAATTGATTATTTAATTAATCGTATAATGTTACGAGTTACTTAAATTACTTGAAAATTGACGGACGATTTTTGGAAGTAAAATTTGCGTATCAAATTGAAATGTGATTAAATGAGATACGGTCTGAGTAATTGAATTGTATCATTAGTCGGATGAAATTAATGTTTAAAGAAACAATCGAAATTGAATGAATTATTATAAATGCAATCTGTTGTGATTTATAAATGGTAAAATATTTTGGCACAAGTAATTATGAAATTACTAAGTCGATTTTTGTATGTGACGTATTTTTATTAATACGTTGATTTTTAATATGTTAAAAATACATAACAAATTTATGTCACATATGACATGTGACATATTGACAATTGACAAAAATAATATGGAATCCATATTATCAAGTGGGCCGAAAATTAGAGGGTTTTTAAGCTAATTATATGTTGATTGTAATTAGTGGAGGGCATGATGATTACCCTAGTCACTAGCCATGCAACCCTATTGTTTATTGTGAAGAACAATTTTTCCATGCATTGGCTCCCCAAAATCCCTCCTCTTACACGGTTTTGAGAAGACAAAAACCCATCATGGTTTTTCTATAATTTTTACCTAATAATATACAAAATGCTGTAAATTATTATTATTCATTTACTCATCCAAAAATACAATTCTAGAGAGAATAATAATCCTCCTCTTCTTCTCTCTACAAAACCGAAAATAATTAAGTGTTTATATTATTTTTGGGTCATTTTTCTACTACATTAATATTATACTAGTTCATGTAATATTAATTAAATTAAGGGTAAGCTTTGGGTATTAATCCTAAGGAGAGATCCTACACTTGGATCTTGTTCTTCCATCTTAGGAAAGCTCATGAACAAAAGAAAAGGAGATTTCTTTTGTGCCCAATAAAACCGAAATCACCAATGTAAGAACATGATTTCTCCTCTATTTTATCATATTGTTTGCATGCATAAAATCCGTATTTAATTTTATGACAAATTAATTTAAACATATATGAGTATGTTAGTGTATATAGATCTACATTTCCTTCGATAACATGATAAATTTTCGTGGTATTTATCTTCATAAATCACAAATTTTAAGTTTTATATGTTAACATATTAACTCGGAAAAACAAAACCGATTACGCATGCAACAACTCTTGCTCTGATACCAATTGTAAGAATCGTATATCTCTTATTAGACTCCTCTAATACCTAAGTGTTTATAAGTTTAGTTATAAAACTTAAAGGAACTTATGCATGCATAACAATTTAAATAAAAGAGAATAAATTTAGTCTTTCTTACAAGGAGGGCCGAAATTTGGTTTATACTAAATTGGTCTCCTACCAAGTTCGTCTTCTTAAGAATAATCTAAATGCCCCAAAAACCTTAGATCTAGTTGCAAGATCTACTCCTCAAGGATTGTACCAAGGAAATCCTTCTTAATACAAATATTAATTTTGTTACTAGAAATTAATATTTGTTCCCTTAAATATACTAATATTAGGTGATTACTACTTCTAGTAATATATATATAATATTAGAGATTTGTGTGAGTTTTTTATTTTGTTCATCAACAAAACTAGAGAGAGAAGTTTTTCTCTAGTTAGGAAAACTAATTAGAATGAATTGGAGAGAAAAGAAAATACACTACTTGAGTGTATTATGGAGGAGACCACCGGTTTTAGGTGGGTAGAGTGCCCAATGCATTTTCATTTTTGTCTTCTCAAGAGTATAGGTATGCATACCTATGATTAGTAGGTAATCATTATGTTATCCATTAATTTAAATTAACTTAAGCACAAATCCTCCCATCCTTTCCATTTACACGGTTCAAATGTGTAATATGGATCCATTTTAACTTTGTCAACTTGTTAATTTGTATTGTCTGACAAATTCGACATGTTACTAGACATGTCATTTAAATAATGCATTTTTAACAAATTAAAAATCATTATATAAATGAAATAAATCACACACAAAAATTAACTAGTAATTCACAATTACAATTACTTAAAATGGGCCATATAATTATAAATCACAACTACTTGTGTTTATAATAAACAATTCATTCTTTATATTAATTGCTTCATAAACAATAAATAACCTAAGTAATAAAACAATTCAATTACTTTGTACGAATCTTACTTAATTGAATTACAATAAGATACGTATTATTACTCACAAAATCAATTGTTCAATTTAAGGAATTAATTAACTTGTATCGTCATACAATTAATTAATAGATCAATTAAGAATGTTTCCCTAGAGGTTTGACCTTAAGGGATCAACTGATCACCACCGTCACATGACAGTAATGTCAAACTCTAGTCAGCCAATCATTATCGATTAATGTGGATCAGTTGACAATAAAATGTTACTTCCCCTTTAGTATTCTTAATATGAGATTTAAACATGTGATCGCATTATTGTCGAGGACTCTTACTCCAACAGTAGCAAGAAGATTTCAATCACAAACTACCTAAGATTTGAGAGATAAGGGTTTTAATAAGAGTTAGGGTTTGGAATAAGATGAAGAAATAGAAGATAATGAAAGAAATAGAATATATGAATCCCGTTATAATACGGGTAGCACTTACTCGATCGAGTGACTCGGTTACTCGATCGAATGGCCTCTACTCGATTGAGTTGGAGTTTCTCGATCGAGTTTCCACTGGCAGATCCAGCGATTTCGATCCAATAACCCAACTACTAGATCGAGTAAGGTCTACTCGGTCGTGTAGGCACTCGTACTCGGTCCAATAAGACTAGGAACAAGGTCAAAGGTTACGAATTCGGTTAACGATTCCTGCAAAACAACAACTTGTTCCGAGTCCAAGGTGTACTTGGAACTCGTCACTGATTATTTCCATCCAATTACTGTCCATTAGCACCAACTCAAATGCAACACGACTATCTCATCCGAACACTACACATATTATTCCATCCTATTGATACGTGCATTTTCTATACACTTTATCTGTGGTTTTGGCACGTGTTTCTATGCATAATTGTTAGCTTAAGGCTACTATTTCTCCCGAAACGGTTTACTTTGCATTTTCTATGATTTATTGTAGGAACGAGTGGAAGTAAGCTAAATCAAGCCTAATTCGTCCTCCGGAGGCCAGTTTAAGGAAGCCAAGAAGAGGTAGAGTCGTATTCACTCACCTTGGGATGCGTGCAAAGGAGTGAAGAGTTGATTGGAAGGAACAAGAGAGCCACTGCACAGCATATTCAGTCGATCGACTAGGCTGCATGGTCGATCGACCACTGAAGCTCATCAGATGCTACTGTTCCGCATATTTAGTCGATCGACCACTCTGGCCGGTCGATCGACCAGTTTTCGAGCTGATACGTTTCTCTTTGTGTTAGACTTTTAAAAGCCCAACTTGTAATTAACTTTCAGTATCTTTTTATCGAGAGAACGCAGCAACTTTTAGGTTATGCTTTTCATTCTGAAAAAAACTCAGTTTTAGATCTAGCTTGGAGACGGAAACCTTCGATTTGAATGCTTTATGCTCGAATTCAATTAGTAAGCTTTTTATGCAATTCTTTCTCTTCCTTATTTCCTTGTTATTTTGATTCTTGTTTTCATCAATTAATTTCAGCAATTGAGTTCTCTCTTTTGTTTTAGTTTGATTCCATTATGTCAAGTTTGTTCTTTATTATTAATTTCGATGTTAGAATAGTTATGATTATGCGTAGGTAATTTCTTTGATTGGGAACAAGGTGAGCCATGGTATTAAATTAGGATTGTTGTGTAGTATGAGTTCTTCCGTATTGGTCTTGTTATCTTTTGATAAATTTCTTTACTAGATTGAAAGATTGGTAATTTGTGTTATCATTGGATTAGGAATTTCTCTTGAGCGAAAGCTTTGATAAATTTTAGGGAATTAATAGACCGTGAGGTTATTTGAGCTTTGATCGAAAGGCTAGCTTATTTTCCCTAAGACCGTATTATAAGACCTCTGCTACCTTACTGACCTGATATTTGCCATGGTGAACCGAAGTTCCCGATCCCCTTTTTATCTTGTTGAGAATTTTCATTTTAGCAATTAGCCAGTTAATCAACCAAATTCAAAACCCCCCAATTAATTGTTACTTTTATAGACTGAAAAATAGCAAACAAAATCAACCTTGTCTCTCTGTGGTTCGACCCTTACTATCACTAGCTATAGTTTTAGTTTGGAATTATAAATTTAATTTTGGTACTAAACGACGGTATCAAATTTTGGCGTCGTTGCCGGGAAGACGGTGTAATTTTGTTTGCCTTATTTTAGTTTATTTTTCTTGTCTCAAGGAACTTTGGTTCCTTGAGGCCGTTGCTTACCTTTGCTTCTAGTTTTGCTTTTGCACAGTTAGAAGACAGGTTTTTGAGAGGAAGACTTGAGTACTCTCACTTTGGAAATTATGGCTACAATATATAATAATTTTCAGCCAAAGGAGCACCACCTTCCAAAGGGGCGCCAGTTACCTACCCCTACTACCGGAAATTTCGAGTTTCGTTCCTCTTATATTGATTTAGTGGAGCGAAATCAGTTCGCGGGTCTGCCAGATGAAGACCCCTTGAAGCATATGGAAACTTTCACAGACTATTGTTGTTCCATACCTATACCGGCTGGGGTAACTCAAGATGAAGTAAAGGGGTTTATGTTCTTGTACTCCTTGAAGGATTCGGCGCGAGATTGGTACCGCTACCTCGATAGGGTAGGAGCTGGAGTCACGGATTGGACATCTTTAGCATTAGCCTTCTACAAGAAGTACTTCCCACTTTCAAAGACTGATGCCTTGAAGGGTAAAATCACGAGTTTTCAAAGAAGGAGCCGACGAAGATTTTTGTGAAGCATGGGGACGTTTCAAAAGTTTGGTCCGAGTGTCCCTCATCATGGTTTCCAAAGAATGGTATCTTTGCAACCTATTTTACAATGCTTTATATGATGATTACAAGGTTATCTTGGATGCAAATTGCTAATGGTAGGTTCCAAAATAATACCGGTCAAAGTAAAGGTTGGAACACTATTGAGGAGATGGCAGTCCATAGAGCTGAGTTTGGAAGTTCACGTGGAAATTCGCGAAAGCAAAGTGATGAAATGAGTGCCGTTGTGACACTTATTACTTCTATTACTGACCGTCTCGAGAGGCTCGAGGCCTCTGAAGCTTCCAAGGAAAGAATTGAAATTCCTACCCATAATTCAGACGAGACCGAAAAGTTGAGAGAAATGGTTCAACTTCTCTTGGTTCAAGTGGCAAATATGGAAGCAGCCGGGATTGAGTCCTCAAAGAATTTCGTGAAGCAATTGGAGAATATTGAGGCTAAACAAGTTGCTAATTCTTCAAACAAATGTGAAGGACCAATTGAGACGATCAACGCCATCAACCTCAGAAGCGGCCTCTCTTGTGAAAGTCCCGACAAGCTAGAAGAAGACTCGGGAAATGACAAAGAAGCTAGTTCAGTTTATGGCGAAAAAACGAGCTTAACTGCCAGTAATCCTGGTCGATCGACCAACATTCTCAGTCGATCGACTGAGGTGTCAGATAAAATAGTTTCTGATCAGAAACTATTCACACCCAGCCCGAGTGGTCGATCGACTAACCTCACCAGTCGATCGACTGAATCACCTGACGAACTCAATTCTGAACAGGAACTGTTCACGCCCAGCCAAGTTGGTCGATCGACCAACCATATCAGTCGATCGACTGACCTCCCAGTACAGGACGCAATTCCGTCAACTAGTTTGCATGATTCTTCACTTATTGATGATTTGATGGAGGTTTTAAACTTACGGAAGCCGAAGGTTACTGATCCTACGGCCAGTGTTGCAGTCCCGTATCCGGAGCGTTTGAAGAATAGTAAGCTGGAGCGCAAGTTTGGTAAGTTTTTGGAGATGGTCCAAAATCTCGAGGTAACAGTTCCGTTCACTGATTTAATTACCCAGGTACCCTCTTACGCTAAATTTATGAAAGATATTTTAAATCGTAAGAAAAATTTTCGCGATGATGGTAATGTTGCTTTTGTGGAGGAGTGTAATGCTCTTTCGCAAGTTAATGTGCCACCCAAATTAAAGGACCCGGGTAGTTTCTCAATTCCTTGCACTATAGGTAACCACGTAATTGGAAAGGCCCTTTGTGACTTAGGGGCCAGTGTCAGTGTCATGCCGTATTCTGTTTGCGAAAGGTTAAATATTGGTAGACTTAAGGTGAGTGATATTACCGTTCAAATGGCAAATAGATCGACCCAGAGACCTATAGGTGTTCTAGAGGATGTACCCGTTCGAGTGGGTAAGTTTTTTATTCCTGTCGATTTCGTTGTTTTGGACATTGCAGAGGACAGTCAGATACCTATTATTTTAGGCAGACCGTTCTTACATACAGCTGGGGCTGTGATAGATGTCAAAAGCGGAACCATCTCCTTAGAGGTAGGGGATGACACCATTGAGTTCAGTCTTGCTCACAAGGCGATTGCTGACGATGATACGTGTTATTCCATTGATATTGTTGACATTGTTAGGTTCATATACCTATTATTAGACTCCTCTAATAGTGAACTAATTAACTTGTTAATTATTTCCTCTAATAGTGAACTAATTAACTTGTTAATTATTTGTTCTTTAGATCTAGTGCATGCATAACAAAATGAAAGATTTATAAGAAAACAATGTCCCTTACATTGTAAATTTCGGTTTTATGGGCACAAGTAAGGTCTCCTACCTTCACTTGTTCTTGAGCTATGATGAGTAATAGGATGATCCTCCAAGACCTCAAGTATAGAAGTCACTCCTCTTGATTGCACCCAAGATTATCCCTTATCCCCACTAAATAATATTTGCTAGATATTTGTTTAGTAGTTTACCTTAAAATTGATTACTAATACTCATATATTACACTAATAATATTAGTAATCTTTATGAACAAATTGAATCAAAACTCATATTTTGATAGAGAGAAAACTATGAACATATGTGAGGTTTTGCATGTGAGAATAAGAGAGTAACTTATGAGAGAATAAGAGAGTAATGTTTACAAAAATGTTCCCCTCTCTCTTACATGGAAAAACCGGCCAAAGTGCTCTTAATAAGAGCATTTTGGTCTTCTCAAAATGCCTTTCACAATGTTCTAAAAAGTTTAGGTAATAGTGTAGGTATGTCATAATATGTTGGAGAATCTTCCAACAAGAAAATGACAAAGCTAAAATCAAGCATCCATGCTTATATGGGACGGCACACATGGACTATTTTAGTCCATTTTTGTCTTATAATATTTGTCCCACAAATGCTTATAAGTCTTGTGATTAATTATCTTACATAATTAAATATTAATTTGATCATACAACAATTATGACACAAATTAATAAACATATACTCACTCAACTTATTGAGTAATATTTTATCATTATATCAAGATATAATGGGTCCCATAATAGCTAGTTAGTTAAATTCACAACCTCTTGTAAATGTAAATAACTAATTACCTCTACCTCGAAACTTTATAAAACCTTAACATAATTTAGTGAATTAACATATTAATCCACTAAATATGATCTTATTTAATCACATTATAATAAGATACATATTTCCTGTCATTAAAAATAAATTGTTCATTTTTAAGGAATTAATCAACTTGTATCAACATACAATTAATTAACTTTATAGATAAGGGCATCATCCTTTAGGTGTGACCTTAAGGGATCAATCCCGACCACCACCGTCCCCACGACAAGAACGTCAAACTCTAGCAAGCCAATCGTTACCGATTAATGTTGATCAGTTGACTATATAATTGAATCATCCCTTACGTATTCTTTATATGAGATTTAATAATGATATTTAAATCATGTGATCGCACTATTGTTGAGGACACATTTCCCAACAATCTCCCACTTGTCCTCGACAAGTGTGCGTCACCAATTCTCTTGTCCTATTACAATCTCCCCCTCAATGCAAGGTGTCTTGCAGGTCGTACTTACATTTGATCATATCTTGAGTGGTTTTCTCGATCCGGAGATTAACTGTCTGGCGAAATTATCTATCAAAGATACCTTCCGAGCGTGGCCACGCATTTCCGATTAACTACACCTCGAGTGGCCTTGAGATTTCAAAAAACCCTGACAAGGGGTGGACAATTCCTATCGCCCTATTCCCTTCGTTCACCCACACCCATCATAACCCAAAATATACCCAGTTTGACCTCATTTACGAAATCGTAGAGTATAAATCAAAGCTAGTCAGAAGTTGTGCTAACTTGGGCGAATAGTCTCTAGTCAAAAGAATTGACTCATAAGAATACTATAGTAGCTCTTGCCACGACCAGGCTTTATGAATTACCAGAACTCTATAAGCGGTCACTGCCCGACAGATTGTCCCATCCAGTCTGCCTATGTGATCGACTAGTCATCCCATATGACTCTATGACACTTGAACTTGCCATCAATCGCATCACACTCTAGTCACTTGGAGACGTCACCTCATATAAGTAACTAGGGGCGAATACCATGTCAATCCAGTTCACTTTAATGGGGTTCAATTTGTCTCTACAACCCATTCGGATACGACAAGGTAGCGGTTGAGTTTAATAAAACTCAAACGATAAATGTGATTATCACATATGAATAGTCAATACACTATTACTACTTCATATTCTATAATCTTTAGTGTATAATAACACTAGTTAAAATGCAATACAAGCTTGGAAAGTGGATATACCCGATATCCATATATTCCAACTTTATTAATTGTTATTTCCTTCCATTCAATGTCATCTCTTAATAACATGAATTTCTCTAAGTATATGTCTAGACTTCATACTAGACCCGAGCTCTTTAACTTGAAAGAAGATCCCACTGTTATCGCATAACTTGTGATAAAGTCATTTGTAGAGGGATTCACCCTTAATCCCTACCTTGACCATTTAATCACTATATACTTAGACTCCTTTTGTAAAATTTGCAATGCGTGATACTAAAATGCCTTTCTTAGTCTCTTACTCCTTAGTCAATAGGTCACCCTAGGATTTCAACAAATCCCTTTTGAGTTTGGAAACTAAAGTTTGTGCAACTCTTCAACACCTAACTTAGTTTGTCATCCAAACATATGAATGAATCCTTAACTCTTCTCAAGAAGTTCAAGGATGTTCTTTAAGGCTCTCACAAGCCATATGATGGGAATTAACTTGTTATTGACTTATCATGCCCTATGCATATGTTTCATCACATCACGTGCGTCTGTTGGCATACATAATTGTTCTAATGGCGGAAACATTAGCAATCGATTTCATGTAATCAACAACTTAATGGGTTCAGTGAACGACTATGATTCCATCATAGTAATTCCACTTTCATCATCATGAATAAGCCATTCAACCTTGTTGATGTTACAACAGATACAAAAGATCTTATCCTCATAAGACTCTCAACTCAATGCCAATATACTCTCACATAGATTCGGTAATCTAAAGTATATTGCACCTCTTTCCAAGTCTCCCAATCACTCTTGCCAGAAGAGAGCATTGGTACATTATTCTCAATAATTAATATGTTATCCACATATAAGACATGGAAAAACAATTATAGCTCCCACTTAACTTCATGTATATCATGATTCTTCAATCATGTGAATGAAACAATTCACTATAATCACATGAACGAAAAGTATAATCCTTTAATGCTTGCTTAAGACCATTCTAGGTTCACTTAAGAAAGCTACGCATAATATGTCAGGATTCTTAGGTCTTCATCTAAGGTTTTGTGTTTCAAACACTTCCTTCCCTAAATTCCCATTTTAGAAAAGCGAATTTTTATTTGCCATTCTTCATGAAATGCGGCAATTCCTAACACTATTGATCTTGATTAACATCTTCATGTAAATCTTATGCATTTGAGTACTCTGGAGCTCTATTTACTTTTGAGGAGACCCGCGCCTTAAAGTAAATCTACTCTTGAGTTACAATTTTTGGATTGTAATGCTTCGGCTCGTATGTAACAAGGTCATGATACTATCACTTTCACAAAGTAATGTTTTAACAATAAGACATGTGCGATAAACTCCCACTGAACTATGCTCTCATACTATCTTCATAGATAATAGTTCAATACCAACTCCCACTCTATAATTCTATTACTTTCACAAAGTAACATTTCAACTATAAGAGATGTTTGTGACGATACAATCTTCTCCCACTCTATCTCTCAGAAATACATCTATCTTCTTGAGAGATAGCCTTGTGAGTCACAAACATATATTTTTGACGGAGTATTAGTGTTTATCTAGACTATGTATTAGCTTTCAAAGGGCCAACCTAACATGGCAGCTAGATAATATACGAGTCTTATCCATGTCATCTGTTTAATAGACTCTCTATTCTAGGTATCTCATGGTTGACCATCCAATTAGAATTACTTGTCCGTTTTGGATTGCAAATTCCCAAAATTGAGTTCATCAACTCAAACCGACTCATATTAGTTTGATCTTATGAGTAGTGACGCTAGGTCATAATCCATCTTTAATAAATCAAATTTATTACTTAGATCTTTGCCACTACGATTGGATCGTAATGCTTAGAACTTTATTCAATTGGTTCTCTACGTCATTTTAGAAATTTCTCAAATCTCTCAAATGCTTCACCTTTTATTAGATTAAGTAAATATACCCTTATCTACTTGAATCATTGGTAAAAGTGACGAAGTAGTCATAAATTCCCCTTGCGGTGATGTTTATTAGAACACATACATCGGCATGTATTAGTCTCAACAATCACTTGCTTGTGTCCCTTTACCACTAAAGGGAGTACAAATTATATTGCAAAGGAGACAAGATTCGCATATTCCATATGATTGAAAATCAAATGGTTCAATAATTCTAGTCGACACTAGCGTTTTAATGCGTTTCTCATTTATGTAACCTAATTGAAAAATCAAATGTACAAATCATTTGGATTACTTGTTATGAGTCTTTTGGTGCGTATTATGTAGATATCCTTACATGAGTTGGAACTGTCTAAAACTTGTGTATCATAAAGATAAGTGACATGGCTCACATCCATGTCTATTTTCAATAAAATACAACAATTGTCTTTGAAGACAAAATATAGATCCTTACATGTCTCACATGGAAATAATGTTTTTAGACTAAGTGGATACATAATAACAATTATGTAAATTATAACTCAAAGCTATTAGCAAAAACAAGTACATAAATTTCTCATGAAGTGGCGGCTACCCGAGCTCCATTTCATTGTCGGAGATTCATATCACTCTTGTTTAGCTTTTTCACATTTCCAAGTCCCACTTGGAGTAACTAGCCCAACTTTGATATCTTCTAAATACTTGGGGCAATTTCGCCTCCAATGGCCCATGACATTTACAATAATGAAATCCATGGTAGGATTGGATACCCATCTTGGTTTTGTGGTAGTATCACTATCAACTTCCAATTCACAATCGGATTTGGGTTTCTTTACCTTTCTTTGCTTTTCCTTTATTAATACCAATACTCCTTTCATTTGCAAGGACACTCTTGCTAGAACTCCCACTTAATTTGATATTTCTCCTTGTTTCATCAAACATGGATATCTTGGAATCTGTGAGATTCCCCTCATATAATCCTCTTACCTGAGAGGTAGGCATGAGTATGTGAGTGAGAGGTGAAGAAGTAGTAAAAAGACAAAGATTTCCATCCTTACTAAAGCCAATGCGTAATTCTCTAATCGTATCATTGTCATAATCGGAGCATTTTTCATCGTATGATAGGAGCTATGAATTTAGGTGATGGGTCTAGGAGTATAAAATGAATTCATTGCGAATAATTAACTACAAAAACGGAAATGAAGGAATTAATTATCATCTATCGTTTTAATAATACTCGTAAATTTAACTACAGGTATTGCATTTATATAGTGACCTCCACCCAATTACATAAATGATTCCGAGATCCAAATTCACATTAACTTGGGCACGGTGAGCCGATTCATCCCTTATTAATATAACTCGGTAGATTAACCTTTTAATCGATTCTACTTTTAGAACTCTCGGTCGATAAAAATTACTCTAATTCTCATCTTTAGCCCGGAACACATGCGACTACGGTCAACAATACTTCCGTTGAGCTCAATCCAAATTTCGATGTAATAACTTTTTACTACCCCACTTCGCCAACGTAACAAGGTTTGTATTACGGTGAAGCCGGATTAACTCCCTTGTGAAATTGGTACTTCATGAGTTTCTACTATTTGGTAAGGCTTTATCTCAATTATTATATGTGAGAGGTCTTGTCAATTTATTATCTATCACGTTTTAAGTGAACTAAATTGGTGAACTACGATAATTATAATTGACACGATCGATGACTCGATTAGATATGCATGTGTTGTTATGGCGATTTGGCAATGCATGCAACATATTAAAAGAAATGCAAAGCAATAAATAAAATTCCTAGTATGGCCTTCCTAAAATAGAAAATCAAATAATCTATTACATATTCGGAAACCAACTCCTTTGGTCCCTTGAATCTTCAATTTGGCACGCCTCCCAAGACACCGTCTTTGTCGGATCACCTTTCCGAATGGCACCGTCTTGAAGATGCTCCATAATTACAAATAATAATAAAAATACAAAGCTATTCCTATTATACATTTGTAAAATGAAAAACTAATGAAATAAAAATAAAAGTGATACGAGATCACATTAAATTACAACCGAATCAATATTCCCTTTCATTACGGGTAATATTGATTAAAACTAAGGCCATACTAAGATAAAATTACATAATTCAAAATTATATAAGTAAAAGACATTCAACAATTGAAATATGCAGCATTATAATATGTACCTATCATGCAAAATCATGTGCCAAATCGCCCTATTTAACTTATGTCGTACATATAACCCGGTTTCATGGAAATACGTGATAATAACCTTTTAAAATCACTAATTAACACTTAAATCACATCTAAGCTCAAGTTAATTATCCTAACACATTTTAGGACTCAAAAATTAGTCATCACTAAATTTTTGACAATAATTCAACTTGATTTAATTTTATGCTCATTTTTTACCTTAAAATCATTATTTATATGAAATAAATCCAAATTAAATCATAAAAGTTTCAAAATTTGAATTTTAAATTTTTGAACATTCTGGAATAATTCCATGACCCTCATAATGTCAAAAAACATGGTTAAAATTTTCGAATTAATTTTGAGAAAATATAGTTGCATTTTTATCGTTTTTATCTCATAAAATGTATAAAGTATACGAAAATTAAACCAATAATTTTTATAACTTTAGATCTGATTAGTGGGATATTAATGCAACTTAAAATAATTTTCTCAAGCCATGAAATACGTTTTAGCTAATTTTTGCTAAAATAGTCACTATTTATGCTATTTTTACTCAAAAATCCATAAATCATGCTTAAGAAGATATTTAAATCTAGAAATTTACATACTCTCTGTAAATCTTGCATGTGACATCATATTAAAAGATCATGGCTTAATTCGAAATTTTACTATTTTTAACCATTTTACCTCTTTTAATCCATTTTTATCTCATAAAAATCATAAATCATGCAAAATTAATCAAATTAACTCGTCCTTTTACATACAACTTATAAAATATGCATGTGAGGTCATATAAATTTTCCAAGGTCAGAAACGAAATTTAACTATTTTTAGCATTTTAATTCCCATTTTAGTCATAAAAATGTAATAAAATGACCAAAAATCCTTAAAATGAGCAATAAATTTCCATGAATCATAAAAATGACCTAAAAACACTTTAGGACCAGAATATATAACATGCATGGTGATTTCGTGGCTTATACTAATAAATCACAAATTTTTTTAAGTTTTATATGTTAACCTTTTAACTCGGAAAAACAATAACCGATTATGCATGCAACATCCTTATGCTCTGATACCACTTGTTAGGTTCATATACCTATTATTAGACTCCTCTAATAGTGAACTAATTAACTTGTTAATTATTTGTTCTTTAGATCTAGTGCATGCATAACAAAATGAAAGATTTATAAGAAAACAATGTCCCTTACATTGTAAATTTCGGTTTTATGGGCACAAGTAAGGTCTCCTACCTTCACTTGTTCTTGAGCTATGATGAGTAATAGGATGATCCTCCAAGACCTCAAGTATAGAAGTCACTCCTCTTGATTGCACCCAAGATTATCCCTTATCCCCACTAAATAATATTTGCTAGATATTTGTTTAGTAGTTTACCTTAAAATTGATTACTAATACTCATATATTACACTAATAATATTAGTAATCTTTATGAACAAATTGAATCAAAACTCATATTTTGATAGAGAGAAAACTATGAACATATGTGAGGTTTTGCATGTGAGAATAAGAGAGTAACTTATGAGAGAATAAGAGAGTAATGTTTACAAAAATGTTCCCCTCTCTCTTACATGGAAAAACCGGCCAAAGTGCTCTTAATAAGAGCATTTTGGTCTTCTCAAAATGCCTTTCACAATGTTCTAAAAAGTTTAGGTAATAGTGTAGGTATGTCATAATATGTTGGAGAATCTTCCAACAAGAAAATGACAAAGCTAAAATCAAGCATCCATTCTTATATGGGACGGCACACATGGACTATTTTAGTCCATTTTTGTCTTATAATATTTGTCCCACAAATGCTTATAAGTCTTGTGATTAATTATCTTACATAATTAAATATTAATTTGATCATACAACAATTATGACACAAATTAATAAACATATACTCACTCAACTTATTGAGTAATATTTTATCATTATATCAACATATAATGGGTCCCATAATAGCTAGTTAGTTAAATTCACAACCTCTTGTAAATGTAAATAACTAATTACCTCTACCTCGAAACTTTATAAAACCTTAACATAATTTAGTGAATTAACATATTAATCCACTAAATATGATCTTATTTAATCACATTATAATAAGATACATATTTCCTGTCATTAAAAATAAATTGTTCATTTTTAAGGAATTAATCAACTTGTATCAACATACAATTAATTAACTTTATAGATAAGGGCATCATCCTTTAGGTGTGACCTTAAGGGATCAATCGACCACCACCGTCCCCACGACGAAACGTCAAACTCTAGCAAGCCAATCATTACCGATTAATGTTGATCAGTTGACTATATAATTGAATCATCCCTTACGTATTCTTTATATGAGATTTAATAATGATATTTAAATCATGTGATCGCACTATTGTTGAGGACACATTTCCCAACAGACAGGGCTGTTACTTGTAATTGGAGGGAATCCTTAGCCAAGGATCCCTTAGCTGATCTAACCCGTTTAGATGAGTGTGCAGGTAATACAGTGGAGAATGCTGAGGAGCCAGATGCTTTGGTGGCCTCGATGGAGACCCACGAGCTCAATGAGGAAGAAGATGAGAAGCTTTTAAGCTTGGCCAATGAAAACTTTGTCAACACTTGCTACACCATTGAAGCTGATTCTGTCTATGCTGTAGAGGTAAAAGTGCCGGAGCGTAAGCCACTTCCTCCTAATCTTAAGTATGTTTTTCTAGATGATACGGGGCGGTACCCAGCTATTGTTAGCTCTAAGCTTAATGATGACCACTGCCTCGCTTTGATGTGTGTGCTTAAGAAAAACAGGAAGGCCTTGGGTTACTCTTTGGATGACATTAAGGGCATCAGCCCTGATGTTTGTATGCACAGGATAGAGTTGGAAGAAGGCCACAAGCCTTACAGACAGGGTCAACGCAAGTTGAACCCGAAGATACAGGAAGTTGTTATGGCTGAGGTGATGAAACTACTCGATGCAGGTATTATTTATACAGTTGGCAACTCTAAGTGGGTTAGCCCAGTTCAGGTAGTCCCGAAGAAAGGAGGGACTACCGTGGTTAAAAATGATAAAAATGAATTAATACCAACTCGAGTAGTGACAGGGTGGCGGATGTGCATTGATTATAGACAGTTGAATGCCGCCACCAAGAAAGACCATTTCCCCTCCCTTTTGTTGACCAAATGACTGAAAGACTTGCTTCTAACAATTTTTTCTGTTTTTTAGACGGATATTCAGGGTTCTTTCAGATCCCTATTCATCCGGACGATCAGAGTAAGACCACTTTTACCTGTCCACAGGGTGTTTTTGCATATCGTAGAATGCCTTTCGGATTCTGTAACGCCCCTGCTACCTTTCAGAGGTGCATGATGGGGATTTTTTCTGATTATATAGAGAATATTATGGTAGTATTCATGGATGATTTCTTAGTTTATGGTAGTGACTTTGATCGTTGTTTAGCTAACCTTGATAAAGTCATGCAAATTGTATAGATGTTAATCTTGTTTTAAACTGGGAAAAGTGTCAGTTTATGGTTAATGAGGGAGTTGTGTTAGGGCATCTGATTTCTGATAAAGGTATACATGTTGATAAGGCAAAGGTGCAGGTGATTGAGCAATTGCCTCCTCCCGTGAATGTTAAAGGAGTGAGGAGTTTCCTTGGTCACGCTGGTTTTTACCGGCGTTTCATTAAGGATTTTTCAAAAATTGCTAAACCACTTACACAATTGCTCCTTAAGGATGTTGTCTTTGAATTTACTGATGAGTGCCATGTCGCTTTTAACAGGTTAAAGGAGGCCCTAGTTTCTGCGCCAATCATTCACCGCTGATTGGGACCTCCCATTTGAGATCATGTGTGATGCCGCGATTATGCGATCGGTGCGATTCTGGGAGAGCGAAAGAATAAAGCTTTGAATGCCATATACTATGCGAGCCGAACTCTGGATGAGGCTCAAGTCAATTATTTTACCACCGAGAAAGAGTTTCTAGTCATTGTTTTTGCCTTAGACAAATTTCGGTCTTATTTGTTAGGTTCTAAGGTTATTGTTTACACTGACCATGCAGCGTTGAAAACTCTCTTTATTAAGAAAGATGCGAAGCCGAGGCTTTTGAGGTGGATACTCCTTTTGCACAGAGTCCGATTTGGAGATCAAAGACAAGAAAGGAGCAGAGAATGTGGTAGCTGACCACTTATCTCGTCTACAAATGGCCGACGAAAGGGAGGATTCGTTGCCTATTAATGATTCTTTTCCCCGATGAGAGTCTCATTAGCTATTACTACTTCAGGGTCTTATCCACCTCCGTGGTTTGCTTGATTTTGCTAACTTTGTTTGTGACAGTAGGATACCACCCGAGCTTTTATGGCAGCAGAAGAAGCGGTTTGCTTATGATGCTAGACAATATTTTTGGGATGATCCTTATGTTTTCAAGGAATGCGCAGACGGTCTCATCCGGAGATGCGTACCTCAATGGGAGGTGAAGGATATCCTAGAGGCTTGCCACTCTTCTGCTTATGGTGGTCATCACGGTCCGTCCAGGACCGTAGCTAAGGTACTCCAATCTGGTTTCTATTGGCCAACTTTGCATGCAGATTGTCGCAATTTTGTTGCTGAGTGCGATGCTTGTCAAAGATCGGGGAATATTTCCAAAAGACATGAGATGCCACAGGTAGGCATTCTTGAGGTTGAGATTTTCGATGTCTGGGGCATTGATTATCAAGGACCTTTTCCGAGCAGTCAAGGTAATAAATATATCCTCGTAGCTGTAGATTATGTATCCAAATGGGTGGAAGCTATTGCTACTCCCATTGCGATGCAAAAGCCGTGATTAAACTGTTTAAAAAGATCATTTTCCCTCGTTTTGGTGTCCCTCGGGTTGTCATTAGCGATGGGGGAATGCATTTTAAAGAGAAACAACTTAGTGCTTTATTGACTAAATTCGGTGTCCAACATCGTAGAGGTTTGGGTATCATCCCCAAACTAGTGGTAAGGTTGAGGTTTCTAACAGAGAATTGAAAGAAGTCTTAGCTAAAGTTGTTTCTAAATCACGGAAGGATTGGAGTCTTAAGTTAGATGATGTCTTATGGGCTTATAGAACTGCGTTTAAAACGCCAATCGGGATGTCACCATACCGATTGATTTATGGTAAGATATGTCATTTACCTGTTGAGTTAAAGCGTAAGTCTTGGTGGGCTATTTGTGATTTGAATTTTGATCCTAACCTCTCTCGTGAGAAACGCATGACACAGCTGAATGAGCTAGAGGAATTTAGGCTGCTGGCCTATGACAATGCAAGGATCTACAAGGAGAAAGCAAAGCGCTGGCACGACAAGAGAATCATCAAGCGCGAGTTCCATATTGGCGATAAGGTACTTCTTTTTAACGCTCGTATCCGTTTATTTCCTGGTAAGCTGAAATCCAGGTGGACCGGTCCCTATACGGTCACAGCTGTCACAAAGTTTGGATCAATTGAATTGGAGACCTCTGCTGGAGAAAGGTTCAAGGTTAATGGCCAATATGTGAAGCACTATCATGGATCAGATGCATATGTTGGGAAAGTCGAGGTTTTGTACTTCGACCCGCTATCCGATGAAGAAAAGTGAGGTAAAAAGGTCGTGCGGGACCTCTTAAACCAGCGCTAACTGGGAGGCAACCCAGGTTGTAATTTTTTGTAATTTAGGATTTTTATTTTGTTATTTCATTCAACTTGCATTTTTGATTTTCTTTTTGGTTTTATTTAATTTCTTTAAATTCGCAATTTCTTGGTTTGGAAAATTGTACGCCTTTGATAATTTTTGCAGGAATTTATTTTATGCAAAGTGCGTAAGTGGTTTACTGGATGTTGTGTGAGAAAGACAGAAAATTAAGTTGGCAAATGAATTTTTTGACGAATTAAAGTCTAAATGCCAGCGTTTGCAGTCGATCGACCAGGCCATTCAGTCGATCGACTGACGAGGAGAGTCCAGAAGCTACTGTGCAGGGATTTTGGTCGATCGACCGAGTAAAGTGGTCGATCGACCACGTCGCGGGATCAGAACATAACAATAAGGGAAGTCTTCACTCTTATTCTTTTATTCTTTCATTTTCCCAAAAATCAGAAAATCCCTTATTCCCTTCTTCTACCTCGCGATTTTCCTGCCATTTCCGCCCTAATCTCTTCTTTTCTAGCTCTAATCTCCAAGTAAATCTTCAAGGTATGTTTCTAATCTCATTTCCATGCTCTACTTTCGATTTTATTGCGGTTTTTATGCGTAATTTTCGAGTTATTTGCATTTGAGATGGAAAAATCGAATTGGGGGAATTGCTTTTTGAGTTTGATTTCTTGTCTTTCCTATGTTTTAATCGATTGTTCTACCCTTTTCCCTTGATTTTCGACACCAACTAGCAGCGAGGAGGCGATTAAATCCGCTTTCCCCGAAATCTCGAAACCCTAATTTGCTTTTCAGTTCGGATTTTGTTTCGGGTTTCCTTTAATTGACATTGTTTGGGGATTTCTTGTTGCTAATGAGTTAATTGCAGGTAACAAAAATGACAAAAGGGAAAGAGCACATGTACGAGGGACAATCGAGCCAAGGAGCTGCCAAGCGGCAATGCGGACCGCCACTGATGATAGAGGCCACCACGGATAGTCTACCTGACTATCCGCAGGTTATCTTTGTTAATTCTACGCAACGTGCTAAGTTCTCTCTGTTTGTTTCGAAGAAGAAGGTCACAGCTACCCGATTTCTCCATAAAGATACTTTGGAGAAATTAGGCTGTTATGAGTCGGTTGTGTCCCTGCTAAATGGGACGGGTATGATAGGTTTAGTGGACATGGCTGAGTTCACGTATTACGTTTTGACCCTTAAATTCTTTTCGTCTTTTGCTTTCAACTCGAAAGTTTTAGAGGCTGATCAGACCAAACCCTGCATTTCCTTTCGACTTTTCAATGTCAATTACTCTCTGACACTTGCTGATTTTGCGGGTTTTCTGGGTCTTTACTTCGAGGGCAGAACCTCGGACACCTCTGATACTCATCGAGTCATGTGGTCTTGTATCAGTGATTTTTACGGGTAAAAAAGGACGGGCACTTCTGTCCACTTGCCCCCTCTTCGTTATTTTCTACGGCTAATGGGTAATACCATTTTTGGCCGTAAAGAGTCTAATAATGTGAATAATATTGAGCTTTCAATTTTGGCGGGCTATCTGAACGTTGAGCGTCGGGCAGCCCGTATCTATAACATTGCCTACTTGACTGCCGCTCACTTTCAGACTGTAAGTGAGGGCACCTTGACCACCATTGCCTGTGGCGGATTGGTGACACGTATCGCCAACCGCCTTGTTCTACTTTTCCCTCGACAGGAGGACCCCATCGACCCTGACCTGCGTTTCATGGACCTCTCTTACGCGAGGGGTGTCTATTGGGTCGATAGACAGATGCGGTGGAAGATTGATTCTTTCATCTCGTGACCGCATCCCCACATCGGCTACCCTCCCGTCCCGCCCCTTACCACGTGAGGGGGCAGCTCGGCCGCCCTTGCCCAGTTACAGGCTTCCTCTGGTGGCGGCCACTCCTACCGCTAGCACTTCGAGGAGAGCTCGTGCCTCCTCTTCACAGGCACCCTCTACCTCCACTACCACCCCTCCTGCTGGTACATCCACTTTTCGACCACCTACTCCTTTAGTTGTCCCTCCGGTCATGGACCAGAGGGCAATGTCACGTGTTTTGGGTGATTTGTGCAGGAGTTTCAACCAAAGACAGTTGGACACGGCCATAGCCCTGTACCCGGTCTACGAGGAGCTAGCTCGGGGGGGGGGGGATGCTTCCACAGGGTGACTGGGCTCACCCTTCTTACTTTGTCCCCCCTGCGGGCGGTTACCCTCAGCCTGCCAGGAGACCCCCTCCCACTACTACTGCTGGTGCCTCCACTTCCAGGAGAGCCACTCCTGCTGCTGCAGCTGAGGAGGAGGAGGAGGAGAGTGACTCGGGGTCCGACGAGGACAGAGACTCTGACTACGAGGGTGGAGATTAGATGCTGGTGACCTCCCCGTTTTTGGCTGGTTTGGGGAGGTCGTATTTTGTGAGTTATTTTCCTTTCTCTATTAGCTTTCTTTTCTTTTATTATGCTTTTATCCTCCCATTTTTCTGCTGGTGATTTGCTGCTGAGCACAATGAGGGCATTGTGTGTTTTGGTTTGGGGAGGGTATATGCATATGCCTTTTGTTTTGCATCTGCATTTGTTTCCTTTATTGCATTTCAGTCACATGTTTAGTGCATTTCTATTTGCATTTGTGTTTTTGTTTTCATTCATTCAATTCCCTAAAAAAAAAAAAAAAAAAAAAAAAAAAAAAAAAAAAAATTGAAAAAAATTCATGAAAATAAAAAACATCATGTTTACTTTTGCATATAGTTGAGTCGGATTGGAGTTATTAATGATGATTTTGCGCTATTAGTCGAATATGCCATTCCATGCCCTTTTCACAGCTGTTTAGCAAAGAATTAAAAGTGATCTCTCAAATTTTGTTATGGAATTCATTTCGGGCAATTAGACTTGACTCATTACTTTTGGCAAACTACTTATACTTTCTGAGATATAGAGCCTATAACTGGTGACATTTATGACCGGTTAATTTAGGATTGAGAGTAGTTACTCCCTTCATTTCATGTTTTGCACGTGTATGAGTTTTGATTGCTTATTGCCTATACGCATTGGTTTGTGGCCGGTATTGCATGTTTTGAGAACTATTGCATCCTCCCCTTTCTCATTTTACCCCATTAACTCCACTATAAGCCACAACTGCCAGTTGCCCTCAACTACATCCCATACTTAGCATACCATTGTGCCAAGCTAGGAAGTAGTAGAGGAATTTGTCGATTTAAGCTGTTTTCGTTCGCTCTTGTAATGTTGGAGCGGGTATTTTTGAGAAGTGAAGGAATTATTTCAGCCTGAAGAAAAGAAGAAAGAAAAATTCAGAAAATGAAAAAAAAAAAAGAGTTGATTTACCTGGGCAGAGTGCTCTAGTTGTGGCAGGGTGGTCGATCGACTGCCATCACTGGTCGATCGACCACCAGTTCAGAGAAAAAAAAACGAGAAAATGAAGGAAAAGAAAAAGAAACAGAAAAAAAAAAAAAGAGTTTTGAAAATAATAAGGTCTTGGTTGAAATAAGAACACGCCTCATGTGCTTACCTCATGAATTGGAGGCGTTTGTTTGAGATTTTGTGTTGCCTAGTCAATAAAGGCATGGTCTTTATGTTGAGTTGGGAGAACGGGATACGGTTTCTAATGGTTCGTTAGGTACTAGCTTGGCTCTTACCTTCACTTTTCCATAATTGTTTTGCCCCTCTTTCCCACTTAGCCTCACATATCCAAATCTTGCAATAGTTTGGCATGTGATAGTCCTTGACGGTGGTTATGCGTATGTACGGTAGCTAGAATCATTATTCATGCTAGACAAGCATACATGTTTTGTCGGTCGCAGTCTAGGTGAGAGACTGTACTTTTCTGCCCTCTCTTTTACATATAATCTTACCATTTGCTTTGCTGAGAGAAGAGTGATCCGGGAGAGTCCGATTGTATGAGTCTTGAAAGGTCAAATGCCCGACTTAATTCTATGATATGCATAAATTTGTTCACTTGATTTAAGCTTTACAGTAGTTGACTTTGTGCATTAAACGGTTTGGCATTGGCTTGTAGTTAGCTTTGAGATATACTCCTTTCCATTTAGTTTTTATACGGGTCATAGTGCTTGCTTGGGGACAAGCAAGGTTTGGTTTGGGGAGATTTGATACGTGCATTTTCTATACACTTTATCTGTGGTTTAGGCACGTGTTTCTATGCATAATTGTTAGCTTAAGGCTACTATTTCTCCCGAAACGGTTTACTTTGCATTTTCTATGATTTATTGTAGGAACGAGTGGAAGTAAGCTAAATCAAGCCTAATTCGTCCTCCGGAGGCAAGTTTAAGGAAGCCAAGAAGAGGGAGAGTCGTATTCACTCACCTTGGGATGCGTGCAAAGGAGTGAAGAGTTGATTGGAAGGAACAAGAGAGCCACTGCACAGCATATTCAGTCGATCGACTAGGCTGCATGGTCGATCGACCACTGAAGCTCATCAGATGCTACTGTTCCGCATATTCAGTCGATCGACCACTCTGGCCGGTCGATCGACCAGTTTTCGAGCTGATACGTTTCTCTTTGTGTTAGACTTTTAAAAGCCCAACTTGTAATTAACTTTCAGTATCTTTTTATCGAGAGAACGCAGCAACTTTTAGGTTATGCTTTTCATTCTGAAAAAAACTCAGTTTTAGATCTAGCTTGGAGACGGAAACCTTCGATTTGAATGCTTTATGCTCGAATTCAATTAGTAAGCTTTTTATGCAATTCTTCCTCTTCCTTATTTCCTTGTTATTTTGATTCTTGTTTTCATCAATTAATTTCAGCAATTGAGTTCTCTCTTTTGTTTTAGTTTGATTCCATTATGTCAAGTTTGTTCTTTATTATTAATTTCGAAGTTAGAATAGTTATGATTATGCGTAGGTAATTTCTTTGATTGGGAACAAGGTGAGCCATGGTATTAAATTAGGATTGTTGTGTAGTATGAGTTCTTCCGTATTGGTCTTGTTATCTTTTGATAAATTTCTTTACTAGATTGAAAGATTGGTAATTTGTGTTATCATTGGATTAGGAATTTCTCTTGAGCGAAAGCTTTGATAAATTTTAGGGAATTAATAGACCGTGAGGTTATTTGAGCTTTGATCGAAAGGCTAGCTTATTTTCCCTGAGACCGTATTATAAGACCTCTGCTACCTTACTGACCTGATATTTGCCATGGTGAACCGAAGTTCCCGATCCCCTTTTTATCTTGTTGAGAATTTTCATTTCAGCAATTAGCCAGTTAATCAACCAAATTCAAAACCCCCCAATTAATTGTTACTTTTATAGACTGAAAAATAGCAAACAAAATCAACCTTGTCTCTCTGTGGTTCGACCCTTACTATCACTAGCTATAGTTTTAGTTTGGAATTATAAATTTAATTTTGGTACTAAACGACGGTATCACCTATACCAACACTTTACAAAGTAATCCAACTATGACATACTTCAACTCACATGTACATATAAAACAACAACATTATTCTAGTTTTACTTACGCATATCTAGATTTGATCGTCCAACATGTGATTACAATATATTAAACATTCCATTCGGCGAGTCAACTATTACTCACTACTCATACTCGCCCTATGCTCTGATACCACTTTGTAACACCCCCATCTACCAAGGAGCCTTAACAAGACCTTCCCCAGTGCTAGGCCCAAATTCTGGATATTGGCTAAGCCAGGGAAGCGGGTCAGGAGGCTGAGCACTCGGAAAGCAGATTGGGAGCAGCGCGCGTTAAGGAAGCAGATGCAGACTTGGACACCCGCTTATTCACGGATGAAATAAGGAAAGTCCGACCTTGTCTACAACTAAGAATACTTGACGAAGAAGCAAAGAACCATAGAAGGAGGAGCTCCACTATATAAGGGGTATCAATGCAAGGCAATGAGGATCATTGAGAAATACATAAGAAAAACCCTAGCCTTCATAATATAACATAATCGTCCACATTGTACTTCCCATCGAATTATATTGCAAATCTTGGTGGGATTCCGTCTCCCCCCGCGGTTGTTTCCCATATCGGGTTTTCCCCGTAACCAAAATTGCTTGTGTTATTCGTTTATCTTCGCATACAATCTAACATACATACAAAAATATAATAAACCACCAAATCGCAATATTGACTTAATGCTAAGACCGCTTTAACCCTAAATTGGTAGAAATTTACCAAAACAGTTTGGCGCCCACCGTGGGGCATAGTGGTCGTCTCCGTTAGTCAATATACAGAACGAAGCAGCATGTCAGGACAACCAGAAGCAAATCCAGGTAGGAAAGACGGCGTCCCAGCAACACGGGCACCGCCTCCCTCCACAACGACAGCACGCGCAACCTCAACTCAGCCAGCCGGCGCTACACAGGTATCAGCTGTCAAACAGAACCAAAGCTCCCAGGCGCCGGCAAGTCAGCGGCAACCAGAAAGAGCACAAATCAGGGACTCAGGTGTCGACCAGGGTAGACAGGGGATGGGACAAACAGAGAAAGAAGGGCAGTCCAGGCAACAGGTCCCAAGCCCACCAAGTCCTACCAGTATCATGATAAGCGGCCTAGATACCCTAGCAAGGACCATCAGAACAATGCAGAGCGAGAATAGGAGCATGAGATCCCAGATGGAAGAGGATAACAATATCCTTCGGGCCCAGATCAACGAACTGTGACACCAAAATTCCAGTCTGGCGGCGTAGATGCGGGATGCCAGATCCGCAGCGGCATCAGAAGGAGACAGAGAGAGGAGGCAGATGCGCACGCTGCCACGTGATGTGATAACTCGGCTAGACATGGAAACCACACCACCGCAGAGAAGAGGCCTGATTCCAGTAGGGTTGGGGGCACTAACACCATATGAAGAGCCAACACGCCAGAAACCAACATCCATATGAGGTACTCTACCTCCGAATAATTTGATGCATTCTGACAACCTCTCTAGCGCATGTATAGAGGAGCATCAGCAGGGCAGGTTGACATCTGCAGCCCCGTTGGCCAGAGGACCAGTCCCGAATAAATCAAAATATGTGTGGACGAGTAACTTGGGTCCAGCAACACCGCAGATACACACCAGCCGACAGCAACTGGACAACAGAATTTCGCAGGAACTATGGACCTGCAAGCACAGGCGCATCAGCAACTCACTGGAAGGGAGGCCTATATAGAGCAGCAATACCAGGAACTACGTAGCCTTCTCCGGAGAGTCTCGGGAATGCCTCTACCCATGGATATGGCAACGCCAGAAAGCTACGCTGATTCGCCCTTCACCGACGCTATAGCCGCTATCGCTTCGCCAAAAGGATTCAATGTCCTAACGATGACTCTCTTTGATGAGACCACAGACCCTTGTGATCACATCAGCCAGTATAAGCAGAAGATGATGGTGACTACAGCAGCGGGAGCCTCGAAAGAGGCGTGTATGTACAAGGGATTCGGATCAACCTTATCGGGGGCATAATGGCAATGGTTTGTTAGCCTACCCAACGGATCCATATCCTCATTTGATGACCTAGTCAATGCCTTCAACCAACAATTTGCCAGTAGCAGCCGAACTCCAAAGCAGCCAAGTGATCTATACAGGATTGTCCAAGAAATCGAGGAATCAATTAAGGACTACGTCACCAGGTTCAATACAGAAAAGGTTGCCGTACGGGGTTGTGACACATCTACGGCCATTAACGCCTTCAGACAAGGCTTAAATAAGGAATCAGATCTCTACAAGAAGTTAACAATGGATCCCTGTGAGAGATTTGAGGAAGTTCAGCAGCGAGCTACAGCGGCATTAAGGTTGGAGGAGGATATACAGTATAGAAAAGGAACGGCAACCTTCAACAAGGCAAGCAGAAAGATCCCAACAGAAAAGAAAGACAAGAGAGCCAGGCCGTACAGCAGACCAAACATCAGCAAGGGAGCATAGAAGCCCCAGCAAGTGGAGGATTCTCAATATCCTCCCAGATTAGCTAAGTATGGGTTCAACACAGGAATGGAAGGTTTGTTGAAAGCACTAAAAGAGTTGGGTGACCAGGTAAGGTGGCTTAAACCGCCTAAGCAAAGCCGGCCTAATGATAACCGGGACAGTAGCAAGAGGTGTGAATGGCACCATGATATCGGGCACCGGACATAAGATTATTTCAGACTACGAAAGGAAGTAAGATTTTAGGTACGCAGAGGGAATCTGGACCACCTGCTATCACGTGGGGGCAAGCAGGATAAGAGGGAAATAGCAAACCAGCTGCTCCCTTCTGCTCCGCCCATATGCACCAAAATTATTAACGTGATAACAGGTGGATCCGAGCTGTCAGGTTTAACGTACTCTGCGGCCAAGAGAAGAGCTACCGAAAGTAAAAGAGACCATCCAGAAACTTCATGCAGAGTAAGCCAAAGTGACTTGCCCGTGGTTACGTTCGATGAAACTGATGCAGGGAATGAGACAGAGCAGCATCATGACGCCCTCACTATAACATTGTCCATTGGGAACTGCACCGTGCGAAAGGTGTTGGGGGACACCGGGAGCTCCGTGAACATCATCATGTTTGAAACTCTCAAAGTAATGGGCTTTGACAAGGAACACCTGGTAAAGAAATATGTGCCACTAGTGGGATTCAGTGGTGAGACAGCGCATTCGGTAGACGAGATAACCATTCCAACTTATATTGAAGGAGTCAACAAATTCGTAAGATACTTAGTCATCGAGGGTCCAGCCACTTACAACGTAATATTGGGAAGACCGTGGCTGCATCAGATGATGGCGGTCCCCTCAACATATCATCAATGTCTCAAATTCCCAACTCCATGGGGCGTGGTCACAGTGAAAGGGGATCGTGAGGAATCCAGAAGCTGTTATAAGCAAGCCCTGAAAGCCACAACTAAGCTCCCCTCATAGCAATTACAGGACAGGGGTACCTCGGAGGAATACAAGGAGCCACCTTCGGAGGAGTTAGACCAGGTCCACCTGGATGAGGTACACCCGAATAGAGCGGTACTAATTGGAGCAACCTGCAGTGAAGAGGTACGTGATCAGCTAATTCAATTTCTAAAAACGAACATGGACTATTTCGCTTGGTCCCATGATGACATGGTCGGCATAGATCCATCTATTATCTCACAAAAGTAAACCGTAAATCTAGACTGTACCCCAGTGCAGTAGAAGAGAAGAAAATTCGTGGCAGAATGGAACGAGGTTATTGACAGGGAAGTAGACAGTCTCCTGGCGGTAGGAAAAATCAGAGAAGTCAGCTACCCTGAGTGGCTCTCTAATGTTGTAGTAGTGCCCAAGAAGAATGGAAAGTGGAGGATTTGTGTGGATTTTACGGATCTAAATAAAGCTTGTCCCAAAGATCCTTTTCCACTGCCACATATTGATGCAATGGTGGATGTCATGGCCGGGCACGAGGTGCTTTTCTTTCTAGACGCCTGGAGTGGCTACAATCAGATCAAGATGCATCCGCAAGATCAAGAGAAGACAACATTTATGTCAAAACGAGGCATATATTGCTACAATGTCATGCCCTTTGGCTTGAAAAACGCTGGCTCCGCCTATCAGTGCCTGGTAAACAAGATGTTTAAACAGCAGATAGGAAAGACGATGGAAGTGTACATAGATGATATGGTGGTGAAATCTAAGAGAGCCAATATGCATATGGAGCACTTGGCTGATACCTTCAAAACATTGAGGGAGTATAAGATGAAGCTTAATCCATCCAAGTGCTCGTTTGGAGTGTCCTCCGGAAAGTTCCTAGGATACATGGTAACTCAGAGGGGGATTGAAGCCAGCACAGAGCAGATCAAGGCAGTCCTCCAGCTGGAGTCAGCACAGAGGCCGAAAGACGTGCAGTGGCTGGCAGGAAATGTAGCAGCCTTGAGTAGATTCATCTCACAGGCCTCAGATAGATGCAAGCTACTCTATGATATACTAAGAAAGAGCCAGAAGTTCGAGTAGACAGAGGAGCATGAGAAATCATTCAAAGAACTTAAGTGCTATCTGAGCACGCCACCACTATTGGCAAAGCCAGAACAAGGAGAGCCACTGTTCTTATACCTGTCAGTTACAGAAGCAGAAGTAAGTGCGGCTCTGGTCAAAGAGCAAGAAGGGATGCAGCATCCAGTATACTACATCAGTAAGTCTTTACTTCCTGCAGAGACCAGGTACACATCTTTTGAGAAATTAGTCTTAGCTCTAGTCACTGCTTCGTATAAATTGCGCCCATACTTTGAATCTCACACCATCCACGTAGTGACTAATTATCCACTGAAAACTATCATGAGGAAGCCTGAACTATCTGGAAGAATGACCAAATGGTCAGTACACTTGAGTGGCTATGATTTACAATTTGAACCTAGGACGGCAATAAAGTCCCAGGCGCTGGCGGATTTTGTTTCAGACTTCTGTCCCGCTACCCGTGTGGAGGCAGAAAAAGGGATGTTGACATTATTAGGGGACCAGGAAAGCAGAGTTTGGACCTTATACATAGATGGAGCCTCTAATGCTCGGGGAGCTGGGGTAGATTTGGTCCTTAGGTCCCCAAAAGGCGATATGATGGTACAAGCGGTTAGGTACGAATTCAAGGCAGCTAATAACAAAGCTGAGTACGAGGCACATATATTAGGGAAGGAAATGGCACGGGGGCTCAAAGTTAGGAACCTAAGGGTGTATAGTGATTCGTTGCTTGTGGTGAACCATGTGAACAATGAGTACGTGGTGCGTGACTCGAAGATGATAGCCTACCTAAAGATAGCCACTGAGCAAAAATTGAAATTCAGATCCTTTAAAATTACTCAGGTACCAAGGGATCAGAACGTGGAAGCAGATGCCTTAGCCACGCTGAGAGCCACCTTCCAGCCCGCGGAACTCTCCAATATACCAATTACTCATGTACTAACTTCGGCTATACAGAAGGACTTAGAGCAGGGTCATCCAGAGAAAGAAGCACACGTACGTCACGTAAGTAGGGAAGGAGTCCTGGTCTCAGGTGGAAATCAGCAGGGGGTTCCAGACTGGAGAACACCTTATGTGGAATGGCTAAAGGATGGGAGACTCCCGGAAGACAAGAAAGAAGCGCAAAGTTTCAGAATAAGGGCCTCCAGATTCGTTCTAATAGACAATGTTCTCTTTAGAAAATCATTGGCAAGACCTTATCTCAGATGTCTTAGTAAAGGGGAAGCTGATACAGTACTAAAGGATGTACATGGCGGGGAGTGTAGAAATCACGCTGGAGGACGAAGCCTGTCCAATAAAATCTTAAGACAGGGATATTTCTGGCCCACTATGAGGGCAGACGCTGCTAATCATACCAAACGCTGTGATTCGTACTAGAAGGCGGCTCCAGCAATTCATTAGCCAGAAGAACCAATGCATCCAATCATCTCTCCTTGGCCATTTATGATGTGGGGGGATGGATATAGTAGGGAAGCTGCCCAGGGCTCCAGGCAACAGCGTATACATGCTTGTCATAACTGACTATTTTTCAAAATGGATTGAAGCTGAGGCTATGACAGAAGTAAAAGAGGCACAAGTGATTTCTTTTATAAAGCGCAACATCATTAGCAGGTTTGGGATACCCTCTGAAATCATATGCGACAATGGATCCCAGTTCATATCAGATAACACAGAAGGATTTTGTTCATGTTGGAACATAACGCTAAGGAAGTAAGCTCCGCAATACCCACAAACCAATGGCCAAGCAGAATCCAGCAATAAAATCATTGTGGAGAACCTCAGAAAGCGGCTGGAGGAGCTAGGAGGTAAGTGGGCAGACGAATTGCCACTGGTACTCTAGTCAGACATGACAACACCGAAGGTGGCAACGGGCCAGACACCATATGGCCTAGTATTTGGGGCAGAAGCAGTGATTCCGTCATAAGTTCTGGTACCCACGCACAGGTACGGCTGCCAGACAGCAGAGCAAAACCAAATTGAAATGGCCAGGAGCGTGGACACCGTTGATGAGCTAAGAGAGAGTGCTTACATATGTATGGCGTCATACAAGCAATCTGTAGTTAGGACATATAACAAGAACGTCAAAGTAAGGACCCTTGCGGTAGGGGACCTGGTACTCAGAAGGGTATTTGAGAATACCAAAAATCACAAGGCAGGCAAATTCGCTTACAAATGGGAAGGACCATATCAGGTCGAGTGCATTGTCAAAATGGGGCATACAGGTTGATGACCATGCAAGATCAGATCCTGAACAAACCCTGGAACATCCGTCATCTGAAACAGTACTTTGTCTGACAAAGTGCTGAACCTTTAGTGTACAGAGGACCTTTCAACAGTCCGTGAAGCAAAAAAATAAAATAAATAAATAAAATAAATAATAAAAAATAAATTTCGGAAAAAAGGGGGGGGGGGGTAGGGGTAGTATATGCTTTAGGTGTTGGTTAGTTTTTTAATTTTCTTAAATTTTAGTTTTTCGTTTTACAAAGCAAATTGAGTCGTTTTTAAACCGAGTAGTCCAGGCTGTGGCTTCCTGGGTCCAGCTGTTGCCTTGGAACACCATGAGATAGCACCAGGTAATTTGTACTACTATGGAATTTTACGCTTCTAGGAAGAAAGGCTTTGAATACTAATGTTGGTTGCTTGTCAGGCAAGGGAAACTTTAAGGGTCCAGCCCCTGCCATGTGGCTTACGAGACGTTTACTAAGTCAGCCACATGGAGAGCATACGATAGGATGGAGGTAGCAGGGCACGGCGATACTAAGACCACCTGTACCTCACCGTTAATCTCAGTAAATCCGTAGCTACAACATAGGGCCATATACATAGGTGCATGCACGAAACTACAAACGCTGGAACCACAAGGAACGCAACATTCCTTGTTAACCGGAAAAGGACAATGAGAGGTACCTGAATAGCTCGGAAGCCATAGCAGCGCCACCACCAGCTTTCTTTGCCAGGATCTCCTCTACAGCATCAGCCCCAGAGATAGTTTCAGAGATGTCCATGGCAAGAAACTCAGGTTCAGGATTGGCACCCTCAGCACCAGCAGGGAGTAGGGCACTCAGATCCATACCATTGAGGAAAGCACGGGCAAACTCTGCCTGCTCCTCCTCCAGATTCCAAGAGGCGTGCCTCCTTTCAGTATAGGCCCGGATGCAGTCAATCCTCCCTTGAAAGGCGGTATAGGCTCCCACGTTTCTGGCTAGTTCAGCCATCTCTTCAGCGCGGGCCTCTACCTTCGCGAGACGGGAGGTCAGAACATAGTTGGCTTCCTGCGTCCTAGCAAGCTGGTCCTTGGCCACCTCCTTCTCCCTCTTGACTGCATGAAGCTGCTCCCTCAGTTTCACACAGGTGGCTGTGAGCTCCTTGTTCTTCCCCACAGATGCTAGGCATTCAACCTTGGCTCTCTACAGCATCTTACGAAGGTAAAGAGACGATTGCAGGGCCTGGGGTACAAGAGAAAGCTGTCAGACAGGAAGAGAATGGGATATTGTGGACAATAGACCACAATAGATAGAGGCAGCAGAAAGCAGACTTACAAGGAAGCAATGTTCAGCAGCTAGATCGGTCATCTCCTGGGGATCCGTCTCGTCAAACATACAGGTGCAGGTTGGTGTCAAGAGCCGCTCCAACGAGGGACAATAGCTGACACGTTCAGCATCCCCAAAGCCAGCAGGAAGGCGAATTAGTTGGTCATCGGCACGGGTAGGGGAGCCAGGAGCGCGTGATATGGGAGTAACCTCGATAGGCTCTGGAGTAGGTCTGGGGGCAGATCTCCTTTTGGATGAAGCAGGTGAGGGTGTAGACTCAGCTGTCCTTTTCCTTGCTTAGCGCATCAGGATCTCAGAAGCAGAAGGGCCGGTACTTCCTACAAACACGCCAAAACACAAATATGGGTATTCAAAGTGGATGGTTGCGGGACCAAGCAAGAGTCAGAAGGAAGCACTTACCAGAAGACATGGTTTCTTCAGCAGTGGAATTATCTAGACCAGAGAGTAGAGCAGGAAACGACATTTGTCCTTCAGGGATGGAGAAGAGCTTGGCAACGGAAACGTCCTCGTCCTCAGATTTCTCAGGGTTCTTGAGTTCTACAGCAAACCACATAGTAAGAAAAGTGAGTAGCAGAGAGAATCACAAAAAGAGACATGCAAGAATACATACTCTTGGCCTGGATCCAGTGCTCGTAGAGATAGTTAGCGTGTAAAGGAAGGGATTCAATCTTGATGTAAAAGAAGTCCTCATACCAACCATCTTCTTTGCCTTTGGCGGCAGACTGAAGAAAGTTTTCAGTCTTCTCCATGGCCCGAAAGGTATATTGGCCATTCCCAAGTGACCGACACTCAAACCTGTGGGCTAGATCTGGTAGCCCGATCTTAGCACCCAGGCTATTATTGAGAGCAACGGTGGATAGAAGGATCCTCCATGCATATGGGGCAATTTGGACCATTGGAAGGGAGTTCAAACGAATGAACTCTTGAATTATTAAGGGGAAAGGAAACCTGAGACCAAGGATGAAGGGGTACGTGTACAAGCAGATCCACCTCTCACGGAAGGCGTCAGCTTTCTTATCGGGTTTTGGGATGTGAATATGTTGGAGTTTGTGTCCTCCGACAATAATGCGATCACAACTGTCGATCATGATGATCACATGTTTAAATCTCATTTTAAGAATACATGTGGGATGTAATATTTTACAGTCAACTGGTCCACACATATCGGTAATGATTGGCTGACTAGAGTTTGACATTATCACTTGTCGTGTGCGACGGTGGTGATCAGTTGATCCCCTTAGGTCATACCTAAAGGGTGACACTCTTAATTGATTATTTAATTGATCGTATAACGATACGGGTTAATTAAATTACTTAAAATTGACGGACGATTTTGGAGATAATATTTACGTGTCTCATTATAATTTGATTAAATAAGATACGGTCTAAGTAATAGAATTGTTTTATTACTTAGATGAAATTTTTGTTTACGGAAACAATTGAAACTGAATGAATAATTTATTATAAATACAAGACGTTGTGATTTATAATTAATAAACCGTTTTGGTACAAGTAATTATGAATTACTAAGTCGATTTTGTATATGACGTATTTTTATTAATACGTTGATTTTTAATACGTTAAAAATACATTACAATTTCACATGACTTGTAACATGTGACAATTGACAAATGACAAATATAAAATGGATCTCCCATTTTATAATTGCCGAAAAAATGAAGGGGTATTATGTTTAAATTGTGTTAATTGTTTGAGTGGAGAACAAAATGATTGCACACCTATTTGTAGATTTGTAAGTCTAGCTTTTCTTGAGAAGAAAAACAAGCCCATGCATTGGGCACCATTACCCTCTCCCAACCGGTTTTAGAGGAGCATCATTAGGAGTTTTTCGTCTTGATTATTCATTATCTTTGATAACATAATTTCTAGTGTTAAAAATTATGCTTCTTCTCTCTACACATCAAAAACTTATGAAAATTTTGGAGAGAAAAATTACTCCTTCTTCCTTCCTCTCTTGACCGAAAACAAGAGACCAAAAATCAATATTTTGGGTCAATCTTTAGTAAGATTAATATTGTTCTAGATCTAATAATATTAGTCTTTTAGGAGGTCACCTTGGGTATTCACTTTTGGGAGGGATTCTATTTTGGATCCTTTTGTTCATCCATTATTTGGAATGCTCAAAAACTAACAAGAAGGAGATCTTGTTGGTGCCCATAAAACCGAAATCATATAGTAAAGTTGATGATTTCTTCTCTACTTTTATTTATGTTTGCATGCATAAGATTTGTAAATTAATTTTATGACTAAATTAATTGTAACATATATGAATATGTTAAATAATGAGATACTGATTTCTAACAAGCGGTATCATGAGCCTTAGGTTGTTTGCATGCAAATCGGTTATAGTTTTTCCGAGTTATACGATTAACATATAAAACTTATAAATTTGTGTTTATTATGATATATCACGAAATCAATTATGCATGTTAAAGTTTCTGATCCTAAAATGTATTTAGGATATTTTGGTTAATTTATGGATTTTTATTGTTCATTTTATATAACAATGGCATTAAAATGTGATTTTATGATAAAAATGTCATTTTCGGACTAAAATTAGCTAAACTTTGAATTTTACAGTGGTTTTTGGATATGTTTTCACATATGTTATTTTTAGATGACCTGTAAAGTTTCATTATTTTTGGAGTTCTTATGCTCGAAATATGGATTTTTCATGATAAAAATCGAATTTAAATGAAAAATGGGTTAATATGAGATAAATTTCGAATATGGTCATAGAAATTTAGTATGTTGTCACATGCAATTTTACAAGATGTGTGTAAAATAATGGGTTATAATGAAGTCCTTATGCATGATTTATGAATTTTTGATAAAAAATAGCATAAATAGTGACTTTAATTAGTGAATAATTGTTAAAACATACTTCATGACTAAGGAAAAACGTCACATGTTGCATTTTATTACCTATTTCAGATCTAAAATTGAAAAGTTGAAGAAATTTTTTTTTCATATTTTTATGGTAATTATTGTTAAATCCGATAAACCGCAACATTGTTTTTCCTAGATGAATTTTGAAATTTTTAACCTAAGTTTTTGAACATTATGAGTGTCATGGTATTTTTCCAGAATATTCATGAGTTTAAATTTCAAATTTTGAATTTATTTGAAATTTTTATGATTTATATGGAGTTTATAGCATTTTATTGAAATTTTGAGTCCATTGATGAACAATTTTAAGAAATATAAGTTCATTATTGTCAATATGTTAGTGGAGACTAATTTTGAGTCCTAAGATGGTTAGGGTAATTAACTAATACATAAATGTGATTTTATGTAATTTATTGTGATTTTAAAAGGTTGAATCACGCAAATCCGTAAAAACCAATAAATATACAATATTGGCTCCTTAAAGGCGGTTTAGCATAAAATTGGGCATGTTCATACATATTATAATGCTGCATTTTATTTATGATTGTCATAATTTTATTTTATGTAATTTTGAATTATGTAATTTTACTTAGTATGGCCTTAGTTTTTAATTGGTATTACCCGAAATGTATGGGAATATCGATTCGGTTGTAATTTATTTTGATCTCGTATCACCGTTTTGTAATTTAATAGATTTATTTTATTTTAATTACAAATGTATAATAGGAATTTATGTAATTTGTTATGTAATTTAATTATTCCGAAGTTCCTTGAAGATGGTGCCACTCAAGAAGGCGATCTATTAAAGATGGTGTTACCTCGAGATGCGTGCCAAAACCGAAGTTCAAGGGACCAATGGAGTTGGTTTCCAAATTTGTAATAGTTTATTAGATTTACTATTTTAGGAAGGTCATACTTGGATTTTTATTTTTTTTATGCTTAGCGTTTTATTTATATGTTGCATGCATCGCTAAATCGCCATAACTAAAACATGCATTATCATTTTAATCGAGTATTTCGACCGTGTCAATTACAATTATCGTAGTTCACCGCTTTAGTTCACTTAAAACGTGATAGATAATAAATTGACATGACCTCTCGCTAAAAATAAACAATTGAGACATAGCCTTACCAAAAAGTAGAAACCATGAAAACCTATTTCGTGAGGGAGTGCACTCGGCCACACCGGGGTACAAACCTTGTTACGTAGGGGAAGTGGGTGATAAATGTCTATCCACCGAATTTATGTTAATGAAGGGTATTTCGGCACACCGTGCCCTAAGTTGATATGAGTTTGGATCATGGACACATTTATTCAAAATTTGGGTTTAACTCAACGTAAGTATTCACGACGATTTCCGGATGTGTTTCGGGCTAGAGATAAATATTAATGTAATTTTATCGACCAAGAGTTCTAAAACTAGAATCGATTAAAGAGTTAATCCACCGAGTTATGTTAATAAAGGGTATTTCGGCAAACCGTGCCCTAAGTTAATATGAATTTGGATCTTGGAATCATTTATCATAGTTGGGTAGAGGTCACTATGTAAATGCTTTACTTGTTATTTACAAGTATTAATAAAACGATAAATGTTAAGTTTTCCACTATTCCGTTATCATATTGTTCTATTTCTTTACCACAATTCATATACGATATCATTTCGATTTTTGATTCAAATCTCCATTAAAACATCGTAACTAAAGACAAATATGAATTTGCTTCTAAAAACTCAAATGAACCATTTCTAAGGATCTCTTGTAAAGAGTATAGATTAAAGTTATTCATTATCAAACAGGTTTTTGATTCTTGACTAAACACATCTACTTACAATGGATTGTTTCTCACATGCTTAATTGAGTTAAGTACCTTGAAATGATAAATTGTTTTGGTAATTAGATTTGTTAGAAATCGTAATTGACCAAAATACCGCAACCACTTCAATGAAAGTTTTAAGACTAAACAAACGAATGAAGAGTAGTCTTCATGAAATTCAATCTTGCTTCTCTAAGAAAAGATTCATTGAAATGAGTGGGGGCATTCTCTTAAACCGTTAAGAAAGGGATGAGGTTCAAAGAAGTAAAATTAAAATGGAATTGATACAAGGTAATGTTAAAAGTAAAGTTATTGAGAATAACGAAACTAAACCTATCAATCCCGACCGATAAAGTTTCCACTGTCTTAAATGTTGGACACTAGAAAAGAAACTACCCCAAATTATTGAAGAATCAACAAGTTAGTTGTGGGACATCTAATGGGACCTTCTTATTTAATTGTTTATTTGATTGACATAAATTTTGCTAGTACTACTTCGTCAATATTAGAAACCAGTGGTGGTTTTCATCATTGTGTTTGATACATAGGATGATTAGAATATGACGACTAGCAACATATGATGGCGAGAGATAGAGTCATTGTGTACTGAATCTAGTTTTGGGTTTATATTTATACCTTAATTATGACTATTAAGTGAATAAACTCTAAATAAGAATATATACTTGTTAAGATACAATAGAGGTTTCACTTTTCGGACCACTATACACCATGATTTGATGTATGGCTAGCCCATTATCAAGGTGATTATATTCTAAACCAAACTAGATTGATATATCATGAAGATGATGCAAGACTCAAATTGGTAACCTAAGATTAAACCTTAAATTCTAGAATGATGAACGCAAAGAGTTATCGAGTACTCTTGAAACCATTAGATTGTTAATGGTTTATGCGTATCTTGTATTCAAAGAAAGATATCTCATGCTTTTTGGTTGAAAAGGAAATCGAGGTTGTAAATCATTGATACAGAATAAGTTGATCATTTTCTTTTACCATCAATTTAAGTTGACACCATTATGTTTACTTAATAAGGTAAAAAGAGAAATCTTTGAAGGAGTTCAAAGAGTTCCATGAATCACGATTTAGTCGTGATGGGATTGTCAAAGTGAAGACTTTGATATAAGCCAAAGGAAATGTGATATAGTATCACGAATTAATCTCTCTTAGCACGCATTATGGGATGATGTGTGGTTGGATAAGAAATAAAACGCTATTCGATATGGTTTGGACTTCAATCAAGTCACTTTGGGTTACTTGATCCTTTTGGGGATTTTATCATTTTGTCTAAATTATTTTTCCACTAAATCTAAAACGAATCATATGAGATATGAAATGGTAGGGTACCATGGTTGTAAGTTTTCAAAAGAAACAAATGCTCATTTTTCCTTATTATAATCACGAGTACAACGGGTTTGTGGCTCGTGAAGCTGTCTTTCTAAAATACAAGTTTATTTCTAGAAGACAGAGTGGGAGAAATTATTCAAAGAGCCACAAATAATGTTAATGTTATGTCACAAGAAACTGGTCTTTCTTGGCTACATGAGACGTTTTGTGTAAAACGTTGTTTCTTCAAAACCTAGGAGGTTAAAGTCGTCACTTGTTGAAGATGATGTATTCATGTTACTTTTAAGAAAGTAAAGAGCTTACAACTTACAATGAAATTGTTTGCTTCAAGTTGATTACTTCTGAAAAGTAATGAACATATGACTTACATGAGAGTGTTTAAGTCATAACTCAATACAAGGCTTAGAGCCATGAAAATCCGAAATAAAAGGCTTGATTAGTGACAAAGGGTTTTGCACTAATAAAGAGAGATTTCAAAGCTTGATTGGCTGCAAAGGGTTTTGCACTAGTTGAAATGCTTAAGTCTATTTGGATTTTCTTAGGAACTGTGTTTCATTATGAGATATATATAGCGAGTGAATCTAAAACCCACTTCTTCATAGAAGGAATGTATTCGATACATGTTATGAGTTTTGTAGATTCTTACAATCCTAAGATAATGTGAAACTTAAGAGAGGGTCTTAAGTAGGACATCAATGAGTTGGAATCACTATTTTGATCATGTTATAAAACCTTTCTCGATAAGTCGAGAAGTTGTGTTTATACATGAAGTTTAGTGGGAGTTACGAAAATTTTATTAGTCTTATATGTGGATGACATATTGATCATTGCGAATGATTTAAGACATTGGAGAAATATAATACATCTTTAATATCCGGATTTATGGAGATAAATCTACATGATATTAGCGTCAAAAAAGAAGTCTTATGTTGATAAGATTCATGACTAGTTCAATCAAGTTGAACACATTTGATTGATTCCATTTGCTTCCGCTGCCGAATCAATTAAATAGGAAATGATGTATAACACTTCATATACTTTGAGTATGATGAATTGTTTCAAATCGAATTTAAGTAATAGTTACCAAGTAAGCCATGAATATTACCCTTAAGTGCTTGCAGAAGCATTAAGGATGTAATACAAAGTGTTTTTGATGCAATTTTGTGTAAGGGTGTTACACAAGTGACAATTGACAATTGAGATTGCGCATGGTTTCCGACAAAACCATAATCAAAACACATTAGGATGGTTAAGATACCATTGTGGCTATGTTATTTAAAAAATAGATTTTCTAGAATCGTTCTAGGCAATAAAGAACAATGAGAAATATTTACGACGGAAATTGAGTACACTTGCAATCATGAGATGTGCAAAAGGATAAGTCCCGCACATTGTGAAAACAGTGGGAGCAATTCTAAGGCTAGAGAGCTTATGTCTAGATTAGATCTAGACACGTACTCAGAAAATTTTGTAATGCAAATGTATACATTACAAAGGAAAACGAGTATGTAGTAAGGTTGAGTAAGGTACAAGAAGTTGATAAAACCCCTAATCAAAGCCTTCTCATAGGCTTAACATGATGAGTCATGTCATTTCAATTGAATTGAGATGAACAACTACATACAAGATCTAAATTGGATTATAGAATATGAAGTAGTAATCAAGTATTGACTACTCATATGATAATCACATTTGTCGTTCAAGTTTTTAAATCTAAAAACTCCTTTTATACTTCGTTACATCCAAACGGGTTGTGGAGACAATATTGAACCCCGTTAAAGTGAACCCGGATTAACATGGTATTTGCCCATAGTCGGTTGTATGAGGTGACGTCTCGAAGTGACTAGAGTGTGATGCGATTGATGGCAAGTTCAAGTGCCATAGAGTCATATGAGAATGACTAGTCGATCACATAGGCAGACTGTTAGGAACACTTTGTCGGGCCTTATGACCGCTTATAGAGTTCTGGCAAATTTATATATCCTGGTCGTGGCGAGAGCTACTATAGTATTCTAATGAGTCGATTCTTTTGACTAAAGACTGTTCTCCTAAGATGGCACAGTTTCAGATTAACTTTGATTTATGTTACTACGACCTTCGTAAATGGGGTCAAATGGGCATATTTTGGGTTATGATGGTTGTGGCTAGTCAAAGGGAATAAGTGCGATAGGAATTGTCCACCCCCTTGTCAGGGTTAAAACAATATCTCAGGGCCACTCGAGGAGTAATGAACTGGAAATGCGTGGCCACGCTCGGAAGGTATCTATGGTAGATAATTTAGGTCAATCAGTTATTCTCCAGATCGAGGAAACCACTCTCGATATGATCACTTGCAAGTACGACCTGAAAGACACCTTGCATTGAGTGGGAGATAGCAATAGGACAAGAGAATTGGTGACGCACACTTGTCGAGGACAAGTGGGAGATTGTTGGAGTTTGTGTCCTCCGACAATAATGCGATCACAACTGTCGATCATGATGATCACATGTTTAAATCTCATTTTAAGAATACATGTGGGATGTAATATTTTACAGTCAACTGGTCCACACATATCGGTAATGATTGGCTGACTAGAGTTTGACATTACTGTCGTGCGACGGTGGTGATCAGTTGATCCCCTTAGGTCAAACCTAAAGGGTGACACTCTTAATTGATTATTTAATTGATCGTATAACGATACGAGTTAATTAAATTACTTAAAATTGACGGACGATTTTGGAGATATATTTACGTGTCTCATTATAATTTGATTAAATAAGATACGGTCTAAGTAATAGAATTGTTTTATTACTTAGATGAAATTTTTGTTTACGGAAACAATTGAAACTGAATGAATAATTTATTATAAATACAAGACGTTGTGATTTATAATTAATAAACCGTTTTGGTACAAGTAATTATGAATTACTAAGTCGATTTTGTATATGACGTATTTTTATTAATACGTTGATTTTTAATACGGTAAAAATACATTACAATTTCACATGACTTGTAACATGTGACAATTGACAAATGACAAATATAAAATGGATCTCCCATTTTATAAGTGCCGAAAAAATGAAGGGGTATTATGTTTAAATTGTGTTAATTGTTTGAGTGGAGAACAAAATGATTGCACACCTATTTGTAGACTTGTAAGTCTAGCTTTTCTTGAGAAGAAAAACAAGCCCATGCATTGGGCACCATTACCCTCTCCCAACCGGTTTTAGAGGAGCATCATTAGGAGTTTTTCCTCTTGATTATTCATTATCTTTGATAACATAATTTCTAGTGTTAAAAATTATGCTTCTTCTCTCTACACATCAAAAACTTATGAAAATTTTGGGGAGAAAAATTACTCCTTCTTCCTTCCTCTCTTGACCGAAAACAAGAGACCAAAAATCAATATTTTGGGTCAATCTTTAGTAAGATTAATATTGTTCTAGATCTAATAATATTAGTCTTTTAAGAGGTCACCTTGGGTATTCACTTTTGGGAGGGATTCTATTTTGGATCCTTTTGTTCATCCATTATTTGGAATGCTCGAGAACTAACAAGAAGGAGATCTTGTTGGTGCCCATAAAACCGAAATCATATAGTAAGGTTGATGATTTCTTCTCTACTTTTATTTATGTTTGCATGCATAAGATTTGTAAATTAATTTTATGACTAAATTAATTGTAACATATATGAATATGTTAAATAATGAGATATTGATTTCTAACAGAATCACCACATCATCGCCTAGACCCAAGAGAGCTTTGATTCTAGGGATGTCATTTTGGGTAAAATGGGAGTCGCAAGAATGCGGTTTTTTGAGGACCCCCTGGGAAGGAAAAACATCGTCCTCAACAAGGTCGATGGTGGCGGATGAAGATGTGGTGAAACGGGTTTTTGCCATGGGAAAAATGAAGAAAAGAAGAGAATGGAAGTACCTGGAAGATGGAAGAAGAGGGCCGCGATGACGGCGAAAGGAAAGTGGGGAGACGAATTTTGGGAATCGAGGTTTTGAGGGTTTTAAGAAGATGGAAATGATTGATGAGAGAGAAAAAAAAGGCGGGTGAGATTAAATAGGAAAAAGTAGGTGGGAGTTTAAAATGTGAAGGAGTATGCGAGAAGTCATTCAACGATACACTGCAATTTCCCGCTCAAACATCTAGGGTTAGACTTTCGCGAAAAACTGGGGGCAAACTGTTAGGCCCAAATTCTGGATATTGGCTGAGCCAAGGAAGCAGGTCAGGAGGCTGAGCACTCGGAAAGTTAAGGAAGCAGATGCAGAATTGGACACCCGCTTATTCACGGATGAAATAAGGAAAGTCCGGCCTTGTCTACAACTAAGAATACTTGACGAAGAAGCAAAGAACCCTAGAAGGAGGAGCTCCACTATATAAGGGGCATCAATACAAGGCAATGAGGATCATTGAGAAATACATAAGAAAAACCCTAGCCTCCATAATATAGCATAATCGTCCACATTGTACTTCCCATCGAATTATAGTGCAAATCTTGGTGGGATTCCGTCTCCCCCGCGGTTGTTTCCCATATCGGGTTTTCCGCGTAACCAAAATTGCTTGTGTTATTCGTTTATCTTCGCATACAATCTAACATACATACAAAAATACAATAAACCACCAAATCGCAATATTGACTTAATGCTAAGACCGCTTTAACCCTAAATTGGTAGAAATTTAAAAAAACACCCAGCAGATAAGGGCGTTACTATCTCGGTTGCCCGAGGAACAGTAAATATCAAATGTCGATAAAAGAACAATTATGTTTATTTACAAATTATCAACAAAAAAAAGATACAACTCGTGACATCTAACAACTACGTGATACTATCTCTGCCATGACTCGTGGAAGACACGTCCCTCCAAAGCACCCAGCTAAGCTCCACATCTCAACCTGCTAAGACCGACTGCTCATTATAATGGATCACGACAGACACAACACTTGAAGAAAACACAGACAACACCACACAAGGTCAGTAACTGAAGGAACACAAAGAAACTAGATACAACAAACATACACCCAACACCTCCCCCAACCGCCACACTCCTCTGACTGCCCGAAGGTCAAGTCCTGCCAGATTACGGCCGCAACCAGTAATCCTCGCCGCCAGTGGGGGACCGCAGCCGTACCCACCAAATCCCCGCTCATCATCACCGAGTGAAAACCGAAGTTCCTTAATGTGCACATCCCCTCTTGTGGCGGGTCCCACAAAGAGCGAATCAAAGGCGTGAAGCCACTCCCGCAAGTGACTCAACTCAGCCGAGGACGCACCTCGCGAACCAGAGACAAACACACAACCACCAACTACAATCAATCAACACTACCAATACAATCAGACACTGCAAACAACATACTAAACAACCAACAGTACTGAGTAGGAAAACCTACCTTTAGCAATCCGCAGCAATACCGCATACGACCATAAGACGACAAGCAACCACCATAACCACCTATACAAACAGTATGACAATCTATTACTACTACCACAACCATAAACAGAACTAAGGAAGACGATGATGATGATAACATACCTATACATAGCATTCCGACGACAAGACCGCTACCCAACTCATGCTTCCCATCCCCATGGTCTCTCAACCCTTAAAGGTTCCAAAAGGATGAATATGGGTGAAGGAGAGAGATATGACGGCAGTTAGGTTTAGGAGAAAATGAAACGAAATGATTTTGGTTTCACGATTCCACGATTTATATTTTACCGCTGAACTCCAGTTACTCGATCGAGTATGTAACTTACTCGATCGAGTGGCCTCTACTCGATCGACTGACTGAGCTACTCGATCGAGTAGCCTCCACTAGATCGAGCATCCTAAACTCCAAGGGTTACTATGTCGCAAGACTAAACTCGTATGGCTACCAAAGGTCTAGACATATGTCTAAGGTCAGTCAACGACGGTCAATGGGTCCCTAAAAGGACGGGTATTACAGCAACTATCAGGAGAACCAGCTAAAAAGTGAGGGAGGACCCTTGATTAGATGGATTGTTCCATGGTGGCACCTAAAGGCTTTGAAGGGAGTTAGTTTCATCCCTACCCGCTCTGTTTGTGTTCCCGGCTTGGAATTTATGATCAACATTTTCCCGAAAAGGCTTTTGAGACAAGTTGGCTTGAGACAGAAGATCCCGAAGTTAGATACCATACGACAAACACCGTTGGCGCACACATGTGACTCATATCGCGAATGGGCTCTTCGTTGGGCACAAAGGAACATATGGTAGATACCTACTCCTGTAGGTTCGTTATAGATATCTGATTCATATCACCAATGGGCGAAAGCTAGCACTTCATAAGAGCACGAGAAACTAAGGAAGAATGAGCCAGATGGCAATAAAATGCGCAAAGTTGCGAGGGAGAATCAAAATAATTTAACTGAGAAGGAAGAGGAAGTTGGGTTCCGAGTTGTCCATGCAAAGAAGAAGACTAAGAGAACCCCTCCTGCTGAGAAAATAGCGGTGGATAGAAATGGCAAAGCAAGACCACGAGAAAGATGTTGGTGATTGGGTCTGAGATAACGCAAGAGCGTCAACCTCAAGGTCGAGACAACAAGAAGAATGACAAGAACTAGAAAGGAAAAGGGAAGATGTAAGAATAGAATAGGCCTTAGTCTTTTTAGCATTATTATTTATTATCGTTGTAATAAGAGAGCGGGATTTTTAGAATTCTAGCTCATAATTACATTATTTCAGCATTTGATGTTATTATTTGGCGTATTACTATTTATTGAATAAAACGGTTTTTTTAGTTAAGAAAATCTTATCACCAAATTTTAAGTCTAAGGGTCGGCGATGAACATCGGCATAAGACTTTTGGCGATCTTGTGCGGCGTTTATTCTCTCTCGAATGAGCATCACTTGGTCAATCGTCTCGGCTAGCTTGTCCGGTCCTAGATCACGAACATCACTTGCTTGATACCAACAAATCGAGCAACGACACTTCCTTCCATACAAGGCTTCATAAGGGACCATCTTGATTGAAGCATGATAACTATTGTGAATCTTTAATTATTTTTGTGTATTTGGACAACATTAATTTTTCTGTATATTATTATCCGATTGTTAATAATAACAATGTTAACTAAATACACTACATACAACTACATATACCTGGTTAAGCTTGATGTTCGAAATAGGTTGAATCTGTTTACTTTGAAAAGTAAGAATAGGAATGTAATAGATTGGGTCATGAAACTTAGAACCTAAGGGATTACTTTAAGGTGGATTCCTAGGTTCGAAATGGTTGTATGGACTTTGTTATTTTATATGAAAGCTTACATTTCCCAAAAAAAAAAAACTAAATACAACTACATAAACAAGGACAAAAAAATGACGATTGAGAACGAAAAGATTCTGAACGGTCGTAGCCTATATATACACATAAATTGTTTAGTTCAGTTTTTATTTCCTTTTTTCTTTTTTCTCGTTAATTATTAATGTGTTAATTCATTTATAGTTTACATATGTTGCTAAATCAAGTTTTTTATATTTGTTATTTCATTAAATCGTGTTACTATTTGATGGAGGGCGGAGAGTAATAAAAGGAATTTTAGAAAAAAGATAAATTGTACTCTATTTGTCTCATTCATTTGTTTGTTTGTTTTTTTATTCTTTGTTAGAATTATTTTAATAAAAAACATAGATAAAATAGTGTAATTTACCAATTTAAAATTTAGTGTCTCCACTCTACAACACACAATAGTGACAACTGACAACATGTTGTCATGTACATTTTGTTGCTCAACCACATGCATGCACTTCACATGACCATTGCTTATAATGGAGTATCGAATATTGAGTTCACAATTACAACAACTATTAATATAATCTTACAAGTGCTACCGATTTGTAAATATCGTCGACGTTTTAGTAAATATCGTCGACGTTTTCATTCCAAAAGACGATAATGCCCTTTGCATAATTACACTATTTTCTCTCTCTAAACAATTTTCTCTCAAATTCTACTAAAAACCAACTACATTTCGATCCCTCATCGCATTAAACCAATTAAAAGATGTTAGAAATTAACGCACATCGACTAGAAAACTTAAATAAATTTAAAAAATCGGCAAATAAACGTATTAAACACGGTTTTTTTAAAAAAAAAATGAACTAGCTCATGGACTAAATGTTGAGATTCAACAATCAACCATGAACCAAACGTTGAAAACCAACATTTGCCATGGTCCAAACAAGGGAAACCAACGTTGGTCGTGGTCCAAACGTTGGAATCCCACGTGGCCAACGTTTGGCCACGGAGAATTTTTTTTTTTTTAACTTTTTTTTAAAGAAAAAAATAAAAAATAAAAATAAATCTCTGTGGCCAAACGTGGGATTCCAACGTTTGGACCACGACCAACGTTGGTTTCCCACGTTTGGACCACGGCAAACGTTGGTTTCCAACGTTTGGACCACGGCAAACGTTGGTTTCCAACGTTTGGTCCATGGCTGAACGTTAGATCTCAAAGTTTGGTCTATGGTTTAACCTTGGGGGGTACAAATTTCAGATTTACGCAGAAAAATTTCAATGTTTGTTATTACTAAGTCAATACGTGACGTAAATCAATTATCGAATAGATTTAACGGTGCGCAACAAAAAATTAACCAAATAATGAAGCGATTAAGTTGTTTAAGTACCGGTGATTCAAGATCCGTCGTGTTGTTAATAATTATTATTGTTTTTTTTTTAATTTAGTTGAAGTTGAGAGGAAATTTTTTAGAGAAAGAAAGTGTTGGATAAGTGGAAGGGCAGTTATCGTCTTTTTTTTGAAAAATGTCGTCGATATTTACTAAAACGTCGTCGATATAAATCAGCCCCTTTTTTTATTTCACCGAAGAAACAAGCACTAGTAAAGCTGGGAAAAACGAAGGGACAAGTGACCGTTAGATTTGCTTGGGTTTCAGCTAAAGCCTACATTCTCAAATCTGAGTCCACAATTCCATACAAATTTACTGGAAAAATCACTAGTTGCTATACTAAATTGGAGATAACATAACACCACAAAAGTTATCTAATTTTCTAATCTTTATTTTCCCGCGCATTTAGAAAACTAACTTCCTACGAGGTGCTTGTACTCTGCCCAGATCTTGGATGGTTTCTCCAATCAAGTCCTTGAATATCAGCCGTTCGATATCCAGCACTGCTTCCGACATCTCCACCGGGGAATCCATCCAGCCATTTATTGAATCCCGGGACAAGTCTTTCTTCAATACCCCACAAATGACCCCCAACAGATCCTCCGACGGATATTGCTCCCTGATCTTCTGAAATTCAGACCATATCTGGTCCAACACCGGCCTCATCTCGGACCACGACGCCACCTTCCATGGCGGGAGTTGGCGATTGCGGCCAAGAATCTCGGTAACCGTGTCAAAAATAAGCTTCCTTTGAAGGATTGAGGCCTTGGTCTTGTCTCTTCCAATGCCTCTAGCCGAACTTTGCCTTTCTAGTAAAAAGAACAAGTCGTCATCATCTGGGAGGTAATTTGATGCTCTAATTACCTCTGAAACATAATTCAATTCAGAGCTCTCTGATGAATCAATGGCACTATCACGCTTTAACAATTGCGCTGCCAATGTTGGGCTCCACAGCTCGTTTTCCAATTCGATTACTGCTTGATCTGGAAGCCAAAAACGGAGATGTTGTAGTTAGAAATTCATTTACTGAGCCTAAAACATGCACGAAATTAATACTACTACTTATGAAGTGACAGTTATAGTCTTTTGTAATGCAGGCCACTAAATTGAATTCAACTGATATCATATCAACTGGGAAAAAACATGGACGAATAACATTAAACTTAAGATCAGACATCGCTACACTGCTCCTCAATTACTAAAGATAAAAACATTCATGAGTTTCTAACCTCACATCATAGTTCTAATGTTATTAGTTAGAAGACCAGTATCAACAAGTTACCGTAATCTAAAAATGACTTGGATGTTGGAAAAGCGTAGTTAGAATACATTAACCGATACGTCACCAAGAAATAAGTGGCGGAGCCAGGATTTAAACTTAGGGGGGGCGAAAAATTTTAGGGGGGGCGAACGACTAATTTCATAAGGCACCCTCAAAAAAATTTCGAAAAATTTAACTTAAAACTTCGAAAATTCCATCCGTCGGGGGGGGCGACTCCTCTAGCGCCCCTAGCTCCACCATTGCCAAGAATATGACATTTCTAAATGTATGTATGTAACATACCCGTGTCGTATATTCAGGGGCGGATCCAGGAATCAAATGTACGTTGGGCTAGAAAATTTTGCTTGTCGATACAAATTTTTTATTCTGAGATATTATTATATACCAAAGGCTTGAAGTTGATAATTATACTCATTTTATCCCTTACTACTCGTATTATATACCTATCTAATTCATTTTCGTAATAGATGAGACAATAATTCTAAATTATGATTTCGAAACTTTATCAACATTACTTAAATACTTAGAAGCTAATTAACAGTATATATAACTATTCTAGTTATGTTACCGATAAATCGTTAAAGTAATAAGCATACATCAACGGACTTTTTGGATAATATGAGTTTCATAAACAAAGGAAAGTTAAAAAAAATCATGTCAAACAATAAAAGTACACCTAAAATAATTTGTGTTATCTTAAATAAATAAGGGAATTTTTGTACACCTATAAATAATGGGTGTATATTAATTAGTTTAAAACATTAAAACCCAAAGGAAGAAAAATAAAATAAAAGACGTAAAATAATTATAGCAAAATTTCTTGGATGTAATGGGATTCGAACCCCCACTTCCGACATATAACAAGAATGCTTTACCACCAATCCAGTCAAAGACTCATGGCTTTCAATCACAGTGAAGAATTATTAGTCTTTTTTCTCTTAGAAAACAGGTTGGGCTCCAGCCCATATAGCCAATGGGCTGGATCCGCCCCTGCGTATATTTCTAACCGAGTTTATGTAACACAGGTTTAGTTTTGTATCCAACTTTGCATAAAACCAAAAAAACCTTGATTTCATCAATGACTAATTACCCCACTTGACAATAAACTAAACACAATTAAGTCATTAACCCACTCCTTAAGTAAGATGTCATCATCAAAGTGGATAAAGCATAGAGAAAGAGCAACCCACGTGATGGGATCAGCTGATCATGTGTGGGTTTAAGACACCCACACCTGACCTGTTTAATAATTTTTTTAAAAAAAATTTCTCAAGAAACAGCCCCACTGGAATACTGACCTAGACTAACATGAGCCCTACTTCTCCTCTAATTGGTCAGATTTAGCAGATTCATTTGGATTAACTTTTTCTTGCTACATATTCTCTAAATTACAGGACAACTCTCTTTTGACCTATTAAGAGGCCATGAAACTAGTGGCTTTAGTAGTAGCGATCTTGATGGCAAAGGGCAGAGGGATCAAGGAAGGATTGAAGGTTCATGACGCCCGACAAGAAACTAGTGACTTTAGTAGTAGCGATCTTGATGGCAAAGGGCAGAGGGATCAAGAAAGGATTGAAGTTTCATGACGCCCGACAAGAAACTAGTGACTTTGGTAGTAGCGATCTCGATGCCAAAGAGTAGAGGTCGAGCGATGAATGAAGGTTCATGACGCCTGACACGAAACTAGTGACCTGATAAAATTTATCAAAGTATTAAAAATCTTTAGAATTTGTTTCTTGTTCCCCCAAGAATCTCAAATTGCATCAAATTTTTAGCTCTGTTATGATATTGAATTCTTTTACCAATGGAATTGCCTGTCACCCTTCCTTGTGGTCAGCATATAACATGCATATCCATCCACATATACACAGCTTACTGGGGTTGTACTATGCATTTAACATTAGCAATTATAATGATTGACCAACCCTTCTTCCAATAAACTAAAGGACATCAATGAATTAATACAATCTATTGATAAATGATAATGCACAAATTATACTATTAAGACCGCCCTATGGTGCCAATCACTTAAAAAGTGACTATTTTTTTATTATTATTATTATAAAATAAATTATATTGAAGTACTATTCAACATAAAATGGTCTTTGATTATCATAAATTGGTCCATTATTATTTGACGCAGCAGACTACGGTCACACACAATAATTACAATTACTGATTGATAATGTAACTAGAATACTACAGTATATGGGTAGGGTTCCACCTAAAGAAACCACATCTTTACTCTATCTCACCCATTGATGCTCTATTGTATTGAATTTCATTAAAAGAAGAGTTTACATAACAGAGAATTTTCTGAGTTGAGTTTATTTGATCAGTCAGTAGCAACATTAATAATTTTAGACACTAACATGATCTTTTTTACTTCATTAACATAACTTCTCCAACGACAAGATAAGTATAGTTAGCGATAGAGATGTCACAAAAGTCCAACATGGACCCTTGATTCATTGGACAAGAGAAATCTTTTTTAGTCATTTTGGTGATTGGAGTAAAAAAAACTCGGTACAATTAGTTTCCATCTACCCAAGTAGTAATAGTAGTATCAGAATAATGGAATATGAACACGCCTGTCATATGTAGTATGATTAGATATAAAACTCCATTTTAAGGAAAAAAAAAATCAAAAGAATGCACCTTTGAAGTCAATGGTCCGTTTCTTGACGGGGGAAGGTGACGACTCGTCGTCCTTATAAAATGATGAGTCGAGAACCGAGACTGGACTTGGTTGTTGCGACTCAGCCGTGTTGGAGTTGGAGTTGGCTGTAATCTCTGCTATGTTGTGTAACAACTTACCACACCTCTCTAATAGACTCCTCCCATCTTTGTAATCCTCTAATCTCCATCTCTGCTTTAACCAAAACCCCATACAAATAACTAATTAGCACTTAATTAATAACTAATTAACCGACATTTCATTAATGCAGAACTGTAAAGGAAAATGTACCTCATTGTCGGTATATGAGGATGTAGTGAAACTACTTGCAGAAACGGTAGACGTTTCATCCTCTGCAAATGTGGGACCACTTAATACTCTTTCGTCCTTATAAATCTCAGCCGTTAGTTCCCTTCTCCCAGGAGACCTATTAAACGTCTGCTCAGACAGTCTCATCTCTCTCGGCGACTGAACCGGAGATATTGATCTTCTCACCGCCGTCGTTTTATTACCATTTCTCTGCGTTTCGAGGCATAAGGGACCATTTTTCCGCCTTAAGACTGAACCTGAACTCCGGTTGTCACCTCGACCGGGTGAAGGTGTCGAAATTCTTGCCGGCCTCTCTCTCCTTTGACTCAATACCGGCTCCCCAGCGGACACGTGGCAGTTGTTTCTCTGGCGATTCCCCGGCTTTAATAACACAATCGGAGATTCCTCTTCACTGTAGAATCTCCGATTATACGCAACGGTGTGCTGCAGCTTGGCATCAATTGTAGTGGCACCCGATGTTGATGATGAGTGAAGAAGACCTTTGAGTTGTAAAGCTTCGAGAATGTGTTTCAAAGTGTCGATATCTTTGGACGGCTCATCCATTCCTTTCATTCGCAATCTCCTTTCGATTTCGCCGTAGATTGAGACCGCTTGATGCTGCTGCTTCGGCGGAATTTCGGGCGGGAAGAAATCCGTTGTGTCGTAGTAACTTCTTTTCTCTATCATTGTTCTCCGTTGATTACTAGTTTTATTACTGTTGTTAATAATTCTTTTGGTTCCATCTTTGTTCGATTGCCTATTAACAATCGAATGATCAAGTTTTGTGTCTCCTACGCCTTCGTTTGTATAATTTCTAACAGGAGAGAAAAAACTGGAAGTTTCAACAAATCGGTAATAATCCGTGGATCTGCTTTCAGAAGCAGATCGACGGAGTTCTGATCTTTTGTCCGAGCCAACAGAGCTCGGTAGCTGATCTAGACCCATGAGCCGAGCAATAACACTGGGAGAACGCCGCTGATTATCTCTATCAACCTCCTCATCATCAATGGCTTTCCCCGAATTTGCCACTACGGTGTTAATTCGTATTTCCCTCGGCCTCAAGCCACCCTTACGGTCGGTAACAGCTCGGCTATCAAGGGATAGCCGTGGAGCTTCTCGCGAAAACTTCCATGGCGACTTAACCGTTTCGTTAACTTGTAACGGCACTGCCTCTGTTTCCTTCTCCGGCAAAGGTGAGTGGAGTTTCTCGAATTCCCTTGACAATGCAGGTGATCCAGAACACGACAACGTATCGCCGTCCTAATAAAACAACCAGATATTGAAAACATAATAAACAAAAAATCCAATTAAACAATTTTCCTTTGTCTTCTATTCTTTGTGAGGGGCATTTCAATTAAAATAAATAAATGATTGGAACGGAGTGAGTAATTAATTAATGAATTAACAAAGAAGACGTACAGAAGGAGGCGGAAGGCGTTTGGCAGTAAGAAGGCGAGAACGGTCGAAAATGTTGAAGAAAGCAGACATACAACCGCCCATATGTTTATCTACATTTGGATCGGTAATCGTAATCCCACCTGTTGTCGTCATTTTTACAATCTGAGAAATAACTAGACCGCCATTGATAGATGTTGTAGAGTATGGTGGAGTGATATTGACAGATGATTTCACACTGAGTAAAGTTTTCACCGCTTTTAAAAGGGGTTTACGAGGTCACAGACTGAGGGTATAAAGTGTTCACGAAAATGACTAATATACCCTTAGGTGGGGATCTACTATTGATTACAAAATTGGGCTTTCTCCGTGGGTGATGCTCTCTTTAACGTCACAGTCTAAGTCATAGACTCCAACTTCCTTGAATTGCCAACACCTTGACCTCCCCTTTCATCCTTTCTATTGCTCTTTTAATTTTTAGGGCTTGTTTGAAATGAGAGTAATTATTAAGGGATTAATAGAACTAAAATGAACTAAAAAATGAAGGGAACGGATGGAGGTTGGAGATAGAAATGGATAGAAATAGGGAAATACTAGTTTTCTTGCCCGTGCGTTGCACGGATATTAAAATAATGTCTGATAAATTTCACAATAAAATGGAATATAGACATATAGTACATTGTTCATGTCTAAGATTTTATGTATGCCGCATGACCAACAAATAATTCTCGTTAACATAATATTGACATAAGAATAAAAGAGTTTTTGATTAATAAATACTTTTTTTTTAGGAAAATAAAACCAATATGAAGTTTATACATATGATACTTGGACTGATGGTTTTTAGAATTTGTTCATTAATACCTGTTTGTTTTTCAATTGGTCACGGAAAACAATAATATCTACTCTGCATAATCAACTCAATGATGCAACAAATCTCCTTCTTTCGAATAACAACTATAATTTAATTATTGCTGGATCAAATTGTAATTATGTAAAAACATTTAGAGGTAGTTAGAATGTTATATCTCCTGGTCAAACTATAGAAGTACGTTTTAATGTGAACCAAATTCCAACGCATTACTACACGGCTAGGGCTTATGACACCCCCAAACCCCCCCCCTTTAGCAATAGTATTGGCCCCCATCTTCTCATCATTTTCATTCATTCACAATTTACATGATTTCTAGTGTAAGAAATTAAAATCTCTCTAAGAAAACTAGAGAAAGAAAAACTCCAAATTCTTCCTCTCTTAACCGAAATTAAGAGACCAAAATAAATATTTTTGGGTCATTTTTATTTAAATTAATATTGTTGTAGTATTAATAATATTAATTTTATTAAGTGGTTACCTTGGGTATTATTCCTTGGGAGGGATTCTATACTTGAATCCTTTTGTTCTTCCATTTTGGAGTGCTCAAGAACAAGTAAGAAGGAGATCGTACTTGTACCCTTTGATCCGAAATATCAATGTAAGAATGGTGATTTTTCCTTAATATTTACTTATGTTTGCATGCATAAGATCTAATTAATTTTATGACTAAATTAAATTTGAAATATATAAGAATATGTTGTAATAATGAGATATAGATTTCTAACAAGCGGTATCATGAGCCTTAGGTTGTTTGCATACAAATCGGTTATAGTTTTTCCGAGTTATACGATTAACATATAAAACTTATAAATTTGTGTTTATTATGATATATCACAAAATTAATTTTGCATGTTAAAGTTTCTGATCCTAAAATGTATTTAGGATATTTTGGTTAATTTATGGATTTTTATTGTTCATTTTATTTAATAATGGCATTAAAATGTGATTTTATGATAAAAATGTCTTTTTCGGACTAAAATTAGCTAAACTTCGAATTTTCCAGTGGTTTTTGGATATGTTTTCACATATATTATTTTTAGATGACCTGTAAAGTTTCATAATTTTTGTAGTTCTTATGCTCGAAATATGGATTTTTCATGATAAAAATCGATTTTAAATGAAAAATAGGTTAATATGAGAAATATTTCGAATCTGGTCATAGAAATTTAGTATGTTGTCACATGCAATTTTATAAGATGTGTGTAAAATAATAGGCTATAATAAAGTCTTTATGCATGATTTATGATTTTTGATGAAAAATAGCATAAATAGTGACTTTAATTAGTGAATAATTGCTAAAACATACTTCATGACTAAGGAAAAACGTCACATGTTGCATTTTATTACCTTTTTTAGATCTAAAATTGAAAAGTTGATAAATATATTTTTTCTCATGTTTTTATGATTATAATTGATAAATCCGATAAACCGCAACATTGTTTTTCCGATAAATTTCAAAATTTTTAACCTAAGTTTTTTGAACATTATGAGTGTCATGGTATTTTTCCAGAATGTTCATGAGTTTAAATTTCAAATTTTGAATTTATTTGAAATTTTTGTGATTTATTTGGAGTTTATGGCATTTTATTGTAATTTTGAGTCCATTAATGAACAATTTTAAGAAATATAAGTTAATTATTGTCAATATGTTAGTGGAGACTAATTTTGAGTCCTAAGTTGGTTAGGGTAATTAACTTGTGCATAAATATGATTTTATGTAATTTATTGTGTGTAGATACCCGTATCCGTCGATATTGGAATTTATAGAGAACCCGACAAACACCCGATGATGATAGGACACATGTATTCTTTAGTTGTTATTGTCATTATTTGGGTTCGTTTTACGATGTAGAATGAGCGTTGTCGACGGAGTATTTTATTAATTTAAATGATATTTAAATTAAAGCTTTTTTTAAGATGAATTCATTTTATTTTATTTTGAATTTATTTTCTCAAATTTATTTTATTGAAAATAAAATAAATATTTGATTTGAAAAATTTTTTTATGAGTGTATTTGATTTGAAAAATCATTTATTTTAATGTGTTATTTGATTTGAAAAATCGAATTTGAAAATTTATAACCCGTTTTAAACACGCGTTTTGGAGCTCGATTATAACTCGGTTTTTGAGCCCGTTTTCTTTACGAGTTGGCACGAATCTCGAGTACACTAACCAACCTAAGCCTCTACCCATCCAACCCCAGTTCGAACCCCCTTAACCAAGGCCCAAATCCCGTACCAAACACTCCCCAACAGCCCGCATAAAACACGAGCAGCCCCCCTGTTTTGCGTGCCAAATCCCGAGCCCAAAACCCGCTCCAAATACCACCAAAACCCGTGCCCATTAATCCTAACCCATACCCTAGCATCCTACCCATATTACCTTAGCTTAACCACCAAGAAAACCCCCCATACAAACCCTAAAAAACCCCACGAATAGCTGATGGGCAGCAGCTATGCAAACCGAGCCCGACTGCTTATGGCTCCCTTTTACCCTACTTTAACTCTTTATAAATACCCACTATTCACCATATATTCATTCCTCTAAGTTCTCCATACATACTACCGTCATTCACAAGCTTTAAACTCCAGAAACAAACCCTAATTGCCTCTCAAAAACCCTCGACAAAACCGACTTACAAACTGAGAATCAGTTTGTGTGTCCTCTTTGAAACCCTTCGTTCTCCCTTCAAACCTCCATCAAAATTCGAGTTTCTTGTTCCAAATTAACCATACAACATCCATCTACACATTAGACAAAGATTTACGAGCCAAATTGCCCTTGAGAGTACACGAATTCCCTCGAAAAACAGAGTGTTATACACTCTGTTTTCGCGGCTTTTCCTGTCTGTCCAGTTCTGTTTGTGCTCGTTTTTCGTGCCCAATAACTCAAAACGAGCAGGGATTGTTTTAAGATCTCTGTTCTCCTCTCTTTCTAGTTTTCAAAACATCTTTTAAATCGAATTTTGACCGTGAAACGAGAGAGAAATCGCAGTTTGAAAGTTGCTGTCCAGATTTGCAAAAAACGTGTTGTTTGCTTTGTTTCTTCGTCGACGACGGCCTCTCGAGATAAAATCTACGATCGATTACGACCCAAGACGGTGTCAACGATACATGTAGGTTGAGGGTGCATCAAATCCTCCTCTTTCTCCCTTTTATTTCGTTTTTTTATGTTTGTTTTTTATTGTTTCGTTTTATTTTGTTTATCGATTGTTATCATTAACTACGAAACTAGTTTAGTCCGAGTTTGAGTTAAAGTACCACCACGAACACCCACGTTGACTTGAGATGGGAAAGAAATCCGCTACATCAGTCGGTCATAACCCCCGTCTCATTTACATATCCTCGTGTTCAAGGTAGGGCATTAATAAAACGAATTCTAACTTCGCTCTTCGCTTTTGACCCCTTTCTTGTTTCGTGTAATTCGACCCACCCTAGGACCCGTCACTTGTTAGTATGACCTCCGATTGTTAACATATAACTCGTTTAGATGACATTAGATCAATTTAATAACCTAATTAGACACGTTAGGGTACATCGACATAGCTTTAAAAATCAACTAACAATTCTATAACCTAATTGAACGCATCTCTCTTTTCACTCGATTTCTCGCTAGCATAGGAGTGCGTGATTAGCACCTTCCTATTAACACTCGATGAGTAGCGTTAATATCGTAACTCCTTGACCTAATTTGACCCCTTTAGGCCGTGTAGAATACACATTTGCAAGACATCTTTTCAATCGATCAACGTCGTTTCTAACTTGTTTTCTAGCCCGCTTTCGAACTTGTTTCGCAATCAATTGATCTAACTAATGAACCTGACCTAGGACCTAGGGTACCCGTGTCTAGAGTGGCCATGGCTTGGCCGTGTCCTTTGGTCTTTCTTGTTTCGTTTGTTTTACATCGTTTGTTCTTTATTGTTTTGTCGCTTGTAATTTATCGTTTGTTCATCGAGTTGTAATTTTCAAGTTATCTTTCTTTTATCGAGTCAAAACCTCTTCCAAAAACCTTAGTCTTATTTGGTTAGATGCTTGTGCTCCAATTCGTGTAAGAGCGTAGTAAATCGCATGTTGTTTAAAGCGACATGGCCCGATTTATGCTAATGCATGCTTTGGTGCGTAGCCCTATGTCTAATTCGATGAGATTGAGTGAAAGCACACATTACGAGGAGTGACCCAAGGCCGTGAGTCATGTAAGCCGTGGGCCACCCCTTTCTGCACGTTTTCCTAGGCCGAATGGCCGTGTAATGCGTCATGTACGGTTTTGTGTATAGCGTTGTATTTTAGATCGAGTTGTATCTTTAATTTATCGTTGTGTCGGCATGAAATGCCTGGGTTGTAATAGGATAGATCCCAACGACTCCCCCATTCCCCCTAAGCCTTGTTTGCTTTGTTTTGTATGTTGTTAGATCAATCAACCCACATGCTAAATTACAACTTTGACAAAGTTAGTTTAGTTGCATCTAAAACGACGTAGAAATTGTTGTCACATGTTAGGGTTTTAAAACGATGTTTGCATATCATATATCGTAGTAGCTATGACCTTGTTTGAAATCCGATACTTGACTTAGTAGAGGCCGTTATCGACGGGCGGGGTTAGGTGTCCTTATGGGCTTCCTAACACGTACCCTCGCCCCTTAGTCAAGATCTATGGTTTGTGGATCCGTCTAAATACCATTGGATTACGAGAGTCATTCAAACCGAGTGATATAGGGTACAAGTCTTTATCTTTAATCACTCGTAGTCGATTGGCTTTATGCTTTTCGATGAAAGGTGTAAAGTTGACTTGAATGGTTCCAAGTTCCCAAAAAACTTGGTGGCGACTCTAATTTGTCTTAATTAGATTCGAAAGAACCTCGAGTCGATTATGCCTAGTGTGGATCCCGAGGACGCAGTTCCCGAGGGCCTTGTTCACATTGTGATTTTAAAAGGTTGAATCACGCAAATCCGTAAAAACCGTTTAATATACGATATTGGTTCCTTAAAGGCGATTTAGCATAAAATTGGGCATGTTCATACATATTATAATGCTGCATTTTATTTATGATTGTCATAATTTTATTTTATGTAATTTTTGAATTATGTAATTTTACTTAGTATGGCCTTAGTTTTTAATTGGTATTACCCGAAATGTATGGGAATATAGATTCGGTTGTAATTTATTGTGATCTGGTATCACCGTTTTGTAATTTAATAGATTTATTTTTATTTTAATTACAAATGTATAATAGGAAACTATGTAATTTGTTATGTAATTTATTTATTCCGGAGTTCCTTGAAGACGGTGCCACTCAAGAAAGCGATCCATTAAAGACGGTGTTACCTCGAGATGCGTGCCAAAACCGAAGTTCAAGGGACCAATGGAGTTGGTTTCCGAATTTGTAATAGTTTATTAGATTTACTATTTTTAGGAAGGCCATACTAGGATTTATTTTTATGCTTTGCATTTTATTTATATGTCGCATGCATCGCTAAATCGTCATAACTAAAACATGCATCATCTATTGATCGAGTTTATCGACCGTGTCAATTATAATTATCGTAGTTCACCGCTTTAGTTCACTTAAAACGTGATAGATAATAAATTGACATGACCTCTCGCTAAAATAAACAATTGAGACTTAGCCTTACCAATAAGTAGAAACCATGAAAACCTATTTCGTGAGGGAGTGCACTCGGCCACACCGGGGTACAAACCTTGTTACGTAGGGGAAGTGGGTGATAAATGTCTACCCACCGAATTCATGTTGATAAGGGATGAATCGGCTACACCGTGCCCAAGTTAATATGGATTTGGATCATGGACACATTTATTCGAAATTTGGGTTGAACTCAACAAAAGTATTGATAAGGGATGAATCGGCTACACCGTGCCCTTGTCGGATGTGTTTTGGGCTAAAGATAAATGTTAATGAAATTTTATCGACCAAGAGTTCTAAAAGTAGAATCGATTAAAGAGTTAATCCACCGAGTTATATTGATAAGGGATGTATCGGCCACACCGTGCCCATGTTAATATAAATTTGGATCTTGGAATCATTTATAATAGTTGGGTAGAGGTCACTATATAAATGCTCATATCTTGTTAATTTATTTTACAAGTATGATATTAAAAAGACAAATGTTAATATTTCCTTTTCCCCCATACTTGTAGTTCATTACAATGAATCCATCAAACGCTACTACACCGATAACTATTGAGTCTTGCCACAATGTTTTTGACGAAGTTTGCTTCAACAATAATTTCGACACTACTAGAGAACTTCATTTTGGGATTGGTTCGGATGGAAACCTAAACTTCATCACTTCTTCTAAACCTCCTACAAGATCTCATGTGATCCGGTCTCAGGAAGACCGCCTCATAAAATCTATAGGATCTTTGTCCTTGGAAGATAAAGATGCCAAAACTAGTGGGAGCTCAAGCAATCAAGTTCTTGCTTCAAAGGGCAAAAGGTTCAAGAAGAAGGGAAAGAAAGGGAAAAACTTCAAGCAAGTTGAAGATGAGTGCCATTATTGCTATGGCATGGGACATTGGCTTAGGAATTGTCCCGTATATTTGCGAAATATAAGGGAAGGAATCATCGTTCCAAAAGGTAAAATTCCTAAAGAAATTTATGTTATTGATATAAATTATACTTCCACTACGACATGGGTACTGGATACCGGGTGTGGTTCTCACCTTTGTAATCATTTACAGGGTTTAAGAGACGTGAAGAGGCTTAGCAAAGGAGATGTGGATATACGCCTTGGAAATGGAGCTCAAGTAGCGGCCGAATCCAAAGGAACTTATGTATTAGCTTTGCCTAATGGATTTGAGTTGTATATACATAATTGTTTTTATGTGCCTACACTCTCTAAAAACATTATTTCTATCGCTATGTTAGACATGGACGGATTTTGTTTTGTCATTAAGAACAATCGTTGTACTATTTCGAGGAATGATTTGGTTATAGGCCAAGCTTCTTCCATTAATGGCATTTACATTTTAGAAACCTCGAATCCGACCAATGATATCTATAACATTCAATCAAAGAAACTCAAATCAAGTGACCCAAATGAATCATTCATTTGGCATTGTCGATTAGGTCACATAAACGAGAATCGCATCAAAAGATTAATTTCGACTAATGTTATTACACCATTTGATTTTCAATCATATGGACCATGCGAATATTGCCTTCTTGGCAAAATGACTCGAAATTCTTTTAGTGGCAAAGGGACACGAGCAAGTGAACTATTGGGACTCATACATACCGATGTGTGTGGACCAATGAGTATCACCGCTCGTGGAAATTTTGACTACTTCATAACCTTCACCGATGAATTGAGTAGATATGGGTATATCTATTTAATGAAGCACAAAAGTGAAGCTTTTGAGAAATTCAAGGAATTTCAAAACGAAGTAGAGAACCAATTAAACAAAAGAATTAAGGCACTACGGTCCGATCGTGGTGGAGAATATCTTAGCCTTGAATTCGATTCACACTTGAAAGGTTGTGGTATTATATCACAACTTACTCCACCCGGAACACCACAACTTAATGGTGTTGCCGAAACGAGAAATCGAACCCTACGTGATATGGTTCGATCAATGATGAGTCAAACCGAGCTACCAAACTCGTTTTGGGGATTTGCGATTCAAACCGCAATTAGATCCTTGAACAATAGTCCCACAAAGACAACCGAAAAGACTCCATATGAGATGTGGAAGGGAAGAGTTCCTAACATATCCTACATGAAAATTTGGGGATGTGACGCTTACATCAAGGCAAAGACTGACAACAAGCTTGCCCCAAAATCCCAAAAATGCATCTTTGTAGGTTACCCCTCGACCTCTCGAGGATACTACTTCTACAAACCTCAAGAAAACAAAGTGTTTGTGTCTTGTGAGGCTGTCTTCTTAGAAAGAGAATTTATTTCTAAGAGACAGAGTGGGAGAAATTTTGAACTTGATGAAGTTCAAGAGCCACAAACCGAAGTAGAGACGCAAGAAGATGTTCCTTCGTCGTCTAGCATGGTTGTTCCTCCTCCTCTTAGAAGAACGGGCCGAGTTATTCGCCATCCCGATCGATATGTGGGACTTATCGAAGAAGATGGAACACTCGATGTGTTTCTTTTGGAAAGTGACGAGCCCGCCACCTACAAGGCCGCAATCTCTAGTCCTAATTCCTCCTTATGGCTTGAAGCCATGAAGTCCGAAATGGATTCTATGCATGAAAACCAAGTTTGGAATTTGGTAGATTTGCCTAAAGGGGCAAGACCTCTTCAATGCAAATGGATTTTCAAAGTCAAGAATGGCATAGAAGGACATGATGATGTCTAAAAAGCTAGGCTAGTGGCAAAAGGATTTACCCAAGTCCAAGGTCTCCATTATGATGAGACCTTCGCCCCCGTAGCCATGCTAAGATCCATACGGATTTTGTTAGCGATTGCCGCATTTCATGATTATGAAATATGGCAAATGGATGTCAAAACCGCTTTTCTAAATGGGCATTTAGAAGAGGAGGTGTACATGATACAACCCGAAGGTTTTGTTGATTCCAAGAATCCTAACAAAGTGTGCAAGCTTAAGAGATCCATTTATGGTCTTAAGCAAGCATCTAGAAGTTGGAATCATCGATTCAATCATGTTATAAAAGAGAATGGTTTCACTCGAAGTGTTAAGGAACCATGTTTATACATGAAATTTAGTGGGAGCAATGTTGTGTTCCTAATCTTGTATATCGATGACATACTACTCATTGGAAATGGTTTCACTCGAAGTCTAGTAATAGATCTAGACATGTACTTAGAAAATATCATGTAATTAGAGATTTCATTGAAAGAAAGGAAATTGCGATATGTAAGGTTGGGACGGATGACAACATAGCCGATCCGCTCACCAAGCCCTTATCGCAGGCCAAGCATGATGGACATGTTGCGTCCATGGGACTTAAACGTGTACCAAGTTTATGTTAGATTTTTAAATGAAATAAAAGTGTTGTTTTTGTTCATGTTCATAATCACACTTGTCTTTTAACTTTTCTTTATACATTGTTACATCCAAACGGGTTGTAGTGACAAATTGAACCCCGTTAAAGTGAACACGGATTAACATAGTATTCGCCTATAGTCACTTGTATGAGGTGACGTCTCGAAGTGACTAGAGTGTGATGCGATTGATGGCAAGTTTAAATGCCATGGAGTCATATGACAATGACTAGTCGATCACATAGGCAGACTGTTAGGAACACTTTGTCGGGCCTTATGACCGCTTATAGAGTTCTGGCAAATTTATATAGCCTGGTCGTGGCGAGAGCTACTATAGTATTCTAATGAGTCGATTCTTTTGACTAAAGACTGTTCGCCTAAGATGGCACAGTTTCAGATTAACTTTGATTTGTGTTACTACGACCTTCGTAAATGGGGTCAAATTGGCATATTTTGGGTTATGATGGCTGTGGCTAATCGAAGGGAATGAGTGCGATAGGAATTGTCCACCCCTAGTCAGGGTTATAACAATATCTCAGGACCACTCGAGGAGTAATGAACTGGAAATGCGTGGCCACGCTCGGAAGATATCTATGGTAGATAAATCCGGTCAATCAGTTATTCTCCAGATCGAGGAAACCACTCTCGATATGATCACTTGCAAGTACGACCTGAAAGACACCTTGCATTGAGTAGGAGATAGTAATAGGATAAGAGAATTGGTGACGCACACTTGTCGAGGACAAGTGGAAGATTGTTGGAATATGGGTCCTCCGACAATAATGCGATCACAACTGTCGATCATGATGATCACATGTTTAAGTCTCATTTTTAAGAATACAATTGGGAAGTAATATTTTACTGTCAACTGGTCCACACATATCGGTAATGATTGGCTGACTAGAGTTTGACATTACTGTCGTGCGACGGTGGCGATAAGTTGATCCCCTTAGGTCATACCTAAAGTGTAACACTCTTAATTGATTATTTAATTGATCGTTTGACGATACGGGTTAATTAAATTACTTAAAATTGACGGACGAATTTGGAAGTAATATTTACGTGTCTCTTTGTAATTTGATTAAATAAGATACGGTCTAAGTAATCGAATTGTTTTATTGCTTAGATGAAATTATTGTTTACGGAAACAATGGAACTGAATGAATAATTTATAATTGGTAAAGTGTTTTGGTACAAGTAATTGTGAATTACTAAGTCGATTTTGTACACGGCGTATTTTTATTAATACGTTGATTTTTAATATGTTAAAAATGCATTACAATTTTACATGACTTGTGACATGTGACAAATTGACAAATTGACAAAGATAAAATGGAATCCATTTTATCTTAAATGGACCGAAATATGGGGTGATTTAGAATAAAATATTGTGTTGATTAATTAAGTGGAGAACATAATCATTTTACCTAAACCTAGTCATGCAAACCTACTTGCTCTTGTGAAGAACACCTTGCCCATGCATTGGCTCCCCAATCCCTCCTTCCACCGGTTTTTGGAGGACCAAATAGAGAGTTTTTCTCTATCATTTTCATTCATTCACAATTTACATGATTTCTAGTGTAAGAAATTAAAATCTCTCTAAGAAAACTAGAGAAAGAAAAACTCCAAATTCTTCCTCTCTTAACCGAAATTAAGAGACCAAAATAAATATTTTTGGGTCATTTTTATTTAAATTAATATTGTTCTAGTATTAATAATATTAATTTTATTAAGTGGTTACCTTGGGTATTATTACTTGGGAGGGATTCTATACTTGAATCCTTTTGTTCTTCCATTTTGGAGTGCTCAAGAACAAGTAAGAAGGAGATCTTACTTGTGCCCTTTGATCCGAAATATCAATGTAAGAATGATGATTTTTCCTTAATATTTACTTATGTTTGCATTCATAAGTTCTAATTAATTTTATGACTAAATTAAATTTGAAACATATAAGAATATGTTGTAATAATGAGATATAGATTTCTAACAAATCCTTCACGCAGACCCCTATTTTTCTTCCCTATTCACACACATGATCTAATACAATTTCATCCCTTGAAAGATCGATCCTTGTACGTGTTCGAAACTTCTCTCAAATTTATCCAACCAAGTGAAAAACTAAACCCCTACTTCTAGAAAAATCCACAATCCAATGGAAACTAACCCTTGCTCTCGACAATGTTGTTAGAATTAAGATTTTACTTTAATTTGGATTGATGGGGTCAAGATTAAATTTATCAGTATGATCTTTTGAGGTTTTTTGTTATTATTCATGTTACCTTTATGTTTTAATGCAAGCGATATTTTGCTGATAAATAACCTTATTTATTATCACTATCCTTGTTAAACTCATCACCCTCCACAAATGCACCCTCCCTCCACCCCACTAATTTACCCGCAAAATAAAACATCATCCACTGTGATTAGTTCTTAATACTCGAAACAACCTCCAATCCACTACCACTATCACTACCTTTCTGCCGAGTTTTACATCTAAGAAGTCATAAATCACATTCACCTCCATGAAATACCAATTTTTACTCCAGATGATATGGATCCTCGTCTCCCTTATCGAAGACAATTTATTTTTCCTTAAAAAAAAAAAAGTTTAAGAAACAATCTTCCCTCTTATCTCTCTCCCTTTCCCTTTCTAATCTTTTTCTGGTCCCCTCCTCTACCTCCATTCTAGATACTCAAACAAAGTGTTTGGGTATTATGTTTGTAAACTGAATAAGTTTGAATATTATATATATACACGAACTTTGCTATTTATTTCATTTTGCATAAATAAATCTTACTATCTCCATCTCATTCTTATTGTCCTTTTTTCTTCAAATTTTATTATCCCCTTTCTAGATCTAGTAAGGAAAAACTTTAGTCAACGAACTCGTCGCAATCAATCTCATTCCCACTAGAAATAACCTTTAGCCCACTACTTCATCCCTTCGGTTCACACATAAAATGGTCTAAAATGCAAAGCTTCATCTCTCTCTTGAAAAGTCCATCTAACTAACAGAAAACTAATCACTACTTTCTGAACTTCCATCATTTTTACATCCCGTAAAGATTAAGTTGAACATGACGAAAAAATGCAGAAACTTAGGTTTTGTTTGATAACGGCAGATTGAACATTTTTTTTTTAGCATTTTGAAAGTTTTTTACACTATTTAAATAACAAATGTGCTATTTTGAGTTTTGATCATTGACATATTGAAATAGTAGATTGTGGTGTAATTTCCTGTTTTACATTATGACCTTTAATTTGTGGGAAATATCGGTATACTTCATCAAGAATTTCGGATTATAACGAAATTATAAATATGAAATTACTAGTCATAAATGAAATTACATAAACAAAAAGAATAGAGATTTAGAATTAACCTTTAGTCCTAGCAAAATGGCCTAAGAACAATATCGAAATCGATATTCTCCTAATCGTTGCACCCAAAATTCTTTGAGAAATGCCTCTCAATTTGCTAGAATGAGATCCCCAAAAAATGATAATTATTTTTAGGGTTTTTAGTTTTGTGATGATAGAATTAGGTCAAAAGAATGAGAGAAAATCATCTCCCTCTTGCCTTACTTAAAACCGTGTAAATGAGATGATTAGGGGAAGATATTATTCTTCCCTTTTTTCTCTTATTTCGGTTTTTTCCACCAACCACGAAAAATAAGGAGAAAATTATCTTCTTATTTTAGGTTGGTTATCAAAATGTATAAATGTGTACTAATTATCTTAATTGTCAATTTATGTCGACATGTATTAATAAGTCTATATACAACAGTTTGTAGTCGATTTATTAATACCGGTCTGTCAACATTTTATTATGACAATTTCGCATAATATATACATTAACTATAAATATAACATATTTATAATTCCCTAATTAAATATAACTGGTTACGTTTAATTACGAATTAACATTTTAATTCGTTTAAGCTAACATTATATACATTAATTAAATATAACAGTTTATATTCAATTTACGAATTTAACAATTAATTCGTCTCAGCTGGTATTATTTAATTGTATTAAATAATCGTCTCATCATCACATTGACTAACTGTTTAGTCAAATACATGGACTAACCTTTTAGTCATATAAGGCATCAATGTGATTATATTTTCATACAATCACATCTCTCAACACACATCTTTTAGGTGTGACTTTTAGGGACCAGTTGATCACCACCATCAGTATAATAATAACGTCAAACTTCTAGCAAGCCAACCGTTATTAAGTAAACGTTAATCAACTGATAAAATACTAAGTATACCCTTGTGAACCTATAAGAGATTTATATATGTTATCACACTAACTGTGGAGGACACAAGCTCCAACATAATTAGTATCTTAAAAGAAAATAAAAATTGAGTTATGGCTCGTTGAACCCACCATCAATCAACTTCACAAAATAATAGCCAGAGTTATCAGCTCATGTAGGCGATTACGGACCAAAACAAATATAATGTAATTCAGTTCACTTTGTGGCGTTCAATGTTGTCGTACAATCCACATGAAAAACAAAATATGAAATAAAACGATGAAGTTATAAATTGCATATGAAAAAGATAATGTATCGAATCCATAATCAACTAGTACAACTCAGGAACACGTTTAATTCCCATGGAAATAACGTGCCCTTCATGCTTATCATATGTCAATGGTTTAGTAAGAGGGTCCGCGATGTTGTCATCCGAAGC